>NC_073722.1:0-663333 GCF_023634155.1 Falco peregrinus
CTACCTACTTTCTGGGCTGAGATGGGGAACCGCGATTTTTGGACTCTTCTGGTGACAAAATGTTTCAAACACACCCCATGCACAACTCCACCAGCTAAGGTGTCAGAAAGGAGTTCTCTTGGTAGTTTTGACACTACCCCGGTAGGCAGCAGGAAAGGCAGCACAAAACTTTTTCTACCTGCTTTCTGGGCTGAGATCGGGAAATGCTGAATTTTGGTCTCGGCTGGTGAACAAAATGTTCCAAACATAGCCCACGCACAACTCCACCGGGGAAGGTGCCAGACAGGAGTTCTCTTAGTAGTTTTCACATTGCTCCTATAGGCAGCTGAAGACAGCGGAAAAGATGTTCTACCTACTTTCTGCGCTGAGGTGGGGAACAGCTGACTTTTGGACTCGGCTGGTGACAAAATGTTGAAACACACCCCATGCACAACTCCACCGGGGAAGGTGCCAGACAAGAGTTCTCTTGATAGTTTTTACATTGCTCTGGTAGGCAGCTTAAAGGCACCACAAAAGTTGTTTCTACCTGCTTTCTGGGCTGTGATGGGGAAAAACTAAGTTTTGGACTCGGGCCGGTGACAAAATGTCCAAACACACCCCATGCACAACTCCAACGGGGAAGGTGCCAGAAAGCAGTTCTCTTGGTAGTTTTTACACTACTTGAGTAGGCATTTGAAAGACACCACAAAACTTTTTCTTCCTGCTTTCTGGGCTGAGACGGGAACCGCTGAATTTTGGACTCGGCTGAGTGAACAAAATGTTCCAAACACACCCCATGCACAACTCCACCGGGGAAGGTGCCAGAAAGGAGTTCTGTTGGTACTTCTTACATTGCTCTGGTAGGCAGCTGAAAGGCACCACATGAGGTGTTCTACATGCTTTCTGGGCTGAGATGGGGAACAGCTGAATTTTGGACTCGGCTTGTGACAAAATGTTCTAAACACACCCCATGCACAACTCCACCGGGGAAGGTGCCAGACAGGAGTTCTCTTGGTACTTTTTACATTGCTCTGGTAGGCAGCTGAAAGGCACAATAAAAGTTGTCTTTCTGCTTTCTGGGCTGAGATGGGACAAGGCGGAATTTTGGACTCGGCTGGTGACAAAATGTTACAAATACACTCCATGCACAACTCCACCGGGGAAGGTGCCAGACAGGAGTTCTGTTGGTACTTCTTACATTGCTCCGGTAGGCAGCTGAAAGAGACCACATAAGGTGTTCTACCTACTTTCTGGGCTGAGATGGGGGAACCGCTGATTTTTGGACTCTTCTGGTGACAAAATGTTTCAAACACACCCCATGCACAACTCCACCAGCTAAGGTGTCAGAAAGGAATTCTCTTGGTAGTTTTGACACTACCCCGGTAGGCAGCAGAAAGGCAGCACAAAACTTTTTCTACCTGCTTTCTGGGCTGAGATCGGGAAATGCTGAATTTTGGTCTCGGCTGGTGAACAAAATGTTCCAAACATAGCCCACGCACAACTCCACCGGGGAAGGTGCCAGACAGGAGTTCTCTTAGTAGTTTTCACATTGCTCCTATAGGCAGCTGAAGACAGCGGAAAAGATGTTCTACCTACTTTCTGCGCTGAGGTGGGGAACAGCTGAATTTTGGACTCGGCTGGTGACAAAATGTTTGAAACACACCCCATGCACAACTCCACCGGGGAAGGTGCCAGACAAGAGTTTCTCTTGATAGTTTTTACATTGCTCTGGTAGGCAGCTTAAAGGCACCACAAAAGTTGTTCTACCTGCTTTCTGGGCTGTGATCGGCAAAAAAACTAAGTTTTGGACTCGGCCGGTGACAAAATGTTCCAAACACACCCCATGCACAACTCCAACGGGGAAGGTGCCAGAAAGCAGTTCTCTTGGTACTTCTTACATTGCTCTGGTAGGCAGCTGAAAGGCACCACATGAGGTGTTCTACATGCTTTCTGGGCTGAGATGGGGAACAGCTGAATTTTGGACTCGGCTTGTGACAAAATGTTCTAAACACACCCCATGCACAACTCCACCGGGGGAAGGTGCCAGACAGGAGTTCTCTTGGTACTTTTTACATTGCTCTGGTAGGCAGCTGAAAGGCACAATAAAAGTTGTCTTTCTGCTTTCTGGGCTGAGATGGGACAAGGCGGAATTTTGGACTCGGCTGGTGACAAAATGTTACAAATACACTCCATGCACAACTCCACCGGGGAAGGTGCCAGACAGGAGTTCTGTTGGTACTTCTTACATTGCTCCGGTAGGCAGCTGAAAGAGACCACATAAGGTGTTCTACCTACTTTCTGGGCTGAGATGGGGAACCGCTGATTTTTGGACTCTTCTGGTGACAAAATGTTTCAAACACACCCCATGCACAACTCCACCAGCTAAGGTGTCAGAAAGGAATTCTCTTGGTAGTTTTGACACTACCCCGGTAGGCAGCAGAAAGGCAGCACAAAACTTTTTCTACCTGCTTTCTGGGCTGAGATCGGGAAATGCTGAATTTTGGTCTCGGCTGGTGAACAAAATGTTCCAAACATAGCCCACGCACAACTCCACCGGGGAAGGTGCCAGACAGGAGTTCTCTTAGTAGTTTTCACATTGCTCCTATAGGCAGCTGAAGACAGCGGAAAAGATGTTCTACCTACTTTCTGCGCTGAGGTGGGGAACAGCTGAATTTTGGACTCGGCTGGTGACAAAATGTTTGAAACACACACCATGCACAACTCCACCGGGGAAGGTGCCAGACAAGAGTTCTCTTGATAGTTTTTACATTGCTCTGGTAGGCAGCTTAAAGGCACCACAAAAGTTGTTCTACCTGCTTTCTGGGCTGTGATCGGCAAAAAACTAAGTTTTGGACTCGGCCGGTGACAAAATGTTCCAAACACACCCCATGCACAACTCCAACGGGGAAGGTGCCAGAAAGCAGTTCTCTTGGTACTTCTTACATTGCTCTGGTAGGCAGCTGAAAGGCACCACATGAGGTGTTCTACATGCTTTCTGGGCTGAGATGGGGAACAGCTGAATTTTGGACTCGGCTTGTGACAAAATGTTCTAAACACACCCCATGCACAACTCCACCGGGGAAGGTGCCAGACAGGAGTTCTCTTGGTACTTTTTACATTGCTCTGGTAGGCAGCTGAAAGGCACAATAAAAGTTGTCTTTCTGCTTTCTGGGCTGAGATGGGACAAGGCGGAATTTTGGACTCGGCTGGTGACAAAATGTTACAAATACACTCCATGCACAACTCCACCGGGGAAGGTGCCAGACAGGAGTTCTGTTGGTACTTCTTACATTGCTCCGGTAGGCAGCTGAAAGAGACCACATAAGGTGTTCTACCTACTTTCTGGGCTGAGATGGGGAACCGCTGATTTTTGGACTCTTCTGGTGACAAAATGTTTCAAACACACCCCATGCACAACTCCACCAGCTAAGGTATCAGAAAGGAGTTCTCTTGGTAGTTTTGACACTACCCCGGTAGGCAGCAGAAAGGCAGCACAAAACTTTTTCTACCTGCTTTCTGGGCTGAGATCGGGAAATGCTGAATTTTGGTCTCGGCTGGTGAACAAAATGTTCCAAACATAGCCCACGCACAACTCCACCGGGGAAGGTGCCAGACAGGAGTTCTCTTAGTAGTTTTCACATTGCTCCTATAGGCAGCTGAAGACAGCGGAAAAGATGTTCTACCTACTTTCTGCGCTGAGGTGGGGAACAGCTGAATTTTGGACTCGGCTGGTGACAAAATGTTTGAAACACACCCCATGCACAACTCCACCGGGGAAGGTGCCAGACAAGAGTTCTCTTGATAGTTTTTACATTGCTCTGGTAGGCAGCTTAAAGGCACCACAAAAGTTGTTCTATACCTGCTTTCTGGGCTGTGATGGGGAAAAACTAAGTTTTGGACTCGGCCGGTGACAAAATGTTCCAAACACACCCCATGCACAACTCCAACGGGGAAGGTGCCAGAAAGCAGTTCTCTTGGTAGTTTTTACACTACTTGAGTAGGCATTTGAAAGACACCACAAAACTTTTTCTTCCTGCTTTCTGGGCTGAGACGGGAACCGCTGAATTTTGGACTCGGCTGGTGAACAAAATGTTACAAATACACTCCATGCACAACTCCACCGGGGAAGGTGCCAGACAGGAGTTCTGTTGGTACTTCTTACATTGCTCCGGTAGGCAGCTGAAAGAGACCACATAAGGTGTTCTACCTACTTTCTGGGCTGAGATGGGGAACCGCTGATTTTTGGACTCTTCTGGTGACAAAATGTTTCAAACACACCCCATGCACAACTCCACCAGCTAAGGTGTCAGAAAGGAGTTCTCTTGGTAGTTTTGACACTACCCCGGTAGGCAGCAGAAAGGCAGCACAAAACTTTTTCTACCTGCTTTCTGGGCTGAGATCGGGAAATGCTGAATTTTGGTCTCGGCTGGTGAACAAAATGTTCCAAACATAGCCCACGCACAACTCCACCGGGGAAGGTGCCAGACAGGAGTTCTCTTAGTAGTTTTCACGTTGCTCCTATAGGCAGCTGAAGACAGCGGAAAAGATGTTCTACCTACTTTCTGCGCTGAGGTGGGGAACAGCTGAATTTTGGACTCGGCTGGTGACAAAATGTTTGAAACACACCCCATGCACAACTCCACCGGGGAAGGTGCCAGACAAGAGTTCTCTTGATAGTTTTTACATTGCTCTGGTAGGCAGCTTAAAGGCACCACAAAAGTTGTTCTACCTGCTTTCTGGGCTGTGATGGGGAAAAACTAAGTTTTGGACTCGGCCGGTGACAAAATGTTCCAAACACACCCCATGCACAACTCCAACGGGGAAGGTGCCAGAAAGCAGTTCTCTTGGTAGTTTTTACACTACTTGAGTAGGCATTTGAAAGACACCACAAAACTTTTTCTTCCTGCTTTCTGGGCTGAGACGGGAACCGCTGAATTTTGGACTCGGCTGGTGAACAAAATGTTACAAATACACTCCATGCACAACTCCACCGGGGAAGGTGCCAGACAGGAGTTCTGTTGGTACTTCTTACATTGCTCCGGTAGGCAGCTGAAAGAGACCACATAAGGTGTTCTACCTACTTTCTGGGCTGAGATGGGGAACCGCTGATTTTTGGACTCTTCTGGTGACAAAATGTTTCAAACACACCCCATGCACAACTCCACCAGCTAAGGTGTCAGAAAGGAGTTCTCTTGGTAGTTTTGACACTACCCCGGTAGGCAGCAGAAAGGCAGCACAAAACTTTTTCTACCTGCTTTCTGGGCTGAGATCGGGAAATGCTGAATTTTGGTCTCGGCTGGTGAACAAAATGTTCCAAACATAGCCCACGCACAACTCCACCGGGGAAGGTGCCAGACAGGAGTTCTCTTAGTAGTTTTCACGTTGCTCCTATAGGCAGCTGAAGACAGCGGAAAAGATGTTCTACCTACTTTCTGCGCTGAGATGGGGAACAGCTGACTTTTGGACTCGGCTGGTGACAAAATGTTTGAAACACACCCCATGCACAACTCCACCGGGGAAGGTGCCAGACAGGAGTTCTTTTGGTAGTTTTTACATTGCTCTGGTAGGCACCTGAAAGGGACGACATAAGGTGAACTACCTGCTTTCTGGTCTGAGATGCGGAACCGCTGAATTTTGGACTCGGTTGGTGGCAAAAAGTTCCAAACACACCCCATGCACAACTCCAACGGGGAATGTGCCAGACAAGAGTTCTTTTGGTAGTTCTCACATTGCTGTGGTAGGCAGCTGAAAGGCACCACAAAAGTTGTTCTACCTGCTTTCTGGGCTGAGATGGGGATATGCTGACTTTTGGACTCGGCTGTTGACATAATGTTCCAAACACACCCCATGCACAACTCACCGGTGAAGGTGCCAGACAGAAGATCTCTTGATAGTTTTTACACTACCCCGGTAGGCAGCAGAAAGACACCACAAAACTTTTTCTACCTGCTTTCTGGGCTGAGATGGGGAACCTCTGATTTTTGGACTCTTCTGGTGACAGAATATTTCAAACACACCCCATGCACAACTCCACCAGCTAAGGTGTCAGAAAGGAGTTCTCTTGGTAGTTTTGACACTACCCCGGTAGGCAGCAGAAAGGCAGCACAAAACTTTTTCTACCTGCTTTCTGGGCTGAGATCGGGAAATGCTGAATTTTGGTCTCGGCTGGTGAACAAAATGTTCCAAACATAGCCCACGCACAACTCCACCGGGGAAGGTGCCAGACAGGAGTTCTCTTAGTAGTTTTCACGTTGCTCCTATAGGCAGCTGAAGACAGCGGAAAAGATGTTCTACCTACTTTCTGCGCTGAGATGGGGAACAGCTGACTTTTGGACTCGGCTGGTGACAAAATGTTTGAAACACACCCCATGCACAACTCCACCGGGGAAGGTGCCAGACAGGAGTTCTTTTGGTAGTTTTTACATTGCTCTGGTAGGCACCTGAAAGGGACGACATAAGGTGAACTACCTGCTTTCTGGTCTGAGATGCGGAACCGCTGAATTTTGGACTCGGTTGGTGGCAAAAAGTTCCAAACACACCCCATGCACAACTCCAACGGGGAATGTGCCAGAAACGAGTTCTTTTGGTAGTTCTCACATTGCTGTGGTAGGCAGCTGAAAGGCACCACAAAAGTTGTTCTACCTGCTTTCTGGGCTGAGATGGGGATCTGCTGACTTTTGGACTCGGCTGTTGACATAATGTTCCAAACACACCCCATGCACAACTCACCGGTGAAGGTGCCAGACAGAAGATCTCTTGATAGTTTTTACACTACCCCGGTAGGCAGCAGAAAGACACCACAAAACTTTTTCTACCTGCTTTCTGGGCTGAGATGGGGAACCTCTGATTTTTGGACTCTTCTGGTGACAGAATATTTCAAACACACCCCATGCACAACTCCACCAGCTAAGGTGTCAGAAAGGAGTTCTCTTGGTAGTTTTGACACTACCCCGGTAGGCAGCAGAAAGGCAGCACAAAACTTTTTCTACCTGCTTTCTGGGCTGAGATCGGGAAATGCTGAATTTTGGTCTCGGCTGGTGAACAAAATGTTCCAAACATAGCCCACGCACAACTCCACCGGGGAAGGTGCCAGACAGGAGTTCTGTTAGTAGTTTTCACATTGCTCCTATAGGCAGCTGAAGACAGCGGAAAAGATGTTCTACCTACTTTCTGCGCTGAGGTGGGGAACAGCTGAATTTTGGACTCGGCTGGTGACAAAATGTTTGAAACACACCCCATGCACAACTCCACCGGGGAAGGTGCCAGACAGGACTTCTACTGCTAGTTTTTACATTGCTCCGGTAGGCACCTGAAAGGGACCACATAAGGTGTTCTACCTGCTTTCTGGGCTGAGATGGAGAAAGGCTGAATTTTGGACTCGGCTGTTGAACAAAATGTTCTAAACACACCCCATGCACAAGTCCACTGGGGAAGGTGCCAGAAAGCAGTTCTCTTGGTAGATTTTACACTACTTGGGTAGGCATTTGAAAGACACCACAAAACTTTTTCTACCTGCTTTCTGGGCTGAGACGGGGATGCGCTGAATTTTGGACTCGGCTGGTGAACAAAATATTCCAAACACACCCCATGCACAACTCCACCGGGGAAGGTGCCAGAGAGGAGTTCTCTTGGTAGTTCTTACATTGCTGTGGTAGGCAGCAGAAAGCCACGACAAAACTTTTTCTACCTGCTTTCTGGGCTGAGATCGGGAAATGCTGAATTTTGGAGTCGGCTGGTGACAAAATGTTCTAAACACACCCCATGCCCAACTCCACCGGGGAAGGTGCCAGACAGGAGTTCTACTGCTAGTTTTTACATTGCTCCGGTAGGCACCTGAAAGGGACCACATAGGGTGTTCTGCCTGCTTTCTGGGCTGAGATGGTGAACCTCTGAATTTTGGAGTTTGTTTGTGACAAAATGTTCCAAACACATCCCATGCACAACTCCACCGGGGAAGGTACAGACAGGAGTTCCTTGGTACTTTTTACACTACCCCGGTAGGCAGCAGAAAGACACCACAAAACTTTTTCTACCTGCTTTCTGGGCTGAGATGGGGAACCGCTGATTTTTGGACTCTTCTGGTGACAAAATGTTTCAAACACACCCCATGCACAACTCCACCAGCTAAGGTGTCAGAAAGGAGTTCTCTTGGTAGTTTTGACACTACCCCGGTAGGCAGCAGAAAGGCAGCACAAAACTTTTTCTACCTGCTTTCTGGGCTGAGATCGGGAAATGCTGAATTTTGGTCTCGGCTGGTGAACAAAATGTTCCAAAAACACCCCATGCACAACTCCACCGGGGAAGGTGCCAGAAATGAGTTCTTTCGGTAGTTTTTACACTACCCCTTTAGGCAGCTGAAAGGCACCACAAAAGTTGTTCTACCTCCTTTCTGGGCTGAGATGGGGAAGCGCTGACTTTTGGACTCGGCTGGTGACAAAATGTTTGAAACACACCCCATGCACAACTCCACCAGCTAAGGTGTAAAAAGGAGTTCTGTTGGTAGTTTTTACACTACTTGAGTAGGCATTTGAAAGACACCACAAAACTTTTTCTTCCTGCTTTCTGGGCTGAGACGGGAACCGCTGAATTTTGGACTCGGCTGGTGAACAAAATGTTCCAAACACACCCCATGCACAACTCCACCGGGGAAGGTGCCAGAGAGGAGTTCTTTTGGTAGTTTTGACACTACCCCGGTAGGCAGCTGAAAGGCACCACAAAAGTTCTCCTACCTGCTTTCTGGGCTGAGATCGGGAAATGCTGAATTTTGGACTCGGCTGATGACAAAATGTTTCAAACACACCCCATGCACAACTCCACCAGATAAGGTGTCAGAAAGGAGTTCTCTTGGTAGTTCTTATACTACCCCGGTAATCATCTGAAATGCACCATAAAAGTTGTTCTACCTGCTTTCTGCGCTGAGGTGGGGAACAGCTGAATTTTGGACTCGGCTGGTGACAAAATGTTTGAAACACACACCATGCACAACTCCACCGGGGAAGGTGCCAGACAGGAGTTCTACTGCTATTTTTTATATTGCTCCGGTAGGCAGCTGTAAGGCACCACAAAAGTTGTTCTATCTCCTTTCTGGGCTGAGATGGAGAACAGCAGAATTTTGGACTCGGCTGGTGACAAAATGTTTCAAACACACCCCATGCACAACTCCACCGGGGAAGGTGCCAGACAAGAGTTCTGTTGGTAGTTTTTACACTGCCTTGGTAGGCATTTGAAAGGCACCACAAAAGTTGTTCTTCCTGCTTTCTGGGCTGAGATGTGGAACCGCTGAATTTTGCAGTCCGCCGGTGAAAAAATGTTCTAAACACACCCCATGCACAACTCCACTGGGGAAGGTGCCAGACAGGAGTTCTGTTGGTACTTCTTTCACTGCTCCGGTAGGAAGCTGAAAGGCATCACAAAAGTTGTTCTTCCTGCTTTCTGGGCTGAGATGGTGAACCTCTGAATTTTGGAGTCTGTTTGTGACAAAATGTTCCGAACACATCCCATGCACAACTCCACCGGGGAAGGTACAGACAGGAGTTCCATGGTAGTTTTGACACTACCCCGGTAGGCAGCTGAAAGGCACCACAACAGTTGTTCTACCTGCTTTCTGGGCTCAGATCGGGAGACACTGCCTTTTGGACTCGGCTGGTGAACAAAATGTTCCAAACACACCCCATGCACAACTCCACCGGGGAAGGTGTCAGAAAGGAGTTCTCTTGGTAGTTTTGACACTACCCCGGTAGGCAGCAGAAAGGCAGCACAAAACTTTTTCTACCTGCTTTCTGGGCTGAGATCGGGAAATGCTGAATTTTGGTCTCGGCTGGTGAACAAAATGTTCCAAACATAGCCCACGCACAACTCCACCGGGGAAGGTGCCAGACAGGAGTTCTCTTAGTAGTTTTCACATTGCTCCTATAGGCAGCTGAAGACAGCGGAAAAGATGTTCTACCTACTTTCTGCGCTGAGGTGGGGAACAGCTGAATTTTGGACTCGGCTGGTGACAAAATGTTTGAAACACACACCATGCACAACTCCACCGGGGAAGGTGCCAGACAAGAGTTCTCTTGATAGTTTTTACATTGCTCTGGTAGGCAGCTTAAAGGCACCACAAAAGTTGTTCTACCTGCTTTCTGGGCTGTGATCGGCAAAAAACTAAGTTTTGGATTCGGCTGGTGACAAAATGTTCCAAACACACCCCATGCACAACTCCAACGGGGAAGGTGCCAGAAAGCAGTTCTCTTGGTAGTTTTTACACTACTTGGGTAGGCATTTGAAAGACACCACAAAACTTTTTCTTCCTGCTTTCTGGGCTGAGACGGGAACCGCTGAATTTTGGACTCGGCTGGTGAACAAAATGTTCCAAACACACCCCATGCACAACTCCACCGGGGAAGGTGCCAGAAAGGAGTTCTGTTGGTACTTCTTACATTGCTCTGGTAGGCAGCTGAAAGGCACCACATGAGGTGTTCTACATGCTTTCTGGGCTGAGATGGGGAACAGCTGATTTTTGGACTCGGCTTGTGACAAAATGTTCTAAACACACCCCATGCACAACTCCACCGGGGAAGGTGCCAGACAGGAGTTCTCTTGGTACTTTTTACATTGCTCTGGTAGGCAGCTGAAAGGCACAATAAAAGTTGTCTTTCTGCTTTCTGGGCTGAGATGGGACAAGGCGGAATTTTGGACTCGGCTGGTGACAAAATGTTACAAATACACTCCATGCACAACTCCACCGGGGAAGGTGCCAGACAGGAGTTCTGTTGGTACATCTTACATTGCTCCGGTAGGCAGCTGAAAGAGACCACATAAGGTGTTCTACCTACTTTCTGGGCTGAGATGGGGAACCGCGATTTTTGGACTCTTCTGGTGACAAAATGTTTCAAACACACCCCATGCACAACTCCACCAGCTAAGGTGTCAGAAAGGAGTTCTCTTGGTAGTTTTGACACTACCCCGGTAGGCAGCAGAAAGGCAGCACAAAACTTTTTCTACCTGCTTTCTGGGCTGAGATCGGGAAATGCTGAATTTTGGTCTCGGCTGGTGAACAAAATGTTCCAAACATAGCCCACGCACAACTCCACCGGGGAAGGTGCCAGACAGGAGTTCTCTTAGTAGTTTTCACATTGCTCCTATAGGCAGCTGAAGACAGCGGAAAAGATGTTCTACCTACTTTCTGCGCTGAGGTGGGGAACAGCTGACTTTTGGACTCGGCTGGTGACAAAATGTTTGAAACACACCCCATGCACAACTCCACCGGGGAAGGTGCCAGACAAGAGTTCTCTTGATAGTTTTTACATTGCTCTGGTAGGCAGCTTAAAGGCACCACAAAAGTTGTTCTACCTGCTTTCTGGGCTGTGATGGGGAAAAACTAAGTTTTGGACTCGGCCGGTGACAAAATGTTCCAAACACACCCCATGCACAACTCCAACGGGGAAGGTGCCAGAAAGCAGTTCTCTTGGTAGTTTTTACACTACTTGAGTAGGCATTTGAAAGACACCACAAAACTTTTTCTTCCTGCTTTCTGGGCTGAGACGGGAACCGCTGAATTTTGGACTCGGCTGGTGAACAAAATGTTCCAAACACACCCCATGCACAACTCCACCGGGGAAGGTGCCAGAAAGGAGTTCTGTTGGTACTTCTTACATTGCTCTGGTAGGCAGCTGAAAGGCACCACATGAGGTGTTCTACATGCTTTCTGGGCTGAGATGGGGAACAGCTGAATTTTGGACTCGGCTTGTGACAAAATGTTCTAAACACACCCCATGCACAACTCCACCGGGGAAGGTGCCAGACAGGAGTTCTCTTGGTACTTTTTACATTGCTCTGGTAGGCAGCTGAAAGGCACAATAAAAGTTGTCTTTCTGCTTTCTGGGCTGAGATGGGACAAGGCGGAATTTTGGACTCGGCTGGTGACAAAATGTTACAAATACACTCCATGCACAACTCCACCGGGGAAGGTGCCAGACAGGAGTTCTGTTGGTACTTCTTACATTGCTCCGGTAGGCAGCTGAAAGAGACCACATAAGGTGTTCTACCTACTTTCTGGGCTGAGATGGGGAACCGCTGATTTTTGGACTCTTCTGGTGACAAAATGTTTCAAACACACCCCATGCACAACTCCACCAGCTAAGGTGTCAGAAAGGAATTCTCTTGGTAGTTTTGACACTACCCCGGTAGGCAGCAGAAAGGCAGCACAAAACTTTTTCTACCTGCTTTCTGGGCTGAGATCGGGAAATGCTGAATTTTGGTCTCGGCTGGTGAACAAAATGTTCCAAACATAGCCCACGCACAACTCCACCGGGGAAGGTGCCAGACAGGAGTTCTCTTAGTAGTTTTCACATTGCTCCTATAGGCAGCTGAAGACAGCGGAAAAGATGTTCTACCTACTTTCTGCGCTGAGGTGGGGAACAGCTGAATTTTGGACTCGGCTGGTGACAAAATGTTTGAAACACACCCCATGCACAACTCCACCGGGGAAGGTGCCAGACAAGAGTTCTCTTGATAGTTTTTACATTGCTCTGGTAGGCAGCTTAAAGGCACCACAAAAGTTGTTCTACCTGCTTTCTGGGCTGTGATCGGCAAAAAACTAAGTTTTGGACTCGGCCGGTGACAAAATGTTCCAAACACACCCCATGCACAACTCCAACGGGGAAGGTGCCAGAAAGCAGTTCTCTTGGTACTTCTTACATTGCTCTGGTAGGCAGCTGAAAGGCACCACATGAGGTGTTCTACATGCTTTCTGGGCTGAGATGGGGAACAGCTGAATTTTGGACTCGGCTTGTGACAAAATGTTCTAAACACACCCCATGCACAACTCCACCGGGGAAGGTGCCAGACAGGAGTTCTCTTGGTACTTTTTACATTGCTCTGGTAGGCAGCTGAAAGGCACAATAAAAGTTGTCTTTCTGCTTTCTGGGCTGAGATGGGACAAGGCGGAATTTTGGACTCGGCTGGTGACAAAATGTTACAAATACACTCCATGCACAACTCCACCGGGGAAGGTGCCAGACAGGAGTTCTGTTGGTACTTCTTACATTGCTCCGGTAGGCAGCTGAAAGAGACCACATAAGGTGTTCTACCTACTTTCTGGGCTGAGATGGGGAACCGCTGATTTTTGGACTCTTCTGGTGACAAAATGTTTCAAACACACCCCATGCACAACTCCACCAGCTAAGGTGTCAGAAAGGAATTCTCTTGGTAGTTTTGACACTACCCCGGTAGGCAGCAGAAAGGCAGCACAAAACTTTTTCTACCTGCTTTCTGGGCTGAGATCGGGAAATGCTGAATTTTGGTCTCGGCTGGTGAACAAAATGTTCCAAACATAGCCCACGCACAACTCCACCGGGGAAGGTGCCAGACAGGAGTTCTCTTAGTAGTTTTCACATTGCTCCTATAGGCAGCTGAAGACAGCGGAAAAGATGTTCTACCTACTTTCTGCGCTGAGGTGGGGAACAGCTGAATTTTGGACTCGGCTGGTGACAAAATGTTTGAAACACACACCATGCACAACTCCACCGGGGAAGGTGCCAGACAAGAGTTCTCTTGATAGTTTTTACATTGCTCTGGTAGGCAGCTTAAAGGCACCACAAAAGTTGTTCTACCTGCTTTCTGGGCTGTGATCGGCAAAAAACTAAGTTTTGGACTCGGCCGGTGACAAAATGTTCCAAACACACCCCATGCACAACTCCAACGGGGAAGGTGCCAGAAAGCAGTTCTCTTGGTACTTCTTACATTGCTCTGGTAGGCAGCTGAAAGGCACCACATGAGGTGTTCTACATGCTTTCTGGGCTGAGATGGGGAACAGCTGAATTTTGGACTCGGCTTGTGACAAAATGTTCTAAACACACCCCATGCACAACTCCACCGGGGAAGGTGCCAGACAGGAGTTCTCTTGGTACTTTTTACATTGCTCTGGTAGGCAGCTGAAAGGCACAATAAAAGTTGTCTTTCTGCTTTCTGGGCTGAGATGGGACAAGGCGGAATTTTGGACTCGGCTGGTGACAAAATGTTACAAATACACTCCATGCACAACTCCACCGGGGAAGGTGCCAGACAGGAGTTCTGTTGGTACTTCTTACATTGCTCCGGTAGGCAGCTGAAAGAGACCACATAAGGTGTTCTACCTACTTTCTGGGCTGAGATGGGGAACCGCTGATTTTTGGACTCTTCTGGTGACAAAATGTTTCAAACACACCCCATGCACAACTCCACCAGCTAAGGTATCAGAAAGGAGTTCTCTTGGTAGTTTTGACACTACCCCGGTAGGCAGCAGAAAGGCAGCACAAAACTTTTTCTACCTGCTTTCTGGGCTGAGATCGGGAAATGCTGAATTTTGGTCTCGGCTGGTGAACAAAATGTTCCAAACATAGCCCACGCACAACTCCACCGGGGAAGGTGCCAGACAGGAGTTCTCTTAGTAGTTTTCACATTGCTCCTATAGGCAGCTGAAGACAGCGGAAAAGATGTTCTACCTACTTTCTGCGCTGAGGTGGGGAACAGCTGAATTTTGGACTCGGCTGGTGACAAAATGTTTGAAACACACCCCATGCACAACTCCACCGGGGAAGGTGCCAGACAAGAGTTCTCTTGATAGTTTTTACATTGCTCTGGTAGGCAGCTTAAAGGCACCACAAAAGTTGTTCTACCTGCTTTCTGGGCTGTGATGGGGAAAAACTAAGTTTTGGACTCGGCCGGTGACAAAATGTTCCAAACACACCCCATGCACAACTCCAACGGGGAAGGTGCCAGAAAGCAGTTCTCTTGGTAGTTTTTACACTACTTGAGTAGGCATTTGAAAGACACCACAAAACTTTTTCTTCCTGCTTTCTGGGCTGAGACGGGAACCGCTGAATTTTGGACTCGGCTGGTGAACAAAATGTTACAAATACACTCCATGCACAACTCCACCGGGGAAGGTGCCAGACAGGAGTTCTGTTGGTACTTCTTACATTGCTCCGGTAGGCAGCTGAAAGAGACCACATAAGGTGTTCTACCTACTTTCTGGGCTGAGATGGGGAACCGCTGATTTTTGGACTCTTCTGGTGACAAAATGTTTCAAACACACCCCATGCACAACTCCACCAGCTAAGGTGTCAGAAAGGAGTTCTCTTGGTAGTTTTGACACTACCCCGGTAGGCAGCAGAAAGGCAGCACAAAACTTTTTCTACCTGCTTTCTGGGCTGAGATCGGGAAATGCTGAATTTTGGTCTCGGCTGGTGAACAAAATGTTCCAAACATAGCCCACGCACAACTCCACCGGGGAAGGTGCCAGACAGGAGTTCTCTTAGTAGTTTTCACGTTGCTCCTATAGGCAGCTGAAGACAGCGGAAAAGATGTTCTACCTACTTTCTGCGCTGAGGTGGGGAACAGCTGAATTTTGGACTCGGCTGGTGACAAAATGTTTGAAACACACCCCATGCACAACTCCACCGGGGAAGGTGCCAGACAAGAGTTCTCTTGATAGTTTTTACATTGCTCTGGTAGGCAGCTTAAAGGCACCACAAAAGTTGTTCTACCTGCTTTCTGGGCTGTGATGGGGAAAAACTAAGTTTTGGACTCGGCCGGTGACAAAATGTTCCAAACACACCCCATGCACAACTCCAACGGGGAAGGTGCCAGAAAGCAGTTCTCTTGGTAGTTTTTACACTACTTGAGTAGGCATTTGAAAGACACCACAAAACTTTTTCTTCCTGCTTTCTGGGCTGAGACGGGAACCGCTGAATTTTGGACTCGGCTGGTGAACAAAATGTTACAAATACACTCCATGCACAACTCCACCGGGGAAGGTGCCAGACAGGAGTTCTGTTGGTACTTCTTACATTGCTCCGGTAGGCAGCTGAAAGAGACCACATAAGGTGTTCTACCTACTTTCTGGGCTGAGATGGGGAACCGCTGATTTTTGGACTCTTCTGGTGACAAAATGTTTCAAACACACCCCATGCACAACTCCACCAGCTAAGGTGTCAGAAAGGAGTTCTCTTGGTAGTTTTGACACTACCCCGGTAGGCAGCAGAAAGGCAGCACAAAACTTTTTCTACCTGCTTTCTGGGCTGAGATCGGGAAATGCTGAATTTTGGTCTCGGCTGGTGAACAAAATGTTCCAAACATAGCCCACGCACAACTCCACCGGGGAAGGTGCCAGACAGGAGTTCTCTTAGTAGTTTTCACGTTGCTCCTATAGGCAGCTGAAGACAGCGGAAAAGATGTTCTACCTACTTTCTGCGCTGAGATGGGGAACAGCTGACTTTTGGACTCGGCTGGTGACAAAATGTTTGAAACACACCCCATGCACAACTCCACCGGGGAAGGTGCCAGACAGGAGTTCTTTTGGTAGTTTTTACATTGCTCTGGTAGGCACCTGAAAGGGACGACATAAGGTGAACTACCTGCTTTCTGGTCTGAGATGCGGAACCGCTGAATTTTGGACTCGGTTGGTGGCAAAAAGTTCCAAACACACCCCATGCACAACTCCAACGGGGAATGTGCCAGACAAGAGTTCTTTTGGTAGTTCTCACATTGCTGTGGTAGGCAGCTGAAAGGCACCACAAAAGTTGTTCTACCTGCTTTCTGGGCTGAGATGGGGATATGCTGACTTTTGGACTCGGCTGTTGACATAATGTTCCAAACACACCCCATGCACAACTCACCGGTGAAGGTGCCAGACAGAAGATCTCTTGATAGTTTTTACACTACCCCGGTAGGCAGCAGAAAGACACCACAAAACTTTTTCTACCTGCTTTCTGGGCTGAGATGGGGAACCTCTGATTTTTGGACTCTTCTGGTGACAGAATATTTCAAACACACCCCATGCACAACTCCACCAGCTAAGGTGTCAGAAAGGAGTTCTCTTGGTAGTTTTGACACTACCCCGGTAGGCAGCAGAAAGGCAGCACAAAACTTTTTCTACCTGCTTTCTGGGCTGAGATCGGGAAATGCTGAATTTTGGTCTCGGCTGGTGAACAAAATGTTCCAAACATAGCCCACGCACAACTCCACCGGGGAAGGTGCCAGACAGGAGTTCTGTTAGTAGTTTTCACATTGCTCCTATAGGCAGCTGAAGACAGCGGAAAAGATGTTCTACCTACTTTCTGCGCTGAGGTGGGGAACAGCTGAATTTTGGACTCGGCTGGTGACAAAATGTTTGAAACACACCCCATGCACAACTCCACCGGGGAAGGTGCCAGACAGGACTTCTACTGCTAGTTTTTACATTGCTCCGGTAGGCACCTGAAAGGGACCACATAAGGTGTTCTACCTGCTTTCTGGGCTGAGATGGAGAAAGGCTGAATTTTGGACTCGGCTGTTGAACAAAATGTTCTAAACACACCCCATGCACAAGTCCACTGGGGAAGGTGCCAGAAAGCAGTTCTCTTGGTAGATTTTACACTACTTGGGTAGGCATTTGAAAGACACCACAAAACTTTTTCTACCTGCTTTCTGGGCTGAGATGGGGAATCGCGGACTTTTGGAGTCGGGTGGTGACAAAATGTTCCAAACACACCCCATACACAACTCCACCGGGGAAGGTGCCAGACGAGTTCTGTTGGTAGTTTTTACACTGCCTTGGTAGGCATTTGAAAGGTACCACATAACTTTTTCTTCCTGCTTTCTGGGCTGAGACGGGGATGCGCTGAATTTTGGACTCGGCTGGTGAACAAAATATTCCAAACACACCCCATACACAACTCCACCGGGGAAGGTGCCAGAGAGGAGTTCTCTTGGTAGTTCTTACATTGCTGTGGTAGGCAGCAGAAAGCCACGAC
Organism: Falco peregrinus; assembly: GCF_023634155.1. Classification (NCBI taxonomy): domain Eukaryota; kingdom Metazoa; phylum Chordata; class Aves; order Falconiformes; family Falconidae; genus Falco; species Falco peregrinus. Next base: position 17,739 of record NC_073722.1, read on the forward strand.
AAAACTTTTTCTACCTGCTTTCTGGGCTGAGATCGGGAAATGCTGAATTTTGGAGTCGGCTGGTGACAAAATGTTCTAAACACACCCCATGCCCAACTCCACCGGGGAAGGTGCCAGACAGGAGTTCTACTGCTAGTTTTTACATTGCTCCGGTAGGCACCTGAAAGGGACCACATAGGGTGTTCTGCCTGCTTTCTGGGCTGAGATGGTGAACCTCTGAATTTTGGAGTTTGTTTGTGACAAAATGTTCCAAACACATCCCATGCACAACTCCACCGGGGAAGGTACAGACAGGAGTTCCTTGGTACTTTTTACACTACCCCGGTAGGCAGCAGAAAGACACCACAAAACTTTTTCTACCTGCTTTCTGGGCTGAGATGGGGAACCGCTGATTTTTGGACTCTTCTGGTGACAAAATGTTTCAAACACACCCCATGCACAACTCCACCAGCTAAGGTGTCAGAAAGGAGTTCTCTTGGTAGTTTTGACACTACCCCGGTAGGCAGCAGAAAGGCAGCACAAAACTTTTTCTACCTGCTTTCTGGGCTGAGATCGGGAAATGCTGAATTTTGGTCTCGGCTGGTGAACAAAATGTTCCAAAAACACCCCATGCACAACTCCACCGGGGAAGGTGCCAGAAATGAGTTCTTTCGGTAGTTTTTACACTACCCCTTTAGGCAGCTGAAAGGCACCACAAAAGTTGTTCTACCTCCTTTCTGGGCTGAGATGGGGAAGCGCTGACTTTTGGACTCGGCTGGTGACAAAATGTTTGAAACACACCCCATGCACAACTCCACCAGCTAAGGTGTCAAAAAGGAGTTCTGTTGGTAGTTTTTACACTACTTGGGTAGGCATTTGAAAGACACCACAAAACTTTTTCTTCCTGCTTTCTGGGCTGAGACGGGAACCGCTGAATTTTGGATTCGGCTGGTGAACAAAATGTTCCAAACACACCCCATGCACAACTCCACCGGGGAAGGTGCCAGAGAGGAGTTCTTTTGGTAGTTTTGACACTACCCCGGTAGGCAGCTGAAAGGCACCACAAAAGTTCTCCTACCTGCTTTCTGGGCTGAGATCGGGAAATGCTGAATTTTGGACTCGGCTGATGACAAAATGTTTCAAACACACCCCATGCACAACTCCACCAGATAAGGTGTCAGAAAGGAGTTCTCTTGGTAGTTCTTATACTACCCCGGTAATCATCTGAAATGCACCATAAAAGTTGTTCTACCTGCTTTCTGCGCTGAGGTGGGGAACAGCTGAATTTTGGACTCGGCTGGTGACAAAATGTTTGAAACACACACCATGCACAATTCCACCGGGGAAGGCGCCAGACAGCAGTTCTACTGCTATTTTTTATATTGCTCCGGTAGGCAGCTGTAAGGCACCACAAAAGTTGTTCTATCTCCTTTCTGGGCTGAGATGGAGAACAGCAGAATTTTGGACTCGGCTGGTGACAAAATGTTTCAAACACACCCCATGCACAACTCCACCGGGGAAGGTGCCAGACAAGAGTTCTGTTGGTAGTTTTTACACTGCCTTGGTAGGCATTTGAAAGGCACCACAAAAGTTGTTCTTCCTGCTTTCTGGGCTGAGATGTGGAACCGCTGAATTTTGCAGTCCGCCGGTGAAAAAATGTTCTAAACACACCCCATGCACAACTCCACTGGGGAAGGTGCCAGACAGGAGTTCTGTTGGTACTTCTTTCACTGCTCCGGTAGGAAGCTGAAAGGCATCACAAAAGTTGTTCTACCTGCTTTCTGGGCTCAGATCGGGAGACACTGCCTTTTGGACTCGGCTGGTGAACAAAATGTTCCAAACACACCCCATGCACAACTCCACCAGCTAAGGTGTCAGAAAGGAGTTCTCTTGGTAGTTTTGACACTACCCCGGTAGGCAGCAGAAAGGCAGCACAAAACTTTTTCTACCTGCTTTCTGGGCTGAGATCGGGAAATGCTGAATTTTGGTCTCGGCTGGTGAACAAAATGTTCCAAACATAGCCCACGCACAACTCCACCGGGGAAGGTGCCAGACAGGAGTTCTCTTAGTAGTTTTCACATTGCTCCTATAGGCAGCTGAAGACAGCGGAAAAGATGTTCTACCTACTTTCTGCGCTGAGGTGGGGAACAGCTGAATTTTGGACTCGGCTGGTGACAAAATGTTTGAAACACACCCCATGCACAACTCCACCGGGGAAGGTGCCAGACAAGAGTTCTCTTGATAGTTTTTACATTGCTCTGGTAGGCAGCTTAAAGGCACCACAAAAGTTGTTCTACCTGCTTTCTGGGCTGTGATGGGGAAAAACTAAGTTTTGGACTCGGCCGGTGACAAAATGTTCCAAACACACCCCATGCACAACTCCAACGGGGAAGGTGCCAGAAAGCAGTTCTCTTGGTAGTTTTTACACTACTTGGGTAGGCATTTGAAAGACACCACAAAACTTTTTCTTCCTGCTTTCTGGGCTGAGACGGGAACCGCTGAATTTTGGACTCGGCTGGTGAACAAAATGTTTGAAACACACCCCATGCACAACTCCACCGGGGAAGGTGCCAGACAAGAGTTCTCTTGATAGTTTTTACATTGCTCTGGTAGGCAGCTTAAAGGCACCACAAAAGTTGTTCTACCTGCTTTCTGGGCTGTGATGGGGAAAAACTAAGTTTTGGACTCGGCCGGTGACAAAATGTTCCAAACACACCCCATGCACAACTCCAACGGGGAAGGTGCCAGAAAGCAGTTCTCTTGGTAGTTTTTACACTACTTGAGTAGGCATTTGAAAGACACCACAAAACTTTTTCTTCCTGCTTTCTGGGCTGAGACGGGAACCGCTGAATTTTGGACTCGGCTGGTGAACAAAATGTTCCAAACACACCCCATGCACAACTCCACCGGGGAAGGTGCCAGACAGGAGTTCTGTTGGTACTTCTTACATTGCTCCGGTAGGCAGCTGAAAGAGACCACATAAGGTGTTCTACCTACTTTCTGGGCTGAGATGGGGAACCGCTGATTTTTGGACTCTTCTGGTGACAAAATGTTTCAAACACACCCCATGCACAACTCCACCAGCTAAGGTGTCAGAAAGGAGTTCTCTTGGTAGTTTTGACACTACCCCGGTAGGCAGCAGAAAGGCAGCACAAAACTTTTTCTACCTGCTTTCTGGGCTGAGATCGGGAAATGCTGAATTTTGGTCTCGGCTGGTGAACAAAATGTTCCAAACATAGCCCACGCACAACTCCACCGGGGAAGGTGCCAGACAGGAGTTCTCTTAGTAGTTTTCACGTTGCTCCTATAGGCAGCTGAAGACAGCGGAAAAGATGTTCTACCTACTTTCTGCGCTGAGGTGGGGAACAGCTGAATTTTGGACTCGGCTGGTGACAAAATGTTTGAAACACACCCCATGCACAACTCCACCGGGGAAGGTGCCAGACAAGAGTTCTCTTGATAGTTTTTACATTGCTCTGGTAGGCAGCTTAAAGGCACCACAAAAGTTGTTCTACCTGCTTTCTGGGCTGTGATCGGCAAAAAACTAAGTTTTGGACTCGGCCGGTGACAAAATGTTCCAAACACACCCCATGCACAACTCCAACGGGGAAGGTGCCAGAAAGCAGTTCTCTTGGTAGTTTTTACACTACTTGAGTAGGCATTTGAAAGACACCACAAAACTTTTTCTTCCTGCTTTCTGGGCTGAGACGGGAACCGCTGAATTTTGGACTCGGCTGGTGAACAAAATGTTCCAAACACACCCCATGCACAACTCCACCGGGGAAGGTGCCAGACAGGAGTTCTGTTGGTACTTCTTACATTGCTCCGGTAGGCAGCTGAAAGAGACCACATAAGGTGTTCTACCTACTTTCTGGGCTGAGATGGGGAACCGCTGATTTTTGGACTCTTCTGGTGACAAAATGTTTCAAACACACCCCATGCACAACTCCACCAGCTAAGGTGTCAGAAAGGAGTTCTCTTGGTAGTTTTGACACTACCCCGGTAGGCAGCAGAAAGGCAGCACAAAACTTTTTCTACCTGCTTTCTGGGCTGAGATCGGGAAATGCTGAATTTTGGTCTCGGCTGGTGAACAAAATGTTCCAAACATAGCCCACGCACAACTCCACCGGGGAAGGTGCCAGACAGGAGTTCTCTTAGTAGTTTTCACGTTGCTCCTATAGGCAGCTGAAGACAGCGGAAAAGATGTTCTACCTACTTTCTGCGCTGAGATGGGGAACAGCTGACTTTTGGACTCGGCTGGTGACAAAATGTTTGAAACACACCCCATGCACAACTCCACCGGGGAAGGTGCCAGACAGGAGTTCTTTTGGTAGTTTTTACATTGCTCTGGTAGGCACCTGAAAGGGACGACATAAGGTGAACTACCTGCTTTCTGGTCTGAGATGCGGAACCGCTGAATTTTGGACTCGGTTGGTGGCAAAAAGTTCCAAACACACCCCATGCACAACTCCAACGGGGAATGTGCCAGACAAGAGTTCTTTTGGTAGTTCTCACATTGCTGTGGTAGGCAGCTGAAAGGCACCACAAAAGTTGTTCTACCTGCTTTCTGGGCTGAGATGGGGATATGCTGACTTTTGGACTCGGCTGTTGACATAATGTTCCAAACACACCCCATGCACAACTCACCGGTGAAGGTGCCAGACAGAAGATCTCTTGATAGTTTTTACACTACCCCGGTAGGCAGCAGAAAGACACCACAAAACTTTTTCTACCTGCTTTCTGGGCTGAGATGGGGAACCTCTGATTTTTGGACTCTTCTGGTGACAGAATATTTCAAACACACCCCATGCACAACTCCACCAGCTAAGGTGTCAGAAAGGAGTTCTCTTGGTAGTTTTGACACTACCCCGGTAGGCAGCAGAAAGGCAGCACAAAACTTTTTCTACCTGCTTTCTGGGCTGAGATCGGGAAATGCTGAATTTTGGTCTCGGCTGGTGAACAAAATGTTCCAAACATAGCCCACGCACAACTCCACCGGGGAAGGTGCCAGACAGGAGTTCTGTTAGTAGTTTTCACATTGCTCCTATAGGCAGCTGAAGACAGCGGAAAAGATGTTCTACCTACTTTCTGCGCTGAGGTGGGGAACAGCTGAATTTTGGACTCGGCTGGTGACAAAATGTTTGAAACACACCCCATGCACAACTCCACCGGGGAAGGTGCCAGACAGGACTTCTACTGCTAGTTTTTACATTGCTCCGGTAGGCACCTGAAAGGGACCACATAAGGTGTTCTACCTGCTTTCTGGGCTGAGATGGAGAAAGGCTGAATTTTGGACTCGGCTGTTGAACAAAATGTTCTAAACACACCCCATGCACAAGTCCACTGGGGAAGGTGCCAGAAAGCAGTTCTCTTGGTAGATTTTACACTACTTGGGTAGGCATTTGAAAGACACCACAAAACTTTTTCTACCTGCTTTCTGGGCTGAGATGGGGAATCGCGGACTTTTGGAGTCGGGTGGTGACAAAATGTTCCAAACACACCCCATACACAACTCCACCGGGGAAGGTGCCAGACGAGTTCTGTTGGTAGTTTTTACACTGCCTTGGTAGGCATTTGAAAGGTACCACATAACTTTTTCTTCCTGCTTTCTGGGCTGAGACGGGGATGCGCTGAATTTTGGACTCGGCTGGTGAACAAAATATTCCAAACACACCCCATACACAACTCCACCGGGGAAGGTGCCAGAGAGGAGTTCTCTTGGTAGTTCTTACATTGCTGTGGTAGGCAGCAGAAAGCCACGACAAAACTTTTTCTACCTGCTTTCTGGGCTGAGATCGGGAAATGCTGAATTTTGGAGTCGGCTGGTGACAAAATGTTCTAAACACACCCCATGCCCAACTCCACCGGGGAAGGTGCCAGACAGGAGTTCTACTGCTAGTTTTTACATTGCTCCGGTAGGCACCTGAAAGGGACCACATAGGGTGTTCTGCCTGCTTTCTGGGCTGAGATGGTGAACCTCTGAATTTTGGAGTTTGTTTGTGACAAAATGTTCCAAACACATCCCATGCACAACTCCACCGGGGAAGGTACAGACAGGAGTTCCTTGGTACTTTTTACACTACCCCGGTAGGCAGCAGAAAGACACCACAAAACTTTTTCTACCTGCTTTCTGGGCTGAGATGGGGAACCGCTGATTTTTGGACTCTTCTGGTGACAAAATGTTTGAAACACACCCCATGCACAACTCCACCAGCTAAGGTGTCAAAAAGGAGTTCTGTTGGTAGTTTTTTACACTACTTGGGTAGGCATTTGAAAGACACCACAAAACTTTTTCTTCCTGCTTTCTGGGCTGAGACGGGAACCGCTGAATTTTGGATTCGGCTGGTGAACAAAATGTTCCAAACACACCCCATGCACAACTCCACCGGGGAAGGTGCCAGAGAGGAGTTCTTTTGGTAGTTTTGACACTACCCCGGTAGGCAGCTGAAAGGCACCACAAAAGTTCTCCTACCTGCTTTCTGGGCTGAGATCGGGAAATGCTGAATTTTGGACTCGGCTGATGACAAAATGTTTCAAACACACCCCATGCACAACTCCACCAGATAAGGTGTCAGAAAGGAGTTCTCTTGGTAGTTCTTATACTACCCCGGTAATCATCTGAAATGCACCATAAAAGTTGTTCTACCTGCTTTCTGCGCTGAGGTGGGGAACAGCTGAATTTTGGACTCGGCTGGTGACAAAATGTTTGAAACACACACCATGCACAATTCCACCGGGGAAGGCGCCAGACAGGAGTTCTACTGCTATTTTTTATATTGCTCCGGTAGGCAGCTGTAAGGCACCACAAAAGTTGTTCTATCTCCTTTCTGGGCTGAGATGGAGAACAGCAGAATTTTGGACTCGGCTGGTGAACAAAATGTTCCAAACACACCCCATGCACAACTCCACCGGGGAAGGTGTCAGAAAGGAGTTCTCTTGGTAGTTTTGACACTACCCCGGTAGGCAGCAGAAAGGCAGCACAAAACTTTTTCTACCTGCTTTCTGGGCTGAGATCGGGAAATGCTGAATTTTGGTCTCGGCTGGTGAACAAAATGTTCCAAACATAGCCCACGCACAACTCCACCGGGGAAGGTGCCAGACAGGAGTTCTCTTAGTAGTTTTCACATTGCTCCTATAGGCAGCTGAAGACAGCGGAAAAGATGTTCTACCTACTTTCTGCGCTGAGGTGGGGAACAGCTGAATTTTGGACTCGGCTGGTGACAAAATGTTTGAAACACACCCCATGCACAACTCCACCGGGGAAGGTGCCAGACAAGAGTTCTCTTGATAGTTTTTACATTGCTCTGGTAGGCAGCTTAAAGGCACCACAAAAGTTGTTCTACCTGCTTTCTGGGCTGTGATGGGGAAAAACTAAGTTTTGGACTCGGCCGGTGACAAAATGTTCCAAACACACCCCATGCACAACTCCAACGGGGAAGGTGCCAGAAAGCAGTTCTCTTGGTAGTTTTTACACTACTTGAGTAGGCATTTGAAAGACACCACAAAACTTTTTCTTCCTGCTTTCTGGGCTGAGACGGGAACCGCTGAATTTTGGACTCGGCTGGTGAACAAAATGTTCCAAACACACCCCATGCACAACTCCAACGGGGAAGGTGCCAGAAAGGAGTTCTGTTGGTACTTCTTACATTGCTCTGGTAGGCAGCTGAAAGGCACCACATGAGGTGTTCTACATGCTTTCTGGGCTGAGATGGGGAACAGCTGAATTTTGGACTCGGCTTGTGACAAAATGTTCTAAACACACCCCATGCACAACTCCACCGGGGAAGGTGCCAGACAGGAGTTCTCTTGGTACTTTTTACATTGCTCTGGTAGGCAGCTGAAAGGCACAATAAAAGTTGTCTTTCTGCTTTCTGGGCTGAGATGGGACAAGGCGGAATTTTGGACTCGGCTGGTGACAAAATGTTACAAATACACTCCATGCACAACTCCACCGGGGAAGGTGCCAGACAGGAGTTCTGTTGGTACTTCTTACATTGCTCCGGTAGGCAGCTGAAAGAGACCACATAAGGTGTTCTACCTACTTTCTGGGCTGAGATGGGGAACCGCTGATTTTTGGACTCTTCTGGTGACAAAATGTTTCAAACACACCCCATGCACAACTCCACCAGCTAAGGTGTCAGAAAGGAATTCTCTTGGTAGTTTTGACACTACCCCGGTAGGCAGCAGAAAGGCAGCACAAAACTTTTTCTACCTGCTTTCTGGGCTGAGATCGGGAAATGCTGAATTTTGGTCTCGGCTGGTGAACAAAATGTTCCAAACATAGCCCACGCACAACTCCACCGGGGAAGGTGCCAGACAGGAGTTCTCTTAGTAGTTTTCACATTGCTCCTATAGGCAGCTGAAGACAGCGGAAAAGATGTTCTACCTACTTTCTGCGCTGAGGTGGGGAACAGCTGAATTTTGGACTCGGCTGGTGACAAAATGTTTGAAACACACACCATGCACAACTCCACCGGGGAAGGTGCCAGACAAGAGTTCTCTTGATAGTTTTTACATTGCTCTGGTAGGCAGCTTAAAGGCACCACAAAAGTTGTTCTACCTGCTTTCTGGGCTGTGATCGGCAAAAAACTAAGTTTTGGACTCGGCCGGTGACAAAATGTTCCAAACACACCCCATGCACAACTCCAACGGGGAAGGTGCCAGAAAGCAGTTCTCTTGGTACTTCTTACATTGCTCTGGTAGGCAGCTGAAAGGCACCACATGAGGTGTTCTACATGCTTTCTGGGCTGAGATGGGGAACAGCTGAATTTTGGACTCGGCTTGTGACAAAATGTTCTAAACACACCCCATGCACAACTCCACCGGGGAAGGTGCCAGACAGGAGTTCTCTTGGTACTTTTTACATTGCTCTGGTAGGCAGCTGAAAGGCACAATAAAAGTTGTCTTTCTGCTTTCTGGGCTGAGATGGGACAAGGCGGAATTTTGGACTCGGCTGGTGACAAAATGTTACAAATACACTCCATGCACAACTCCACCGGGGAAGGTGCCAGACAGGAGTTCTGTTGGTACTTCTTACATTGCTCCGGTAGGCAGCTGAAAGAGACCACATAAGGTGTTCTACCTACTTTCTGGGCTGAGATGGGGAACCGCTGATTTTTGGACTCTTCTGGTGACAAAATGTTTCAAACACACCCCATGCACAACTCCACCAGCTAAGGTGTCAGAAAGGAGTTCTCTTGGTAGTTTTGACACTACCCCGGTAGGCAGCAGAAAGGCAGCACAAAACTTTTTCTACCTGCTTTCTGGGCTGAGATCGGGAAATGCTGAATTTTGGTCTCGGCTGGTGAACAAAATGTTCCAAACATAGCCCACGCACAACTCCACCGGGGAAGGTGCCAGACAGGAGTTCTCTTAGTAGTTTTCACATTGCTCCTATAGGCAGCTGAAGACAGCGGAAAAGATGTTCTACCTACTTTCTGCGCTGAGGTGGGGAACAGCTGAATTTTGGACTCGGCTGGTGACAAAATGTTTGAAACACACCCCATGCACAACTCCACCGGGGAAGGTGCCAGACAAGAGTTCTCTTGATAGTTTTTACATTGCTCTGGTAGGCAGCTTAAAGGCACCACAAAAGTTGTTCTACCTGCTTTCTGGGCTGTGATGGGGAAAAACTAAGTTTTGGACTCGGCCGGTGACAAAATGTTCCAAACACACCCCATGCACAACTCCAACGGGGAAGGTGCCAGAAAGCAGTTCTCTTGGTAGTTTTTACACTACTTGAGTAGGCATTTGAAAGACACCACAAAACTTTTTCTTCCTGCTTTCTGGGCTGAGACGGGAACCGCTGAATTTTGGACTCGGCTGGTGAACAAAATGTTCCAAACACACCCCATGCACAACTCCACCGGGGAAGGTGCCAGACAGGAGTTCTGTTGGTACTTCTTACATTGCTCCGGTAGGCAGCTGAAAGAGACCACATAAGGTGTTCTACCTACTTTCTGGGCTGAGATGGGGAACCGCTGATTTTTGGACTCTTCTGGTGACAAAATGTTTCAAACACACCCCATGCACAACTCCACCAGCTAAGGTGTCAGAAAGGAGTTCTCTTGGTAGTTTTGACACTACCCCGGTAGGCAGCAGAAAGGCAGCACAAAACTTTTTCTACCTGCTTTCTGGGCTGAGATCGGGAAATGCTGAATTTTGGTCTCGGCTGGTGAACAAAATGTTCCAAACATAGCCCACGCACAACTCCACCGGGGAAGGTGCCAGACAGGAGTTCTCTTAGTAGTTTTCACGTTGCTCCTATAGGCAGCTGAAGACAGCGGAAAAGATGTTCTACCTACTTTCTGCGCTGAGATGGGGAACAGCTGACTTTTGGACTCGGCTGGTGACAAAATGTTTGAAACACACCCCATGCACAACTCCACCGGGGAAGGTGCCAGACAGGAGTTCTTTTGGTAGTTTTTACATTGCTCTGGTAGGCACCTGAAAGGGACGACATAAGGTGAACTACCTGCTTTCTGGTCTGAGATGCGGAACCGCTGAATTTTGGACTCGGTTGGTGGCAAAAAGTTCCAAACACACCCCATGCACAACTCCAACGGGGAATGTGCCAGAAACGAGTTCTTTTGGTAGTTCTCACATTGCTGTGGTAGGCAGCTGAAAGGCACCACAAAAGTTGTTCTACCTGCTTTCTGGGCTGAGATGGGGATCTGCTGACTTTTGGACTCGGCTGTTGACATAATGTTCCAAACACACCCCATGCACAACTCACCGGTGAAGGTGCCAGACAGAAGATCTCTTGATAGTTTTTACACTACCCCGGTAGGCAGCAGAAAGACACCACAAAACTTTTTCTACCTGCTTTCTGGGCTGAGATGGGGAACCTCTGATTTTTGGACTCTTCTGGTGACAGAATATTTCAAACACACCCCATGCACAACTCCACCAGCTAAGGTGTCAGAAAGGAGTTCTCTTGGTAGTTTTGACACTACCCCGGTAGGCAGCAGAAAGGCAGCACAAAACTTTTTCTACCTGCTTTCTGGGCTGAGATCGGGAAATGCTGAATTTTGGTCTCGGCTGGTGAACAAAATGTTCCAAACATAGCCCACGCACAACTCCACCGGGGAAGGTGCCAGACAGGAGTTCTGTTAGTAGTTTTCACATTGCTCCTATAGGCAGCTGAAGACAGCGGAAAAGATGTTCTACCTACTTTCTGCGCTGAGGTGGGGAACAGCTGAATTTTGGACTCGGCTGGTGACAAAATGTTTGAAACACACCCCATGCACAACTCCACCGGGGAAGGTGCCAGACAGGACTTCTACTGCTAGTTTTTACATTGCTCCGGTAGGCACCTGAAAGGGACCACATAAGGTGTTCTACCTGCTTTCTGGGCTGAGATGGAGAAAGGCTGAATTTTGGACTCGGCTGTTGAACAAAATGTTCTAAACACACCCCATGCACAAGTCCACTGGGGAAGGTGCCAGAAAGCAGTTCTCTTGGTAGATTTTACACTACTTGGGTAGGCATTTGAAAGACACCACAAAACTTTTTCTACCTGCTTTCTGGGCTGAGACGGGGATGCGCTGAATTTTGGACTCGGCTGGTGAACAAAATATTCCAAACACACCCCATGCACAACTCCACCGGGGAAGGTGCCAGAGAGGAGTTCTCTTGGTAGTTCTTACATTGCTGTGGTAGGCAGCAGAAAGCCACGACAAAACTTTTTCTACCTGCTTTCTGGGCTGAGATCGGGAAATGCTGAATTTTGGAGTCGGCTGGTGACAAAATGTTCTAAACACACCCCATGCCCAACTCCACCGGGGAAGGTGCCAGACAGGAGTTCTACTGCTAGTTTTTACATTGCTCCGGTAGGCACCTGAAAGGGACCACATAGGGTGTTCTGCCTGCTTTCTGGGCTGAGATGGTGAACCTCTGAATTTTGGAGTTTGTTTGTGACAAAATGTTCCAAACACATCCCATGCACAACTCCACCGGGGAAGGTACAGACAGGAGTTCCTTGGTACTTTTTACACTACCCCGGTAGGCAGCAGAAAGACACCACAAAACTTTTTCTACCTGCTTTCTGGGCTGAGATGGGGAACCGCTGATTTTTGGACTCTTCTGGTGACAAAATGTTTCAAACACACCCCATGCACAACTCCACCAGCTAAGGTGTCAGAAAGGAGTTCTCTTGGTAGTTTTGACACTACCCCGGTAGGCAGCAGAAAGGCAGCACAAAACTTTTTCTACCTGCTTTCTGGGCTGAGATCGGGAAATGCTGAATTTTGGTCTCGGCTGGTGAACAAAATGTTCCAAAAACACCCCATGCACAACTCCACCGGGGAAGGTGCCAGAAATGAGTTCTTTCGGTAGTTTTTACACTACCCCTTTAGGCAGCTGAAAGGCACCACAAAAGTTGTTCTACCTCCTTTCTGGGCTGAGATGGGGAAGCGCTGACTTTTGGACTCGGCTGGTGACAAAATGTTTGAAACACACCCCATGCACAACTCCACCAGCTAAGGTGTAAAAAGGAGTTCTGTTGGTAGTTTTTACACTACTTGAGTAGGCATTTGAAAGACACCACAAAACTTTTTCTTCCTGCTTTCTGGGCTGAGACGGGAACCGCTGAATTTTGGACTCGGCTGGTGAACAAAATGTTCCAAACACACCCCATGCACAACTCCACCGGGGAAGGTGCCAGAGAGGAGTTCTTTTGGTAGTTTTGACACTACCCCCGGTAGGCAGCTGAAAGGCACCACAAAAGTTCTCCTACCTGCTTTCTGGGCTGAGATCGGGAAATGCTGAATTTTGGACTCGGCTGATGACAAAATGTTTCAAACACACCCCATGCACAACTCCACCAGATAAGGTGTCAGAAAGGAGTTCTCTTGGTAGTTCTTATACTACCCCGGTAATCATCTGAAATGCACCATAAAAGTTGTTCTACCTGCTTTCTGCGCTGAGGTGGGGAACAGCTGAATTTTGGACTCGGCTGGTGACAAAATGTTTGAAACACACACCATGCACAACTCCACCGGGGAAGGTGCCAGACAGGAGTTCTACTGCTATTTTTTATATTGCTCCGGTAGGCAGCTGTAAGGCACCACAAAAGTTGTTCTATCTCCTTTCTGGGCTGAGATGGAGAACAGCAGAATTTTGGACTCGGCTGGTGACAAAATGTTTCAAACACACCCCATGCACAACTCCACCGGGGAAGGTGCCAGACAAGAGTTCTGTTGGTAGTTTTTACACTGCCTTGGTAGGCATTTGAAAGGCACCACAAAAGTTGTTCTTCCTGCTTTCTGGGCTGAGATGTGGAACCGCTGAATTTTGCAGTCCGCCGGTGAAAAAATGTTCTAAACACACCCCATGCACAACTCCACTGGGGAAGGTGCCAGACAGGAGTTCTGTTGGTACTTCTTTCACTGCTCCGGTAGGAAGCTGAAAGGCATCACAAAAGTTGTTCTTCCTGCTTTCTGGGCTGAGATGGTGAACCTCTGAATTTTGGAGTCTGTTTGTGACAAAATGTTCCGAACACATCCCATGCACAACTCCACCGGGGAAGGTACAGACAGGAGTTCCTTGGTAGTTTTGACACTACCCCGGTAGGCAGCTGAAAGGCACCACAACAGTTGTTCTACCTGCTTTCTGGGCTCAGATCGGGAGACACTGCCTTTTGGACTCGGCTGGTGAACAAAATGTTCCAAACACACCCCATGCACAACTCCACCGGGGAAGGTGTCAGAAAGGAGTTCTCTTGGTAGTTTTGACACTACCCCGATAGGCAGCAGAAAGGCAGCACAAAACTTTTTCTACCTGCTTTCTGGGCTGAGATCGGGAAATGCTGAATTTTGGTCTCGGCTGGTGAACAAAATGTTCCAAACATAGCCCACGCACAACTCCACCGGGGAAGGTGCCAGACAGGAGTTCTCTTAGTAGTTTTCACATTGCTCCTATAGGCAGCTGAAGACAGCGGAAAAGATGTTCTACCTACTTTCTGCGCTGAGGTGGGGAACAGCTGAATTTTGGACTCGGCTGGTGACAAAATGTTTGAAACACACACCATGCACAACTCCACCGGGGAAGGTGCCAGACAAGAGTTCTCTTGATAGTTTTTACATTGCTCTGGTAGGCAGCTTAAAGGCACCACAAAAGTTGTTCTACCTGCTTTCTGGGCTGTGATCGGCAAAAAACTAAGTTTTGGATTCGGCTGGTGACAAAATGTTCCAAACACACCCCATGCACAACTCCAACGGGGAAGGTGCCAGAAAGCAGTTCTCTTGGTAGTTTTTACACTACTTGGGTAGGCATTTGAAAGACACCACAAAACTTTTTCTTCCTGCTTTCTGGGCTGAGACGGGAACCGCTGAATTTTGGACTCGGCTGGTGAACAAAATGTTCCAAACACACCCCATGCACAACTCCACCGGGGAAGGTGCCAGAAAGGAGTTCTGTTGGTACTTCTTACATTGCTCTGGTAGGCAGCTGAAAGGCACCACATGAGGTGTTCTACATGCTTTCTGGGCTGAGATGGGGAACAGCTGAATTTTGGACTCGGCTTGTGACAAAATGTTCTAAACACACCCCATGCACAACTCCACCGGGGAAGGTGCCAGACAGGAGTTCTCTTGGTACTTTTTACATTGCTCTGGTAGGCAGCTGAAAGGCACAATAAAAGTTGTCTTTCTGCTTTCTGGGCTGAGATGGGACAAGGCGGAATTTTGGACTCGGCTGGTGACAAAATGTTACAAATACACTCCATGCACAACTCCACCGGGGAAGGTGCCAGACAGGAGTTCTGTTGGTACTTCTTACATTGCTCCGGTAGGCAGCTGAAAGAGACCACATAAGGTGTTCTACCTACTTTCTGGGCTGAGATGGGGAACCGCTGATTTTTGGACTCTTCTGGTGACAAAATGTTTCAAACACACCCCATGCACAACTCCACCAGCTAAGGTGTCAGAAAGGAATTCTCTTGGTAGTTTTGACACTACCCCGGTAGGCAGCAGAAAGGCAGCACAAAACTTTTTCTACCTGCTTTCTGGGCTGAGATCGGGAAATGCTGAATTTTGGTCTCGGCTGGTGAACAAAATGTTCCAAACATAGCCCACGCACAACTCCACCGGGGAAGGTGCCAGACAGGAGTTCTCTTAGTAGTTTTCACATTGCTCCTATAGGCAGCTGAAGACAGCGGAAAAGATGTTCTACCTACTTTCTGCGCTGAGGTGGGGAACAGCTGAATTTTGGACTCGGCTGGTGACAAAATGTTTGAAACACACACCATGCACAACTCCACCGGGGAAGGTGCCAGACAAGAGTTCTCTTGATAGTTTTTACATTGCTCTGGTAGGCAGCTTAAAGGCACCACAAAAGTTGTTCTACCTGCTTTCTGGGCTGTGATCGGCAAAAAACTAAGTTTTGGACTCGGCCGGTGACAAAATGTTCCAAACACACCCCATGCACAACTCCAACGGGGAAGGTGCCAGAAAGCAGTTCTCTTGGTACTTCTTACATTGCTCTGGTAGGCAGCTGAAAGGCACCACATGAGGTGTTCTACATGCTTTCTGGGCTGAGATGGGGAACAGCTGAATTTTGGACTCGGCTTGTGACAAAATGTTCTAAACACACCCCATGCACAACTCCACCGGGGAAGGTGCCAGACAGGAGTTCTCTTGGTACTTTTTACATTGCTCTGGTAGGCAGCTGAAAGGCACAATAAAAGTTGTCTTTCTGCTTTCTGGGCTGAGATGGGACAAGGCGGAATTTTGGACTCGGCTGGTGACAAAATGTTACAAATACACTCCATGCACAACTCCACCGGGGAAGGTGCCAGACAGGAGTTCTGTTGGTACTTCTTACATTGCTCCGGTAGGCAGCTGAAAGAGACCACATAAGGTGTTCTACCTACTTTCTGGGCTGAGATGGGGAACCGCTGATTTTTGGACTCTTCTGGTGACAAAATGTTTCAAACACACCCCATGCACAACTCCACCAGCTAAGGTATCAGAAAGGAGTTCTCTTGGTAGTTTTGACACTACCCCGGTAGGCAGCAGAAAGGCAGCACAAAACTTTTTCTACCTGCTTTCTGGGCTGAGATCGGGAAATGCTGAATTTTGGTCTCGGCTGGTGAACAAAATGTTCCAAACATAGCCCACGCACAACTCCACCGGGGAAGGTGCCAGACAGGAGTTCTCTTAGTAGTTTTCACATTGCTCCTATAGGCAGCTGAAGACAGCGGAAAAGATGTTCTACCTACTTTCTGCGCTGAGGTGGGGAACAGCTGACTTTTGGACTCGGCTGGTGACAAAATGTTTGAAACACACCCCATGCACAACTCCACCGGGGAAGGTGCCAGACAAGAGTTCTCTTGATAGTTTTTACATTGCTCTGGTAGGCAGCTTAAAGGCACCACAAAAGTTGTTCTACCTGCTTTCTGGGCTGTGATCGGCAAAAAACTAAGTTTTGGACTCGGCCGGTGACAAAATGTTCCAAACACACCCCATGCACAACTCCACCGGGGAAGGTGCCAGAAAGCAGTTCTCTTGGTACTTCTTACATTGCTCTGGTAGGCAGCTGAAAGGCACCACATGAGGTGTTCTACATGCTTTCTGGGCTGAGATGGGGAACAGCTGAATTTTGGACTCGGCTTGTGACAAAATGTTCTAAACACACCCCATGCACAACTCCACCGGGGAAGGTGCCAGACAGGAGTTCTCTTGGTACTTTTTACATTGCTCTGGTAGGCAGCTGAAAGGCACAATAAAAGTTGTCTTTCTGCTTTCTGGGCTGAGATGGGACAAGGCGGAATTTTGGACTCGGCTGGTGACAAAATGTTACAAATACACTCCATGCACAACTCCACCGGGGAAGGTGCCAGACAGGAGTTCTGTTGGTACTTCTTACATTGCTCCGGTAGGCAGCTGAAAGAGACCACATAAGGTGTTCTACCTACTTTCTGGGCTGAGATGGGGAACCGCTGATTTTTGGACTCTTCTGGTGACAAAATGTTTCAAACACACCCCATGCACAACTCCACCAGCTAAGGTGTCAGAAAGGAATTCTCTTGGTAGTTTTGACACTACCCCGGTAGGCAGCAGAAAGGCAGCACAAAACTTTTTCTACCTGCTTTCTGGGCTGAGATCGGGAAATGCTGAATTTTGGTCTCGGCTGGTGAACAAAATGTTCCAAACATAGCCCACGCACAACTCCACCGGGGAAGGTGCCAGACAGGAGTTCTCTTAGTAGTTTTCACATTGCCCCTATAGGCAGCTGAAGACAGCGGAAAAGATGTTCTACCTACTTTCTGCGCTGAGGTGGGGAACAGCTGACTTTTGGACTCGGCTGGTGACAAAATGTTTGAAACACACCCCATGCACAACTCCAACGGGGAAGGTGCCAGACAAGAGTTCTCTTGATAGTTTTTACATTGCTCTGGTAGGCAGCTTAAAGGCACCACAAAAGTTGTTCTACCTGCTTTCTGGGCTGTGATGGGGAAAAACTAAGTTTTGGACTCGGCCGGTGACAAAATGTTCCAAACACACCCCATGCACAACTCCAACGGGGAAGGTGCCAGAAAGCAGTTCTCTTGGTAGTTTTTACACTACTTGAGTAGGCATTTGAAAGACACCACAAAACTTTTTCTTCCTGCTTTCTGGGCTAGAGACGGGAACCGCTGAATTTTGGACTCGGCTGGTGAACAAAATGTTCCAAACACACCCCATGCACAACTCCACCGGGGAAGGTGCCAGACAGGAGTTCTGTTGGTACTTCTTACATTGCTCCGGTAGGCAGCTGAAAGAGACCACATAAGGTGTTCTACCTACTTTCTGGGCTGAGATGGGGAACCGCTGATTTTTGGACTCTTCTGGTGACAAAATGTTTCAAACACACCCCATGCACAACTCCACCAGCTAAGGTGTCAGAAAGGAGTTCTCTTGGTAGTTTTGACACTACCCCGGTAGGCAGCAGAAAGGCAGCACAAAACTTTTTCTACCTGCTTTCTGGGCTGAGATCGGGAAATGCTGAATTTTGGTCTCGGCTGGTGAACAAAATGTTCCAAACATAGCCCACGCACAACTCCACCGGGGAAGGTGCCAGACAGGAGTTCTCTTAGTAGTTTTCACATTGCTCCTATAGGCAGCTGAAGACAGCGGAAAAGATGTTCTACCTACTTTCTGCGCTGAGGTGGGGAACAGCTGACTTTTGGACTCGGCTGGTGACAAAATGTTTGAAACACACCCCATGCACAACTCCACCGGGGAAGGTGCCAGACAAGAGTTCTCTTGATAGTTTTTACATTGCTCTGGTAGGCAGCTTAAAGGCACCACAAAAGTTGTTCTACCTGCTTTCTGGGCTGTGATGGGGAAAAACTAAGTTTTGGACTCGGCCGGTGACAAAATGTTCCAAACACACCCCATGCACAACTCCAACGGGGAAGGTGCCAGAAAGCAGTTCTCTTGGTAGTTTTTACACTACTTGAGTAGGCATTTGAAAGACACCACAAAACTTTTTCTTCCTGCTTTCTGGGCTAGAGACGGGAACCGCTGAATTTTGGACTCGGCTGGTGAACAAAATGTTCCAAACACACCCCATGCACAACTCCACCGGGGAAGGTGCCAGACAGGAGTTCTGTTGGTACTTCTTACATTGCTCCGGTAGGCAGCTGAAAGAGACCACATAAGGTGTTCTACCTACTTTCTGGGCTGAGATGGGGAACCGCTGATTTTTGGACTCTTCTGGTGACAAAATGTTTCAAACACACCCCATGCACAACTCCACCAGCTAAGGTGTCAGAAAGGAGTTCTCTTGGTAGTTTTGACACTACCCCGGTAGGCAGCAGAAAGGCAGCACAAAACTTTTTCTACCTGCTTTCTGGGCTGAGATCGGGAAATGCTGAATTTTGGTCTCGGCTGGTGAACAAAATGTTCCAAACATAGCCCACGCACAACTCCACCGGGGAAGGTGCCAGACAGGAGTTCTCTTAGTAGTTTTCACGTTGCTCCTATAGGCAGCTGAAGACAGCGGAAAAGATGTTCTACCTACTTTCTGCGCTGAGATGGGGAACAGCTGACTTTTGGACTCGGCTGGTGACAAAATGTTTGAAACACACCCCATGCACAACTCCACCGGGGAAGGTGCCAGACAAGAGTTCTCTTGATAGTTTTTACATTGCTCTGGTAGGCAGCTTAAAGGCACCACAAAAGTTGTTCTACCTGCTTTCTGGGCTGTGATGGGGAAAAACTAAGTTTTGGACTCGGCCGGTGACAAAATGTTCCAAACACACCCCATGCACAACTCCACCGGGGAAGGTGCCAGAAAGCAGTTCTCTTGGTAGTTTTTACACTACTTGAGTAGGCATTTGAAAGACACCACAAAACTTTTTCTTCCTGCTTTCTGGGCTGAGACGGGAACCGCTGAATTTTGGACTCGGCTGGTGAACAAAATGTTCCAAACACACCCCATGCACAACTCCACCGGGGAAGGTGCCAGAAAGGAGTTCTGTTGGTACTTCTTACATTGCTCTGGTAGGCAGCTGAAAGGCACCACATGAGGTGTTCTACATGCTTTCTGGGCTGAGATGGGGAACAGCTGAATTTTGGACTCGGCTTGTGACAAAATGTTCTAAACACACCCCATGCACAACTCCACCGGGGAAGGTGCCAGACAGGAGTTCTCTTGGTACTTTTTACATTGCTCTGGTAGGCAGCTGAAAGGCACAATAAAAGTTGTCTTTCTGCTTTCTGGGCTGAGATGGGACAAGGCGGAATTTTGGACTCGGCTGGTGACAAAATGTTACAAATACACTCCATGCACAACTCCACCGGGGAAGGTGCCAGACAGGAGTTCTGTTGGTACTTCTTACATTGCTCCGGTAGGCAGCTGAAAGAGACCACATAAGGTGTTCTACCTACTTTCTGGGCTGAGATGGGGAACCGCTGATTTTTGGACTCTTCTGGTGACAAAATGTTTCAAACACACCCCATGCACAACTCCACCAGCTAAGGTGTCAGAAAGGAATTCTCTTGGTAGTTTTGACACTACCCCGGTAGGCAGCAGAAAGGCAGCACAAAACTTTTTCTACCTGCTTTCTGGGCTGAGATCGGGAAATGCTGAATTTTGGTCTCGGCTGGTGAACAAAATGTTCCAAACATAGCCCACGCACAACTCCACCGGGGAAGGTGCCAGACAGGAGTTCTCTTAGTAGTTTTCACATTGCCCCTATAGGCAGCTGAAGACAGCGGAAAAGATGTTCTACCTACTTTCTGCGCTGAGGTGGGGAACAGCTGACTTTTGGACTCGGCTGGTGACAAAATGTTTGAAACACACCCCATGCACAACTCCACCGGGGAAGGTGCCAGACAAGAGTTCTCTTGATAGTTTTTACATTGCTCTGGTAGGCAGCTTAAAGGCACCACAAAAGTTGTTCTACCTGCTTTCTGGGCTGTGATGGGGAAAAACTAAGTTTTGGACTCGGCCGGTGACAAAATGTTCCAAACACACCCCATGCACAACTCCAACGGGGAAGGTGCCAGAAAGCAGTTCTCTTGGTAGTTTTTACACTACTTGAGTAGGCATTTGAAAGACACCACAAAACTTTTTCTTCCTGCTTTCTGGGCTGAGACGGGAACCGCTGAATTTTGGACTCGGCTGGTGAACAAAATGTTCCAAACACACCCCATGCACAACTCCACCGGGGAAGGTGCCAGACAGGAGTTCTGTTGGTACTTCTTACATTGCTCCGGTAGGCAGCTGAAAGAGACCACATAAGGTGTTCTACCTACTTTCTGGGCTGAGATGGGGAACCGCTGATTTTTGGACTCTTCTGGTGACAAAATGTTTCAAACACACCCCATGCACAACTCCACCAGCTAAGGTGTCAGAAAGGAGTTCTCTTGGTAGTTTTGACACTACCCCGGTAGGCAGCAGAAAGGCAGCACAAAACTTTTTCTACCTGCTTTCTGGGCTGAGATCGGGAAATGCTGAATTTTGGTCTCGGCTGGTGAACAAAATGTTCCAAACATAGCCCACGCACAACTCCACCGGGGAAGGTGCCAGACAGGAGTTCTCTTAGTAGTTTTCACATTGCTCCTATAGGCAGCTGAAGACAGCGGAAAAGATGTTCTACCTACTTTCTGCGCTGAGGTGGGGAACAGCTGACTTTTGGACTCGGCTGGTGACAAAATGTTTGAAACACACCCCATGCACAACTCCACCGGGGAAGGTGCCAGACAAGAGTTCTCTTGATAGTTTTTACATTGCTCTGGTAGGCAGCTTAAAGGCACCACAAAAGTTGTTCTACCTGCTTTCTGGGCTGTGATGGGGAAAAACTAAGTTTTGGACTCGGCCGGTGACAAAATGTTCCAAACACACCCCATGCACAACTCCAACGGGGAAGGTGCCAGAAAGCAGTTCTCTTGGTAGTTTTTACACTACTTGAGTAGGCATTTGAAAGACACCACAAAACTTTTTCTTCCTGCTTTCTGGGCTGAGACGGGAACCGCTGAATTTTGGACTCGGCTGGTGAACAAAATGTTCCAAACACACCCCATGCACAACTCCACCGGGGAAGGTGCCAGAAAGGAGTTCTGTTGGTACTTCTTACATTGCTCTGGTAGGCAGCTGAAAGGCACCACATGAGGTGTTCTACATGCTTTCTGGGCTGAGATGGGGAACAGCTGAATTTTGGACTCGGCTTGTGACAAAATGTTCTAAACACACCCCATGCACAACTCCACCGGGGAAGGTGCCAGACAGGAGTTCTCTTGGTACTTTTTACATTGCTCTGGTAGGCAGCTGAAAGGCACAATAAAAGTTGTCTTTCTGCTTTCTGGGCTGAGATGGGACAAGGCGGAATTTTGGACTCGGCTGGTGACAAAATGTTACAAATACACTCCATGCACAACTCCACCGGGGAAGGTGCCAGACAGGAGTTCTGTTGGTACTTCTTACATTGCTCCGGTAGGCAGCTGAAAGAGACCACATAAGGTGTTCTACCTACTTTCTGGGCTGAGATGGGGAACCGCTGATTTTTGGACTCTTCTGGTGACAAAATGTTTCAAACACACCCCATGCACAACTCCACCAGCTAAGGTGTCAGAAAGGAATTCTCTTGGTAGTTTTGACACTACCCCGGTAGGCAGCAGAAAGGCAGCACAAAACTTTTTCTACCTGCTTTCTGGGCTGAGATCGGGAAATGCTGAATTTTGGTCTCGGCTGGTGAACAAAATGTTCCAAACATAGCCCACGCACAACTCCACCGGGGAAGGTGCCAGACAGGAGTTCTCTTAGTAGTTTTCACATTGCCCCTATAGGCAGCTGAAGACAGCGGAAAAGATGTTCTACCTACTTTCTGCGCTGAGGTGGGGAACAGCTGACTTTTGGACTCGGCTGGTGACAAAATGTTTGAAACACACCCCATGCACAACTCCAACGGGGAAGGTGCCAGACAAGAGTTCTCTTGATAGTTTTTACATTGCTCTGGTAGGCAGCTTAAAGGCACCACAAAAGTTGTTCTACCTGCTTTCTGGGCTGTGATGGGGAAAAACTAAGTTTTGGACTCGGCCGGTGACAAAATGTTCCAAACACACCCCATGCACAACTCCAACGGGGAAGGTGCCAGAAAGCAGTTCTCTTGGTAGTTTTTACACTACTTGAGTAGGCATTTGAAAGACACCACAAAACTTTTTCTTCCTGCTTTCTGGGCTAGAGACGGGAACCGCTGAATTTTGGACTCGGCTGGTGAACAAAATGTTCCAAACACACCCCATGCACAACTCCAACGGGGAAGGTGCCAGACAGGAGTTCTGTTGGTACTTCTTACATTGCTCCGGTAGGCAGCTGAAAGAGACCACATAAGGTGTTCTACCTACTTTCTGGGCTGAGATGGGGAACAGCTGAATTTTGGACTCGGCTTGTGACAAAATGTTCTAAACACACCCCATGCACAACTCCACCGGGGAAGGTGCCAGACAGGAGTTCTCTTGGTACTTTTTACATTGCTCTGGTAGGCAGCTGAAAGGCACAATAAAAGTTGTCTTTCTGCTTTCTGGGCTGAGATGGGACAAGGCGGAATTTTGGACTCGGCTGGTGACAAAATGTTACAAATACACTCCATGCACAACTCCACCGGGGAAGGTGCCAGACAGGAGTTCTGTTGGTACTTCTTACATTGCTCCGGTAGGCAGCTGAAAGAGACCACATAAGGTGTTCTACCTACTTTCTGGGCTGAGATGGGGAACCGCTGATTTTTGGACTCTTCTGGTGACAAAATGTTTCAAACACACCCCATGCACAACTCCACCAGCTAAGGTGTCAGAAAGGAATTCTCTTGGTAGTTTTGACACTACCCCGGTAGGCAGCAGAAAGGCAGCACAAAACTTTTTCTACCTGCTTTCTGGGCTGAGATCGGGAAATGCTGAATTTTGGTCTCGGCTGGTGAACAAAATGTTCCAAACATACCCCACGCACAACTCCACCGGGGAAGGTGCCAGACAGGAGTTCTCTTAGTAGTTTTCACATTGCTCCTATAGGCAGCTGAAGACAGCGGAAAAGATGTTCTACCTACTTTCTGCGCTGAGGTGGGGAACAGCTGACTTTTGGACTCGGCTGGTGACAAAATGTTTGAAACACACCCCATGCACAACTCCACCGGGGAAGGTGCCAGACAAGAGTTCTCTTGATAGTTTTTACATTGCTCTGGTAGGCAGCTTAAAGGCACCACAAAAGTTGTTCTACCTGCTTTCTGGGCTGTGATGGGGAAAAACTAAGTTTTGGACTCGGCCGGTGACAAAATGTTCCAAACACACCCCATGCACAACTCCAACGGGGAAGGTGCCAGAAAGCAGTTCTCTTGGTAGTTTTTACACTACTTGAGTAGGCATTTGAAAGACACCACAAAACTTTTTCTTCCTGCTTTCTGGGCTGAGACGGGAACCGCTGAATTTTGGACTCGGCTGGTGAACAAAATGTTCCAAACACACCCCATGCACAACTCCACCGGGGAAGGTGCCAGAAAGGAGTTCTGTTGGTACTTCTTACATTGCTCCGGTAGGCAGCTGAAAGGCACCACATGAGGTGTTCTACATGCTTTCTGGGCTGAGATGGGGAACAGCCCAATTTTGGACTCGGCTTGTGACAAAATGTTCTAAACACACCCCATGCACAACTCCACCGGGGAAGGTGCCAGACAGGAGTTCTCTTGGTACTTTTTACATTGCTCTGGTAGGCAGCTGAAAGGCACAATAAAAGTTGTCTTTCTGCTTTCTGGGCTGAGATGGGACAAGGCGGAATTTTGGACTCGGCTGGTGACAAAATGTTACAAATACACTCCATGCACAACTCCACCGGGGAAGGTGCCAGAAAGGAGTTCTGTTGGTACTTCTTACATTGCTCTGGTAGGCAGCTGAAAGGCACCACATGAGGTGTTCTACATGCTTTCTGGGCTGAGATGGGGAACAGCTGAATTTTGGACTCGGCTTGTGACAAAATGTTCTAAACACACCCCATGCACAACTCCACCGGGGAAGGTGCCAGACAGGAGTTCTCTTGGTACTTTTTACATTGCTCTGGTAGGCAGCTGAAAGGCACAATAAAAGTTGTCTTTCTGCTTTCTGGGCTGAGATGGGACAAGGCGGAATTTTGGACTCGGCTGGTGACAAAATGTTACAAATACACTCCATGCACAACTCCACCGGGGAAGGTGCCAGACAGGAGTTCTGTTGGTACTTCTTACATTGCTCCGGTAGGCAGCTGAAAGAGACCACATAAGGTGTTCTACCTACTTTCTGGGCTGAGATGGGGAACCGCTGATTTTTGGACTCTTCTGGTGACAAAATGTTTCAAACACACCCCATGCACAACTCCACCAGCTAAGGTGTCAGAAAGGAATTCTCTTGGTAGTTTTGACACTACCCCGGTAGGCAGCAGAAAGGCAGCACAAAACTTTTTCTACCTGCTTTCTGGGCTGAGATCGGGAAATGCTGAATTTTGGTCTCGGCTGGTGAACAAAATGTTCCAAACATAGCCCACGCACAACTCCACCGGGGAAGGTGCCAGACAGGAGTTCTCTTAGTAGTTTTCACATTGCTCCTATAGGCAGCTGAAGACAGCGGAAAAGATGTTCTACCTACTTTCTGCGCTGAGGTGGGGAACAGCTGACTTTTGGACTCGGCTGGTGACAAAATGTTTGAAACACACCCCATGCACAACTCCACCGGGGAAGGTGCCAGACAAGAGTTCTCTTGATAGTTTTTACATTGCTCTGGTAGGCAGCTTAAAGGCACCACAAAAGTTGTTCTACCTGCTTTCTGGGCTGTGATGGGGAAAAACTAAGTTTTGGACTCGGCCGGTGACAAAATGTTCCAAACACACCCCATGCACAACTCCACCGGGGAAGGTGCCAGACAGGAGTTCTCTTGGTAGTTTTTACACTACTTGAGTAGGCATTTGAAAGACACCACAAAACTTTTTCTTCCTGCTTTCTGGGCTAGAGACGGGAACCGCTGAATTTTGGACTCGGCTGGTGAACAAAATGTTCCAAACACACCCCATGCACAACTCCACCGGGGAAGGTGCCAGACAGGAGTTCTGTTGGTACTTCTTACATTGCTCCGGTAGGCAGCTGAAAGAGACCACATAAGGTGTTCTACATGCTTTCTGGGCTGAGATGGGGAACAGCTGAATTTTGGACTCGGCTTGTGACAAAATGTTCTAAACACACCCCATGCACAACTCCACCGGGGAAGGTGCCAGACAGGAGTTCTCTTGGTACTTTTTACATTGCTCTGGTAGGCAGCTGAAAGGCACAATAAAAGTTGTCTTTCTGCTTTCTGGGCTGAGATGGGACAAGGCGGAATTTTGGACTCGGCTGGTGACAAAATGTTACAAATACACTCCATGCACAACTCCACCGGGGAAGGTGCCAGACAGGAGTTCTGTTGGTACTTCTTACATTGCTCCGGTAGGCAGCTGAAAGAGACCACATAAGGTGTTCTACCTACTTTCTGGGCTGAGATGGGGAACCGCTGATTTTTGGACTCTTCTGGTGACAAAATGTTTCAAACACACCCCATGCACAACTCCACCAGCTAAGGTGTCAGAAAGGAATTCTCTTGGTAGTTTTGACACTACCCCGGTAGGCAGCAGAAAGGCAGCACAAAACTTTTTCTACCTGCTTTCTGGGCTGAGATCGGGAAATGCTGAATTTTGGTCTCGGCTGGTGAACAAAATGTTCCAAACATAGCCCACGCACAACTCCACCGGGGAAGGTGCCAGACAGGAGTTCTCTTAGTAGTTTTCACATTGCTCCTATAGGCAGCTGAAGACAGCGGAAAAGATGTTCTACCTACTTTCTGCGCTGAGGTGGGGAACAGCTGACTTTTGGACTCGGCTGGTGACAAAATGTTTGAAACACACCCCATGCACAACTCCACCGGGGAAGGTGCCAGACAAGAGTTCTCTTGATAGTTTTTACATTGCTCTGGTAGGCAGCTTAAAGGCACCACAAAAGTTGTTCTACCTGCTTTCTGGGCTGTGATGGGGAAAAACTAAGTTTTGGACTCGGCCGGTGACAAAATGTTCCAAACACACCCCATGCACAACTCCAACGGGGAAGGTGCCAGAAAGCAGTTCTCTTGGTAGTTTTTACACTACTTGAGTAGGCATTTGAAAGACACCACAAAACTTTTTCTTCCTGCTTTCTGGGCTAGAGACGGGAACCGCTGAATTTTGGACTCGGCTGGTGAACAAAATGTTCCAAACACACCCCATGCACAACTCCACCGGGGAAGGTGCCAGACAGGAGTTCTGTTGGTACTTCTTACATTGCTCCGGTAGGCAGCTGAAAGAGACCACATAAGGTGTTCTACCTACTTTCTGGGCTGAGATGGGGAACCGCTGATTTTTGGACTCTTCTGGTGACAAAATGTTTCAAACACACCCCATGCACAACTCCACCAGCTAAGGTGTCAGAAAGGAGTTCTCTTGGTAGTTTTGACACTACCCCGGTAGGCAGCAGAAAGGCAGCACAAAACTTTTTCTACCTGCTTTCTGGGCTGAGATCGGGAAATGCTGAATTTTGGTCTCGGCTGGTGAACAAAATGTTCCAAACATAGCCCACGCACAACTCCACCGGGGAAGGTGCCAGACAGGAGTTCTCTTAGTAGTTTTCACGTTGCTCCTATAGGCAGCTGAAGACAGCGGAAAAGATGTTCTACCTACTTTCTGCGCTGAGATGGGGAACAGCTGACTTTTGGACTCGGCTGGTGACAAAATGTTTGAAACACACCCCATGCACAACTCCACCGGGGAAGGTGCCAGACAAGAGTTCTCTTGATAGTTTTTACATTGCTCTGGTAGGCAGCTTAAAGGCACCACAAAAGTTGTTCTACCTGCTTTCTGGGCTGTGATGGGGAAAAACTAAGTTTTGGACTCGGCCGGTGACAAAATGTTCCAAACACACCCCATGCACAACTCCACCGGGGAAGGTGCCAGAAAGCAGTTCTCTTGGTAGTTTTTACACTACTTGAGTAGGCATTTGAAAGACACCACAAAACTTTTTCTTCCTGCTTTCTGGGCTGAGACGGGAACCGCTGAATTTTGGACTCGGCTGGTGAACAAAATGTTCCAAACACACCCCATGCACAACTCCACCGGGGAAGGTGCCAGAAAGGAGTTCTGTTGGTACTTCTTACATTGCTCTGGTAGGCAGCTGAAAGGCACCACATGAGGTGTTCTACATGCTTTCTGGGCTGAGATGGGGAACAGCTGAATTTTGGACTCGGCTTGTGACAAAATGTTCTAAACACACCCCATGCACAACTCCACCGGGGAAGGTGCCAGACAGGAGTTCTCTTGGTACTTTTTACATTGCTCTGGTAGGCAGCTGAAAGGCACAATAAAAGTTGTCTTTCTGCTTTCTGGGCTGAGATGGGACAAGGCGGAATTTTGGACTCGGCTGGTGAACAAAATGTTCCAAACACACCCCATGCACAACTCCAACGGGGAAGGTGCCAGAAAGGAGTTCTGTTGGTACTTCTTACATTGCTCTGGTAGGCAGCTGAAAGGCACCACATGAGGTGTTCTACATGCTTTCTGGGCTGAGATGGGGAACAGCTGAATTTTGGACTCGGCTTGTGACAAAATGTTCTAAACACACCCCATGCACAACTCCACCGGGGAAGGTGCCAGACAGGAGTTCTCTTGGTACTTTTTACATTGCTCTGGTAGGCAGCTGAAAGGCACAATAAAAGTTGTCTTTCTGCTTTCTGGGCTGAGATGGGACAAGGCGGAATTTTGGACTCGGCTGGTGACAAAATGTTACAAATACACTCCATGCACAACTCCACCGGGGAAGGTGCCAGACAGGAGTTCTGTTGGTACTTCTTACATTGCTCCGGTAGGCAGCTGAAAGAGACCACATAAGGTGTTCTACCTACTTTCTGGGCTGAGATGGGGAACCGCTGATTTTTGGACTCTTCTGGTGACAAAATGTTTCAAACACACCCCATGCACAACTCCACCAGCTAAGGTGTCAAAAAGGAATTCTCTTGGTAGTTTTGACACTACCCCGGTAGGCAGCAGAAAGGCAGCACAAAACTTTTTCTACCTGCTTTCTGGGCTGAGATCGGGAAATGCTGAATTTTGGTCTCGGCTGGTGAACAAAATGTTCCAAACATACCCCACGCACAACTCCACCGGGGAAGGTGCCAGACAGGAGTTCTCTTAGTAGTTTTCACATTGCTCCTATAGGCAGCTGAAGACAGCGGAAAAGATGTTCTACCTACTTTCTGCGCTGAGGTGGGGAACAGCTGACTTTTGGACTCGGCTGGTGACAAAATGTTTGAAACACACCCCATGCACAACTCCACCGGGGAAGGTGCCAGACAAGAGTTCTCTTGATAGTTTTTACATTGCTCTGGTAGGCAGCTTAAAGGCACCACAAAAGTTGTTCTACCTGCTTTCTGGGCTGTGATGGGGAAAAACTAAGTTTTGGACTCGGCCGGTGACAAAATGTTCCAAACACACCCCATGCACAACTCCAACGGGGAAGGTGCCAGAAAGCAGTTCTCTTGGTAGTTTTTACACTACTTGAGTAGGCATTTGAAAGACACCACAAAACTTTTTCTTCCTGCTTTCTGGGCTAGAGACGGGAACCGCTGAATTTTGGACTCGGCTGGTGAACAAAATGTTCCAAACACACCCCATGCACAACTCCACCGGGGAAGGTGCCAGACAGGAGTTCTGTTGGTACTTCTTACATTGCTCCGGTAGGCAGCTGAAAGAGACCACATAAGGTATTCTACCTACTTTCTGGGCTGAGATGGGGAACCGCTGATTTTTGGACTCTTCTGGTGACAAAATGTTTCAAACACACCCCATGCACAACTCCACCGGGGAAGGTGCCAGAAAGGAGTTCTGTTGGTACTTCTTACATTGCTCTGGTAGGCAGCTGAAAGGCACCACATGAGGTGTTCTACATGCTTTCTGGGCTGAGATGGGGAACAGCTGAATTTTGGACTCGGCTTGTGACAAAATGTTCTAAACACACCCCATGCACAACTCCACCGGGGAAGGTGCCAGACAGGAGTTCTCTTGGTACTTTTTACATTGCTCTGGTAGGCAGCTGAAAGGCACAATAAAAGTTGTCTTTCTGCTTTCTGGGCTGAGATGGGACAAGGCGGAATTTTGGACTCGGCTGGTGACAAAATGTTACAAATACACTCCATGCACAACTCCACCGGGGAAGGTGCCAGAAAGGAGTTCTGTTGGTACTTCTTACATTGCTCCGGTAGGCAGCTGAAAGAGACCACATAAGGTGTTCTACCTACTTTCTGGGCTGAGATGGGGAACCGCTGATTTTTGGACTCTTCTGGTGACAAAATGTTTCAAACACACCCCATGCACAACTCCACCAGCTAAGGTGTCAGAAAGGAATTCTCTTGGTAGTTTTGACACTACCCCGGTAGGCAGCAGAAAGGCAGCACAAAACTTTTTCTACCTGCTTTCTGGGCTGAGATCGGGAAATGCTGAATTTTGGTCTCGGCTGGTGAACAAAATGTTCCAAACATAGCCCACGCACAACTCCACCGGGGAAGGTGCCAGACAGGAGTTCTCTTAGTAGTTTTCACATTGCTCCTATAGGCAGCTGAAGACAGCGGAAAAGATGTTCTACCTACTTTCTGCGCTGAGGTGGGGAACAGCTGACTTTTGGACTCGGCTGGTGACAAAATGTTTGAAACACACCCCATGCACAACTCCACCGGGGAAGGTGCCAGACAAGAGTTCTCTTGATAGTTTTTACATTGCTCTGGTAGGCAGCTTAAAGGCACCACAAAAGTTGTTCTACCTGCTTTCTGGGCTGTGATGGGGAAAAACTAAGTTTTGGACTCGGCCGGTGACAAAATGTTCCAAACACACCCCATGCACAACTCCAACGGGGAAGGTGCCAGAAAGCAGTTCTCTTGGTAGTTTTTACACTACTTGAGTAGGCATTTGAAAGACACCACAAAACTTTTTCTTCCTGCTTTCTGGGCTAGAGACGGGAACCGCTGAATTTTGGACTCGGCTGGTGAACAAAATGTTCCAAACACACCCCATGCACAACTCCACCGGGGAAGGTGCCAGACAGGAGTTCTGTTGGTACTTCTTACATTGCTCCGGTAGGCAGCTGAAAGAGACCACATAAGGTGTTCTACCTACTTTCTGGGCTGAGATGGGGAACCGCTGATTTTTGGACTCTTCTGGTGACAAAATGTTTCAAACACACCCCATGCACAACTCCACCAGCTAAGGTGTCAGAAAGGAGTTCTCTTGGTAGTTTTGACACTACCCCGGTAGGCAGCAGAAAGGCAGCACAAAACTTTTTCTACCTGCTTTCTGGGCTGAGATCGGGAAATGCTGAATTTTGGTCTCGGCTGGTGAACAAAATGTTCCAAACATAGCCCACGCACAACTCCACCGGGGAAGGTGCCAGACAGGAGTTCTCTTAGTAGTTTTCACGTTGCTCCTATAGGCAGCTGAAGACAGCGGAAAAGATGTTCTACCTACTTTCTGCGCTGAGATGGGGAACAGCTGACTTTTGGACTCGGCTGGTGACAAAATGTTTGAAACACACCCCATGCACAACTCCACCGGGGAAGGTGCCAGACAAGAGTTCTCTTGATAGTTTTTACATTGCTCTGGTAGGCAGCTTAAAGGCACCACAAAAGTTGTTCTACCTGCTTTCTGGGCTGTGATGGGGAAAAACTAAGTTTTGGACTCGGCCGGTGACAAAATGTTCCAAACACACCCCATGCACAACTGCACCGGGGAAGGTGCCAGAAAGCAGTTCTCTTGGTAGTTTTTACACTACTTGAGTAGGCATTTGAAAGACACCACAAAACTTTTTCTTCCTGCTTTCTGGGCTGAGACGGGAACCGCTGAATTTTGGACTCGGCTGGTGAACAAAATGTTCCAAACACACCCCATGCACAACTCCACCGGGGAAGGTGCCAGAAAGGAGTTCTGTTGGTACTTCTTACATTGCTCTGGTAGGCAGCTGAAAGGCACCACATGAGGTGTTCTACATGCTTTCTGGGCTGAGATGGGGAACAGCTGAATTTTGGACTCGGCTTGTGACAAAATGTTCTAAACACACCCCATGCACAACTCCACCGGGGAAGGTGCCAGACAGGAGTTCTCTTGGTACTTTTTACATTGCTCTGGTAGGCAGCTGAAAGGCACAATAAAAGTTGTCTTTCTGCTTTCTGGGCTGAGATGGGACAAGGCGGAATTTTGGACTCGGCTGGTGAACAAAATGTTCCAAACACACCCCATGCACAACTCCAACGGGGAAGGTGCCAGAAAGGAGTTCTGTTGGTACTTCTTACATTGCTCTGGTAGGCAGCTGAAAGGCACCACATGAGGTGTTCTACATGCTTTCTGGGCTGAGATGGGGAACAGCTGAATTTTGGACTCGGCTTGTGACAAAATGTTCTAAACACACCCCATGCACAACTCCACCGGGGAAGGTGCCAGACAGGAGTTCTCTTGGTACTTTTTACATTGCTCTGGTAGGCAGCTGAAAGGCACAATAAAAGTTGTCTTTCTGCTTTCTGGGCTGAGATGGGACAAGGCGGAATTTTGGACTCGGCTGGTGACAAAATGTTACAAATACACTCCATGCACAACTCCACCGGGGAAGGTGCCAGACAGGAGTTCTGTTGGTACTTCTTACATTGCTCCGGTAGGCAGCTGAAAGAGACCACATAAGGTGTTCTACCTACTTTCTGGGCTGAGATGGGGAACCGCTGATTTTTGGACTCTTCTGGTGACAAAATGTTTCAAACACACCCCATGCACAACTCCACCAGCTAAGGTGTCAAAAAGGAATTCTCTTGGTAGTTTTGACACTACCCCGGTAGGCAGCAGAAAGGCAGCACAAAACTTTTTCTACCTGCTTTCTGGGCTGAGATCGGGAAATGCTGAATTTTGGTCTCGGCTGGTGAACAAAATGTTCCAAACATACCCCACGCACAACTCCACCGGGGAAGGTGCCAGACAGGAGTTCTCTTAGTAGTTTTCACATTGCTCCTATAGGCAGCTGAAGACAGCGGAAAAGATGTTCTACCTACTTTCTGCGCTGAGGTGGGGAACAGCTGACTTTTGGACTCGGCTGGTGACAAAATGTTTGAAACACACCCCATGCACAACTCCACCGGGGAAGGTGCCAGACAAGAGTTCTCTTGATAGTTTTTACATTGCTCTGGTAGGCAGCTTAAAGGCACCACAAAAGTTGTTCTACCTGCTTTCTGGGCTGTGATGGGGAAAAACTAAGTTTTGGAATCGGCCGCTGACAAAATGTTCCAAACACACCCCATGCACAACTCCAACGGGGAAGGTGCCAGAAAGCAGTTCTCTTGGTAGTTTTTACACTACTTGAGTAGGCATTTGAAAGACACCACAAAACTTTTTCTTCCTGCTTTCTGGGCTAGAGACGGGAACCGCTGAATTTTGGACTCGGCTGGTGAACAAAATGTTCCAAACACACCCCATGCACAACTCCACCGGGGAAGGTGCCAGACAGGAGTTCTGTTGGTACTTCTTACATTGCTCCGGTAGGCAGCTGAAAGAGACCACATAAGGTGTTCTACCTACTTTCTGGGCTGAGATGGGGAACCGCTGATTTTTGGACTCTTCTGGTGACAAAATGTTTCAAACACACCCCATGCACAACTCCACCGGGGAAGGTGCCAGAAAGGAGTTCTGTTGGTACTTCTTACATTGCTCTGGTAGGCAGCTGAAAGGCACCACATGAGGTGTTCTACATGCTTTCTGGGCTGAGATGGGGAACAGCTGAATTTTGGACTCGGCTTGTGACAAAATGTTCTAAACACACCCCATGCACAACTCCACCGGGGAAGGTGCCAGACAGGAGTTCTCTTGGTACTTTTTACATTGCTCTGGTAGGCAGCTGAAAGGCACAATAAAAGTTGTCTTTCTGCTTTCTGGGCTGAGATGGGACAAGGCGGAATTTTGGACTCGGCTGGTGACAAAATGTTACAAATACACTCCATGCACAACTCCACCGGGGAAGGTGCCAGAAAGGAGTTCTGTTGGTACTTCTTACATTGCTCTGGTAGGCAGCTGAAAGGCACCACATGAGGTGTTCTACATGCTTTCTGGGCTGAGATGGGGAACAGCTGAATTTTGGACTCTTCTGGTGACAAAATGTTCTAAACACACCCCATGCACAACTCCACCGGGGAAGGTGCCAGACAGGAGTTCTCTTGGTACTTTTTACATTGCTCTGGTAGGCAGCTGAAAGGCACAATAAAAGTTGTCTTTCTGCTTTCTGGGCTGAGATGGGACAAGGCGGAATTTTGGACTCGGCTGGTGACAAAATGTTACAAATACACTCCATGCACAACTCCACCGGGGAAGGTGCCAGACAGGAGTTCTGTTGGTACTTCTTACATTGCTCCGGTAGGCAGCTGAAAGAGACCACATAAGGTGTTCTACCTACTTTCTGGGCTGAGATGGGGAACCGCTGATTTTTGGACTCTTCTGGTGACAAAATGTTTCAAACACACCCCATGCACAACTCCACCAGCTAAGGTGTCAGAAAGGAGTTCTCTTGGTAGTTTTGACACTACCCCGGTAGGCAGCAGAAAGGCAGCACAAAACTTTTTCTACCTGCTTTCTGGGCTGAGATCGGGAAATGCTGAATTTTGGTCTCGGCTGGTGAACAAAATGTTCTAAACACACCCCATGCACAAGTCCACTGGGGAAGGTGCCAGAAAGCAGTTCTCTTGGTAGATTTTACACTACTTGGGTAGGCATTTGAAAGACACCACAAAACTTTTTCTACCTGCTTTCTGGGCTGAGACGGGGATGCGCTGAATTTTGGACTCGGCTGGTGAACAAAATATTCCAAACACACCCCATGCACAACTCCACCGGGGAAGGTGCCAGAGAGGAGTTCTCTTGGTAGTTCTTACATTGCTGTGGTAGGCAGCAGAAAGCCACGACAAAACTTTTTCTACCTGCTTTCTGGGCTGAGATCGGGAAATGCTGAATTTTGGAGTCGGCTGGTGACAAAATGTTCTAAACACACCCCATGCCCAACTCCACCGGGGAAGGTGCCAGACAGGAGTTCTACTGCTAGTTTTTACATTGCTCCGGTAGGCACCTGAAAGGGACCACATAGGGTGTTCTGCCTGCTTTCTGGGCTGAGATGGTGAACCTCTGAATTTTGGAGTTTGTTTGTGACAAAATGTTCCAAACACATCCCATGCACAACTCCACCGGGGAAGGTACAGACAGGAGTTCCTTGGTACTTTTTACACTACCCCGGTAGGCAGCAGAAAGACACCACAAAACTTTTTCTACCTGCTTTCTGGGCTGAGATGGGGAACCGCTGATTTTTGGACTCTTCTGGTGACAAAATGTTTCAAACACACCCCATGCACAACTCCACCAGCTAAGGTGTCAGAAAGGAGTTCTCTTGGTAGTTTTGACACTACCCCGGTAGGCAGCAGAAAGGCAGCACAAAACTTTTTCTACCTGCTTTCTGGGCTGAGATCGGGAAATGCTGAATTTTGGTCTCGGCTGGTGAACAAAATGTTCCAAAAACACCCCATGCACAACTCCACCGGGGAAGGTGCCAGAAATGAGTTCTTTCGGTAGTTTTTACACTACCCCTTTAGGCAGCTGAAAGGCACCACAAAAGTTGTTCTACCTCCTTTCTGGGCTGAGATGGGGAAGCGCTGACTTTTGGACTCGGCTGGTGACAAAATGTTTGAAACACACCCCATGCACAACTCCACCAGCTAAGGTGTAAAAAGGAGTTCTGTTGGTAGTTTTTACACTACTTGAGTAGGCATTTGAAAGACACCACAAAACTTTTTCTTCCTGCTTTCTGGGCTGAGACGGGAACCGCTGAATTTTGGACTCGGCTGGTGAACAAAATGTTCCAAACACACCCCATGCACAACTCCACCGGGGAAGGTGCCAGAGAGGAGTTCTTTTGGTAGTTTTGACACTACCCCGGTAGGCAGCTGAAAGGCACCACAAAAGTTCTCCTACCTGCTTTCTGGGCTGAGATCGGGAAATGCTGAATTTTGGACTCGGCTGATGACAAAATGTTTCAAACACACCCCATGCACAACTCCACCAGATAAGGTGTCAGAAAGGAGTTCTCTTGGTAGTTCTTATACTACCCCGGTAATCATCTGAAATGCACCATAAAAGTTGTTCTACCTGCTTTCTGCGCTGAGGTGGGGAACAGCTGAATTTTGGACTCGGCTGGTGACAAAATGTTTGAAACACACACCATGCACAACTCCACCGGGGAAGGTGCCAGACAGGAGTTCTACTGCTATTTTTTATATTGCTCCGGTAGGCAGCTGTAAGGCACCACAAAAGTTGTTCTATCTCCTTTCTGGGCTGAGATGGAGAACAGCAGAATTTTGGACTCGGCTGGTGACAAAATGTTTCAAACACACCCCATGCACAACTCCACCGGGGAAGGTGCCAGACAAGAGTTCTGTTGGTAGTTTTTACACTGCCTTGGTAGGCATTTGAAAGGCACCACAAAAGTTGTTCTTCCTGCTTTCTGGGCTGAGATGTGGAACCGCTGAATTTTGCAGTCCGCCGGTGAAAAAATGTTCTAAACACACCCCATGCACAACTCCACTGGGGAAGGTGCCAGACAGGAGTTCTGTTGGTACTTCTTTCACTGCTCCGGTAGGAAGCTGAAAGGCATCACAAAAGTTGTTCTTCCTGCTTTCTGGGCTGAGATGGTGAACCTCTGAATTTTGGAGTCTGTTTGTGACAAAATGTTCCGAACACATCCCATGCACAACTCCACCGGGGAAGGTACAGACAGGAGTTCCTTGGTAGTTTTGACACTACCCCGGTAGGCAGCTGAAAGGCACCACAACAGTTGTTCTACCTGCTTTCTGGGCTCAGATCGGGAGACACTGCCTTTTGGACTCGGCTGGTGAACAAAATGTTCCAAACACACCCCATGCACAACTCCACCGGGGAAGGTGTCAGAAAGGAGTTCTCTTGGTAGTTTTGACACTACCCCGATAGGCAGCAGAAAGGCAGCACAAAACTTTTTCTACCTGCTTTCTGGGCTGAGATCGGGAAATGCTGAATTTTGGTCTCGGCTGGTGAACAAAATGTTCCAAACATAGCCCACGCACAACTCCACCGGGGAAGGTGCCAGACAGGAGTTCTCTTAGTAGTTTTCACATTGCTCCTATAGGCAGCTGAAGACAGCGGAAAAGATGTTCTACCTACTTTCTGCGCTGAGGTGGGGAACAGCTGAATTTTGGACTCGGCTGGTGACAAAATGTTTGAAACACACACCATGCACAACTCCACCGGGGAAGGTGCCAGACAAGAGTTCTCTTGATAGTTTTTACATTGCTCTGGTAGGCAGCTTAAAGGCACCACAAAAGTTGTTCTACCTGCTTTCTGGGCTGTGATCGGCAAAAAACTAAGTTTTGGATTCGGCTGGTGACAAAATGTTCCAAACACACCCCATGCACAACTCCAACGGGGAAGGTGCCAGAAAGCAGTTCTCTTGGTAGTTTTTACACTACTTGGGTAGGCATTTGAAAGACACCACAAAACTTTTTCTTCCTGCTTTCTGGGCTGAGACGGGAACCGCTGAATTTTGGACTCGGCTGGTGAACAAAATGTTCCAAACACACCCCATGCACAACTCCACCGGGGAAGGTGCCAGAAAGGAGTTCTGTTGGTACTTCTTACATTGCTCTGGTAGGCAGCTGAAAGGCACCACATGAGGTGTTCTACATGCTTTCTGGGCTGAGATGGGGAACAGCTGAATTTTGGACTCGGCTTGTGACAAAATGTTCTAAACACACCCCATGCACAACTCCACCGGGGAAGGTGCCAGACAGGAGTTCTCTTGGTACTTTTTACATTGCTCTGGTAGGCAGCTGAAAGGCACAATAAAAGTTGTCTTTCTGCTTTCTGGGCTGAGATGGGACAAGGCGGAATTTTGGACTCGGCTGGTGACAAAATGTTACAAATACACTCCATGCACAACTCCACCGGGGAAGGTGCCAGACAGGAGTTCTGTTGGTACTTCTTACATTGCTCCGGTAGGCAGCTGAAAGAGACCACATAAGGTGTTCTACCTACTTTCTGGGCTGAGATGGGGAACCGCTGATTTTTGGACTCTTCTGGTGACAAAATGTTTCAAACACACCCCATGCACAACTCCACCAGCTAAGGTGTCAGAAAGGAATTCTCTTGGTAGTTTTGACACTACCCCGGTAGGCAGCAGAAAGGCAGCACAAAACTTTTTCTACCTGCTTTCTGGGCTGAGATCGGGAAATGCTGAATTTTGGTCTCGGCTGGTGAACAAAATGTTCCAAACATAGCCCACGCACAACTCCACCGGGGAAGGTGCCAGACAGGAGTTCTCTTAGTAGTTTTCACATTGCTCCTATAGGCAGCTGAAGACAGCGGAAAAGATGTTCTACCTACTTTCTGCGCTGAGGTGGGGAACAGCTGAATTTTGGACTCGGCTGGTGACAAAATGTTTGAAACACACACCATGCACAACTCCACCGGGGAAGGTGCCAGACAAGAGTTCTCTTGATAGTTTTTACATTGCTCTGGTAGGCAGCTTAAAGGCACCACAAAAGTTGTTCTACCTGCTTTCTGGGCTGTGATCGGCAAAAAACTAAGTTTTGGACTCGGCCGGTGACAAAATGTTCCAAACACACCCCATGCACAACTCCAACGGGGAAGGTGCCAGAAAGCAGTTCTCTTGGTACTTCTTACATTGCTCTGGTAGGCAGCTGAAAGGCACCACATGAGGTGTTCTACATGCTTTCTGGGCTGAGATGGGGAACAGCTGAATTTTGGACTCGGCTTGTGACAAAATGTTCTAAACACACCCCATGCACAACTCCACCGGGGAAGGTGCCAGACAGGAGTTCTCTTGGTACTTTTTACATTGCTCTGGTAGGCAGCTGAAAGGCACAATAAAAGTTGTCTTTCTGCTTTCTGGGCTGAGATGGGACAAGGCGGAATTTTGGACTCGGCTGGTGACAAAATGTTACAAATACACTCCATGCACAACTCCACCGGGGAAGGTGCCAGACAGGAGTTCTGTTGGTACTTCTTACATTGCTCCGGTAGGCAGCTGAAAGAGACCACATAAGGTGTTCTACCTACTTTCTGGGCTGAGATGGGGAACCGCTGATTTTTGGACTCTTCTGGTGACAAAATGTTTCAAACACACCCCATGCACAACTCCACCAGCTAAGGTATCAGAAAGGAGTTCTCTTGGTAGTTTTGACACTACCCCGGTAGGCAGCAGAAAGGCAGCACAAAACTTTTTCTACCTGCTTTCTGGGCTGAGATCGGGAAATGCTGAATTTTGGTCTCGGCTGGTGAACAAAATGTTCCAAACATAGCCCACGCACAACTCCACCGGGGAAGGTGCCAGACAGGAGTTCTCTTAGTAGTTTTCACATTGCTCCTATAGGCAGCTGAAGACAGCGGAAAAGATGTTCTACCTACTTTCTGCGCTGAGGTGGGGAACAGCTGACTTTTGGACTCGGCTGGTGACAAAATGTTTGAAACACACCCCATGCACAACTCCACCGGGGAAGGTGCCAGACAAGAGTTCTCTTGATAGTTTTTACATTGCTCTGGTAGGCAGCTTAAAGGCACCACAAAAGTTGTTCTACCTGCTTTCTGGGCTGTGATCGGCAAAAAACTAAGTTTTGGACTCGGCCGGTGACAAAATGTTCCAAACACACCCCATGCACAACTCCACCGGGGAAGGTGCCAGAAAGCAGTTCTCTTGGTACTTCTTACATTGCTCTGGTAGGCAGCTGAAAGGCACCACATGAGGTGTTCTACATGCTTTCTGGGCTGAGATGGGGAACAGCTGAATTTTGGACTCGGCTTGTGACAAAATGTTCTAAACACACCCCATGCACAACTCCACCGGGGAAGGTGCCAGACAGGAGTTCTCTTGGTACTTTTTACATTGCTCTGGTAGGCAGCTGAAAGGCACAATAAAAGTTGTCTTTCTGCTTTCTGGGCTGAGATGGGACAAGGCGGAATTTTGGACTCGGCTGGTGACAAAATGTTACAAATACACTCCATGCACAACTCCACCGGGGAAGGTGCCAGACAGGAGTTCTGTTGGTACTTCTTACATTGCTCCGGTAGGCAGCTGAAAGAGACCACATAAGGTGTTCTACCTACTTTCTGGGCTGAGATGGGGAACCGCTGATTTTTGGACTCTTCTGGTGACAAAATGTTTCAAACACACCCCATGCACAACTCCACCAGCTAAGGTGTCAGAAAGGAATTCTCTTGGTAGTTTTGACACTACCCCGGTAGGCAGCAGAAAGGCAGCACAAAACTTTTTCTACCTGCTTTCTGGGCTGAGATCGGGAAATGCTGAATTTTGGTCTCGGCTGGTGAACAAAATGTTCCAAACATAGCCCACGCACAACTCCACCGGGGAAGGTGCCAGACAGGAGTTCTCTTAGTAGTTTTCACATTGCCCCTATAGGCAGCTGAAGACAGCGGAAAAGATGTTCTACCTACTTTCTGCGCTGAGGTGGGGAACAGCTGACTTTTGGACTCGGCTGGTGACAAAATGTTTGAAACACACCCCATGCACAACTCCAACGGGGAAGGTGCCAGACAAGAGTTCTCTTGATAGTTTTTACATTGCTCTGGTAGGCAGCTTAAAGGCACCACAAAAGTTGTTCTACCTGCTTTCTGGGCTGTGATGGGGAAAAACTAAGTTTTGGACTCGGCCGGTGACAAAATGTTCCAAACACACCCCATGCACAACTCCAACGGGGAAGGTGCCAGAAAGCAGTTCTCTTGGTAGTTTTTACACTACTTGAGTAGGCATTTGAAAGACACCACAAAACTTTTTCTTCCTGCTTTCTGGGCTAGAGACGGGAACCGCTGAATTTTGGACTCGGCTGGTGAACAAAATGTTCCAAACACACCCCATGCACAACTCCACCGGGGAAGGTGCCAGACAGGAGTTCTGTTGGTACTTCTTACATTGCTCCGGTAGGCAGCTGAAAGAGACCACATAAGGTGTTCTACCTACTTTCTGGGCTGAGATGGGGAACCGCTGATTTTTGGACTCTTCTGGTGACAAAATGTTTCAAACACACCCCATGCACAACTCCACCAGCTAAGGTGTCAGAAAGGAGTTCTCTTGGTAGTTTTGACACTACCCCGGTAGGCAGCAGAAAGGCAGCACAAAACTTTTTCTACCTGCTTTCTGGGCTGAGATCGGGAAATGCTGAATTTTGGTCTCGGCTGGTGAACAAAATGTTCCAAACATAGCCCACGCACAACTCCACCGGGGAAGGTGCCAGACAGGAGTTCTCTTAGTAGTTTTCACATTGCTCCTATAGGCAGCTGAAGACAGCGGAAAAGATGTTCTACCTACTTTCTGCGCTGAGGTGGGGAACAGCTGACTTTTGGACTCGGCTGGTGACAAAATGTTTGAAACACACCCCATGCACAACTCCACCGGGGAAGGTGCCAGACAAGAGTTCTCTTGATAGTTTTTACATTGCTCTGGTAGGCAGCTTAAAGGCACCACAAAAGTTGTTCTACCTGCTTTCTGGGCTGTGATGGGGAAAAACTAAGTTTTGGACTCGGCCGGTGACAAAATGTTCCAAACACACCCCATGCACAACTCCAACGGGGAAGGTGCCAGAAAGCAGTTCTCTTGGTAGTTTTTACACTACTTGAGTAGGCATTTGAAAGACACCACAAAACTTTTTCTTCCTGCTTTCTGGGCTAGAGACGGGAACCGCTGAATTTTGGACTCGGCTGGTGAACAAAATGTTCCAAACACACCCCATGCACAACTCCACCGGGGAAGGTGCCAGACAGGAGTTCTGTTGGTACTTCTTACATTGCTCCGGTAGGCAGCTGAAAGAGACCACATAAGGTGTTCTACCTACTTTCTGGGCTGAGATGGGGAACCGCTGATTTTTGGACTCTTCTGGTGACAAAATGTTTCAAACACACCCCATGCACAACTCCACCAGCTAAGGTGTCAGAAAGGAGTTCTCTTGGTAGTTTTGACACTACCCCGGTAGGCAGCAGAAAGGCAGCACAAAACTTTTTCTACCTGCTTTCTGGGCTGAGATCGGGAAATGCTGAATTTTGGTCTCGGCTGGTGAACAAAATGTTCCAAACATAGCCCACGCACAACTCCACCGGGGAAGGTGCCAGACAGGAGTTCTCTTAGTAGTTTTCACGTTGCTCCTATAGGCAGCTGAAGACAGCGGAAAAGATGTTCTACCTACTTTCTGCGCTGAGATGGGGAACAGCTGACTTTTGGACTCGGCTGGTGACAAAATGTTTGAAACACACCCCATGCACAACTCCACCGGGGAAGGTGCCAGACAAGAGTTCTCTTGATAGTTTTTACATTGCTCTGGTAGGCAGCTTAAAGGCACCACAAAAGTTGTTCTACCTGCTTTCTGGGCTGTGATGGGGAAAAACTAAGTTTTGGACTCGGCCGGTGACAAAATGTTCCAAACACACCCCATGCACAACTCCACCGGGGAAGGTGCCAGAAAGCAGTTCTCTTGGTAGTTTTTACACTACTTGAGTAGGCATTTGAAAGACACCACAAAACTTTTTCTTCCTGCTTTCTGGGCTGAGACGGGAACCGCTGAATTTTGGACTCGGCTGGTGAACAAAATGTTCCAAACACACCCCATGCACAACTCCACCGGGGAAGGTGCCAGAAAGGAGTTCTGTTGGTACTTCTTACATTGCTCTGGTAGGCAGCTGAAAGGCACCACATGAGGTGTTCTACATGCTTTCTGGGCTGAGATGGGGAACAGCTGAATTTTGGACTCGGCTTGTGACAAAATGTTCTAAACACACCCCATGCACAACTCCACCGGGGAAGGTGCCAGACAGGAGTTCTCTTGGTACTTTTTACATTGCTCTGGTAGGCAGCTGAAAGGCACAATAAAAGTTGTCTTTCTGCTTTCTGGGCTGAGATGGGACAAGGCGGAATTTTGGACTCGGCTGGTGACAAAATGTTACAAATACACTCCATGCACAACTCCACCGGGGAAGGTGCCAGACAGGAGTTCTGTTGGTACTTCTTACATTGCTCCGGTAGGCAGCTGAAAGAGACCACATAAGGTGTTCTACCTACTTTCTGGGCTGAGATGGGGAACCGCTGATTTTTGGACTCTTCTGGTGACAAAATGTTTCAAACACACCCCATGCACAACTCCACCAGCTAAGGTGTCAGAAAGGAATTCTCTTGGTAGTTTTGACACTACCCCGGTAGGCAGCAGAAAGGCAGCACAAAACTTTTTCTACCTGCTTTCTGGGCTGAGATCGGGAAATGCTGAATTTTGGTCTCGGCTGGTGAACAAAATGTTCCAAACATAGCCCACGCACAACTCCACCGGGGAAGGTGCCAGACAGGAGTTCTCTTAGTAGTTTTCACATTGCCCCTATAGGCAGCTGAAGACAGCGGAAAAGATGTTCTACCTACTTTCTGCGCTGAGGTGGGGAACAGCTGACTTTTGGACTCGGCTGGTGACAAAATGTTTGAAACACACCCCATGCACAACTCCAACGGGGAAGGTGCCAGACAAGAGTTCTCTTGATAGTTTTTACATTGCTCTGGTAGGCAGCTTAAAGGCACCACAAAAGTTGTTCTACCTGCTTTCTGGGCTGTGATGGGGAAAAACTAAGTTTTGGACTCGGCCGTTGACAAAATGTTCCAAACACACCCCATGCACAACTCCAACGGGGAAGGTGCCAGAAAGCAGTTCTCTTGGTAGTTTTTACACTACTTGAGTAGGCATTTGAAAGACACCACAAAACTTTTTCTTCCTGCTTTCTGGGCTGAGACGGGAACCGCTGAATTTTGGACTCGGCTGGTGAACAAAATGTTCCAAACACACCCCATGCACAACTCCACCGGGGAAGGTGCCAGACAGGAGTTCTGTTG
The DNA here is from genome assembly GCF_023634155.1 of Falco peregrinus. Lineage (NCBI taxonomy): Eukaryota > Metazoa > Chordata > Aves > Falconiformes > Falconidae > Falco > Falco peregrinus. The sequence goes on from NC_073722.1 coordinate 61,192, forward strand.
GTACTTCTTACATTGCTCTGGTAGGCAGCTGAAAGGCACCACATGAGGTGTTCTACATGCTTTCTGGGCTGAGATGGGGAACAGCTGAATTTTGGACTCGGCTTGTGACAAAATGTTCTAAACACACCCCATGCACAACTCCACCGGGGAAGGTGCCAGACAGGAGTTCTCTTGGTACTTTTTACATTGCTCTGGTAGGCAGCTGAAAGGCACAATAAAAGTTGTCTTTCTGCTTTCTGGGCTGAGATGGGACAAGGCGGAATTTTGGACTCGGCTGGTGAACAAAATGTTCCAAACACACCCCATGCACAACTCCAACGGGGAAGGTGCCAGAAAGGAGTTCTGTTGGTACTTCTTACATTGCTCTGGTAGGCAGCTGAAAGGCACCACATGAGGTGTTCTACATGCTTTCTGGGCTGAGATGGGGAACAGCTGAATTTTGGACTCGGCTTGTGACAAAATGTTCTAAACACACCCCATGCACAACTCCACCGGGGAAGGTGCCAGACAGGAGTTCTCTTGGTACTTTTTACATTGCTCTGGTAGGCAGCTGAAAGGCACAATAAAAGTTGTCTTTCTGCTTTCTGGGCTGAGATGGGACAAGGCGGAATTTTGGACTCGGCTGGTGACAAAATGTTACAAATACACTCCATGCACAACTCCACCGGGGAAGGTGCCAGACAGGAGTTCTGTTGGTACTTCTTACATTGCTCCGGTAGGCAGCTGAAAGAGACCACATAAGGTGTTCTACCTACTTTCTGGGCTGAGATGGGGAACCGCTGATTTTTGGACTCTTCTGGTGACAAAATGTTTCAAACACACCCCATGCACAACTCCACCAGCTAAGGTGTCAGAAAGGAATTCTCTTGGTAGTTTTGACACTACCCCGGTAGGCAGCAGAAAGGCAGCACAAAACTTTTTCTACCTGCTTTCTGGGCTGAGATCGGGAAATGCTGAATTTTGGTCTCGGCTGGTGAACAAAATGTTCCAAACATACCCCACGCACAACTCCACCGGGGAAGGTGCCAGACAGGAGTTCTCTTAGTAGTTTTCACATTGCCCCTATAGGCAGCTGAAGACAGCGGAAAAGATGTTCTACCTACTTTCTGCGCTGAGGTGGGGAACAGCTGACTTTTGGACTCGGCTGGTGACAAAATGTTTGAAACACACCCCATGCACAACTCCAACGGGGAAGGTGCCAGACAAGAGTTCTCTTGATAGTTTTTACATTGCTCTGGTAGGCAGCTTAAAGGCACCACAAAAGTTGTTCTACCTGCTTTCTGGGCTGTGATGGGGAAAAACTAAGTTTTGGACTCGGCCGGTGACAAAATGTTCCAAACACACCCCATGCACAACTCCAACGGGGAAGGTGCCAGAAAGCAGTTCTCTTGGTAGTTTTTACACTACTTGAGTAGGCATTTGAAAGACACCACAAAACTTTTTCTTCCTGCTTTCTGGGCTAGAGACGGGAACCGCTGAATTTTGGACTCGGCTGGTGAACAAAATGTTCCAAACACACCCCATGCACAACTCCACCGGGGAAGGTGCCAGACAGGAGTTCTGTTGGTACTTCTTACATTGCTCCGGTAGGCAGCTGAAAGAGACCACATAAGGTGTTCTACCTACTTTCTGGGCTGAGATGGGGAACCGCTGATTTTTGGACTCTTCTGGTGACAAAATGTTTCAAACACACCCCATGCACAACTCCACCAGCTAAGGTGTCAGAAAGGAGTTCTCTTGGTAGTTTTGACACTACCCCGGTAGGCAGCAGAAAGGCAGCACAAAACTTTTTCTACCTGCTTTCTGGGCTGAGATCGGGAAATGCTGAATTTTGGTCTCGGCTGGTGAACAAAATGTTCCAAACATAGCCCACGCACAACTCCACCGGGGAAGGTGCCAGACAGGAGTTCTCTTAGTAGTTTTCACATTGCTCCTATAGGCAGCTGAAGACAGCGGAAAAGATGTTCTACCTACTTTCTGCGCTGAGGTGGGGAACAGCTGACTTTTGGACTCGGCTGGTGACAAAATGTTTGAAACACACCCCATGCACAACTCCACCGGGGAAGGTGCCAGACAAGAGTTCTCTTGATAGTTTTTACATTGCTCTGGTAGGCAGCTTAAAGGCACCACAAAAGTTGTTCTACCTGCTTTCTGGGCTGTGATGGGGAAAAACTAAGTTTTGGACTCGGCCGGTGACAAAATGTTCCAAACACACCCCATGCACAACTCCAACGGGGAAGGTGCCAGAAAGCAGTTCTCTTGGTAGTTTTTACACTACTTGAGTAGGCATTTGAAAGACACCACAAAACTTTTTCTTCCTGCTTTCTGGGCTAGAGACGGGAACCGCTGAATTTTGGACTCGGCTGGTGAACAAAATGTTCCAAACACACCCCATGCACAACTCCACCGGGGAAGGTGCCAGACAGGAGTTCTGTTGGTACTTCTTACATTGCTCCGGTAGGCAGCTGAAAGAGACCACATAAGGTGTTCTACCTACTTTCTGGGCTGAGATGGGGAACCGCTGATTTTTGGACTCTTCTGGTGACAAAATGTTTCAAACACACCCCATGCACAACTCCACCAGCTAAGGTGTCAGAAAGGAGTTCTCTTGGTAGTTTTGACACTACCCCGGTAGGCAGCAGAAAGGCAGCACAAAACTTTTTCTACCTGCTTTCTGGGCTGAGATCGGGAAATGCTGAATTTTGGTCTCGGCTGGTGAACAAAATGTTCCAAACATAGCCCACGCACAACTCCACCGGGGAAGGTGCCAGACAGGAGTTCTCTTAGTAGTTTTCACGTTGCTCCTATAGGCAGCTGAAGACAGCGGAAAAGATGTTCTACCTACTTTCTGCGCTGAGATGGGGAACAGCTGACTTTTGGACTCGGCTGGTGACAAAATGTTTGAAACACACCCCATGCACAACTCCACCGGGGAAGGTGCCAGACAAGAGTTCTCTTGATAGTTTTTACATTGCTCTGGTAGGCAGCTTAAAGGCACCACAAAAGTTGTTCTACCTGCTTTCTGGGCTGTGATGGGGAAAAACTAAGTTTTGGACTCGGCCGGTGACAAAATGTTCCAAACACACCCCATGCACAACTCCACCGGGGAAGGTGCCAGAAAGCAGTTCTCTTGGTAGTTTTTACACTACTTGAGTAGGCATTTGAAAGACACCACAAAACTTTTTCTTCCTGCTTTCTGGGCTGAGACGGGAACCGCTGAATTTTGGACTCGGCTGGTGAACAAAATGTTCCAAACACACCCCATGCACAACTCCACCGGGGAAGGTGCCAGAAAGGAGTTCTGTTGGTACTTCTTACATTGCTCTGGTAGGCAGCTGAAAGGCACCACATGAGGTGTTCTACATGCTTTCTGGGCTGAGATGGGGAACAGCTGAATTTTGGACTCGGCTTGTGACAAAATGTTCTAAACACACCCCATGCACAACTCCACCGGGGAAGGTGCCAGACAGGAGTTCTCTTGGTACTTTTTACATTGCTCTGGTAGGCAGCTGAAAGGCACAATAAAAGTTGTCTTTCTGCTTTCTGGGCTGAGATGGGACAAGGCGGAATTTTGGACTCGGCTGGTGACAAAATGTTACAAATACACTCCATGCACAACTCCACCGGGGAAGGTGCCAGACAGGAGTTCTGTTGGTACTTCTTACATTGCTCCGGTAGGCAGCTGAAAGAGACCACATAAGGTGTTCTACCTACTTTCTGGGCTGAGATGGGGAACCGCTGATTTTTGGACTCTTCTGGTGACAAAATGTTTCAAACACACCCCATGCACAACTCCACCAGCTAAGGTGTCAGAAAGGAATTCTCTTGGTAGTTTTGACACTACCCCGGTAGGCAGCAGAAAGGCAGCACAAAACTTTTTCTACCTGCTTTCTGGGCTGAGATCGGGAAATGCTGAATTTTGGTCTCGGCTGGTGAACAAAATGTTCCAAACATAGCCCACGCACAACTCCACCGGGGAAGGTGCCAGACAGGAGTTCTCTTAGTAGTTTTCACATTGCCCCTATAGGCAGCTGAAGACAGCGGAAAAGATGTTCTACCTACTTTCTGCGCTGAGGTGGGGAACAGCTGACTTTTGGACTCGGCTGGTGACAAAATGTTTGAAACACACCCCATGCACAACTCCAACGGGGAAGGTGCCAGACAAGAGTTCTCTTGATAGTTTTTACATTGCTCTGGTAGGCAGCTTAAAGGCACCACAAAAGTTGTTCTACCTGCTTTCTGGGCTGTGATGGGGAAAAACTAAGTTTTGGACTCGGCCGGTGACAAAATGTTCCAAACACACCCCATGCACAACTCCAACGGGGAAGGTGCCAGAAAGCAGTTCTCTTGGTAGTTTTTACACTACTTGAGTAGGCATTTGAAAGACACCACAAAACTTTTTCTTCCTGCTTTCTGGGCTAGAGACGGGAACCGCTGAATTTTGGACTCGGCTGGTGAACAAAATGTTCCAAACACACCCCATGCACAACTCCAACGGGGAAGGTGCCAGACAGGAGTTCTGTTGGTACTTCTTACATTGCTCCGGTAGGCAGCTGAAAGAGACCACATAAGGTGTTCTACCTACTTTCTGGGCTGAGATGGGGAACAGCTGAATTTTGGACTCGGCTTGTGACAAAATGTTCTAAACACACCCCATGCACAACTCCACCGGGGAAGGTGCCAGACAGGAGTTCTCTTGGTACTTTTTACATTGCTCTGGTAGGCAGCTGAAAGGCACAATAAAAGTTGTCTTTCTGCTTTCTGGGCTGAGATGGGACAAGGCGGAATTTTGGACTCGGCTGGTGACAAAATGTTACAAATACACTCCATGCACAACTCCACCGGGGAAGGTGCCAGACAGGAGTTCTGTTGGTACTTCTTACATTGCTCCGGTAGGCAGCTGAAAGAGACCACATAAGGTGTTCTACCTACTTTCTGGGCTGAGATGGGGAACCGCTGATTTTTGGACTCTTCTGGTGACAAAATGTTTCAAACACACCCCATGCACAACTCCACCAGCTAAGGTGTCAGAAAGGAATTCTCTTGGTAGTTTTGACACTACCCCGGTAGGCAGCAGAAAGGCAGCACAAAACTTTTTCTACCTGCTTTCTGGGCTGAGATCGGGAAATGCTGAATTTTGGTCTCGGCTGGTGAACAAAATGTTCCAAACATACCCCACGCACAACTCCACCGGGGAAGGTGCCAGACAGGAGTTCTCTTAGTAGTTTTCACATTGCTCCTATAGGCAGCTGAAGACAGCGGAAAAGATGTTCTACCTACTTTCTGCGCTGAGGTGGGGAACAGCTGAATTTTGGACTCGGCTGGTGACAAAATGTTTGAAACACACCCCATGCACAACTCCACCGGGGAAGGTGCCAGACAAGAGTTCTCTTGATAGTTTTTACATTGCTCTGGTAGGCAGCTTAAAGGCACCACAAAAGTTGTTCTACCTGCTTTCTGGGCTGTGATGGGGAAAAACTAAGTTTTGGACTCGGCCGGTGACAAAATGTTCCAAACACACCCCATGCACAACTCCAACGGGGAAGGTGCCAGAAAGCAGTTCTCTTGGTAGTTTTTACACTACTTGAGTAGGCATTTGAAAGACACCACAAAACTTTTTCTTCCTGCTTTCTGGGCTGAGACGGGAACCGCTGAATTTTGGACTCGGCTGGTGAACAAAATGTTCCAAACACACCCCATGCACAACTCCACCGGGGAAGGTGCCAGAAAGGAGTTCTGTTGGTACTTCTTACATTGCTCTGGTAGGCAGCTGAAAGGCACCACATGAGGTGTTCTACATGCTTTCTGGGCTGAGATGGGGAACAGCCCAATTTTGGACTCGGCTTGTGACAAAATGTTCTAAACACACCCCATGCACAACTCCACCGGGGAAGGTGCCAGACAGGAGTTCTCTTGGTACTTTTTACATTGCTCTGGTAGGCAGCTGAAAGGCACAATAAAAGTTGTCTTTCTGCTTTCTGGGCTGAGATGGGACAAGGCGGAATTTTGGACTCGGCTGGTGACAAAATGTTACAAATACACTCCATGCACAACTCCACCGGGGAAGGTGCCAGAAAGGAGTTCTGTTGGTACTTCTTACATTGCTCTGGTAGGCAGCTGAAAGGCACCACATGAGGTGTTCTACATGCTTTCTGGGCTGAGATGGGGAACAGCTGAATTTTGGACTCGGCTTGTGACAAAATGTTCTAAACACACCCCATGCACAACTCCACCGGGGAAGGTGCCAGACAGGAGTTCTCTTGGTACTTTTTACATTGCTCTGGTAGGCAGCTGAAAGGCACAATAAAAGTTGTCTTTCTGCTTTCTGGGCTGAGATGGGACAAGGCGGAATTTTGGACTCGGCTGGTGACAAAATGTTACAAATACACTCCATGCACAACTCCACCGGGGAAGGTGCCAGACAGGAGTTCTGTTGGTACTTCTTACATTGCTCCGGTAGGCAGCTGAAAGAGACCACATAAGGTGTTCTACCTACTTTCTGGGCTGAGATGGGGAACCGCTGATTTTTGGACTCTTCTGGTGACAAAATGTTTCAAACACACCCCATGCACAACTCCACCAGCTAAGGTGTCAGAAAGGAATTCTCTTGGTAGTTTTGACACTACCCCGGTAGGCAGCAGAAAGGCAGCACAAAACTTTTTCTACCTGCTTTCTGGGCTGAGATCGGGAAATGCTGAATTTTGGTCTCGGCTGGTGAACAAAATGTTCCAAACATAGCCCACGCACAACTCCACCGGGGAAGGTGCCAGACAGGAGTTCTCTTAGTAGTTTTCACATTGCTCCTATAGGCAGCTGAAGACAGCGGAAAAGATGTTCTACCTACTTTCTGCGCTGAGGTGGGGAACAGCTGACTTTTGGACTCGGCTGGTGACAAAATGTTTGAAACACACCCCATGCACAACTCCACCGGGGAAGGTGCCAGACAAGAGTTCTCTTGATAGTTTTTACATTGCTCTGGTAGGCAGCTTAAAGGCACCACAAAAGTTGTTCTACCTGCTTTCTGGGCTGTGATGGGGAAAAACTAAGTTTTGGACTCGGCCGGTGACAAAATGTTCCAAACACACCCCATGCACAACTCCACCGGGGAAGGTGCCAGACAGGAGTTCTCTTGGTAGTTTTTACACTACTTGAGTAGGCATTTGAAAGACACCACAAAACTTTTTCTTCCTGCTTTCTGGGCTAGAGACGGGAACCGCTGAATTTTGGACTCGGCTGGTGAACAAAATGTTCCAAACACACCCCATGCACAACTCCACCGGGGAAGGTGCCAGACAGGAGTTCTGTTGGTACTTCTTACATTGCTCCGGTAGGCAGCTGAAAGAGACCACATAAGGTGTTCTACATGCTTTCTGGGCTGAGATGGGGAACAGCTGAATTTTGGACTCGGCTTGTGACAAAATGTTCTAAACACACCCCATGCACAACTCCACCGGGGAAGGTGCCAGACAGGAGTTCTCTTGGTACTTTTTACATTGCTCTGGTAGGCAGCTGAAAGGCACAATAAAAGTTGTCTTTCTGCTTTCTGGGCTGAGATGGGACAAGGCGGAATTTTGGACTCGGCTGGTGACAAAATGTTACAAATACACTCCATGCACAACTCCACCGGGGAAGGTGCCAGACAGGAGTTCTGTTGGTACTTCTTACATTGCTCCGGTAGGCAGCTGAAAGAGACCACATAAGGTGTTCTACCTACTTTCTGGGCTGAGATGGGGAACCGCTGATTTTTGGACTCTTCTGGTGACAAAATGTTTCAAACACACCCCATGCACAACTCCACCAGCTAAGGTGTCAGAAAGGAATTCTCTTGGTAGTTTTGACACTACCCCGGTAGGCAGCAGAAAGGCAGCACAAAACTTTTTCTACCTGCTTTCTGGGCTGAGATCGGGAAATGCTGAATTTTGGTCTCGGCTGGTGAACAAAATGTTCCAAACATAGCCCACGCACAACTCCACCGGGGAAGGTGCCAGACAGGAGTTCTCTTAGTAGTTTTCACATTGCTCCTATAGGCAGCTGAAGACAGCGGAAAAGATGTTCTACCTACTTTCTGCGCTGAGGTGGGGAACAGCTGACTTTTGGACTCGGCTGGTGACAAAATGTTTGAAACACACCCCATGCACAACTCCACCGGGGAAGGTGCCAGACAAGAGTTCTCTTGATAGTTTTTACATTGCTCTGGTAGGCAGCTTAAAGGCACCACAAAAGTTGTTCTACCTGCTTTCTGGGCTGTGATGGGGAAAAACTAAGTTTTGGACTCGGCCGGTGACAAAATGTTCCAAACACACCCCATGCACAACTCCAACGGGGAAGGTGCCAGAAAGCAGTTCTCTTGGTAGTTTTTACACTACTTGAGTAGGCATTTGAAAGACACCACAAAACTTTTTCTTCCTGCTTTCTGGGCTAGAGACGGGAACCGCTGAATTTTGGACTCGGCTGGTGAACAAAATGTTCCAAACACACCCCATGCACAACTCCACCGGGGAAGGTGCCAGACAGGAGTTCTGTTGGTACTTCTTACATTGCTCCGGTAGGCAGCTGAAAGAGACCACATAAGGTGTTCTACCTACTTTCTGGGCTGAGATGGGGAACCGCTGATTTTTGGACTCTTCTGGTGACAAAATGTTTCAAACACACCCCATGCACAACTCCACCAGCTAAGGTGTCAGAAAGGAGTTCTCTTGGTAGTTTTGACACTACCCCGGTAGGCAGCAGAAAGGCAGCACAAAACTTTTTCTACCTGCTTTCTGGGCTGAGATCGGGAAATGCTGAATTTTGGTCTCGGCTGGTGAACAAAATGTTCCAAACATAGCCCACGCACAACTCCACCGGGGAAGGTGCCAGACAGGAGTTCTCTTAGTAGTTTTCACGTTGCTCCTATAGGCAGCTGAAGACAGCGGAAAAGATGTTCTACCTACTTTCTGCGCTGAGATGGGGAACAGCTGACTTTTGGACTCGGCTGGTGACAAAATGTTTGAAACACACCCCATGCACAACTCCACCGGGGAAGGTGCCAGACAAGAGTTCTCTTGATAGTTTTTACATTGCTCTGGTAGGCAGCTTAAAGGCACCACAAAAGTTGTTCTACCTGCTTTCTGGGCTGTGATGGGGAAAAACTAAGTTTTGGACTCGGCCGGTGACAAAATGTTCCAAACACACCCCATGCACAACTCCACCGGGGAAGGTGCCAGAAAGCAGTTCTCTTGGTAGTTTTTACACTACTTGAGTAGGCATTTGAAAGACACCACAAAACTTTTTCTTCCTGCTTTCTGGGCTGAGACGGGAACCGCTGAATTTTGGACTCGGCTGGTGAACAAAATGTTCCAAACACACCCCATGCACAACTCCACCGGGGAAGGTGCCAGAAAGGAGTTCTGTTGGTACTTCTTACATTGCTCTGGTAGGCAGCTGAAAGGCACCACATGAGGTGTTCTACATGCTTTCTGGGCTGAGATGGGGAACAGCTGAATTTTGGACTCGGCTTGTGACAAAATGTTCTAAACACACCCCATGCACAACTCCACCGGGGAAGGTGCCAGACAGGAGTTCTCTTGGTACTTTTTACATTGCTCTGGTAGGCAGCTGAAAGGCACAATAAAAGTTGTCTTTCTGCTTTCTGGGCTGAGATGGGACAAGGCGGAATTTTGGACTCGGCTGGTGAACAAAATGTTCCAAACACACCCCATGCACAACTCCAACGGGGAAGGTGCCAGAAAGGAGTTCTGTTGGTACTTCTTACATTGCTCTGGTAGGCAGCTGAAAGGCACCACATGAGGTGTTCTACATGCTTTCTGGGCTGAGATGGGGAACAGCTGAATTTTGGACTCGGCTTGTGACAAAATGTTCTAAACACACCCCATGCACAACTCCACCGGGGAAGGTGCCAGACAGGAGTTCTCTTGGTACTTTTTACATTGCTCTGGTAGGCAGCTGAAAGGCACAATAAAAGTTGTCTTTCTGCTTTCTGGGCTGAGATGGGACAAGGCGGAATTTTGGACTCGGCTGGTGACAAAATGTTACAAATACACTCCATGCACAACTCCACCGGGGAAGGTGCCAGACAGGAGTTCTGTTGGTACTTCTTACATTGCTCCGGTAGGCAGCTGAAAGAGACCACATAAGGTGTTCTACCTACTTTCTGGGCTGAGATGGGGAACCGCTGATTTTTGGACTCTTCTGGTGACAAAATGTTTCAAACACACCCCATGCACAACTCCACCAGCTAAGGTGTCAAAAAGGAATTCTCTTGGTAGTTTTGACACTACCCCGGTAGGCAGCAGAAAGGCAGCACAAAACTTTTTCTACCTGCTTTCTGGGCTGAGATCGGGAAATGCTGAATTTTGGTCTCGGCTGGTGAACAAAATGTTCCAAACATACCCCACGCACAACTCCACCGGGGAAGGTGCCAGACAGGAGTTCTCTTAGTAGTTTTCACATTGCTCCTATAGGCAGCTGAAGACAGCGGAAAAGATGTTCTACCTACTTTCTGCGCTGAGGTGGGGAACAGCTGACTTTTGGACTCGGCTGGTGACAAAATGTTTGAAACACACCCCATGCACAACTCCACCGGGGAAGGTGCCAGACAAGAGTTCTCTTGATAGTTTTTACATTGCTCTGGTAGGCAGCTTAAAGGCACCACAAAAGTTGTTCTACCTGCTTTCTGGGCTGTGATGGGGAAAAACTAAGTTTTGGACTCGGCCGGTGACAAAATGTTCCAAACACACCCCATGCACAACTCCAACGGGGAAGGTGCCAGAAAGCAGTTCTCTTGGTAGTTTTTACACTACTTGAGTAGGCATTTGAAAGACACCACAAAACTTTTTCTTCCTGCTTTCTGGGCTAGAGACGGGAACCGCTGAATTTTGGACTCGGCTGGTGAACAAAATGTTCCAAACACACCCCATGCACAACTCCACCGGGGAAGGTGCCAGACAGGAGTTCTGTTGGTACTTCTTACATTGCTCCGGTAGGCAGCTGAAAGAGACCACATAAGGTGTTCTACCTACTTTCTGGGCTGAGATGGGGAACCGCTGATTTTTGGACTCTTCTGGTGACAAAATGTTTCAAACACACCCCATGCACAACTCCACCGGGGAAGGTGCCAGAAAGGAGTTCTGTTGGTACTTCTTACATTGCTCTGGTAGGCAGCTGAAAGGCACCACATGAGGTGTTCTACATGCTTTCTGGGCTGAGATGGGGAACAGCTGAATTTTGGACTCGGCTTGTGACAAAATGTTCTAAACACACCCCATGCACAACTCCACCGGGGAAGGTGCCAGACAGGAGTTCTCTTGGTACTTTTTACATTGCTCTGGTAGGCAGCTGAAAGGCACAATAAAAGTTGTCTTTCTGCTTTCTGGGCTGAGATGGGACAAGGCGGAATTTTGGACTCGGCTGGTGACAAAATGTTACAAATACACTCCATGCACAACTCCACCGGGGAAGGTGCCAGAAAGGAGTTCTGTTGGTACTTCTTACATTGCTCCGGTAGGCAGCTGAAAGAGACCACATAAGGTGTTCTACCTACTTTCTGGGCTGAGATGGGGAACCGCTGATTTTTGGACTCTTCTGGTGACAAAATGTTTCAAACACACCCCATGCACAACTCCACCAGCTAAGGTGTCAGAAAGGAATTCTCTTGGTAGTTTTGACACTACCCCGGTAGGCAGCAGAAAGGCAGCACAAAACTTTTTCTACCTGCTTTCTGGGCTGAGATCGGGAAATGCTGAATTTTGGTCTCGGCTGGTGAACAAAATGTTCCAAACATACCCCACGCACAACTCCACCGGGGAAGGTGCCAGACAGGAGTTCTCTTAGTAGTTTTCACATTGCTCCTATAGGCAGCTGAAGACAGCGGAAAAGATGTTCTACCTACTTTCTGCGCTGAGGTGGGGAACAGCTGACTTTTGGACTCGGCTGGTGACAAAATGTTTGAAACACACCCCATGCACAACTCCACCGGGGAAGGTGCCAGACAAGAGTTCTCTTGATAGTTTTTACATTGCTCTGGTAGGCAGCTTAAAGGCACCACAAAAGTTGTTCTACCTGCTTTCTGGGCTGTGATGGGGAAAAACTAAGTTTTGGACTCGGCCGGTGACAAAATGTTCCAAACACACCCCATGCACAACTCCAACGGGGAAGGTGCCAGAAAGCAGTTCTCTTGGTAGTTTTTACACTACTTGAGTAGGCATTTGAAAGACACCACAAAACTTTTTCTTCCTGCTTTCTGGGCTAGAGACGGGAACCGCTGAATTTTGGACTCGGCTGGTGAACAAAATGTTCCAAACACACCCCATGCACAACTCCACCGGGGAAGGTGCCAGACAGGAGTTCTGTTGGTACTTCTTACATTGCTCCGGTAGGCAGCTGAAAGAGACCACATAAGGTGTTCTACCTACTTTCTGGGCTGAGATGGGGAACCGCTGATTTTTGGACTCTTCTGGTGACAAAATGTTTCAAACACACCCCATGCACAACTCCACCAGCTAAGGTGTCAGAAAGGAGTTCTCTTGGTAGTTTTGACACTACCCCGGTAGGCAGCAGAAAGGCAGCACAAAACTTTTTCTACCTGCTTTCTGGGCTGAGATCGGGAAATGCTGAATTTTGGTCTCGGCTGGTGAACAAAATGTTCCAAACATAGCCCACGCACAACTCCACCGGGGAAGGTGCCAGACAGGAGTTCTCTTAGTAGTTTTCACGTTGCTCCTATAGGCAGCTGAAGACAGCGGAAAAGATGTTCTACCTACTTTCTGCGCTGAGATGGGGAACAGCTGACTTTTGGACTCGGCTGGTGACAAAATGTTTGAAACACACCCCATGCACAACTCCACCGGGGAAGGTGCCAGACAAGAGTTCTCTTGATAGTTTTTACATTGCTCTGGTAGGCAGCTTAAAGGCACCACAAAAGTTGTTCTACCTGCTTTCTGGGCTGTGATGGGGAAAAACTAAGTTTTGGACTCGGCCGGTGACAAAATGTTCCAAACACACCCCATGCACAACTCCACCGGGGAAGGTGCCAGAAAGCAGTTCTCTTGGTAGTTTTTACACTACTTGAGTAGGCATTTGAAAGACACCACAAAACTTTTTCTTCCTGCTTTCTGGGCTGAGACGGGAACCGCTGAATTTTGGACTCGGCTGGTGAACAAAATGTTCCAAACACACCCCATGCACAACTCCACCGGGGAAGGTGCCAGAAAGGAGTTCTGTTGGTACTTCTTACATTGCTCTGGTAGGCAGCTGAAAGGCACCACATGAGGTGTTCTACATGCTTTCTGGGCTGAGATGGGGAACAGCTGAATTTTGGACTCGGCTTGTGACAAAATGTTCTAAACACACCCCATGCACAACTCCACCGGGGAAGGTGCCAGACAGGAGTTCTCTTGGTACTTTTTACATTGCTCTGGTAGGCAGCTGAAAGGCACAATAAAAGTTGTCTTTCTGCTTTCTGGGCTGAGATGGGACAAGGCGGAATTTTGGACTCGGCTGGTGAACAAAATGTTCCAAACACACCCCATGCACAACTCCAACGGGGAAGGTGCCAGAAAGGAGTTCTGTTGGTACTTCTTACATTGCTCTGGTAGGCAGCTGAAAGGCACCACATGAGGTGTTCTACATGCTTTCTGGGCTGAGATGGGGAACAGCTGAATTTTGGACTCGGCTTGTGACAAAATGTTCTAAACACACCCCATGCACAACTCCACCGGGGAAGGTGCCAGACAGGAGTTCTCTTGGTACTTTTTACATTGCTCTGGTAGGCAGCTGAAAGGCACAATAAAAGTTGTCTTTCTGCTTTCTGGGCTGAGATGGGACAAGGCGGAATTTTGGACTCGGCTGGTGACAAAATGTTACAAATACACTCCATGCACAACTCCACCGGGGAAGGTGCCAGACAGGAGTTCTGTTGGTACTTCTTACATTGCTCCGGTAGGCAGCTGAAAGAGACCACATAAGGTGTTCTACCTACTTTCTGGGCTGAGATGGGGAACCGCTGATTTTTGGACTCTTCTGGTGACAAAATGTTTCAAACACACCCCATGCACAACTCCACCAGCTAAGGTGTCAAAAAGGAATTCTCTTGGTAGTTTTGACACTACCCCGGTAGGCAGCAGAAAGGCAGCACAAAACTTTTTCTACCTGCTTTCTGGGCTGAGATCGGGAAATGCTGAATTTTGGTCTCGGCTGGTGAACAAAATGTTCCAAACATACCCCACGCACAACTCCACCGGGGAAGGTGCCAGACAGGAGTTCTCTTAGTAGTTTTCACATTGCTCCTATAGGCAGCTGAAGACAGCGGAAAAGATGTTCTACCTACTTTCTGCGCTGAGGTGGGGAACAGCTGACTTTTGGACTCGGCTGGTGACAAAATGTTTGAAACACACCCCATGCACAACTCCACCGGGGAAGGTGCCAGACAAGAGTTCTCTTGATAGTTTTTACATTGCTCTGGTAGGCAGCTTAAAGGCACCACAAAAGTTGTTCTACCTGCTTTCTGGGCTGTGATGGGGAAAAACTAAGTTTTGGACTCGGCCGGTGACAAAATGTTCCAAACACACCCCATGCACAACTCCAACGGGGAAGGTGCCAGAAAGCAGTTCTCTTGGTAGTTTTTACACTACTTGAGTAGGCATTTGAAAGACACCACAAAACTTTTTCTTCCTGCTTTCTGGGCTAGAGACGGGAACCGCTGAATTTTGGACTCGGCTGGTGAACAAAATGTTCCAAACACACCCCATGCACAACTCCACCGGGGAAGGTGCCAGACAGGAGTTCTGTTGGTACTTCTTACATTGCTCCGGTAGGCAGCTGAAAGAGACCACATAAGGTGTTCTACCTACTTTCTGGGCTGAGATGGGGAACCGCTGATTTTTGGACTCTTCTGGTGACAAAATGTTTCAAACACACCCCATGCACAACTCCACCGGGGAAGGTGCCAGAAAGGAGTTCTGTTGGTACTTCTTACATTGCTCTGGTAGGCAGCTGAAAGGCACCACATGAGGTGTTCTACATGCTTTCTGGGCTGAGATGGGGAACAGCTGAATTTTGGACTCGGCTTGTGACAAAATGTTCTAAACACACCCCATGCACAACTCCACCGGGGAAGGTGCCAGACAGGAGTTCTCTTGGTACTTTTTACATTGCTCTGGTAGGCAGCTGAAAGGCACAATAAAAGTTGTCTTTCTGCTTTCTGGGCTGAGATGGGACAAGGCGGAATTTTGGACTCGGCTGGTGACAAAATGTTACAAATACACTCCATGCACAACTCCACCGGGGAAGGTGCCAGAAAGGAGTTCTGTTGGTACTTCTTACATTGCTCTGGTAGGCAGCTGAAAGGCACCACATGAGGTGTTCTACATGCTTTCTGGGCTGAGATGGGGAACAGCTGAATTTTGGACTCTTCTGGTGACAAAATGTTCTAAACACACCCCATGCACAACTCCACCGGGGAAGGTGCCAGACAGGAGTTCTCTTGGTACTTTTTACATTGCTCTGGTAGGCAGCTGAAAGGCACAATAAAAGTTGTCTTTCTGCTTTCTGGGCTGAGATGGGACAAGGCGGAATTTTGGACTCGGCTGGTGACAAAATGTTACAAATACACTCCATGCACAACTCCACCGGGGAAGGTGCCAGACAGGAGTTCTGTTGGTACTTCTTACATTGCTCCGGTAGGCAGCTGAAAGAGACCACATAAGGTGTTCTACCTACTTTCTGGGCTGAGATGGGGAACCGCTGATTTTTGGACTCTTCTGGTGACAAAATGTTTCAAACACACCCCATGCACAACTCCACCAGCTAAGGTGTCAGAAAGGAGTTCTCTTGGTAGTTTTGACACTACCCCGGTAGGCAGCAGAAAGGCAGCACAAAACTTTTTCTACCTGCTTTCTGGGCTGAGATCGGGAAATGCTGAATTTTGGTCTCGGCTGGTGAACAAAATGTTCCAAACATACCCCACGCACAACTCCACCGGGGAAGGTGCCAGACAGGAGTTCTCTTAGTAGTTTTCACGTTGCTCCTATAGGCAGCTGAAGACAGCGGAAAAGATGTTCTACCTACTTTCTGCGCTGAGGTGGGGAACAGCTGACTTTTGGACTCGGCTGGTGACAAAATGTTTGAAACACACCCCATGCACAACTCCACCGGGGAAGGTGCCAGACAAGAGTTCTCTTGATAGTTTTTACATTGCTCTGGTAGGCAGCTTAAAGGCACCACAAAAGTTGTTCTACCTGCTTTCTGGGCTGTGATGGGGAAAAACTAAGTTTTGGACTCGGCCGGTGACAAAATGTTCCAAACACACCCCATGCACAACTCCACCGGGGAAGGTGCCAGAAAGCAGTTCTCTTGGTAGTTTTTACACTACTTGAGTAGGCATTTGAAAGACACCACAAAACTTTTTCTTCCTGCTTTCTGGGCTGAGACGGGAACCGCTGAATTTTGGACTCGGCTGGTGAACAAAATGTTCCAAACACACCCCATGCACAACTCCACCGGGGAAGGTGCCAGAAAGGAGTTCTGTTGGTACTTCTTACATTGCTCTGGTAGGCAGCTGAAAGGCACCACATGAGGTGTTCTACATGCTTTCTGGGCTGAGATGGGGAACAGCTGAATTTTGGACTCGGCTTGTGACAAAATGTTCTAAACACACCCCATGCACAACTCCACCGGGGAAGGTGCCAGACAGGAGTTCTCTTGGTACTTTTTACATTGCTCTGGTAGGCAGCTGAAAGGCACAATAAAAGTTGTCTTTCTGCTTTCTGGGCTGAGATGGGACAAGGCGGAATTTTGGACTCGGCTGGTGACAAAATGTTACAAATACACTCCATGCACAACTCCACCGGGGAAGGTGCCAGACAGGAGTTCTGTTGGTACTTCTTACATTGCTCCGGTAGGCAGCTGAAAGAGACCACATAAGGTGTTCTACCTACTTTCTGGGCTGAGATGGGGAACCGCTGATTTTTGGACTCTTCTGGTGACAAAATGTTTCAAACACACCCCATGCACAACTCCACCAGCTAAGGTGTCAGAAAGGAATTCTCTTGGTAGTTTTGACACTACCCCGGTAGGCAGCAGAAAGGCAGCACAAAACTTTTTCTACCTGCTTTCTGGGCTGAGATCGGGAAATGCTGAATTTTGGTCTCGGCTGGTGAACAAAATGTTCCAAACATACCCCACGCACAACTCCACCGGGGAAGGTGCCAGACAGGAGTTCTCTTAGTAGTTTTCACATTGCTCCTATAGGCAGCTGAAGACAGCGGAAAAGATGTTCTACCTACTTTCTGCGCTGAGGTGGGGAACAGCTGAATTTTGGACTCGGCTGGTGACAAAATGTTTGAAACACACCCCATGCACAACTCCACCGGGGAAGGTGCCAGACAAGAGTTCTCTTGATAGTTTTTACATTGCTCTGGTAGGCAGCTTAAAGGCACCACAAAAGTTGTTCTACCTGCTTTCTGGGCTGTGATGGGGAAAAACTAAGTTTTGGACTCGGCCGGTGACAAAATGTTCCAAACACACCCCATGCACAACTCCAACGGGGAAGGTGCCAGAAAGCAGTTCTCTTGGTAGTTTTTACACTACTTGAGTAGGCATTTGAAAGACACCACAAAACTTTTTCTTCCTGCTTTCTGGGCTGAGACGGGAACCGCTGAATTTTGGACTCGGCTGGTGAACAAAATGTTCCAAACACACCCCATGCACAACTCCACCGGGGAAGGTGCCAGAAAGGAGTTCTGTTGGTACTTCTTACATTGCTCTGGTAGGCAGCTGAAAGGCACCACATGAGGTGTTCTACATGCTTTCTGGGCTGAGATGGGGAACAGCTGAATTTTGGACTCGGCTTGTGACAAAATGTTCTAAACACACCCCATGCACAACTCCACCGGGGAAGGTGCCAGACAGGAGTTCTCTTGGTACTTTTTACATTGCTCTGGTAGGCAGCTGAAAGGCACAATAAAAGTTGTCTTTCTGCTTTCTGGGCTGAGATGGGACAAGGCGGAATTTTGGACTCGGCTGGTGAACAAAATGTTCCAAACACACCCCATGCACAACTCCAACGGGGAAGGTGCCAGAAAGGAGTTCTGTTGGTACTTCTTACATTGCTCTGGTAGGCAGCTGAAAGGCACCACATGAGGTGTTCTACATGCTTTCTGGGCTGAGATGGGGAACAGCTGAATTTTGGACTCGGCTTGTGACAAAATGTTCTAAACACACCCCATGCACAACTCCACCGGGGAAGGTGCCAGACAGGAGTTCTCTTGGTACTTTTTACATTGCTCTGGTAGGCAGCTGAAAGGCACAATAAAAGTTGTCTTTCTGCTTTCTGGGCTGAGATGGGACAAGGCGGAATTTTGGACTCGGCTGGTGACAAAATGTTACAAATACACTCCATGCACAACTCCACCGGGGAAGGTGCCAGACAGGAGTTCTGTTGGTACTTCTTACATTGCTCCGGTAGGCAGCTGAAAGAGACCACATAAGGTGTTCTACCTACTTTCTGGGCTGAGATGGGGAACCGCTGATTTTTGGACTCTTCTGGTGACAAAATGTTTCAAACACACCCCATGCACAACTCCACCAGCTAAGGTGTCAAAAAGGAATTCTCTTGGTAGTTTTGACACTACCCCGGTAGGCAGCAGAAAGGCAGCACAAAACTTTTTCTACCTGCTTTCTGGGCTGAGATCGGGAAATGCTGAATTTTGGTCTCGGCTGGTGAACAAAATGTTCCAAACATACCCCACGCACAACTCCACCGGGGAAGGTGCCAGACAGGAGTTCTCTTAGTAGTTTTCACATTGCTCCTATAGGCAGCTGAAGACAGCGGAAAAGATGTTCTACCTACTTTCTGCGCTGAGGTGGGGAACAGCTGACTTTTGGACTCGGCTGGTGACAAAATGTTTGAAACACACCCCATGCACAACTCCACCGGGGAAGGTGCCAGACAAGAGTTCTCTTGATAGTTTTTACATTGCTCTGGTAGGCAGCTTAAAGGCACCACAAAAGTTGTTCTACCTGCTTTCTGGGCTGTGATGGGGAAAAACTAAGTTTTGGACTCGGCCGGTGACAAAATGTTCCAAACACACCCCATGCACAACTCCACCGGGGAAGGTGCCAGAAAGCAGTTCTCTTGGTAGTTTTTACACTACTTGAGTAGGCATTTGAAAGACACCACAAAACTTTTTCTTCCTGCTTTCTGGGCTGAGACGGGAACCGCTGAATTTTGGACTCGGCTGGTGAACAAAATGTTCCAAACACACCCCATGCACAACTCCACCGGGGAAGGTGCCAGAAAGGAGTTCTGTTGGTACTTCTTACATTGCTCTGGTAGGCAGCTGAAAGGCACCACATGAGGTGTTCTACATGCTTTCTGGGCTGAGATGGGGAACAGCTGAATTTTGGACTCGGCTTGTGACAAAATGTTCTAAACACACCCCATGCACAACTCCACCGGGGAAGGTGCCAGACAGGAGTTCTCTTGGTACTTTTTACATTGCTCTGGTAGGCAGCTGAAAGGCACAATAAAAGTTGTCTTTCTGCTTTCTGGGCTGAGATGGGACAAGGCGGAATTTTGGACTCGGCTGGTGACAAAATGTTACAAATACACTCCATGCACAACTCCACCGGGGAAGGTGCCAGACAGGAGTTCTGTTGGTACTTCTTACATTGCTCCGGTAGGCAGCTGAAAGAGACCACATAAGGTGTTCTACCTACTTTCTGGGCTGAGATGGGGAACCGCTGATTTTTGGACTCTTCTGGTGACAAAATGTTTCAAACACACCCCATGCACAACTCCACCAGCTAAGGTGTCAGAAAGGAATTCTCTTGGTAGTTTTGACACTACCCCGGTAGGCAGCAGAAAGGCAGCACAAAACTTTTTCTACCTGCTTTCTGGGCTGAGATCGGGAAATGCTGAATTTTGGTCTCGGCTGGTGAACAAAATGTTCCAAACATACCCCACGCACAACTCCACCGGGGAAGGTGCCAGACAGGAGTTCTCTTAGTAGTTTTCACATTGCTCCTATAGGCAGCTGAAGACAGCGGAAAAGATGTTCTACCTACTTTCTGCGCTGAGGTGGGGAACAGCTGAATTTTGGACTCGGCTGGTGACAAAATGTTTGAAACACACCCCATGCACAACTCCACCGGGGAAGGTGCCAGACAAGAGTTCTCTTGATAGTTTTTACATTGCTCTGGTAGGCAGCTTAAAGGCACCACAAAAGTTGTTCTACCTGCTTTCTGGGCTGTGATGGGGAAAAACTAAGTTTTGGACTCGGCCGGTGACAAAATGTTCCAAACACACCCCATGCACAACTCCAACGGGGAAGGTGCCAGAAAGCAGTTCTCTTGGTAGTTTTTACACTACTTGAGTAGGCATTTGAAAGACACCACAAAACTTTTTCTTCCTGCTTTCTGGGCTGAGACGGGAACCGCTGAATTTTGGACTCGGCTGGTGAACAAAATGTTCCAAACACACCCCATGCACAACTCCACCGGGGAAGGTGCCAGAAAGGAGTTCTGTTGGTACTTCTTACATTGCTCTGGTAGGCAGCTGAAAGGCACCACATGAGGTGTTCTACATGCTTTCTGGGCTGAGATGGGGAACAGCTGAATTTTGGACTCGGCTTGTGACAAAATGTTCTAAACACACCCCATGCACAACTCCACCGGGGAAGGTGCCAGACAGGAGTTCTCTTGGTACTTTTTACATTGCTCTGGTAGGCAGCTGAAAGGCACAATAAAAGTTGTCTTTCTGCTTTCTGGGCTGAGATGGGACAAGGCGGAATTTTGGACTCGGCTGGTGAACAAAATGTTCCAAACACACCCCATGCACAACTCCAACGGGGAAGGTGCCAGAAAGGAGTTCTGTTGGTACTTCTTACATTGCTCTGGTAGGCAGCTGAAAGGCACCACATGAGGTGTTCTACATGCTTTCTGGGCTGAGATGGGGAACAGCTGAATTTTGGACTCGGCTTGTGACAAAATGTTCTAAACACACCCCATGCACAACTCCACCGGGGAAGGTGCCAGACAGGAGTTCTCTTGGTACTTTTTACATTGCTCTGGTAGGCAGCTGAAAGGCACAATAAAAGTTGTCTTTCTGCTTTCTGGGCTGAGATGGGACAAGGCGGAATTTTGGACTCGGCTGGTGACAAAATGTTACAAATACACTCCATGCACAACTCCACCGGGGAAGGTGCCAGACAGGAGTTCTGTTGGTACTTCTTACATTGCTCCGGTAGGCAGCTGAAAGAGACCACATAAGGTGTTCTACCTACTTTCTGGGCTGAGATGGGGAACCGCTGATTTTTGGACTCTTCTGGTGACAAAATGTTTCAAACACACCCCATGCACAACTCCACCAGCTAAGGTGTCAAAAAGGAATTCTCTTGGTAGTTTTGACACTACCCCGGTAGGCAGCAGAAAGGCAGCACAAAACTTTTTCTACCTGCTTTCTGGGCTGAGATCGGGAAATGCTGAATTTTGGTCTCGGCTGGTGAACAAAATGTTCCAAACATACCCCACGCACAACTCCACCGGGGAAGGTGCCAGACAGGAGTTCTCTTAGTAGTTTTCACATTGCTCCTATAGGCAGCTGAAGACAGCGGAAAAGATGTTCTACCTACTTTCTGCGCTGAGGTGGGGAACAGCTGAATTTTGGACTCGGCTGGTGACAAAATGTTTGAAACACACCCCATGCACAACTCCACCGGGGAAGGTGCCAGACAAGAGTTCTCTTGATAGTTTTTACATTGCTCTGGTAGGCAGCTTAAAGGCACCACAAAAGTTGTTCTACCTGCTTTCTGGGCTGTGATGGGGAAAAACTAAGTTTTGGACTCGGCCGGTGACAAAATGTTCCAAACACACCCCATGCACAACTCCAACGGGGAAGGTGCCAGAAAGCAGTTCTCTTGGTAGTTTTTACACTACTTGAGTAGGCATTTGAAAGACACCACAAAACTTTTTCTTCCTGCTTTCTGGGCTGAGACGGGAACCGCTGAATTTTGGACTCGGCTGGTGAACAAAATGTTCCAAACACACCCCATGCACAACTCCACCGGGGAAGGTGCCAGAAAGGAGTTCTGTTGGTACTTCTTACATTGCTCTGGTAGGCAGCTGAAAGGCACCACATGAGGTGTTCTACATGCTTTCTGGGCTGAGATGGGGAACAGCTGAATTTTGGACTCGGCTTGTGACAAAATGTTCTAAACACACCCCATGCACAACTCCACCGGGGAAGGTGCCAGACAGGAGTTCTCTTGGTACTTTTTACATTGCTCTGGTAGGCAGCTGAAAGGCACAATAAAAGTTGTCTTTCTGCTTTCTGGGCTGAGATGGGACAAGGCGGAATTTTGGACTCGGCTGGTGAACAAAATGTTCCAAACACACCCCATGCACAACTCCAACGGGGAAGGTGCCAGAAAGGAGTTCTGTTGGTACTTCTTACATTGCTCTGGTAGGCAGCTGAAAGGCACCACATGAGGTGTTCTACATGCTTTCTGGGCTGAGATGGGGAACAGCTGAATTTTGGACTCGGCTTGTGACAAAATGTTCTAAACACACCCCATGCACAACTCCACCGGGGAAGGTGCCAGACAGGAGTTCTCTTGGTACTTTTTACATTGCTCTGGTAGGCAGCTGAAAGGCACAATAAAAGTTGTCTTTCTGCTTTCTGGGCTGAGATGGGACAAGGCGGAATTTTGGACTCGGCTGGTGACAAAATGTTACAAATACACTCCATGCACAACTCCACCGGGGAAGGTGCCAGACAGGAGTTCTGTTGGTACTTCTTACATTGCTCCGGTAGGCAGCTGAAAGAGACCACATAAGGTGTTCTACCTACTTTCTGGGCTGAGATGGGGAACCGCTGATTTTTGGACTCTTCTGGTGACAAAATGTTTCAAACACACCCCATGCACAACTCCACCAGCTAAGGTGTCAAAAAGGAATTCTCTTGGTAGTTTTGACACTACCCCGGTAGGCAGCAGAAAGGCAGCACAAAACTTTTTCTACCTGCTTTCTGGGCTGAGATCGGGAAATGCTGAATTTTGGTCTCGGCTGGTGAACAAAATGTTCCAAACATAGCCCACGCACAACTCCACCGGGGAAGGTGCCAGACAGGAGTTCTCTTAGTAGTTTTCACATTGCTCCTATAGGCAGCTGAAGACAGCGGAAAAGATGTTCTACCTACTTTCTGCGCTGAGGTGGGGAACAGCTGACTTTTGGACTCGGCTGGTGACAAAATGTTTGAAACACACCCCATGCACAACTCCACCGGGGAAGGTGCCAGACAAGAGTTCTCTTGATAGTTTTTACATTGCTCTGGTAGGCAGCTTAAAGGCACCACAAAAGTTGTTCTACCTGCTTTCTGGGCTGTGATGGGGAAAAACTAAGTTTTGGACTCGGCCGGTGACAAAATGTTCCAAACACACCCCATGCACAACTCCAACGGGGAAGGTGCCAGAAAGCAGTTCTCTTGGTAGTTTTTACACTACTTGAGTAGGCATTTGAAAGACACCACAAAACTTTTTCTTCCTGCTTTCTGGGCTAGAGACGGGAACCGCTGAATTTTGGACTCGGCTGGTGAACAAAATGTTCCAAACACACCCCATGCACAACTCCACCGGGGAAGGTGCCAGACAGGAGTTCTGTTGGTACTTCTTACATTGCTCCGGTAGGCAGCTGAAAGAGACCACATAAGGTGTTCTACCTACTTTCTGGGCTGAGATGGGGAACCGCTGATTTTTGGACTCTTCTGGTGACAAAATGTTTCAAACACACCCCATGCACAACTCCACCAGCTAAGGTGTCAGAAAGGAGTTCTCTTGGTAGTTTTGACACTACCCCGGTAGGCAGCAGAAAGGCAGCACAAAACTTTTTCTACCTGCTTTCTGGGCTGAGATCGGGAAATGCTGAATTTTGGTCTCGGCTGGTGAACAAAATGTTCCAAACATAGCCCACGCACAACTCCACCGGGGAAGGTGCCAGACAGGAGTTCTCTTAGTAGTTTTCACGTTGCTCCTATAGGCAGCTGAAGACAGCGGAAAAGATGTTCTACCTACTTTCTGCGCTGAGATGGGGAACAGCTGACTTTTGGACTCGGCTGGTGACAAAATGTTTGAAACACACCCCATGCACAACTCCACCGGGGAAGGTGCCAGACAAGAGTTCTCTTGATAGTTTTTACATTGCTCTGGTAGGCAGCTTAAAGGCACCACAAAAGTTGTTCTACCTGCTTTCTGGGCTGTGATGGGGAAAAACTAAGTTTTGGACTCGGCCGGTGACAAAATGTTCCAAACACACCCCATGCACAACTCCACCGGGGAAGGTGCCAGAAAGCAGTTCTCTTGGTAGTTTTTACACTACTTGAGTAGGCATTTGAAAGACACCACAAA
This sequence comes from Falco peregrinus, assembly GCF_023634155.1. Lineage (NCBI taxonomy): Eukaryota > Metazoa > Chordata > Aves > Falconiformes > Falconidae > Falco > Falco peregrinus. The sequence continues at coordinate 85,590 of NC_073722.1, forward strand.
ACTTTTTCTTCCTGCTTTCTGGGCTGAGACGGGAACCGCTGAATTTTGGACTCGGCTGGTGAACAAAATGTTCCAAACACACCCCATGCACAACTCCACCGGGGAAGGTGCCAGAAAGGAGTTCTGTTGGTACTTCTTACATTGCTCTGGTAGGCAGCTGAAAGGCACCACATGAGGTGTTCTACATGCTTTCTGGGCTGAGATGGGGAACAGCTGAATTTTGGACTCGGCTTGTGACAAAATGTTCTAAACACACCCCATGCACAACTCCACCGGGGAAGGTGCCAGACAGGAGTTCTCTTGGTACTTTTTACATTGCTCTGGTAGGCAGCTGAAAGGCACAATAAAAGTTGTCTTTCTGCTTTCTGGGCTGAGATGGGACAAGGCGGAATTTTGGACTCGGCTGGTGAACAAAATGTTCCAAACACACCCCATGCACAACTCCAACGGGGAAGGTGCCAGAAAGGAGTTCTGTTGGTACTTCTTACATTGCTCTGGTAGGCAGCTGAAAGGCACCACATGAGGTGTTCTACATGCTTTCTGGGCTGAGATGGGGAACAGCTGAATTTTGGACTCGGCTTGTGACAAAATGTTCTAAACACACCCCATGCACAACTCCACCGGGGAAGGTGCCAGACAGGAGTTCTCTTGGTACTTTTTACATTGCTCTGGTAGGCAGCTGAAAGGCACAATAAAAGTTGTCTTTCTGCTTTCTGGGCTGAGATGGGACAAGGCGGAATTTTGGACTCGGCTGGTGACAAAATGTTACAAATACACTCCATGCACAACTCCACCGGGGAAGGTGCCAGACAGGAGTTCTGTTGGTACTTCTTACATTGCTCCGGTAGGCAGCTGAAAGAGACCACATAAGGTGTTCTACCTACTTTCTGGGCTGAGATGGGGAACCGCTGATTTTTGGACTCTTCTGGTGACAAAATGTTTCAAACACACCCCATGCACAACTCCACCAGCTAAGGTGTCAAAAAGAATTCTCTTGGTAGTTTTGACACTACCCCGGTAGGCAGCAGAAAGGCAGCACAAAACTTTTTCTACCTGCTTTCTGGGCTGAGATCGGGAAATGCTGAATTTTGGTCTCGGCTGGTGAACAAAATGTTCCAAACATACCCCACGCACAACTCCACCGGGGAAGGTGCCAGACAGGAGTTCTCTTAGTAGTTTTCACATTGCTCCTATAGGCAGCTGAAGACAGCGGAAAAGATGTTCTACCTACTTTCTGCGCTGAGGTGGGAACAGCTGACTTTTGGACTCGGCTGGGTGACAAAATGTTTGAAACACACCCCGATGCACAACTCACCGGGGAAGGTGCCAGACAAGAGTTCTCTTGATAGTTTTTACATTGCTCTGGTAGGCAGCTTAAAGGCACCACAAAAGTTGTTCTACCTGCTTTCTGGGCTGTGATGGGGAAAAACTAAGTTTTGGACTCGGCCGGGTGACAAAATGTTCCAAACACACCCCATGCACAACTCCACGGGGAAGGTGCCAGAAAGCAGTTCTCTTGGTAGTTTTTACACTACTTGAGTAGGCATTTGAAAGACACCACAAAACTTTTTCTTCCTGCTTTCTGGGCTAGAGACGGGAACCGCTGAATTTTGGACTCGGCTGGTGAACAAAATGTTCCAAACACACCCCATGCACAACTCCACCGGGGAAGGTGCCAGACAGGAGTTCTGTTGGTACTTCTTACATTGCTCCGGTAGGCAGCTGAAAGAGACCACATAAGGTGTTCTACCTACTTTCTGGGCTGAGATGGGGAACCGCTGATTTTTGGACTCTTCTGGTGACAAAATGTTTCAAACACACCCCATGCACAACTCCACCGGGGAAGGTGCCAGAAAGGAGTTCTGTTGGTACTTCTTACATTGCTCTGGTAGGCAGCTGAAAGGCACCACATGAGGTGTTCTACATGCTTTCTGGGCTGAGATGGGGAACAGCTGAATTTTGGACTCGGCTTGTGACAAAATGTTCTAAACACACCCCATGCACAACTCCACCGGGGAAGGTGCCAGACAGGAGTTCTCTTGGTACTTTTTACATTGCTCTGGTAGGCAGCTGAAAGGCACAATAAAAGTTGTCTTTCTGCTTTCTGGGCTGAGATGGGACAAGGCGGAATTTTGGACTCGGCTGGTGACAAAATGTTACAAATACACTCCATGCACAACTCCACCGGGGAAGGTGCCAGAAAGGAGTTCTGTTGGTACTTCTTACATTGCTCCGGTAGGCAGCTGAAAGAGACCACATAAGGTGTTCTACCTACTTTCTGGGCTGAGATGGGGAACCGCTGATTTTTGGACTCTTCTGGTGACAAAATGTTTCAAACACACCCCATGCACAACTCCACCAGCTAAGGTGTCAGAAAGGAATTCTCTTGGTAGTTTTGACACTACCCCGGTAGGCAGCAGAAAGGGCAGCACAAAACTTTTTCTACCTGCTTTCTGGGCTGAGATCGGGAAATGCTGAATTTTGGTCTCGGCTGGTGAACAAAATGTTCCAAACATACCCCACGCACAACTCCACCGGGGAAGGTGCCAGACAGGAGTTCTCTTAGTAGTTTTCACATTGCTCCTATAGGCAGCTGAAGACAGCGGAAAAGATGTTCTACCTACTTTCTGCGCTGAGGTGGGGAACAGCTGACTTTTGGACTCGGCTGGTGACAAAATGTTTGAAACACACCCCATGCACAACTCCACCGGGGAAGGTGCCAGACAAGAGTTCTCTTGATAGTTTTTTACATTGCTCTGGTAGGCAGCTTAAAGGCACCACAAAAGTTGTTCTACCTGCTTTCTGGGCTGTGATGGGGAAAAACTAAGTTTTGGACTCGGCCGGTGACAAAATGTTCCAAACACACCCCATGCACAACTCCAACGGGGAAGGTGCCAGAAAGCAGTTCTCTTGGTAGTTTTTACACTACTTGAGTAGGCATTTGAAAGACACCACAAAACTTTTTCTTCCTGCTTTCTGGGCTAGAGACGGGAACCGCTGAATTTTGGACTCGGCTGGTGAACAAAATGTTCCAAACACACCCCATGCACAACTCCACCGGGAAGGTGCCAGACAGGAGTTCTGTTGGTACTTCTTACATTGCTCCGGTAGGCAGCTGAAAGAGACCACATAAGGTGTTCTACCTACTTTCTGGGCTGAGATGGGGAACCGCTGATTTTTGGACTCTTCTGGTGACAAAATGTTTCAAACACACCCCATGCACAACTCCACCAGCTAAGGTGTCAGAAAGGAGTTCTCTTGGTAGTTTTGACACTACCCCGGTAGGCAGCAGAAAGGCAGCACAAAACTTTTTCTACCTGCTTTCTGGGCTGAGATCGGGGAAATGCTGAATTTTGGTCTCGGCTGGTGAACAAAATGTTCCAAACATAGCCCACGCACAACTCCACCGGGGAAGGTGCCAGACAGGAGTTCTCTTAGTAGTTTTCACGTTGCTCCTATAGGGCTGAAGACAGCGGAAAAGATGTTCTACCTACTTTCTGCGCTGAGATGGGGAACAGCTGACTTTTGGACTCGGCTGGTGACAAAATGTTTGAAACACACCCCATGCACAACTCCACCGGGGAAGGTGCCAGACAAGAGTTCTCTTGATAGTTTTTACATTGCTCTGGTAGGCAGCTTAAAGGCACCACAAAAGTTGTTCTACCTGCTTTCTGGGCTGTGATGGGGAAAAACTAAGTTTTGGACTCGGCCGGTGACAAAATGTTCCAAACACACCCCATGCACAACTCCACCGGGGAAGGTGCCAGAAAGCAGTTCTCTTGGTAGTTTTTACACTACTTGAGTAGGCATTTGAAAGACACCACAAAACTTTTTCTTCCTGCTTTCTGGGCTGAGACGGGAACCGCTGAATTTTGGACTCGGCTGGTGAACAAAATGTTCCAAACACACCCCATGCACAACTCCACCGGGGAAGGTGCCAGAAAGGAGTTCTGTTGGTACTTCTTACATTGCTCTGGTAGGCAGCTGAAAGGCACCACATGAGGTGTTCTACATGCTTTCTGGGCTGAGATGGGGAACAGCTGAATTTTGGACTCGGCTTGTGACAAAATGTTCTAAACACACCCCATGCACAACTCCACCGGGGAAGGTGCCAGACAGGAGTTCTCTTGGTACTTTTTACATTGCTCTGGTAGGCAGCTGAAAGGCACAATAAAAGTTGTCTTTCTGCTTTCTGGGCTGAGATGGGACAAGGCGGAATTTTGGACTCGGCTGGTGAACAAAATGTTCCAAACACACCCCATGCACAACTCCAACGGGGAAGGTGCCAGAAAGGAGTTCTGTTGGTACTTCTTACATTGCTCTGGTAGGCAGCTGAAAGGCACCACATGAGGTGTTCTACATGCTTTCTGGGCTGAGATGGGGAACAGCTGAATTTTGGACTCGGCTTGTGACAAAATGTTCTAAACACACCCCATGCACAACTCCACCGGGGAAGGTGCCAGACAGGAGTTCTCTTGGTACTTTTTACATTGCTCTGGTAGGCAGCTGAAAGGCACAATAAAAGTTGTCTTTCTGCTTTCTGGGCTGAGATGGGACAAGGCGGAATTTTGGACTCGGCTGGTGACAAAATGTTACAAATACACTCCATGCACAACTCCACCGGGGAAGGTGCCAGACAGGAGTTCTGTTGGTACTTCTTACATTGCTCCGGTAGGCAGCTGAAAGAGACCACATAAGGTGTTCTACCTACTTTCTGGGCTGAGATGGGGAACCGCTGATTTTTGGACTCTTCTGGTGACAAAATGTTTCAAACACACCCCATGCACAACTCCACCAGCTAAGGTGTCAAAAAGGAATTCTCTTGGTAGTTTTGACACTACCCCGGTAGGCAGCAGAAAGGCAGCACAAAACTTTTTCTACCTGCTTTCTGGGCTGAGATCGGGAAATGCTGAATTTTGGTCTCGGCTGGTGAACAAAATGTTCCAAACATACCCCACGCACAACTCCACCGGGGAAGGTGCCAGACAGGAGTTCTCTTAGTAGTTTTCACATTGCTCCTATAGGCAGCTGAAGACAGCGGAAAAGATGTTCTACCTACTTTCTGCGCTGAGGTGGGGAACAGCTGACTTTTGGACTCGGCTGGTGACAAAATGTTTGAAACACACCCCATGCACAACTCCACCGGGGAAGGTGCCAGACAAGAGTTCTCTTGATAGTTTTTACATTGCTCTGGTAGGCAGCTTAAAGGCACCACAAAAGTTGTTCTACCTGCTTTCTGGGCTGTGATGGGGAAAAACTAAGTTTTGGACTCGGCCGGTGACAAAATGTTCCAAACACACCCCATGCACAACTCCAACGGGGAAGGTGCCAGAAAGCAGTTCTCTTGGTAGTTTTTACACTACTTGAGTAGGCATTTGAAAGACACCACAAAACTTTTTCTTCCTGCTTTCTGGGCTAGAGACGGGAACCGCTGAATTTTGGACTCGGCTGGTGAACAAAATGTTCCAAACACACCCCATGCACAACTCCACCGGGGAAGGTGCCAGACAGGAGTTCTGTTGGTACTTCTTACATTGCTCCGGTAGGCAGCTGAAAGAGACCACATAAGGTGTTCTACCTACTTTCTGGGCTGAGATGGGGAACCGCTGATTTTTGGACTCTTCTGGTGACAAAATGTTTCAAACACACCCCATGCACAACTCCACCGGGGAAGGTGCCAGAAAGGAGTTCTGTTGGTACTTCTTACATTGCTCTGGTAGGCAGCTGAAAGGCACCACATGAGGTGTTCTACATGCTTTCTGGGCTGAGATGGGGAACAGCTGAATTTTGGACTCGGCTTGTGACAAAATGTTCTAAACACACCCCATGCACAACTCCACCGGGGAAGGTGCCAGACAGGAGTTCTCTTGGTACTTTTTACATTGCTCTGGTAGGCAGCTGAAAGGCACAATAAAAGTTGTCTTTCTGCTTTCTGGGCTGAGATGGGACAAGGCGGAATTTTGGACTCGGCTGGTGACAAAATGTTACAAATACACTCCATGCACAACTCCACCGGGGAAGGTGCCAGAAAGGAGTTCTGTTGGTACTTCTTACATTGCTCTGGTAGGCAGCTGAAAGGCACCACATGAGGTGTTCTACATGCTTTCTGGGCTGAGATGGGGAACAGCTGAATTTTGGACTCTTCTGGTGACAAAATGTTCTAAACACACCCCATGCACAACTCCACCGGGGAAGGTGCCAGACAGGAGTTCTCTTGGTACTTTTTACATTGCTCTGGTAGGCAGCTGAAAGGCACAATAAAAGTTGTCTTTCTGCTTTCTGGGCTGAGATGGGACAAGGCGGAATTTTGGACTCGGCTGGTGACAAAATGTTACAAATACACTCCATGCACAACTCCACCGGGGAAGGTGCCAGACAGGAGTTCTGTTGGTACTTCTTACATTGCTCCGGTAGGCAGCTGAAAGAGACCACATAAGGTGTTCTACCTACTTTCTGGGCTGAGATGGGGAACCGCTGATTTTTGGACTCTTCTGGTGACAAAATGTTTCAAACACACCCCATGCACAACTCCACCAGCTAAGGTGTCAGAAAGGAGTTCTCTTGGTAGTTTTGACACTACCCCGGTAGGCAGCAGAAAGGCAGCACAAAACTTTTTCTACCTGCTTTCTGGGCTGAGATCGGGAAATGCTGAATTTTGGTCTCGGCTGGTGAACAAAATGTTCCAAACATAGCCCACGCACAACTCCACCGGGGAAGGTGCCAGACAGGAGTTCTCTTAGTAGTTTTCACATTGCTCCTATAGGCAGCTGAAGACAGCGGAAAAGATGTTCTACCTACTTTCTGCGCTGAGGTGGGGAACAGCTGACTTTTGGACTCGGCTGGTGACAAAATGTTTGAAACACACCCCATGCACAACTCCACCGGGGAAGGTGCCAGACAAGAGTTCTCTTGATAGTTTTTACATTGCTCTGGTAGGCAGCTTAAAGGCACCACAAAAGTTGTTCTACCTGCTTTCTGGGCTGTGATGGGGAAAAACTAAGTTTTAGACTCGGCCGGTGACAAAATGTTCCAAACACACCCCATGCACAACTCCAACGGGGAAGGTGCCAGAAAGCAGTTCTCTTGGTAGTTTTTACACTACTTGAGTAGGCATTTGAAAGACACCACAAAACTTTTTCTTCCTGCTTTCTGGGCTGAGACGGGAACCGCTGAATTTTGGACTCGGCTGGTGAACAAAATGTTCCAAACACACCCCATGCACAACTCCACCGGGGAAGGTGCCAGACAGGAGTTCTCTTGGTACTTTTTACATTGCTCTGGTAGGCAGCTGAAAGGCACAATAAAAGTTGTCTTTCTGCTTTCTGGGCTGAGATGGGACAAGGCGGAATTTTGGACTCGGCTGGTGACAAAATGTTACAAATACACTCCATGCACAACTCCACCGGGGAAGGTGCCAGACAGGAGTTCTGTTGGTACTTCTTACATTGCTCCGGTAGGCAGCTGAAAGAGACCACATAAGGTGTTCTACCTACTTTCTGGGCTGAGATGGGGAACCGCTGATTTTTGGACTCTTCTGGTGACAAAATGTTTCAAACACACCCCATGCACAACTCCACCAGCTAAGGTGTCAGAAAGGAGTTCTCTTGGTAGTTTTGACACTACCCCGGTAGGCAGCAGAAAGGCAGCACAAAACTTTTTCTACCTGCTTTCTGGGCTGAGATCGGGAAATGCTGAATTTTGGTCTCGGCTGGTGAACAAAATGTTCCAAACATAGCCCACGCACAACTCCACCGGGGAAGGTGCCAGACAGGAGTTCTCTTAGTAGTTTTCACGTTGCTCCTATAGGCAGCTGAAGACAGCGGAAAAGATGTTCTACCTACTTTCTGCGCTGAGGTGGGGAACAGCTGACTTTTGGACTCGGCTGGTGACAAAATGTTTGAAACACACCCCATGCACAACTCCACCGGGGAAGGTGCCAGACAAGAGTTCTCTTGATAGTTTTTACATTGCTCTGGTAGGCAGCTTAAAGGCACCACAAAAGTTGTTCTACCTGCTTTCTGGGCTGTGATGGGGAAAAACTAAGTTTTGGACTCGGCCGGTGACAAAATGTTCCAAACACACCCCATGCACAACTCCACCGGGGAAGGTGCCAGAAAGCAGTTCTCTTGGTAGTTTTTACACTACTTGAGTAGGCATTTGAAAGACACCACAAAACTTTTTCTTCCTGCTTTCTGGGCTGAGACGGGAACCGCTGAATTTTGGACTCGGCTGGTGAACAAAATGTTCCAAACACACCCCATGCACAACTCCACCGGGGAAGGTGCCAGAAAGGAGTTCTGTTGGTACTTCTTACATTGCTCTGGTAGGCAGCTGAAAGGCACCACATGAGGTGTTCTACATGCTTTCTGGGCTGAGATGGGGAACAGCTGAATTTTGGACTCGGCTTGTGACAAAATGTTCTAAACACACCCCATGCACAACTCCACCGGGGAAGGTGCCAGACAGGAGTTCTCTTGGTACTTTTTACATTGCTCTGGTAGGCAGCTGAAAGGCACAATAAAAGTTGTCTTTCTGCTTTCTGGGCTGAGATGGGACAAGGCGGAATTTTGGACTCGGCTGGTGACAAAATGTTACAAATACACTCCATGCACAACTCCACCGGGGAAGGTGCCAGACAGGAGTTCTGTTGGTACTTCTTACATTGCTCCGGTAGGCAGCTGAAAGAGACCACATAAGGTGTTCTACCTACTTTCTGGGCTGAGATGGGGAACCGCTGATTTTTGGACTCTTCTGGTGACAAAATGTTTCAAACACACCCCATGCACAACTCCACCAGCTAAGGTGTCAGAAAGGAATTCTCTTGGTAGTTTTGACACTACCCCGGTAGGCAGCAGAAAGGCAGCACAAAACTTTTTCTACCTGCTTTCTGGGCTGAGATCGGGAAATGCTGAATTTTGGTCTCGGCTGGTGAACAAAATGTTCCAAACATACCCCACGCACAACTCCACCGGGGAAGGTGCCAGACAGGAGTTCTCTTAGTAGTTTTCACATTGCTCCTATAGGCAGCTGAAGACAGCGGAAAAGATGTTCTACCTACTTTCTGCGCTGAGGTGGGGAACAGCTGAATTTTGGACTCGGCTGGTGACAAAATGTTTGAAACACACCCCATGCACAACTCCACCGGGGAAGGTGCCAGACAAGAGTTCTCTTGATAGTTTTTACATTGCTCTGGTAGGCAGCTTAAAGGCACCACAAAAGTTGTTCTACCTGCTTTCTGGGCTGTGATGGGGAAAAACTAAGTTTTGGACTCGGCCGGTGACAAAATGTTCCAAACACACCCCATGCACAACTCCAACGGGGAAGGTGCCAGAAAGCAGTTCTCTTGGTAGTTTTTACACTACTTGAGTAGGCATTTGAAAGACACCACAAAACTTTTTCTTCCTGCTTTCTGGGCTGAGACGGGAACCGCTGAATTTTGGACTCGGCTGGTGAACAAAATGTTCCAAACACACCCCATGCACAACTCCACCGGGGAAGGTGCCAGAAAGGAGTTCTGTTGGTACTTCTTACATTGCTCTGGTAGGCAGCTGAAAGGCACCACATGAGGTGTTCTACATGCTTTCTGGGCTGAGATGGGGAACAGCTGAATTTTGGACTCGGCTTGTGACAAAATGTTCTAAACACACCCCATGCACAACTCCACCGGGGAAGGTGCCAGACAGGAGTTCTCTTGGTACTTTTTACATTGCTCTGGTAGGCAGCTGAAAGGCACAATAAAAGTTGTCTTTCTGCTTTCTGGGCTGAGATGGGACAAGGCGGAATTTTGGACTCGGCTGGTGAACAAAATGTTCCAAACACACCCCATGCACAACTCCAACGGGGAAGGTGCCAGAAAGGAGTTCTGTTGGTACTTCTTACATTGCTCTGGTAGGCAGCTGAAAGGCACCACATGAGGTGTTCTACATGCTTTCTGGGCTGAGATGGGGAACAGCTGAATTTTGGACTCGGCTTGTGACAAAATGTTCTAAACACACCCCATGCACAACTCCACCGGGGAAGGTGCCAGACAGGAGTTCTCTTGGTACTTTTTACATTGCTCTGGTAGGCAGCTGAAAGGCACAATAAAAGTTGTCTTTCTGCTTTCTGGGCTGAGATGGGACAAGGCGGAATTTTGGACTCGGCTGGTGACAAAATGTTACAAATACACTCCATGCACAACTCCACCGGGGAAGGTGCCAGACAGGAGTTCTGTTGGTACTTCTTACATTGCTCCGGTAGGCAGCTGAAAGAGACCACATAAGGTGTTCTACCTACTTTCTGGGCTGAGATGGGGAACCGCTGATTTTTGGACTCTTCTGGTGACAAAATGTTTCAAACACACCCCATGCACAACTCCACCAGCTAAGGTGTCAAAAAGGAATTCTCTTGGTAGTTTTGACACTACCCCGGTAGGCAGCAGAAAGGCAGCACAAAACTTTTTCTACCTGCTTTCTGGGCTGAGATCGGGAAATGCTGAATTTTGGTCTCGGCTGGTGAACAAAATGTTCCAAACATACCCCACGCACAACTCCACCGGGGAAGGTGCCAGACAGGAGTTCTCTTAGTAGTTTTCACATTGCTCCTATAGGCAGCTGAAGACAGCGGAAAAGATGTTCTACCTACTTTCTGCGCTGAGGTGGGGAACAGCTGACTTTTGGACTCGGCTGGTGACAAAATGTTTGAAACACACCCCATGCACAACTCCACCGGGGAAGGTGCCAGACAAGAGTTCTCTTGATAGTTTTTACATTGCTCTGGTAGGCAGCTTAAAGGCACCACAAAAGTTGTTCTACCTGCTTTCTGGGCTGTGATGGGGAAAAACTAAGTTTTGGACTCGGCCGGTGACAAAATGTTCCAAACACACCCCATGCACAACTCCACCGGGGAAGGTGCCAGAAAGCAGTTCTCTTGGTAGTTTTTACACTACTTGAGTAGGCATTTGAAAGACACCACAAAACTTTTTCTTCCTGCTTTCTGGGCTGAGACGGGAACCGCTGAATTTTGGACTCGGCTGGTGAACAAAATGTTCCAAACACACCCCATGCACAACTCCACCGGGGAAGGTGCCAGAAAGGAGTTCTGTTGGTACTTCTTACATTGCTCTGGTAGGCAGCTGAAAGGCACCACATGAGGTGTTCTACATGCTTTCTGGGCTGAGATGGGGAACAGCTGAATTTTGGACTCGGCTTGTGACAAAATGTTCTAAACACACCCCATGCACAACTCCACCGGGGAAGGTGCCAGACAGGAGTTCTCTTGGTACTTTTTACATTGCTCTGGTAGGCAGCTGAAAGGCACAATAAAAGTTGTCTTTCTGCTTTCTGGGCTGAGATGGGACAAGGCGGAATTTTGGACTCGGCTGGTGACAAAATGTTACAAATACACTCCATGCACAACTCCACCGGGGAAGGTGCCAGACAGGAGTTCTGTTGGTACTTCTTACATTGCTCCGGTAGGCAGCTGAAAGAGACCACATAAGGTGTTCTACCTACTTTCTGGGCTGAGATGGGGAACCGCTGATTTTTGGACTCTTCTGGTGACAAAATGTTTCAAACACACCCCATGCACAACTCCACCAGCTAAGGTGTCAGAAAGGAATTCTCTTGGTAGTTTTGACACTACCCCGGTAGGCAGCAGAAAGGCAGCACAAAACTTTTTCTACCTGCTTTCTGGGCTGAGATCGGGAAATGCTGAATTTTGGTCTCGGCTGGTGAACAAAATGTTCCAAACATACCCCACGCACAACTCCACCGGGGAAGGTGCCAGACAGGAGTTCTCTTAGTAGTTTTCACATTGCTCCTATAGGCAGCTGAAGACAGCGGAAAAGATGTTCTACCTACTTTCTGCGCTGAGGTGGGGAACAGCTGAATTTTGGACTCGGCTGGTGACAAAATGTTTGAAACACACCCCATGCACAACTCCACCGGGGAAGGTGCCAGACAAGAGTTCTCTTGATAGTTTTTACATTGCTCTGGTAGGCAGCTTAAAGGCACCACAAAAGTTGTTCTACCTGCTTTCTGGGCTGTGATGGGGAAAAACTAAGTTTTGGACTCGGCCGGTGACAAAATGTTCCAAACACACCCCATGCACAACTCCAACGGGGAAGGTGCCAGAAAGCAGTTCTCTTGGTAGTTTTTACACTACTTGAGTAGGCATTTGAAAGACACCACAAAACTTTTTCTTCCTGCTTTCTGGGCTGAGACGGGAACCGCTGAATTTTGGACTCGGCTGGTGAACAAAATGTTCCAAACACACCCCATGCACAACTCCACCGGGGAAGGTGCCAGAAAGGAGTTCTGTTGGTACTTCTTACATTGCTCTGGTAGGCAGCTGAAAGGCACCACATGAGGTGTTCTACATGCTTTCTGGGCTGAGATGGGGAACAGCTGAATTTTGGACTCGGCTTGTGACAAAATGTTCTAAACACACCCCATGCACAACTCCACCGGGGAAGGTGCCAGACAGGAGTTCTCTTGGTACTTTTTACATTGCTCTGGTAGGCAGCTGAAAGGCACAATAAAAGTTGTCTTTCTGCTTTCTGGGCTGAGATGGGACAAGGCGGAATTTTGGACTCGGCTGGTGAACAAAATGTTCCAAACACACCCCATGCACAACTCCAACGGGGAAGGTGCCAGAAAGGAGTTCTGTTGGTACTTCTTACATTGCTCTGGTAGGCAGCTGAAAGGCACCACATGAGGTGTTCTACATGCTTTCTGGGCTGAGATGGGGAACAGCTGAATTTTGGACTCGGCTTGTGACAAAATGTTCTAAACACACCCCATGCACAACTCCACCGGGGAAGGTGCCAGACAGGAGTTCTCTTGGTACTTTTTACATTGCTCTGGTAGGCAGCTGAAAGGCACAATAAAAGTTGTCTTTCTGCTTTCTGGGCTGAGATGGGACAAGGCGGAATTTTGGACTCGGCTGGTGACAAAATGTTACAAATACACTCCATGCACAACTCCACCGGGGAAGGTGCCAGACAGGAGTTCTGTTGGTACTTCTTACATTGCTCCGGTAGGCAGCTGAAAGAGACCACATAAGGTGTTCTACCTACTTTCTGGGCTGAGATGGGGAACCGCTGATTTTTGGACTCTTCTGGTGACAAAATGTTTCAAACACACCCCATGCACAACTCCACCAGCTAAGGTGTCAAAAAGGAATTCTCTTGGTAGTTTTGACACTACCCCGGTAGGCAGCAGAAAGGCAGCACAAAACTTTTTCTACCTGCTTTCTGGGCTGAGATCGGGAAATGCTGAATTTTGGTCTCGGCTGGTGAACAAAATGTTCCAAACATACCCCACGCACAACTCCACCGGGGAAGGTGCCAGACAGGAGTTCTCTTAGTAGTTTTCACATTGCTCCTATAGGCAGCTGAAGACAGCGGAAAAGATGTTCTACCTACTTTCTGCGCTGAGGTGGGGAACAGCTGAATTTTGGACTCGGCTGGTGACAAAATGTTTGAAACACACCCCATGCACAACTCCACCGGGGAAGGTGCCAGACAAGAGTTCTCTTGATAGTTTTTACATTGCTCTGGTAGGCAGCTTAAAGGCACCACAAAAGTTGTTCTACCTGCTTTCTGGGCTGTGATGGGGAAAAACTAAGTTTTGGACTCGGCCGGTGACAAAATGTTCCAAACACACCCCATGCACAACTCCAACGGGGAAGGTGCCAGAAAGCAGTTCTCTTGGTAGTTTTTACACTACTTGAGTAGGCATTTGAAAGACACCACAAAACTTTTTCTTCCTGCTTTCTGGGCTGAGACGGGAACCGCTGAATTTTGGACTCGGCTGGTGAACAAAATGTTCCAAACACACCCCATGCACAACTCCACCGGGGAAGGTGCCAGAAAGGAGTTCTGTTGGTACTTCTTACATTGCTCTGGTAGGCAGCTGAAAGGCACCACATGAGGTGTTCTACATGCTTTCTGGGCTGAGATGGGGAACAGCTGAATTTTGGACTCGGCTTGTGACAAAATGTTCTAAACACACCCCATGCACAACTCCACCGGGGAAGGTGCCAGACAGGAGTTCTCTTGGTACTTTTTACATTGCTCTGGTAGGCAGCTGAAAGGCACAATAAAAGTTGTCTTTCTGCTTTCTGGGCTGAGATGGGACAAGGCGGAATTTTGGACTCGGCTGGTGAACAAAATGTTCCAAACACACCCCATGCACAACTCCAACGGGGAAGGTGCCAGAAAGGAGTTCTGTTGGTACTTCTTACATTGCTCTGGTAGGCAGCTGAAAGGCACCACATGAGGTGTTCTACATGCTTTCTGGGCTGAGATGGGGAACAGCTGAATTTTGGACTCGGCTTGTGACAAAATGTTCTAAACACACCCCATGCACAACTCCACCGGGGAAGGTGCCAGACAGGAGTTCTCTTGGTACTTTTTACATTGCTCTGGTAGGCAGCTGAAAGGCACAATAAAAGTTGTCTTTCTGCTTTCTGGGCTGAGATGGGACAAGGCGGAATTTTGGACTCGGCTGGTGACAAAATGTTACAAATACACTCCATGCACAACTCCACCGGGGAAGGTGCCAGACAGGAGTTCTGTTGGTACTTCTTACATTGCTCCGGTAGGCAGCTGAAAGAGACCACATAAGGTGTTCTACCTACTTTCTGGGCTGAGATGGGGAACCGCTGATTTTTGGACTCTTCTGGTGACAAAATGTTTCAAACACACCCCATGCACAACTCCACCAGCTAAGGTGTCAAAAAGGAATTCTCTTGGTAGTTTTGACACTACCCCGGTAGGCAGCAGAAAGGCAGCACAAAACTTTTTCTACCTGCTTTCTGGGCTGAGATCGGGAAATGCTGAATTTTGGTCTCGGCTGGTGAACAAAATGTTCCAAACATACCCCACGCACAACTCCACCGGGGAAGGTGCCAGACAGGAGTTCTCTTAGTAGTTTTCACATTGCTCCTATAGGCAGCTGAAGACAGCGGAAAAGATGTTCTACCTACTTTCTGCGCTGAGGTGGGGAACAGCTGACTTTTGGACTCGGCTGGTGACAAAATGTTTGAAACACACCCCATGCACAACTCCACCGGGGAAGGTGCCAGACAAGAGTTCTCTTGATAGTTTTTACATTGCTCTGGTAGGCAGCTTAAAGGCACCACAAAAGTTGTTCTACCTGCTTTCTGGGCTGTGATGGGGAAAAACTAAGTTTTGGACTCGGCCGGTGACAAAATGTTCCAAACACACCCCATGCACAACTCCACCGGGGAAGGTGCCAGAAAGCAGTTCTCTTGGTAGTTTTTACACTACTTGAGTAGGCATTTGAAAGACACCACAAAACTTTTTCTTCCTGCTTTCTGGGCTGAGACGGGAACCGCTGAATTTTGGACTCGGCTGGTGAACAAAATGTTCCAAACACACCCCATGCACAACTCCAACGGGGAAGGTGCCAGAAAGGAGTTCTGTTGGTACTTCTTACATTGCTCTGGTAGGCAGCTGAAAGGCACCACATGAGGTGTTCTACATGCTTTCTGGGCTGAGATGGGGAACAGCTGAATTTTGGACTCGGCTTGTGACAAAATGTTCTAAACACACCCCATGCACAACTCCACCGGGGAAGGTGCCAGACAGGAGTTCTCTTGGTACTTTTTACATTGCTCTGGTAGGCAGCTGAAAGGCACAATAAAAGTTGTCTTTCTGCTTTCTGGGCTGAGATGGGACAAGGCGGAATTTTGGACTCGGCTGGTGACAAAATGTTACAAATACACTCCATGCACAACTCCACCGGGGAAGGTGCCAGACAGGAGTTCTGTTGGTACTTCTTACATTGCTCCGGTAGGCAGCTGAAAGAGACCACATAAGGTGTTCTACCTACTTTCTGGGCTGAGATGGGGAACCGCTGATTTTTGGACTCTTCTGGTGACAAAATGTTTCAAACACACCCCATGCACAACTCCACCAGCTAAGGTGTCAGAAAGGAATTCTCTTGGTAGTTTTGACACTACCCCGGTAGGCAGCAGAAAGGCAGCACAAAACTTTTTCTACCTGCTTTCTGGGCTGAGATCGGGAAATGCTGAATTTTGGTCTCGGCTGGTGAACAAAATGTTCCAAACATAGCCCACGCACAACTCCACCGGGGAAGGTGCCAGACAGGAGTTCTCTTAGTAGTTTTCACATTGCTCCTATAGGCAGCTGAAGACAGCGGAAAAGATGTTCTACCTACTTTCTGCGCTGAGGTGGGGAACAGCTGAATTTTGGACTCGGCTGGTGACAAAATGTTTGAAACACACCCCATGCACAACTCCACCGGGGAAGGTGCCAGACAAGAGTTCTCTTGATAGTTTTTACATTGCTCTGGTAGGCAGCTTAAAGGCACCACAAAGGTTGTTCTACCTGCTTTCTGGGCTGTGATGGGGAAAAACTAAGTTTTGGACTCGGCCGGTGACAAAATGTTCCAAACACACCCCATGCACAACTCCAACGGGGAAGGTGCCAGAAAGCAGTTCTCTTGGTAGTTTTTACACTACTTGAGTAGGCATTTGAAAGACACCACAAAACTTTTTCTTCCTGCTTTCTGGGCTGAGACGGGAACCGCTGAATTTTGGACTCGGCTGGTGAACAAAATGTTCCAAACACACCCCATGCACAACTCCACCGGGGAAGGTGCCAGAAAGGAGTTCTGTTGGTACTTCTTACATTGCTCTGGTAGGCAGCTGAAAGGCACCACATGAGGTGTTCTACATGCTTTCTGGGCTGAGATGGGGAACAGCTGAATTTTGGACTCGGCTTGTGACAAAATGTTCTAAACACACCCCATGCACAACTCCACCGGGGAAGGTGCCAGACAGGAGTTCTCTTGGTACTTTTTACATTGCTCTGGTAGGCAGCTGAAAGGCACAATAAAAGTTGTCTTTCTGCTTTCTGGGCTGAGATGGGACAAGGCGGAATTTTGGACTCGGCTGGTGAACAAAATGTTCCAAACACACCCCATGCACAACTCCAACGGGGAAGGTGCCAGAAAGGAGTTCTGTTGGTACTTCTTACATTGCTCTGGTAGGCAGCTGAAAGGCACCACATGAGGTGTTCTACATGCTTTCTGGGCTGAGATGGGGAACAGCTGAATTTTGGACTCGGCTTGTGACAAAATGTTCTAAACACACCCCATGCACAACTCCACCGGGGAAGGTGCCAGACAGGAGTTCTCTTGGTACTTTTTACATTGCTCTGGTAGGCAGCTGAAAGGCACAATAAAAGTTGTCTTTCTGCTTTCTGGGCTGAGATGGGACAAGGCGGAATTTTGGACTCGGCTGGTGACAAAATGTTACAAATACACTCCATGCACAACTCCACCGGGGAAGGTGCCAGACAGGAGTTCTGTTGGTACTTCTTACATTGCTCCGGTAGGCAGCTGAAAGAGACCACATAAGGTGTTCTACCTACTTTCTGGGCTGAGATGGGGAACCGCTGATTTTTGGACTCTTCTGGTGACAAAATGTTTCAAACACACCCCATGCACAACTCCACCAGCTAAGGTGTCAAAAAGGAATTCTCTTGGTAGTTTTGACACTACCCCGGTAGGCAGCAGAAAGGCAGCACAAAACTTTTTCTACCTGCTTTCTGGGCTGAGATCGGGAAATGCTGAATTTTGGTCTCGGCTGGTGAACAAAATGTTCCAAACATACCCCACGCACAACTCCACCGGGGAAGGTGCCAGACAGGAGTTCTCTTAGTAGTTTTCACATTGCTCCTATAGGCAGCTGAAGACAGCGGAAAAGATGTTCTACCTACTTTCTGCGCTGAGGTGGGGAACAGCTGACTTTTGGACTCGGCTGGTGACAAAATGTTTGAAACACACCCCATGCACAACTCCACCGGGGAAGGTGCCAGACAAGAGTTCTCTTGATAGTTTTTACATTGCTCTGGTAGGCAGCTTAAAGGCACCACAAAAGTTGTTCTACCTGCTTTCTGGGCTGTGATGGGGAAAAACTAAGTTTTGGACTCGGCCGGTGACAAAATGTTCCAAACACACCCCATGCACAACTCCAACGGGGAAGGTGCCAGAAAGCAGTTCTCTTGGTAGTTTTTACACTACTTGAGTAGGCATTTGAAAGACACCACAAAACTTTTTCTTCCTGCTTTCTGGGCTAGAGACGGGAACCGCTGAATTTTGGACTCGGCTGGTGAACAAAATGTTCCAAACACACCCCATGCACAACTCCACCGGGGAAGGTGCCAGAAAGGAGTTCTGTTGGTACTTCTTACATTGCTCCGGTAGGCAGCTGAAAGAGACCACATAAGGTGTTCTACCTACTTTCTGGGCTGAGATGGGGAACCGCTGATTTTTGGACTCTTCTGGTGACAAAATGTTTCAAACACACCCCATGCACAACTCCACCGGGGAAGGTGCCAGAAAGGAGTTCTGTTGGTACTTCTTACATTGCTCTGGTAGGCAGCTGAAAGGCACCACATGAGGTGTTCTACATGCTTTCTGGGCTGAGATGGGGAACAGCTGAATTTTGGACTCGGCTTGTGACAAAATGTTCTAAACACACCCCATGCACAACTCCACCGGGGAAGGTGCCAGACAGGAGTTCTCTTGGTACTTTTTACATTGCTCTGGTAGGCAGCTGAAAGGCACAATAAAAGTTGTCTTTCTGCTTTCTGGGCTGAGATGGGACAAGGCGGAATTTTGGACTCGGCTGGTGACAAAATGTTACAAATACACTCCATGCACAACTCCACCGGGGAAGGTGCCAGAAAGGAGTTCTGTTGGTACTTCTTACATTGCTCTGGTAGGCAGCTGAAAGGCACCACATGAGGTGTTCTACATGCTTTCTGGGCTGAGATGGGGAACAGCTGAATTTTGGACTCTTCTGGTGACAAAATGTTCTAAACACACCCCATGCACAACTCCACCGGGGAAGGTGCCAGACAGGAGTTCTCTTGGTACTTTTTACATTGCTCTGGTAGGCAGCTGAAAGGCACAATAAAAGTTGTCTTTCTGCTTTCTGGGCTGAGATGGGACAAGGCGGAATTTTGGACTCGGCTGGTGACAAAATGTTACAAATACACTCCATGCACAACTCCACCGGGGAAGGTGCCAGACAGGAGTTCTGTTGGTACTTCTTACATTGCTCCGGTAGGCAGCTGAAAGAGACCACATAAGGTGTTCTACCTACTTTCTGGGCTGAGATGGGGAACCGCTGATTTTTGGACTCTTCTGGTGACAAAATGTTTCAAACACACCCCATGCACAACTCCACCAGCTAAGGTGTCAGAAAGGAGTTCTCTTGGTAGTTTTGACACTACCCCGGTAGGCAGCAGAAAGGCAGCACAAAACTTTTTCTACCTGCTTTCTGGGCTGAGATCGGGAAATGCTGAATTTTGGTCTCGGCTGGTGAACAAAATGTTCCAAACATAGCCCACGCACAACTCCACCGGGGAAGGTGCCAGACAGGAGTTCTCTTAGTAGTTTTCACATTGCTCCTATAGGCAGCTGAAGACAGCGGAAAAGATGTTCTACCTACTTTCTGCGCTGAGGTGGGGAACAGCTGACTTTTGGACTCGGCTGGTGACAAAATGTTTGAAACACACCCCATGCACAACTCCACCGGGGAAGGTGCCAGACAAGAGTTCTCTTGATAGTTTTTACATTGCTCTGGTAGGCAGCTTAAAGGCACCACAAAAGTTGTTCTACCTGCTTTCTGGGCTGTGATGGGGAAAAACTAAGTTTTAGACTCGGCCGGTGACAAAATGTTCCAAACACACCCCATGCACAACTCCAACGGGGAAGGTGCCAGAAAGCAGTTCTCTTGGTAGTTTTTACACTACTTGAGTAGGCATTTGAAAGACACCACAAAACTTTTTCTTCCTGCTTTCTGGGCTGAGACGGGAACCGCTGAATTTTGGACTCGGCTGGTGAACAAAATGTTCCAAACACACCCCATGCACAACTCCACCGGGGAAGGTGCCAGACAGGAGTTCTCTTGGTACTTTTTACATTGCTCTGGTAGGCAGCTGAAAGGCACAATAAAAGTTGTCTTTCTGCTTTCTGGGCTGAGATGGGACAAGGCGGAATTTTGGACTCGGCTGGTGACAAAATGTTTGAAACACACCCCATGCACAACTCCACCGGGGAAGGTGCCAGACAGGAGTTCTGTTGGTACTTCTTACATTGCTCCGGTAGGCAGCTGAAAGAGACCACATAAGGTGTTCTACCTACTTTCTGGGCTGAGATGGGGAACCGCTGATTTTTGGACTCTTCTGGTGACAAAATGTTTCAAACACACCCCATGCACAACTCCACCAGCTAAGGTGTCAGAAAGGAGTTCTCTTGGTAGTTTTGACACTACCCCGGTAGGCAGCAGAAAGGCAGCACAAAACTTTTTCTACCTGCTTTCTGGGCTGAGATCGGGAAATGCTGAATTTTGGTCTCGGCTGGTGAACAAAATGTTCCAAACATAGCCCACGCACAACTCCACCGGGGAAGGTGCCAGACAGGAGTTCTCTTAGTAGTTTTCACATTGCTCCTATAGGCAGCTGAAGACAGCGGAAAAGATGTTCTACCTACTTTCTGCGCTGAGGTGGGGAACAGCTGACTTTTGGACTCGGCTGGTGACAAAATGTTTGAAACACACCCCATGCACAACTCCACCGGGGAAGGTGCCAGAAAGGAGTTCTGTTGGTACTTCTTACATTGCTCTGGTAGGCAGCTGAAAGGCACCACATGAGGTGTTCTACATGCTTTCTGGGCTGAGATGGGGAACAGCTGAATTTTGGACTCGGCTTGTGACAAAATGTTCTAAACACACCCCATGCACAACTCCACCGGGGAAGGTGCCAGACAGGAGTTCTCTTGGTACTTTTTACATTGCTCTGGTAGGCAGCTGAAAGGCACAATAAAAGTTGTCTTTCTGCTTTCTGGGCTGAGATGGGACAAGGCGGAATTTTGGACTCGGCTGGTGACAAAATGTTACAAATACACTCCATGCACAACTCCACCGGGGAAGGTGCCAGACAGGAGTTCTGTTGGTACTTCTTACATTGCTCCGGTAGGCAGCTGAAAGAGACCACATAAGGTGTTCTACCTACTTTCTGGGCTGAGATGGGGAACCGCTGATTTTTGGACTCTTCTGGTGACAAAATGTTTCAAACACACCCCATGCACAACTCCACCAGCTAAGGTGTCAAAAAGGAATTCTCTTGGTAGTTTTGACACTACCCCGGTAGGCAGCAGAAAGGCAGCACAAAACTTTTTCTACCTGCTTTCTGGGCTGAGATCGGGAAATGCTGAATTTTGGTCTCGGCTGGTGAACAAAATGTTCCAAACATACCCCACGCACAACTCCACCGGGGAAGGTGCCAGACAGGAGTTCTCTTAGTAGTTTTCACATTGCTCCTATAGGCAGCTGAAGACAGCGGAAAAGATGTTCTACCTACTTTCTGCGCTGAGGTGGGGAACAGCTGACTTTTGGACTCGGCTGGTGACAAAATGTTTGAAACACACCCCATGCACAACTCCACCGGGGAAGGTGCAAGACAAGAGTTCTCTTGATAGTTTTTACATTGCTCTGGTAGGCAGCTTAAAGGCACCACAAAAGTTGTTCTACCTGCTTTCTGGGCTGTGATGGGGAAAAACAAAGTTTTGGACTCGGCCGGTGACAAAATGTTCCAAACACACCCCATGCACAACTCCAACGGGGAAGGTGCCAGAAAGCAGTTCTCTTGGTAGTTTTTACACTACTTGAGTAGGCATTTGAAAGACACCACAAAACTTTTTCTTCCTGCTTTCTGGGCTGAGACGGGAACCGCTGAATTTTGGACTCGGCTGGTGAACAAAATGTTCCAAACACACCCCATGCACAACTCCACCGGGGAAGGTGCCAGACAGGAGTTCTCTTGGTACTTTTTACATTGCTCTGGTAGGCAGCTGAAAGGCACAATAAAAGTTGTCTTTCTGCTTTCTGGGCTGAGATGGGACAAGGCGGAATTTTGGACTCGGCTGGTGACAAAATGTTACAAATACACTCCATGCACAACTCCACCGGGGAAGGTGCCAGACAGGAGTTCTGTTGGTACTTCTTACATTGCTCCGGTAGGCAGCTGAAAGAGACCACATAAGGTGTTCTACCTACTTTCTGGGCTGAGATGGGGAACCGCTGATTTTTGGACTCTTCTGGTGACAAAATGTTTCAAACACACCCCATGCACAACTCCACCAGCTAAGGTGTCAAAAAGGAATTCTCTTGGTAGTTTTGACACTACCCCGGTAGGCAGCAGAAAGGCAGCACAAAACTTTTTCTACCTGCTTTCTGGGCTGAGATCGGGAAATGCTGAATTTTGGTCTCGGCTGGTGAACAAAATGTTCCAAACATACCCCACGCACAACTCCACCGGGGAAGGTGCCAGACAGGAGTTCTCTTAGTAGTTTTCACATTGCTCCTATAGGCAGCTGAAGACAGCGGAAAAGATGTTCTACCTACTTTCTGCGCTGAGGTGGGGAACAGCTGACTTTTGGACTCGGCTGGTGACAAAATGTTTGAAACACACCCCATGCACAACTCCACCGGGGAAGGTGCCAGACAAGAGTTCTCTTGATAGTTTTTACATTGCTCTGGTAGGCAGCTTAAAGGCACCACAAAAGTTGTTCTACCTGCTTTCTGGGCTGTGATGGGGAAAAACTAAGTTTTGGACTCGGCCGGTGACAAAATGTTCCAAACACACCCCATGCACAACTCCACCGGGGAAGGTGCCAGAAAGCAGTTCTCTTGGTAGTTTTTACACTACTTGAGTAGGCATTTGAAAGACACCACAAAACTTTTTCTTCCTGCTTTCTGGGCTAGAGACGGGAACCGCTGAATTTTGGACTCGGCTGGTGAACAAAATGTTCCAAACACACCCCATGCACAACTCCACCGGGGAAGGTGCCAGACAGGAGTTCTGTTGGTACTTCTTACATTGCTCCGGTAGGCAGCTGAAAGAGACCACATAAGGTGTTCTACCTACTTTCTGGGCTGAGATGGGGAACCGCTGATTTTTGGACTCTTCTGGTGACAAAATGTTTCAAACACACCCCATGCACAACTCCACCGGGGAAGGTGCCAGAAAGGAGTTCTGTTGGTACTTCTTACATTGCTCTGGTAGGCAGCTGAAAGGCACCACATGAGGTGTTCTACATGCTTTCTGGGCTGAGATGGGGAACAGCTGAATTTTGGACTCGGCTTGTGACAAAATGTTCTAAACACACCCCATGCACAACTCCACCGGGGAAGGTGCCAGACAGGAGTTCTCTTGGTACTTTTTACATTGCTCTGGTAGGCAGCTGAAAGGCACAATAAAAGTTGTCTTTCTGCTTTCTGGGCTGAGATGGGACAAGGCGGAATTTTGGACTCGGCTGGTGACAAAATGTTACAAATACACTCCATGCACAACTCCACCGGGGAAGGTGCCAGAAAGGAGTTCTGTTGGTACTTCTTACATTGCTCTGGTAGGCAGCTGAAAGGCACCACATGAGGTGTTCTACATGCTTTCTGGGCTGAGATGGGGAACAGCTGAATTTTGGACTCGGCTTGTGACAAAATGTTCTAAACACACCCCATGCACAACTCCACCGGGGAAGGTGCCAGACAGGAGTTCTCTTGGTACTTTTTACATTGCTCTGGTAGGCAGCTGAAAGGCACAATAAAAGTTGTCTTTCTGCTTTCTGGGCTGAGATGGGACAAGGCGGAATTTTGGACTCGGCTGGTGACAAAATGTTACAAATACACTCCATGCACAACTCCACCGGGGAAGGTGCCAGACAGGAGTTCTGTTGGTACTTCTTACATTGCTCCGGTAGGCAGCTGAAAGAGACCACATAAGGTGTTCTACCTACTTTCTGGGCTGAGATGGGGAACCGCTGATTTTTGGACTCTTCTGGTGACAAAATGTTTCAAACACACCCCATGCACAACTCCACCAGCTAAGGTGTCAGAAAGGAGTTCTCTTGGTAGTTTTGACACTACCCCGGTAGGCAGCAGAAAGGCAGCACAAAACTTTTTCTACCTGCTTTCTGGGCTGAGATCG
This sequence comes from Falco peregrinus, assembly GCF_023634155.1. Lineage (NCBI taxonomy): Eukaryota > Metazoa > Chordata > Aves > Falconiformes > Falconidae > Falco > Falco peregrinus. The sequence goes on from NC_073722.1 coordinate 109,618, forward strand.
GGAAATGCTGAATTTTGGTCTCGGCTGGTGAACAAAATGTTCCAAACATAGCCCACGCACAACTCCACCGGGGAAGGTGCCAGACAGGAGTTCTCTTAGTAGTTTTCACATTGCTCCTATAGGCAGCTGAAGACAGCGGAAAAGATGTTCTACCTACTTTCTGCGCTGAGGTGGGGAACAGCTGACTTTTGGACTCGGCTGGTGACAAAATGTTTGAAACACACCCCATGCACAACTCCACCGGGGAAGGTGCCAGACAAGAGTTCTCTTGATAGTTTTTACATTGCTCTGGTAGGCAGCTTAAAGGCACCACAAAAGTTGTTCTACCTGCTTTCTGGGCTGTGATGGGGAAAAACTAAGTTTTAGACTCGGCCGGTGACAAAATGTTCCAAACACACCCCATGCACAACTCCAACGGGGAAGGTGCCAGAAAGCAGTTCTCTTGGTAGTTTTTACACTACTTGAGTAGGCATTTGAAAGACACCACAAAACTTTTTCTTCCTGCTTTCTGGGCTGAGACGGGAACCGCTGAATTTTGGACTCGGCTGGTGAACAAAATGTTCCAAACACACCCCATGCACAACTCCACCGGGGAAGGTGCCAGACAGGAGTTCTCTTGGTACTTTTTACATTGCTCTGGTAGGCAGCTGAAAGGCACAATAAAAGTTGTCTTTCTGCTTTCTGGGCTGAGATGGGACAAGGCGGAATTTTGGACTCGGCTGGTGACAAAATGTTACAAATACACTCCATGCACAACTCCACCGGGGAAGGTGCCAGACAGGAGTTCTGTTGGTACTTCTTACATTGCTCCGGTAGGCAGCTGAAAGAGACCACATAAGGTGTTCTACCTACTTTCTGGGCTGAGATGGGGAACCGCTGATTTTTGGACTCTTCTGGTGACAAAATGTTTCAAACACACCCCATGCACAACTCCACCAGCTAAGGTGTCAGAAAGGAGTTCTCTTGGTAGTTTTGACACTACCCCGGTAGGCAGCAGAAAGGCAGCACAAAACTTTTTCTACCTGCTTTCTGGGCTGAGATCGGGAAATGCTGAATTTTGGTCTCGGCTGGTGAACAAAATGTTCCAAACATAGCCCACGCACAACTCCACCGGGGAAGGTGCCAGACAGGAGTTCTCTTAGTAGTTTTCACATTGCTCCTATAGGCAGCTGAAGACAGCGGAAAAGATGTTCTACCTACTTTCTGCGCTGAGGTGGGGAACAGCTGACTTTTGGACTCGGCTGGTGACAAAATGTTTGAAACACACCCCATGCACAACTCCACCGGGGAAGGTGCCAGACAAGAGTTCTCTTGATAGTTTTTACATTGCTCTGGTAGGCAGCTTAAAGGCACCACAAAAGTTGTTCTACCTGCTTTCTGGGCTGTGATGGGGAAAAACTAAGTTTTGGACTCGGCCGGTGACAAAATGTTCCAAACACACCCCATGCACAACTCCACCGGGGAAGGTGCCAGAAAGCAGTTCTCTTGGTAGTTTTTACACTACTTGAGTAGGCATTTGAAAGACACCACAAAACTTTTTCTTCCTGCTTTCTGGGCTGAGACGGGAACCGCTGAATTTTGGACTCGGCTGGTGAACAAAATGTTCCAAACACACCCCATGCACAACTCCAACGGGGAAGGTGCCAGAAAGGAGTTCTGTTGGTACTTCTTACATTGCTCTGGTAGGCAGCTGAAAGGCACCACATGAGGTGTTCTACATGCTTTCTGGGCTGAGATGGGGAACAGCTGAATTTTGGACTCGGCTTGTGACAAAATGTTCTAAACACACCCCATGCACAACTCCACCGGGGAAGGTGCCAGACAGGAGTTCTCTTGGTACTTTTTACATTGCTCTGGTAGGCAGCTGAAAGGCACAATAAAAGTTGTCTTTCTGCTTTCTGGGCTGAGATGGGACAAGGCGGAATTTTGGACTCGGCTGGTGACAAAATGTTACAAATACACTCCATGCACAACTCCACCGGGGAAGGTGCCAGACAGGAGTTCTGTTGGTACTTCTTACATTGCTCCGGTAGGCAGCTGAAAGAGACCACATAAGGTGTTCTACCTACTTTCTGGGCTGAGATGGGGAACCGCTGATTTTTGGACTCTTCTGGTGACAAAATGTTTCAAACACACCCCATGCACAACTCCACCAGCTAAGGTGTCAGAAAGGAATTCTCTTGGTAGTTTTGACACTACCCCGGTAGGCAGCAGAAAGGCAGCACAAAACTTTTTCTACCTGCTTTCTGGGCTGAGATCGGGAAATGCTGAATTTTGGTCTCGGCTGGTGAACAAAATGTTCCAAACATACCCCACGCACAACTCCACCGGGGAAGGTGCCAGACAGGAGTTCTCTTAGTAGTTTTCACATTGCTCCTATAGGCAGCTGAAGACAGCGGAAAAGATGTTCTACCTACTTTCTGCGCTGAGGTGGGGAACAGCTGAATTTTGGACTCGGCTGGTGACAAAATGTTTGAAACACACCCCATGCACAACTCCACCGGGGAAGGTGCCAGACAAGAGTTCTCTTGATAGTTTTTACATTGCTCTGGTAGGCAGCTTAAAGGCACCACAAAAGTTGTTCTACCTGCTTTCTGGGCTGTGATGGGGAAAAACTAAGTTTTGGACTCGGCCGGTGACAAAATGTTCCAAACACACCCCATGCACAACTCCAACGGGGAAGGTGCCAGAAAGCAGTTCTCTTGGTAGTTTTTACACTACTTGAGTAGGCATTTGAAAGACACCACAAAACTTTTTCTTCCTGCTTTCTGGGCTGAGACGGGAACCGCTGAATTTTGGACTCGGCTGGTGAACAAAATGTTCCAAACACACCCCATGCACAACTCCACCGGGGAAGGTGCCAGAAAGGAGTTCTGTTGGTACTTCTTACATTGCTCTGGTAGGCAGCTGAAAGGCACCACATGAGGTGTTCTACATGCTTTCTGGGCTGAGATGGGGAACAGCTGAATTTTGGACTCGGCTTGTGACAAAATGTTCTAAACACACCCCATGCACAACTCCACCGGGGAAGGTGCCAGACAGGAGTTCTCTTGGTACTTTTTACATTGCTCTGGTAGGCAGCTGAAAGGCACAATAAAAGTTGTCTTTCTGCTTTCTGGGCTGAGATGGGACAAGGCGGAATTTTGGACTCGGCTGGTGAACAAAATGTTCCAAACACACCCCATGCACAACTCCAACGGGGAAGGTGCCAGAAAGGAGTTCTGTTGGTACTTCTTACATTGCTCTGGTAGGCAGCTGAAAGGCACCACATGAGGTGTTCTACATGCTTTCTGGGCTGAGATGGGGAACAGCTGAATTTTGGACTCGGCTTGTGACAAAATGTTCTAAACACACCCCATGCACAACTCCACCGGGGAAGGTGCCAGACAGGAGTTCTCTTGGTACTTTTTACATTGCTCTGGTAGGCAGCTGAAAGGCACAATAAAAGTTGTCTTTCTGCTTTCTGGGCTGAGATGGGACAAGGCGGAATTTTGGACTCGGCTGGTGACAAAATGTTACAAATACACTCCATGCACAACTCCACCGGGGAAGGTGCCAGACAGGAGTTCTGTTGGTACTTCTTACATTGCTCCGGTAGGCAGCTGAAAGAGACCACATAAGGTGTTCTACCTACTTTCTGGGCTGAGATGGGGAACCGCTGATTTTTGGACTCTTCTGGTGACAAAATGTTTCAAACACACCCCATGCACAACTCCACCAGCTAAGGTGTCAAAAAGGAATTCTCTTGGTAGTTTTGACACTACCCCGGTAGGCAGCAGAAAGGCAGCACAAAACTTTTTCTACCTGCTTTCTGGGCTGAGATCGGGAAATGCTGAATTTTGGTCTCGGCTGGTGAACAAAATGTTCCAAACATACCCCACGCACAACTCCACCGGGGAAGGTGCCAGACAGGAGTTCTCTTAGTAGTTTTCACATTGCTCCTATAGGCAGCTGAAGACAGCGGAAAAGATGTTCTACCTACTTTCTGCGCTGAGGTGGGGAACAGCTGACTTTTGGACTCGGCTGGTGACAAAATGTTTGAAACACACCCCATGCACAACTCCACCGGGGAAGGTGCCAGACAAGAGTTCTCTTGATAGTTTTTACATTGCTCTGGTAGGCAGCTTAAAGGCACCACAAAAGTTGTTCTACCTGCTTTCTGGGCTGTGATGGGGAAAAACTAAGTTTTGGACTCGGCCGGTGACAAAATGTTCCAAACACACCCCATGCACAACTCCAACGGGGAAGGTGCCAGAAAGCAGTTCTCTTGGTAGTTTTTACACTACTTGAGTAGGCATTTGAAAGACACCACAAAACTTTTTCTTCCTGCTTTCTGGGCTAGAGACGGGAACAGCTGAATTTTGGACTCGGCTGGTGAACAAAATGTTCCAAACACACCCCATGCACAACTCCACCGGGGAAGGTGCCAGACAGGAGTTCTGTTGGTACTTCTTACATTGCTCCGGTAGGCAGCTGAAAGAGACCACATAAGGTGTTCTACCTACTTTCTGGGCTGAGATGGGGAACCGCTGATTTTTGGACTCTTCTGGTGACAAAATGTTTCAAACACACCCCATGCACAACTCCACCGGGGAAGGTGCCAGAAAGGAGTTCTGTTGGTACTTCTTACATTGCTCTGGTAGGCAGCTGAAAGGCACCACATGAGGTGTTCTACATGCTTTCTGGGCTGAGATGGGGAACAGCTGAATTTTGGACTCGGCTTGTGACAAAATGTTCTAAACACACCCCATGCACAACTCCACCGGGGAAGGTGCCAGACAGGAGTTCTCTTGGTACTTTTTACATTGCTCTGGTAGGCAGCTGAAAGGCACAATAAAAGTTGTCTTTCTGCTTTCTGGGCTGAGATGGGACAAGGCGGAATTTTGGACTCGGCTGGTGACAAAATGTTACAAATACACTCCATGCACAACTCCACCGGGGAAGGTGCCAGAAAGGAGTTCTGTTGGTACTTCTTACATTGCTCTGGTAGGCAGCTGAAAGGCACCACATGAGGTGTTCTACATGCTTTCTGGGCTGAGATGGGGAACAGCTGAATTTTGGACTCTTCTGGTGACAAAATGTTCTAAACACACCCCATGCACAACTCCACCGGGGAAGGTGCCAGACAGGAGTTCTCTTGGTACTTTTTACATTGCTCTGGTAGGCAGCTGAAAGGCACAATAAAAGTTGTCTTTCTGCTTTCTGGGCTGAGATGGGACAAGGCGGAATTTTGGACTCGGCTGGTGACAAAATGTTACAAATACACTCCATGCACAACTCCACCGGGGAAGGTGCCAGACAGGAGTTCTGTTGGTACTTCTTACATTGCTCCGGTAGGCAGCTGAAAGAGACCACATAAGGTGTTCTACCTACTTTCTGGGCTGAGATGGGGAACCGCTGATTTTTGGACTCTTCTGGTGACAAAATGTTTCAAACACACCCCATGCACAACTCCACCAGCTAAGGTGTCAGAAAGGAGTTCTCTTGGTAGTTTTGACACTACCCCGGTAGGCAGCAGAAAGGCAGCACAAAACTTTTTCTACCTGCTTTCTGGGCTGAGATCGGGAAATGCTGAATTTTGGTCTCGGCTGGTGAACAAAATGTTCCAAACATAGCCCACGCACAACTCCACCGGGGAAGGTGCCAGACAGGAGTTCTCTTAGTAGTTTTCACATTGCTCCTATAGGCAGCTGAAGACAGCGGAAAAGATGTTCTACCTACTTTCTGCGCTGAGGTGGGGAACAGCTGACTTTTGGACTCGGCTGGTGACAAAATGTTTGAAACACACCCCATGCACAACTCCACCGGGGAAGGTGCCAGACAAGAGTTCTCTTGATAGTTTTTACATTGCTCTGGTAGGCAGCTTAAAGGCACCACAAAAGTTGTTCTACCTGCTTTCTGGGCTGTGATGGGGAAAAACTAAGTTTTAGACTCGGCCGGTGACAAAATGTTCCAAACACACCCCATGCACAACTCCAACGGGGAAGGTGCCAGAAAGCAGTTCTCTTGGTAGTTTTTACACTACTTGAGTAGGCATTTGAAAGACACCACAAAACTTTTTCTTCCTGCTTTCTGGGCTGAGACGGGAACCGCTGAATTTTGGACTCGGCTGGTGAACAAAATGTTCCAAACACACCCCATGCACAACTCCACCGGGGAAGGTGCCAGACAGGAGTTCTCTTGGTACTTTTTACATTGCTCTGGTAGGCAGCTGAAAGGCACAATAAAAGTTGTCTTTCTGCTTTCTGGGCTGAGATGGGACAAGGCGGAATTTTGGACTCGGCTGGTGACAAAATGTTACAAATACACTCCATGCACAACTCCACCGGGGAAGGTGCCAGACAGGAGTTCTGTTGGTACTTCTTACATTGCTCCGGTAGGCAGCTGAAAGAGACCACATAAGGTGTTCTACCTACTTTCTGGGCTGAGATGGGGAACCGCTGATTTTTGGACTCTTCTGGTGACAAAATGTTTCAAACACACCCCATGCACAACTCCACCAGCTAAGGTGTCAGAAAGGAGTTCTCTTGGTAGTTTTGACACTACCCCGGTAGGCAGCAGAAAGGCAGCACAAAACTTTTTCTACCTGCTTTCTGGGCTGAGATCGGGAAATGCTGAATTTTGGTCTCGGCTGGTGAACAAAATGTTCCAAACATAGCCCACGCACAACTCCACCGGGGAAGGTGCCAGACAGGAGTTCTCTTAGTAGTTTTCACATTGCTCCTATAGGCAGCTGAAGACAGCGGAAAAGATGTTCTACCTACTTTCTGCGCTGAGGTGGGGAACAGCTGACTTTTGGACTCGGCTGGTGACAAAATGTTTGAAACACACCCCATGCACAACTCCACCGGGGAAGGTGCCAGAAAGGAGTTCTGTTGGTACTTCTTACATTGCTCTGGTAGGCAGCTGAAAGGCACCACATGAGGTGTTCTACATGCTTTCTGGGCTGAGATGGGGAACAGCTGAATTTTGGACTCGGCTTGTGACAAAATGTTCTAAACACACCCCATGCACAACTCCACCGGGGAAGGTGCCAGACAGGAGTTCTCTTGGTACTTTTTACATTGCTCTGGTAGGCAGCTGAAAGGCACAATAAAAGTTGTCTTTCTGCTTTCTGGGCTGAGATGGGACAAGGCGGAATTTTGGACTCGGCTGGTGACAAAATGTTACAAATACACTCCATGCACAACTCCACCGGGGAAGGTGCCAGACAGGAGTTCTGTTGGTACTTCTTACATTGCTCCGGTAGGCAGCTGAAAGAGACCACATAAGGTGTTCTACCTACTTTCTGGGCTGAGATGGGGAACCGCTGATTTTTGGACTCTTCTGGTGACAAAATGTTTCAAACACACCCCATGCACAACTCCACCAGCTAAGGTGTCAAAAAGGAATTCTCTTGGTAGTTTTGACACTACCCCGGTAGGCAGCAGAAAGGCAGCACAAAACTTTTTCTACCTGCTTTCTGGGCTGAGATCGGGAAATGCTGAATTTTGGTCTCGGCTGGTGAACAAAATGTTCCAAACATACCCCACGCACAACTCCACCGGGGAAGGTGCCAGACAGGAGTTCTCTTAGTAGTTTTCACATTGCTCCTATAGGCAGCTGAAGACAGCGGAAAAGATGTTCTACCTACTTTCTGCGCTGAGGTGGGGAACAGCTGACTTTTGGACTCGGCTGGTGACAAAATGTTTGAAACACACCCCATGCACAACTCCACCGGGGAAGGTGCCAGACAAGAGTTCTCTTGATAGTTTTTACATTGCTCTGGTAGGCAGCTTAAAGGCACCACAAAAGTTGTTCTACCTGCTTTCTGGGCTGTGATGGGGAAAAACTAAGTTTTGGACTCGGCCGGTGACAAAATGTTCCAAACACACCCCATGCACAACTCCAACGGGGAAGGTGCCAGAAAGCAGTTCTCTTGGTAGTTTTTACACTACTTGAGTAGGCATTTGAAAGACACCACAAAACTTTTTCTTCCTGCTTTCTGGGCTAGAGACGGGAACCGCTGAATTTTGGACTCGGCTGGTGAACAAAATGTTCCAAACACACCCCATGCACAACTCCACCGGGGAAGGTGCCAGACAGGAGTTCTGTTGGTACTTCTTACATTGCTCCGGTAGGCAGCTGAAAGAGACCACATAAGGTGTTCTACCTACTTTCTGGGCTGAGATGGGGAACCGCTGATTTTTGGACTCTTCTGGTGACAAAATGTTTCAAACACACCCCATGCACAACTCCACCAGCTAAGGTGTCAGAAAGGAGTTCTCTTGGTAGTTTTGACACTACCCCGGTAGGCAGCAGAAAGGCAGCACAAAACTTTTTCTACCTGCTTTCTGGGCTGAGATCGGGAAATGCTGAATTTTGGTCTCGGCTGGTGAACAAAATGTTCCAAACATAGCCCACGCACAACTCCACCGGGGAAGGTGCCAGACAGGAGTTCTCTTAGTAGTTTTCACATTGCTCCTATAGGCAGCTGAAGACAGCGGAAAAGATGTTCTACCTACTTTCTGCGCTGAGGTGGGGAACAGCTGACTTTTGGACTCGGCTGGTGACAAAATGTTTGAAACACACCCCATGCACAACTCCACCGGGGAAGGTGCCAGAAAGGAGTTCTGTTGGTACTTCTTACATTGCTCTGGTAGGCAGCTGAAAGGCACCACATGAGGTGTTCTACATGCTTTCTGGGCTGAGATGGGGAACAGCTGAATTTTGGACTCGGCTTGTGACAAAATGTTCTAAACACACCCCATGCACAACTCCACCGGGGAAGGTGCCAGACAGGAGTTCTCTTGGTACTTTTTACATTGCTCTGGTAGGCAGCTGAAAGGCACAATAAAAGTTGTCTTTCTGCTTTCTGGGCTGAGATGGGACAAGGCGGAATTTTGGACTCGGCTGGTGACAAAATGTTACAAATACACTCCATGCACAACTCCACCGGGGAAGGTGCCAGACAGGAGTTCTGTTGGTACTTCTTACATTGCTCCGGTAGGCAGCTGAAAGAGACCACATAAGGTGTTCTACCTACTTTCTGGGCTGAGATGGGGAACCGCTGATTTTTGGACTCTTCTGGTGACAAAATGTTTCAAACACACCCCATGCACAACTCCACCAGCTAAGGTGTCAAAAAGGAATTCTCTTGGTAGTTTTGACACTACCCCGGTAGGCAGCAGAAAGGCAGCACAAAACTTTTTCTACCTGCTTTCTGGGCTGAGATCGGGAAATGCTGAATTTTGGTCTCGGCTGGTGAACAAAATGTTCCAAACATACCCCACGCACAACTCCACCGGGGAAGGTGCCAGACAGGAGTTCTCTTAGTAGTTTTCACATTGCTCCTATAGGCAGCTGAAGACAGCGGAAAAGATGTTCTACCTACTTTCTGCGCTGAGGTGGGGAACAGCTGACTTTTGGACTCGGCTGGTGACAAAATGTTTGAAACACACCCCATGCACAACTCCACCGGGGAAGGTGCCAGACAAGAGTTCTCTTGATAGTTTTTACATTGCTCTGGTAGGCAGCTTAAAGGCACCACAAAAGTTGTTCTACCTGCTTTCTGGGCTGTGATGGGGAAAAACTAAGTTTTGGACTCGGCCGGTGACAAAATGTTCCAAACACACCCCATGCACAACTCCAACGGGGAAGGTGCCAGAAAGCAGTTCTCTTGGTAGTTTTTACACTACTTGAGTAGGCATTTGAAAGACACCACAAAACTTTTTCTTCCTGCTTTCTGGGCTGAGACGGGAACCGCTGAATTTTGGACTCGGCTGGTGAACAAAATGTTCCAAACACACCCCATGCACAACTCCACCGGGGAAGGTGCCAGACAGGAGTTCTCTTGGTACTTTTTACATTGCTCTGGTAGGCAGCTGAAAGGCACAATAAAAGTTGTCTTTCTGCTTTCTGGGCTGAGATGGGACAAGGCGGAATTTTGGACTCGGCTGGTGACAAAATGTTACAAATACACTCCATGCACAACTCCACCGGGGAAGGTGCCAGACAGGAGTTCTGTTGGTACTTCTTACATTGCTCCGGTAGGCAGCTGAAAGAGACCACATAAGGTGTTCTACCTACTTTCTGGGCTGAGATGGGGAACCGCTGATTTTTGGACTCTTCTGGTGACAAAATGTTTCAAACACACCCCATGCACAACTCCACCAGCTAAGGTGTCAGAAAGGAGTTCTCTTGGTAGTTTTGACACTACCCCGGTAGGCAGCAGAAAGGCAGCACAAAACTTTTTCTACCTGCTTTCTGGGCTGAGATCGGGAAATGCTGAATTTTGGTCTCGGCTGGTGAACAAAATGTTCCAAACATAGCCCACGCACAACTCCACCGGGGAAGGTGCCAGACAGGAGTTCTCTTAGTAGTTTTCACATTGCTCCTATAGGCAGCTGAAGACAGCGGAAAAGATGTTCTACCTACTTTCTGCGCTGAGGTGGGGAACAGCTGACTTTTGGACTCGGCTGGTGACAAAATGTTTGAAACACACCCCATGCACAACTCCACCGGGGAAGGTGCCAGAAAGGAGTTCTGTTGGTACTTCTTACATTGCTCTGGTAGGCACCTGAAAGGCACCACATGAGGTGTTCTACATGCTTTCTGGGCTGAGATGGGGAACAGCTGAATTTTGGACTCGGCTTGTGACAAAATGTTCTAAACACACCCCATGCACAACTCCACCGGGGAAGGTGCCAGACAGGAGTTCTCTTGGTACTTTTTACATTGCTCTGGTAGGCAGCTGAAAGGCACAATAAAAGTTGTCTTTCTGCTTTCTGGGCTGAGATGGGACAAGGCGGAATTTTGGACTCGGCTGGTGACAAAATGTTACAAATACACTCCATGCACAACTCCACCGGGGAAGGTGCCAGACAGGAGTTCTGTTGGTACTTCTTACATTGCTCCGGTAGGCAGCTGAAAGAGACCACATAAGGTGTTCTACCTACTTTCTGGGCTGAGATGGGGAACCGCTGATTTTTGGACTCTTCTGGTGACAAAATGTTTCAAACACACCCCATGCACAACTCCACCAGCTAAGGTGTCAAAAAGGAATTCTCTTGGTAGTTTTGACACTACCCCGGTAGGCAGCAGAAAGGCAGCACAAAACTTTTTCTACCTGCTTTCTGGGCTGAGATCGGGAAATGCTGAATTTTGGTCTCGGCTGGTGAACAAAATGTTCCAAACATACCCCACGCACAACTCCACCGGGGAAGGTGCCAGACAGGAGTTCTCTTAGTAGTTTTCACATTGCTCCTATAGGCAGCTGAAGACAGCGGAAAAGATGTTCTACCTACTTTCTGCGCTGAGGTGGGGAACAGCTGACTTTTGGACTCGGCTGGTGACAAAATGTTTGAAACACACCCCATGCACAACTCCACCGGGGAAGGTGCCAGACAAGAGTTCTCTTGATAGTTTTTACATTGCTCTGGTAGGCAGCTTAAAGGCACCACAAAAGTTGTTCTACCTGCTTTCTGGGCTGTGATGGGGAAAAACTAAGTTTTGGACTCGGCCGGTGACAAAATGTTCCAAACACACCCCATGCACAACTCCAACGGGGAAGGTGCCAGAAAGCAGTTCTCTTGGTAGTTTTTACACTACTTGAGTAGGCATTTGAAAGACACCACAAAACTTTTTCTTCCTGCTTTCTGGGCTGAGACGGGAACCGCTGAATTTTGGACTCGGCTGGTGAACAAAATGTTCCAAACACACCCCATGCACAACTCCACCGGGGAAGGTGCCAGACAGGAGTTCTCTTGGTACTTTTTACATTGCTCTGGTAGGCAGCTGAAAGGCACAATAAAAGTTGTCTTTCTGCTTTCTGGGCTGAGATGGGACAAGGCGGAATTTTGGACTCGGCTGGTGACAAAATGTTACAAATACACTCCATGCACAACTCCACCGGGGAAGGTGCCAGACAGGAGTTCTGTTGGTACTTCTTACATTGCTCCGGTAGGCAGCTGAAAGAGACCACATAAGGTGTTCTACCTACTTTCTGGGCTGAGATGGGGAACCGCTGATTTTTGGACTCTTCTGGTGACAAAATGTTTCAAACACACCCCATGCACAACTCCACCAGCTAAGGTGTCAGAAAGGAGTTCTCTTGGTAGTTTTGACACTACCCCGGTAGGCAGCAGAAAGGCAGCACAAAACTTTTTCTACCTGCTTTCTGGGCTGAGATCGGGAAATGCTGAATTTTGGTCTCGGCTGGTGAACAAAATGTTCCAAACATAGCCCACGCACAACTCCACCGGGGAAGGTGCCAGACAGGAGTTCTCTTAGTAGTTTTCACATTGCTCCTATAGGCAGCTGAAGACAGCGGAAAAGATGTTCTACCTACTTTCTGCGCTGAGGTGGGGAACAGCTGACTTTTGGACTCGGCTGGTGACAAAATGTTTGAAACACACCCCATGCACAACTCCACCGGGGAAGGTGCCAGAAAGGAGTTCTGTTGGTACTTCTTACATTGCTCTGGTAGGCAGCTGAAAGGCACCACATGAGGTGTTCTACATGCTTTCTGGGCTGAGATGGGGAACAGCTGAATTTTGGACTCGGCTTGTGACAAAATGTTCTAAACACACCCCATGCACAACTCCACCGGGGAAGGTGCCAGACAGGAGTTCTCTTGGTACTTTTTACATTGCTCTGGTAGGCAGCTGAAAGGCACAATAAAAGTTGTCTTTCTGCTTTCTGGGCTGAGATGGGACAAGGCGGAATTTTGGACTCGGCTGGTGACAAAATGTTACAAATACACTCCATGCACAACTCCACCGGGGAAGGTGCCAGACAGGAGTTCTGTTGGTACTTCTTACATTGCTCCGGTAGGCAGCTGAAAGAGACCACATAAGGTGTTCTACCTACTTTCTGGGCTGAGATGGGGAACCGCTGATTTTTGGACTCTTCTGGTGACAAAATGTTTCAAACACACCCCATGCACAACTCCACCAGCTAAGGTGTCAAAAAGGAATTCTCTTGGTAGTTTTGACACTACCCCGGTAGGCAGCAGAAAGGCAGCACAAAACTTTTTCTACCTGCTTTCTGGGCTGAGATCGGGAAATGCTGAATTTTGGTCTCGGCTGGTGAACAAAATGTTCCAAACATACCCCACGCACAACTCCACCGGGGAAGGTGCCAGACAGGAGTTCTCTTAGTAGTTTTCACATTGCTCCTATAGGCAGCTGAAGACAGCGGAAAAGATGTTCTACCTACTTTCTGCGCTGAGGTGGGGAACAGCTGACTTTTGGACTCGGCTGGTGACAAAATGTTTGAAACACACCCCATGCACAACTCCACCGGGGAAGGTGCCAGACAAGAGTTCTCTTGATAGTTTTTACATTGCTCTGGTAGGCAGCTTAAAGGCACCACAAAAGTTGTTCTACCTGCTTTCTGGGCTGTGATGGGGAAAAACTAAGTTTTGGACTCGGCCGGTGACAAAATGTTCCAAACACACCCCATGCACAACTCCAACGGGGAAGGTGCCAGAAAGCAGTTCTCTTGGTAGTTTTTACACTACTTGAGTAGGCATTTGAAAGACACCACAAAACTTTTTCTTCCTGCTTTCTGGGCTAGAGACGGGAACCGCTGAATTTTGGACTCGGCTGGTGAACAAAATGTTCCAAACACACCCCATGCACAACTCCACCGGGGAAGGTGCCAGACAGGAGTTCTGTTGGTACTTCTTACATTGCTCCGGTAGGCAGCTGAAAGAGACCACATAAGGTGTTCTACCTACTTTCTGGGCTGAGATGGGGAACCGCTGATTTTTGGACTCTTCTGGTGACAAAATGTTTCAAACACACCCCATGCACAACTCCACCGGGGAAGGTGCCAGAAAGGAGTTCTGTTGGTACTTCTTACATTGCTCTGGTAGGCAGCTGAAAGGCACCACATGAGGTGTTCTACATGCTTTCTGGGCTGAGATGGGGAACAGCTGAATTTTGGACACGGCTTGTGACAAAATGTTCTAAACACACCCCATGCACAACTCCACCGGGGAAGGTGCCAGACAGGAGTTCTCTTGGTACTTTTTACATTGCTCTGGTAGGCAGCTGAAAGGCACAATAAAAGTTGTCTTTCTGCTTTCTGGGCTGAGATGGGACAAGGCGGAATTTTGGACTCGGCTGGTGACAAAATGTTACAAATACACTCCATGCACAACTCCACCGGGGAAGGTGCCAGAAAGGAGTTCTGTTGGTACTTCTTACATTGCTCTGGTAGGCAGCTGAAAGGCACCACATGAGGTGTTCTACATGCTTTCTGGGCTGAGATGGGGAACAGCTGAATTTTGGACTCGGCTTGTGACAAAATGTTCTAAACACACCCCATGCACAACTCCACCGGGGAAGGTGCCAGACAGGAGTTCTCTTGGTACTTTTTACATTGCTCTGGTAGGCAGCTGAAAGGCACAATAAAAGTTGTCTTTCTGCTTTCTGGGCTGAGATGGGACAAGGCGGAATTTTGGACTCGGCTGGTGACAAAATGTTACAAATACACTCCATGCACAACTCCACCGGGGAAGGTGCCAGACAGGAGTTCTGTTGGTACTTCTTACATTGCTCCGGTAGGCAGCTGAAAGAGACCACATAAGGTGTTCTACCTACTTTCTGGGCTGAGATGGGGAACCGCTGATTTTTGGACTCTTCTGGTGACAAAATGTTTCAAACACACCCCATGCACAACTCCACCAGCTAAGGTGTCAGAAAGGAGTTCTCTTGGTAGTTTTGACACTACCCCGGTAGGCAGCAGAAAGGCAGCACAAAACTTTTTCTACCTGCTTTCTGGGCTGAGATCGGGAAATGCTGAATTTTGGTCTCGGCTGGTGAACAAAATGTTCCAAACATAGCCCATGCACAACTCCACCGGGGAAGGTGCCAGACAGGAGTTCTCTTAGTAGTTTTCACATTGCTCCTATAGGCAGCTGAAGACAGCGGAAAAGATGTTCTACCTACTTTCTGCGCTGAGGTGGGGAACAGCTGACTTTTGGACTCGGCTGGTGACAAAATGTTTGAAACACACCCCATGCACAACTCCACCGGGGAAGGTGCCAGACAAGAGTTCTCTTGATAGTTTTTACATTGCTCTGGTAGGCAGCTTAAAGGCACCACAAAAGTTGTTCTACCTGCTTTCTGGGCTGTGATGGGGAAAAACTAAGTTTTAGACTCGGCCGGTGACAAAATGTTCCAAACACACCCCATGCACAACTCCAACGGGGAAGGTGCCAGAAAGCAGTTCTCTTGGTAGTTTTTACACTACTTGAGTAGGCATTTGAAAGACACCACAAAACTTTTTCTTCCTGCTTTCTGGGCTGAGACGGGAACCGCTGAATTTTGGACTCGGCTGGTGAACAAAATGTTCCAAACACACCCCATGCACAACTCCACCGGGGAAGGTGCCAGACAGGAGTTCTCTTGGTACTTTTTACATTGCTCTGGTAGGCAGCTGAAAGGCACAATAAAAGTTGTCTTTCTGCTTTCTGGGCTGAGATGGGACAAGGCGGAATTTTGGACTCGGCTGGTGACAAAATGTTACAAATACACTCCATGCACAACTCCACCGGGGAAGGTGCCAGACAGGAGTTCTGTTGGTACTTCTTACATTGCTCCGGTAGGCAGCTGAAAGAGACCACATAAGGTGTTCTACCTACTTTCTGGGCTGAGATGGGGAACCGCTGATTTTTGGACTCTTCTGGTGACAAAATGTTTCAAACACACCCCATGCACAACTCCACCAGCTAAGGTGTCAGAAAGGAGTTCTCTTGGTAGTTTTGACACTACCCCGGTAGGCAGCAGAAAGGCAGCACAAAACTTTTTCTACCTGCTTTCTGGGCTGAGATCGGGAAATGCTGAATTTTGGTCTCGGCTGGTGAACAAAATGTTCCAAACATAGCCCACGCACAACTCCACCGGGGAAGGTGCCAGACAGGAGTTCTCTTAGTAGTTTTCACATTGCTCCTATAGGCAGCTGAAGACAGCGGAAAAGATGTTCTACCTACTTTCTGCGCTGAGGTGGGGAACAGCTGACTTTTGGACTCGGCTGGTGACAAAATGTTTGAAACACACCCCATGCACAACTCCACCGGGGAAGGTGCCAGACAAGAGTTCTCTTGATAGTTTTTACATTGCTCTGGTAGGCAGCTTAAAGGCACCACAAAAGTTGTTCTACCTGCTTTCTGGGCTGTGATGGGGAAAAACTAAGTTTTAGACTCGGCCGGTGACAAAATGTTCCAAACACACCCCATGCACAACTCCAACGGGGAAGGTGCCAGAAAGCAGTTCTCTTGGTAGTTTTTACACTACTTGAGTAGGCATTTGAAAGACACCACAAAACTTTTTCTTCCTGCTTTCTGGGCTGAGACGGGAACCGCTGAATTTTGGACTCGGCTGGTGAACAAAATGTTCCAAACACACCCCATGCACAACTCCACCGGGGAAGGTGCCAGAAAGGAGTTCTGTTGGTACTTCTTACATTGCTCTGGTAGGCAGCTGAAAGGCACCACATGAGGTGTTCTACATGCTTTCTGGGCTGAGATGGGGAACAGCTGAATTTTGGACTCGGCTTGTGACAAAATGTTCTAAACACACCCCATGCACAACTCCACCGGGGAAGGTGCCAGACAGGAGTTCTCTTGGTACTTTTTACATTGCTCTGGTAGGCAGCTGAAAGGCACAATAAAAGTTGTCTTTCTGCTTTCTGGGCTGAGATGGGACAAGGCGGAATTTTGGACTCGGCTGGTGACAAAATGTTACAAATACACTCCATGCACAACTCCACCGGGGAAGGTGCCAGACAGGAGTTCTGTTGGTACTTCTTACATTGCTCCGGTAGGCAGCTGAAAGAGACCACATAAGGTGTTCTACCTACTTTCTGGGCTGAGATGGGGAACCGCTGATTTTTGGACTCTTCTGGTGACAAAATGTTTCAAACACACCCCATGCACAACTCCACCAGCTAAGGTGTCAGAAAGGAGTTCTCTTGGTAGTTTTGACACTACCCCGGTAGGCAGCAGAAAGGCAGAACAAAACTTTTTCTACCTGCTTTCTGGGCTGAGATCGGGAAATGCTGAATTTTGGTCTCGGCTGGTGAACAAAATGTTCCAAACATAGCCCACGCACAACTCCACCGGGGAAGGTGCCAGACAGGAGTTCTCTTAGTAGTTTTCACATTGCTCCTATAGGCAGCTGAAGACAGCGGAAAAGATGTTCTACCTACTTTCTGCGCTGAGGTGGGGAACAGCTGACTTTTGGACTCGGCTGGTGACAAAATGTTTGAAACACACCCCATGCACAACTCCACCGGGGAAGGTGCCAGACAAGAGTTCTCTTGATAGTTTTTACATTGCTCTGGTAGGCAGCTTAAAGGCACCACAAAAGTTGTTCTACCTGCTTTCTGGGCTGTGATGGGGAAAAACTAAGTTTTAGACTCGGCCGGTGACAAAATGTTCCAAACACACCCCATGCACAACTCCAACGGGGAAGGTGCCAGAAAGCAGTTCTCTTGGTAGTTTTTACACTACTTGAGTAGGCATTTGAAAGACACCACAAAACTTTTTCTTCCTGCTTTCTGGGCTGAGACGGGAACCGCTGAATTTTGGACTCGGCTGGTGAACAAAATGTTCCAAACACACCCCATGCACAACTCCACCGGGGAAGGTGCCAGAAAGGAGTTCTGTTGGTACTTCTTACATTGCTCTGGTAGGCAGCTGAAAGGCACCACATGAGGTGTTCTACATGCTTTCTGGGCTGAGATGGGGAACAGCTGAATTTTGGACTCGGCTTGTGACAAAATGTTCTAAACACACCCCATGCACAACTCCACCGGGGAAGGTGCCAGACAGGAGTTCTCTTGGTACTTTTTACATTGCTCTGGTAGGCAGCTGAAAGGCACAATAAAAGTTGTCTTTCTGCTTTCTGGGCTGAGATGGGACAAGGCGGAGTTTTGGACTCGGCTGGTGACAAAATGTTACAAATACACTCCATGCACAACTCCACCGGGGAAGGTGCCAGACAGGAGTTCTGTTGGTACTTCTTACATTGCTCCGGTAGGCAGCTGAAAGAGACCACATAAGGTGTTCTACCTACTTTCTGGGCTGAGATGGGGAACCGCTGATTTTTGGACTCTTCTGGTGACAAAATGTTTCAAACACACCCCATGCACAACTCCACCAGCTAAGGTGTCAGAAAGGAGTTCTCTTGGTAGTTTTGACACTACCCCGGTAGGCAGCAGAAAGGCAGCACAAAACTTTTTCTACCTGCTTTCTGGGCTGAGATCGGGAAATGCTGAATTTTGGTCTCGGCTGGTGAACAAAATGTTCCAAACATAGCCCACGCACAACTCCACCGGGGAAGGTGCCAGACAGGAGTTCTCTTAGTAGTTTTCACATTGCTCCTATAGGCAGCTGAAGACAGCGGAAAAGATGTTCTACCTACTTTCTGCGCTGAGGTGGGGAACAGCTGACTTTTGGACTCGGCTGGTGACAAAATGTTTGAAACACACCCCATGCACAACTCCACCGGGGAAGGTGCCAGACAAGAGTTCTCTTGATAGTTTTTACAGTGCTCTGGTAGGCAGCTTAAAGTCACCACAAAAGTTGTTCTACCTGCTTTCTGGGCTGTGATGGGGAAAAACTAAGTTTTGGACTCGGCCGGTGACAAAATGTTCCAAACACACCCCATGCACAACTCCAACGGGGAAGGTGCCAGAAAGCAGTTCTCTTGGTAGTTTTTACACTACTTGAGTAGGCATTTGAAAGACACCACAAAACTTTTTCTTCCTGCTTTCTGGGCTGAGACGGGAACCGCTGAATTTTGGACTCGGCTGGTGAACAAAATGTTCCAAACACACCCCATGCACAACTCCACCGGGGAAGGTGCCAGAAAGGAGTTCTGTTGGTACTTCTTACATTGCTCTGGTAGGCAGCTGAAAGGCACCACATGAGGTGTTCTACATGCTTTCTGGGCTGAGATGGGGAACAGCTGAATTTTGGACTCGGCTTGTGACAAAATGTTCTAAACACACCCCATGCACAACTCCACCGGGGAAGGTGCCAGACAGGAGTTCTCTTGGTACTTTTTACATTGCTCTGGTAGGCAGCTGAAAGGCACAATAAAAGTTGTCTTTCTGCTTTCTGGGCTGAGATGGGACAAGGCGGAATTTTGGACTCGGCTGGTGACAAAATGTTACAAATACACTCCATGCACAACTCCACCGGGGAAGGTGCCAGAAAGGAGTTCTGTTGGTACTTCTTACATTGCTCTGGTAGGCAGCTGAAAGGCACCACATGAGGTGTTCTACATGCTTTCTGGGCTGAGATGGGGAACAGCTGAATTTTGGACTCGGCTTGTGACAAAATGTTCTAAACACACCCCATGCACAACTCCACCGGGGAAGGTGCCAGACAGGAGTTCTCTTGGTACTTTTTACATTGCTCTGGTAGGCAGCTGAAAGGCACAATAAAAGTTGTCTTTCTGCTTTCTGGGCTGAGATGGGACAAGGCGGAATTTTGGACTCGGCTGGTGACAAAATGTTACAAATACACTCCATGCACAACTCCACCGGGGAAGGTGCCAGACAGGAGTTCTGTTGGTACTTCTTACATTGCTCCGGTAGGCAGCTGAAAGAGACCACATAAGGTGTTCTACCTACTTTCTGGGCTGAGATGGGGAACCGCTGATTTTTGGACTCTTCTGGTGACAAAATGTTTCAAACACACCCCATGCACAACTCCACCAGCTAAGGTGTCAGAAAGGAGTTCTCTTGGTAGTTTTGACACTACCCCGGTAGGCAGCAGAAAGGCAGCACAAAACTTTTTCTACCTGCTTTCTGGGCTGAGATCGGGAAATGCTGAATTTTGGTCTCGGCTGGTGAACAAAATGTTCCAAACATAGCCCACGCACAACTCCACCGGGGAAGGTGCCAGACAGGAGTTCTCTTAGTAGTTTTCACATTGCTCCTATAGGCAGCTGAAGACAGCGGAAAAGATGTTCTACCTACTTTCTGCGCTGAGGTGGGGAACAGCTGACTTTTGGACTCGGCTGGTGACAAAATGTTTGAAACACACCCCATGCACAACTCCACCGGGGAAGGTGCCAGAAAGGAGTTCTGTTGGTACTTCTTACATTGCTCTGGTAGGCAGCTGAAAGGCACCACATGAGGTGTTCTACATGCTTTCTGGGCTGAGATGGGGAACAGCTGAATTTTGGACTCGGCTTGTGACAAAATGTTCTAAACACACCCCATGCACAACTCCACCGGGGAAGGTGCCAGACAGGAGTTCTCTTGGTACTTTTTACATTGCTCTGGTAGGCAGCTGAAAGGCACAATAAAAGTTGTCTTTCTGCTTTCTGGGCTGAGATGGGACAAGGCGGAATTTTGGACTCGGCTGGTGACAAAATGTTACAAATACACTCCATGCACAACTCCACCGGGGAAGGTGCCAGACAGGAGTTCTATTGGTACTTCTTACATTGCTCCGGTAGGCAGCTGAAAGAGACCACATAAGGTGTTCTACCTACTTTCTGGGCTGAGATGGGGAACCGCTGATTTTTGGACTCTTCTGGTGACAAAATGTTTCAAACACACCCCATGCACAACTCCACCAGCTAAGGTGTCAGAAAGGAGTTCTCTTGGTAGTTTTGACACTACCCCGGTAGGCAGCAGAAAGGCAGCACAAAACTTTTTCTACCTGCTTTCTGGGCTGAGATCGGGAAATGCTGAATTTTGGTCTCGGCTGGTGAACAAAATGTTCCAAACATAGCCCACGCACAACTCCACCGGGGAAGGTGCCAGACAGGAGTTCTCTTAGTAGTTTTCACATTGCTCCTATAGGCAGCTGAAGACAGCGGAAAAGATGTTCTACCTACTTTCTGCGCTGAGGTGGGGAACAGCTGACTTTTGGACTCGGCTGGTGACAAAATGTTTGAAACACACCCCATGCACAACTCCACCGGGGAAGGTGCCAGACAAGAGTTCTCTTGATAGTTTTTACATTGCTCTGGTAGGCAGCTTAAAGGCACCACAAAAGTTGTTCTACCTGCTTTCTGGGCTGTGATGGGGAAAAACTAAGTTTTAGACTCGGCCGGTGACAAAATGTTCCAAACACACCCCATGCACAACTCCAACGGGGAAGGTGCCAGAAAGCAGTTCTCTTGGTAGTTTTTACACTACTTGAGTAGGCATTTGAAAGACACCACAAAACTTTTTCTTCCTGCTTTCTGGGCTGAGACGGGAACCGCTGAATTTTGGACTCGGCTGGTGAACAAAATGTTCCAAACACACCCCATGCACAACTCCACCGGGGAAGGTGCCAGACAGGAGTTCTCTTGGTACTTTTTACATTGCTCTGGTAGGCAGCTGAAAGGCACAATAAAAGTTGTCTTTCTGCTTTCTGGGCTGAGATGGGACAAGGCGGAATTTTGGACTCGGCTGGTGACAAAATGTTACAAATACACTCCATGCACAACTCCACCGGGGAAGGTGCCAGACAGGAGTTCTGTTGGTACTTCTTACATTGCTCCGGTAGGCAGCTGAAAGAGACCACATAAGGTGTTCTACCTACTTTCTGGGCTGAGATGGGGAACCGCTGATTTTTGGACTCTTCTGGTGACAAAATGTTTCAAACACACCCCATGCACAACTCCACCAGCTAAGGTGTCAGAAAGGAGTTCTCTTGGTAGTTTTGACACTACCCCGGTAGGCAGCAGAAAGGCAGAACAAAACTTTTTCTACCTGCTTTCTGGGCTGAGATCGGGAAATGCTGAATTTTGGTCTCGGCTGGTGAACAAAATGTTCCAAACATAGCCCACGCACAACTCCACCGGGGAAGGTGCCAGACAGGAGTTCTCTTAGTAGTTTTCACATTGCTCCTATAGGCAGCTGAAGACAGCGGAAAAGATGTTCTACCTACTTTCTGCGCTGAGGTGGGGAACAGCTGACTTTTGGACTCGGCTGGTGACAAAATGTTTGAAACACACCCCATGCACAACTCCACCGGGGAAGGTGCCAGACAAGAGTTCTCTTGATAGTTTTTACATTGCTCTGGTAGGCAGCTTAAAGGCACCACAAAAGTTGTTCTACCTGCTTTCTGGGCTGTGATGGGGAAAAACTAAGTTTTAGACTCGGCCGGTGACAAAATGTTCCAAACACACCCCATGCACAACTCCAACGGGGAAGGTGCCAGAAAGCAGTTCTCTTGGTAGTTTTTACACTACTTGAGTAGGCATTTGAAAGACACCACAAAACTTTTTCTTCCTGCTTTCTGGGCTGAGACGGGAACCGCTGAATTTTGGACTCGGCTGGTGAACAAAATGTTCCAAACACACCCCATGCACAACTCCACCGGGGAAGGTGCCAGAAAGGAGTTCTGTTGGTACTTCTTACATTGCTCTGGTAGGCAGCTGAAAGGCACCACATGAGGTGTTCTACATGCTTTCTGGGCTGAGATGGGGAACAGCTGAATTTTGGACTCGGCTTGTGACAAAATGTTCTAAACACACCCCATGCACAACTCCACCGGGGAAGGTGCCAGACAGGAGTTCTCTTGGTACTTTTTACATTGCTCTGGTAGGCAGCTGAAAGGCACAATAAAAGTTGTCTTTCTGCTTTCTGGGCTGAGATGGGACAAGGCGGAATTTTGGACTCGGCTGGTGACAAAATGTTACAAATACACTCCATGCACAACTCCACCGGGGAAGGTGCCAGACAGGAGTTCTGTTGGTACTTCTTACATTGCTCCGGTAGGCAGCTGAAAGAGACCACATAAGGTGTTCTACCTACTTTCTGGGCTGAGATGGGGAACCGCTGATTTTTGGACTCTTCTGGTGACAAAATGTTTCAAACACACCCCATGCACAACTCCACCAGCTAAGGTGTCAGAAAGGAGTTCTCTTGGTAGTTTTGACACTACCCCGGTAGGCAGCAGAAAGGCAGCACAAAACTTTTTCTACCTGCTTTCTGGGCTGAGATCGGGAAATGCTGAATTTTGGTCTCGGCTGGTGAACAAAATGTTCCAAACATAGCCCACGCACAACTCCACCGGGGAAGGTGCCAGACAGGAGTTCTCTTAGTAGTTTTCACATTGCTCCTATAGGCAGCTGAAGACAGCGGAAAAGATGTTCTACCTACTTTCTGCGCTGAGGTGGGGAACAGCTGACTTTTGGACTCGGCTGGTGACAAAATGTTTGAAACACACCCCATGCACAACTCCACCGGGGAAGGTGCCAGACAAGAGTTCTCTTGATAGTTTTTACATTGCTCTGGTAGGCAGCTTAAAGGCACCACAAAAGTTGTTCTACCTGCTTTCTGGGCTGTGATGGGGAAAAACTAAGTTTTAGACTCGGCCGGTGACAAAATGTTCCAAACACACCCCATGCACAACTCCAACGGGGAAGGTGCCAGAAAGCAGTTCTCTTGGTAGTTTTTACACTACTTGAGTAGGCATTTGAAAGACACCACAAAACTTTTTCTTCCTGCTTTCTGGGCTGAGACGGGAACCGCTGAATTTTGGACTCGGCTGGTGAACAAAATGTTCCAAACACACCCCATGCACAACTCCACCGGGGAAGGTGCCAGAAAGGAGTTCTGTTGGTACTTCTTACATTGCTCTGGTAGGCAGCTGAAAGGCACCACATGAGGTGTTCTACATGCTTTCTGGGCTGAGATGGGGAACAGCTGAATTTTGGACTCGGCTTGTGACAAAATGTTCTAAACACACCCCATGCACAACTCCACCGGGGAAGGTGCCAGACAGGAGTTCTCTTGGTACTTTTTACATTGCTCTGGTAGGCAGCTGAAAGGCACAATAAAAGTTGTCTTTCTGCTTTCTGGGCTGAGATGGGACAAGGCGGAATTTTGGACTCGGCTGGTGACAAAATGTTACAAATACACTCCATGCACAACTCCACCGGGGAAGGTGCCAGACAGGAGTTCTGTTGGTACTTCTTACATTGCTCCGGTAGGCAGCTGAAAGAGACCACATAAGGTGTTCTACCTACTTTCTGGGCTGAGATGGGGAACCGCTGATTTTTGGACTCTTCTGGTGACAAAATGTTTCAAACACACCCCATGCACAACTCCACCAGCTAAGGTGTCAGAAAGGAGTTCTCTTGGTAGTTTTGACACTACCCCGGTAGGCAGCAGAAAGGCAGAACAAAACTTTTTCTACCTGCTTTCTGGGCTGAGATCGGGAAATGCTGAATTTTGGTCTCGGCTGGTGAACAAAATGTTCCAAACATAGCCCACGCACAACTCCACCGGGGAAGGTGCCAGACAGGAGTTCTCTTAGTAGTTTTCACATTGCTCCTATAGGCAGCTGAAGACAGCGGAAAAGATGTTCTACCTACTTTCTGCGCTGAGGTGGGGAACAGCTGACTTTTGGACTCGGCTGGTGACAAAATGTTTGAAACACACCCCATGCACAACTCCACCGGGGAAGGTGCCAGACAAGAGTTCTCTTGATAGTTTTTACATTGCTCTGGTAGGCAGCTTAAAGGCACCACAAAAGTTGTTCTACCTGCTTTCTGGGCTGTGATGGGGAAAAACTAAGTTTTAGACTCGGCCGGTGACAAAATGTTCCAAACACACCCCATGCACAACTCCACCGGGGAAGGTGCCAGAAAGCAGTTCTCTTGGTAGTTTTTACACTACTTGAGTAGGCATTTGAAAGACACCACAAAACTTTTTCTTCCTGCTTTCTGGGCTGAGACGGGAACCGCTGAATTTTGGACTCGGCTGGTGAACAAAATGTTCCAAACACACCCCATGCACAACTCCACCGGGGAAGGTGCCAGAAAGGAGTTCTGTTGGTACTTCTTACATTGCTCTGGTAGGCAGCTGAAAGGCACCACATGAGGTGTTCTACATGCTTTCTGGGCTGAGATGGGGAACAGCTGAATTTTGGACTCGGCTTGTGACAAAATGTTCTAAACACACCCCATGCACAACTCCACCGGGGAAGGTGCCAGACAGGAGTTCTCTTGGTACTTTTTACATTGCTCTGGTAGGCAGCTGAAAGGCACAATAAAAGTTGTCTTTCTGCTTTCTGGGCTGAGATGGGACAAGGCGGAATTTTGGACTCGGCTGGTGACAAAATGTTACAAATACACTCCATGCACAACTCCACCGGGGAAGGTGCCAGACAGGAGTTCTGTTGGTACTTCTTACATTGCTCCGGTAGGCAGCTGAAAGAGACCACATAAGGTGTTCTACCTACTTTCTGGGCTGAGATGGGGAACCGCTGATTTTTGGACTCTT
The DNA here is from genome assembly GCF_023634155.1 of Falco peregrinus. Lineage (NCBI taxonomy): Eukaryota > Metazoa > Chordata > Aves > Falconiformes > Falconidae > Falco > Falco peregrinus. Next base: position 134,851 of record NC_073722.1, read on the forward strand.
CTGGTGACAAAATGTTTCAAACACACCCCATGCACAACTCCACCAGCTAAGGTGTCAGAAAGGAGTTCTCTTGGTAGTTTTGACACTACCCCGGTAGGCAGCAGAAAGGCAGCACAAAACTTTTTCTACCTGCTTTCTGGGCTGAGATCGGGAAATGCTGAATTTTGGTCTCGGCTGGTGAACAAAATGTTCCAAACATAGCCCACGCACAACTCCACCGGGGAAGGTGCCAGACAGGAGTTCTCTTAGTAGTTTTCACATTGCTCCTATAGGCAGCTGAAGACAGCGGAAAAGATGTTCTACCTACTTTCTGCGCTGAGGTGGGGAACAGCTGACTTTTGGACTCGGCTGGTGACAAAATGTTTGAAACACACCCCATGCACAACTCCACCGGGGAAGGTGCCAGACAAGAGTTCTCTTGATAGTTTTTACATTGCTCTGGTAGGCAGCTTAAAGGCACCACAAAAGTTGTTCTACCTGCTTTCTGGGCTGTGATGGGGAAAAACTAAGTTTTAGACTCGGCCGGTGACAAAATGTTCCAAACACACCCCATGCACAACTCCAACGGGGAAGGTGCCAGAAAGCAGTTCTCTTGGTAGTTTTTACACTACTTGAGTAGGCATTTGAAAGACACCACAAAACTTTTTCTTCCTGCTTTCTGGGCTGAGACGGGAACCGCTGAATTTTGGACTCGGCTGGTGAACAAAATGTTCCAAACACACCCCATGCACAACTCCACCGGGGAAGGTGCCAGACAGGAGTTCTCTTGGTACTTTTTACATTGCTCTGGTAGGCAGCTGAAAGGCACAATAAAAGTTGTCTTTCTGCTTTCTGGGCTGAGATGGGACAAGGCGGAATTTTGGACTCGGCTGGTGACAAAATGTTACAAATACACTCCATGCACAACTCCACCGGGGAAGGTGCCAGACAGGAGTTCTGTTGGTACTTCTTACATTGCTCCGGTAGGCAGCTGAAAGAGACCACATAAGGTGTTCTACCTACTTTCTGGGCTGAGATGGGGAACCGCTGATTTTTGGACTCTTCTGGTGACAAAATGTTTCAAACACACCCCATGCACAACTCCACCAGCTAAGGTGTCAGAAAGGAGTTCTCTTGGTAGTTTTGACACTACCCCGGTAGGCAGCAGAAAGGCAGCACAAAACTTTTTCTACCTGCTTTCTGGGCTGAGATCGGGAAATGCTGAATTTTGGTCTCGGCTGGTGAACAAAATGTTCCAAACATAGCCCACGCACAACTCCACCGGGGAAGGTGCCAGACAGGAGTTCTCTTAGTAGTTTTCACATTGCTCCTATAGGCAGCTGAAGACAGCGGAAAAGATGTTCTACCTACTTTCTGCGCTGAGGTGGGGAACAGCTGAATTTTGGACTCGGCTGGTGACAAAATGTTTGAAACACACCCCATGCACAACTCCACCGGGGAAGGTGCCAGACAAGAGTTCTCTTGATAGTTTTTACATTGCTCTGGTAGGCAGCTTAAAGGCACCACAAAAGTTGTTCTACCTGCTTTCTGGGCTGTGATGGGGAAAAACTAAGTTTTAGACTCGGCCGGTGACAAAATGTTCCAAACACACCCCATGCACAACTCCAACGGGGAAGGTGCCAGAAAGCAGTTCTCTTGGTAGTTTTTACACTACTTGAGTAGGCATTTGAAAGACACCACAAAACTTTTTCTTCCTGCTTTCTGGGCTGAGACGGGAACCGCTGAATTTTGGACTCGGCTGGTGAACAAAATGTTCCAAACACACCCCATGCACAACTCCACCGGGGAAGGTGCCAGAAAGGAGTTCTGTTGGTACTTCTTACATTGCTCTGGTAGGCAGCTGAAAGGCACCACATGAGGTGTTCTACATGCTTTCTGGGCTGAGATGGGGAACAGCTGAATTTTGGACTCGGCTTGTGACAAAATGTTCTAAACACACCCCATGCACAACTCCACCGGGGAAGGTGCCAGACAGGAGTTCTCTTGGTACTTTTTACATTGCTCTGGTAGGCAGCTGAAAGGCACAATAAAAGTTGTCTTTCTGCTTTCTGGGCTGAGATGGGACAAGGCGGAATTTTGGACTCGGCTGGTGACAAAATGTTACAAATACACTCCATGCACAACTCCACCGGGGAAGGTGCCAGACAGGAGTTCTGTTGGTACTTCTTACATTGCTCCGGTAGGCAGCTGAAAGAGACCACATAAGGTGTTCTACCTACTTTCTGGGCTGAGATGGGGAACCGCTGATTTTTGGACTCTTCTGGTGACAAAATGTTTCAAACACACCCCATGCACAACTCCACCAGCTAAGGTGTCAGAAAGGAGTTCTCTTGGTAGTTTTGACACTACCCCGGTAGGCAGCAGAAAGGCAGCACAAAACTTTTTCTACCTGCTTTCTGGGCTGAGATCGGGAAATGCTGAATTTTGGTCTCGGCTGGTGAACAAAATGTTCCAAACATAGCCCACGCACAACTCCACCGGGGAAGGTGCCAGACAGGAGTTCTCTTAGTAGTTTTCACATTGCTCCTATAGGCAGCTGAAGACAGCGGAAAAGATGTTCTACCTACTTTCTGCGCTGAGGTGGGGAACAGCTGACTTTTGGACTCGGCTGGTGACAAAATGTTTGAAACACACCCCATGCACAACTCCACCGGGGAAGGTGCCAGACAAGAGTTCTCTTGATAGTTTTTACATTGCTCTGGTAGGCAGCTTAAAGGCACCACAAAAGTTGTTCTACCTGCTTTCTGGGCTGTGATGGGGAAAAACTAAGTTTTAGACTCGGCCGGTGACAAAATGTTCCAAACACACCCCATGCACAACTCCAACGGGGAAGGTGCCAGAAAGCAGTTCTCTTGGTAGTTTTTACACTACTTGAGTAGGCATTTGAAAGACACCACAAAACTTTTTCTTCCTGCTTTCTGGGCTGAGACGGGAACCGCTGAATTTTGGACTCGGCTGGTGAACAAAATGTTCCAAACACACCCCATGCACAACTCCACCGGGGAAGGTGCCAGAAAGGAGTTCTGTTGGTACTTCTTACATTGCTCTGGTAGGCAGCTGAAAGGCACCACATGAGGTGTTCTACATGCTTTCTGGGCTGAGATGGGGAACAGCTGAATTTTGGACTCGGCTTGTGACAAAATGTTCTAAACACACCCCATGCACAACTCCACCGGGGAAGGTGCCAGACAGGAGTTCTCTTGGTACTTTTTACATTGCTCTGGTAGGCAGCTGAAAGGCACAATAAAAGTTGTCTTTCTGCTTTCTGGGCTGAGATGGGACAAGGCGGAATTTTGGACTCGGCTGGTGACAAAATGTTACAAATACACTCCATGCACAACTCCACCGGGGAAGGTGCCAGACAGGAGTTCTGTTGGTACTTCTTACATTGCTCCGGTAGGCAGCTGAAAGAGACCACATAAGGTGTTCTACCTACTTTCTGGGCTGAGATGGGGAACCGCTGATTTTTGGACTCTTCTGGTGACAAAATGTTTCAAACACACCCCATGCACAACTCCACCAGCTAAGGTGTCAGAAAGGAGTTCTCTTGGTAGTTTTGACACTACCCCGGTAGGCAGCAGAAAGGCAGCACAAAACTTTTTCTACCTGCTTTCTGGGCTGAGATCGGGAAATGCTGAATTTTGGTCTCGGCTGGTGAACAAAATGTTCCAAACATAGCCCACGCACAACTCCACCGGGGAAGGTGCCAGACAGGAGTTCTCTTAGTAGTTTTCACATTGCTCCTATAGGCAGCTGAAGACAGCGGAAAAGATGTTCTACCTACTTTCTGCGCTGAGGTGGGGAACAGCTGACTTTTGGACTCGGCTGGTGACAAAATGTTTGAAACACACCCCATGCACAACTCCACCGGGGAAGGTGCCAGACAAGAGTTCTCTTGATAGTTTTTACAGTGCTCTGGTAGGCAGCTTAAAGTCACCACAAAAGTTGTTCTACCTGCTTTCTGGGCTGTGATGGGGAAAAACTAAGTTTTGGACTCGGCCGGTGACAAAATGTTCCAAACACACCCCATGCACAACTCCAACGGGGAAGGTGCCAGAAAGCAGTTCTCTTGGTAGTTTTTACACTACTTGAGTAGGCATTTGAAAGACACCACAAAACTTTTTCTTCCTGCTTTCTGGGCTGAGACGGGAACCGCTGAATTTTGGACTCGGCTGGTGAACAAAATGTTCCAAACACACCCCATGCACAACTCCACCGGGGAAGGTGCCAGAAAGGAGTTCTGTTGGTACTTCTTACATTGCTCCGGTAGGCAGCTGAAAGAGACCACATAAGGTGTTCTACCTACTTTCTGGGCTGAGATGGGGAACCGCTGATTTTTGGACTCTTCTGGTGACAAAATGTTTCAAACACACCCCATGCACAACTCCACCAGCTAAGGTGTCAGAAAGGAGTTCTCTTGGTAGTTTTGACACTACCCCGGTAGGCAGCAGAAAGGCAGCACAAAACTTTTTCTACCTGCTTTCTGGGCTGAGATCGGGAAATGCTGAATTTTGGTCTCGGCTGGTGAACAAAATGTTCCAAACATAGCCCACGCACAACTCCACCGGGGAAGGTGCCAGACAGGAGTTCTCTTAGTAGTTTTCACATTGCTCCTATAGGCAGCTGAAGACAGCGGAAAAGATGTTCTACCTACTTTCTGCGCTGAGGTGGGGAACAGCTGACTTTTGGACTCGGCTGGTGACAAAATGTTTGAAACACACCCCATGCACAACTCCACCGGGGAAGGTGCCAGACAAGAGTTCTCTTGATAGTTTTTACATTGCTCTGGTAGGCAGCTTAAAGGCACCACAAAAGTTGTTCTACCTGCTTTCTGGGCTGTGATGGGGAAAAACTAAGTTTTGGACTCGGCCGGTGACAAAATGTTCCAAACACACCCCATGCACAACTCCAACGGGGAAGGTGCCAGAAAGCAGTTCTCTTGGTAGTTTTTACACTACTTGAGTAGGCATTTGAAAGACACCACAAAACTTTTTCTTCCTGCTTTCTGGGCTGAGACGGGAACCGCTGAATTTTGGACTCGGCTGGTGAACAAAATGTTCCAAACACACCCCATGCACAACTCCACCGGGGAAGGTGCCAGAAAGGAGTTCGCTTGGTACTTCTTACATTGCTCCGGTAGGCAGCTGAAAGAGACCACATAAGGTGTTCTACCTACTTTCTGGGCTGAGATGAGGAACCGCTGATTTTTGGACTCTTCTGGTGACAAAATGTTTCAAACACACCCCATGCACAACTCCACCAGCTAAGGTGTCAGAAAGGAGTTCTCTTGGTAGTTTTGACACTACCCCGGTAGGCAGCAGAAAGGCAGCACAAAACTTTTTCTACCTGCTTTCTGGGCTGAGATCGGGAAATGCTGAATTTTGGTCTCGGCTGGTGAACAAAATGTTCCAAACATAGCCCACGCACAACTCCACCGGGGAAGGTGCCAGACAGGAGTTCTCTTAGTAGTTTTCACATTGCTCCTATAGGCAGCTGAAGACAGCGGAAAAGATGTTCTACCTACTTTCTGCGCTGAGGTGGGGAACAGCTGACTTTTGGACTCGGCTGGTGACAAAATGTTTGAAACACACCCCATGCACAACTCCACCGGGGAAGGTGCCAGACAAGAGTTCTCTTGATAGTTTTTACAGTGCTCTGGTAGGCAGCTGAAAGGCACAATAAAAGTTGTTCTACCTGCTTTCTGGGCTGTGATGGGGAAAAACTAAGTTTTGGACTCGGCCGGTGACAAAATGTTCCAAACACACCCCATGCACAACTCCAACGGGGAAGGTGCCAGAAAGCAGTTCTCTTGGTAGTTTTTACACTACTTGAGTAGGCATTTGAAAGACACCACAAAACTTTTTCTTCCTGCTTTCTGGGCTGAGACGGGAACCGCTGAATTTTGGACTCGGCTGGTGAACAAAATGTTCCAAACACACCCCATGCACAACTCCACCGGGGAAGGTGCCAGACAAGAGTTCTCTTGATAGTTTTTACATTGCTCTGGTAGGCAGCTTAAAGGCACCACAAAAGTTGTTCTACCTGCTTTCTGGGCTGTGATGGGGAAAAACTAAGTTTTGGACTCGGCCGGTGACAAAATGTTCCAAACACACCCCATGCACAACTCCAACGGGGAAGGTGCCAGAAAGCAGTTCTCTTGGTAGTTTTTACACTACTTGAGTAGGCATTTGAAAGACACCACAAAACTTTTTCTTCCTGCTTTCTGGGCTGAGACGGGAACCGCTGAATTTTGGACTCGGCTGGTGAACAAAATGTTCCAAACACACCCCATGCACAACTCCACCGGGGAAGGTGCCAGAAAGGAGTTCTGTTGGTACTTCTTACATTGCTCTGGTAGGCAGCTGAAAGGCACCACATGAGGTGTTCTACATGCTTTCTGGGCTGAGATGGGGAACAGCTGAATTTTGGACTCGGCTTGTGACAAAATGTTCTAAACACACCCCATGCACAACTCCACCGGGGAAGGTGCCAGACAGGAGTTCTCTTGGTACTTTTTACATTGCTCTGGTAGGCAGCTGAAAGGCACAATAAAAGTTGTCTTTCTGCTTTCTGGGCTGAGATGGGACAAGGCGGAATTTTGGACTCGGCTGGTGACAAAATGTTACAAATACACTCCATGCACAACTCCACCGGGGAAGGTGCCAGACAGGAGTTCTGTTGGTACTTCTTACATTGCTCCGGTAGGCAGCTGAAAGAGACCACATAAGGTGTTCTACCTACTTTCTGGGCTGAGATGGGGAACCGCTGATTTTTGGACTCTTCTGGTGACAAAATGTTTCAAACACACCCCATGCACAACTCCACCAGCTAAGGTGTCAGAAAGGAGTTCTCTTGGTAGTTTTGACACTACCCCGGTAGGCAGCAGAAAGGCAGCACAAAACTTTTTCTACCTGCTTTCTGGGCTGAGATCGGGAAATGCTGAATTTTGGTCTCGGCTGGTGAACAAAATGTTCCAAACATAGCCCACGCACAACTCCACCGGGGAAGGTGCCAGACAGGAGTTCTCTTAGTAGTTTTCACATTGCTCCTATAGGCAGCTGAAGACAGCGGAAAAGATGTTCTACCTACTTTCTGCGCTGAGGTGGGGAACAGCTGACTTTTGGACTCGGCTGGTGACAAAATGTTTGAAACACACCCCATGCACAACTCCACCGGGGAAGGTGCCAGACAAGAGTTCTCTTGATAGTTTTTACAGTGCTCTGGTAGGCAGCTTAAAGTCACCACAAAAGTTGTTCTACCTGCTTTCTGGGCTGTGATGGGGAAAAACTAAGTTTTGGACTCGGCCGGTGACAAAATGTTCCAAACACACCCCATGCACAACTCCAACGGGGAAGGTGCCAGAAAGCAGTTCTCTTGGTAGTTTTTACACTACTTGAGTAGGCATTTGAAAGACACCACAAAACTTTTTCTTCCTGCTTTCTGGGCTGAGACGGGAACCGCTGAATTTTGGACTCGGCTGGTGAACAAAATGTTCCAAACACACCCCATGCACAACTCCACCGGGGAAGGTGCCAGAAAGGAGTTCTGTTGGTACTTCTTACATTGCTCTGGTAGGCAGCTGAAAGGCACCACATGAGGTGTTCTACATGCTTTCTGGGCTGAGATGGGGAACAGCTGAATTTTGGACTCGGCTTGTGACAAAATGTTCTAAACACACCCCATGCACAACTCCACCGGGGAAGGTGCCAGACAGGAGTTCTCTTGGTACTTTTTACATTGCTCTGGTAGGCAGCTGAAAGGCACAATAAAAGTTGTCTTTCTGCTTTCTGGGCTGAGATGGGACAAGGCGGAATTTTGGACTCGGCTGGTGACAAAATGTTACAAATACACTCCATGCACAACTCCACCGGGGAAGGTGCCAGACAGGAGTTCTGTTGGTACTTCTTACATTGCTCCGGTAGGCAGCTGAAAGAGACCACATAAGGTGTTCTACCTACTTTCTGGGCTGAGATGGGGAACCGCTGATTTTTGGACTCTTCTGGTGACAAAATGTTTCAAACACACCCCATGCACAACTCCACCAGTTAAGGTGTCAGAAAGGAGTTCTCTTGGTAGTTTTGACACTACCCCGGTAGGCAGCAGAAAGGCAGCACAAAACTTTTTCTACCTGCTTTCTGGGCTGAGATCGGGAAATGCTGAATTTTGGTCTCGGCTGGTGAACAAAATGTTCCAAACATAGCCCACGCACAACTCCACCGGGGAAGGTGCCAGACAGGAGTTCTCTTAGTAGTTTTCACATTGCTCCTATAGGCAGCTGAAGACAGCGGAAAAGATGTTCTACCTACTTTCTGCGCTGAGGTGGGGAACAGCTGACTTTTGGACTCGGCTGGTGACAAAATGTTTGAAACACACCCCATGCACAACTCCACCGGGGAAGGTGCCAGACAAGAGTTCTCTTGATAGTTTTTACAGTGCTCTGGTAGGCAGCTTAAAGTCACCACAAAAATTGTTCTACCTGCTTTCTGGGCTGTGATGGGGAAAAACTAAGTTTTGGACTCGGCCGGTGACAAAATGTTCCAAACACACCCCATGCACAACTCCAACGGGGAAGGTGCCAGAAAGCAGTTCTCTTGGTAGTTTTTACACTACTTGAGTAGGCATTTGAAAGACACCACAAAACTTTTTCTTCCTGCTTTCTGGGCTGAGACGGGAACCGCTGAATTTTGGACTCGGCTGGTGAACAAAATGTTCCAAACACACCCCATGCACAACTCCACCGGGGAAGGTGCCAGAAAGGAGTTCTGTTGGTACTTCTTACATTGCTCCGGTAGGCAGCTGAAAGAGACCACATAAGGTGTTCTACCTACTTTCTGGGCTGAGATGGGGAACCGCTGATTTTTGGACTCTTCTGGTGACAAAATGTTTCAAACACACCCCATGCACAACTCCACCAGCTAAGGTGTCAGAAAGGAGTTCTCTTGGTAGTTTTGACACTACCCCGGTAGGCAGCAGAAAGGCAGCACAAAACTTTTTCTACCTGCTTTCTGGGCTGAGATCGGGAAATGCTGAATTTTGGTCTCGGCTGGTGAACAAAATGTTCCAAACATAGCCCACGCACAACTCCACCGGGGAAGGTGCCAGACAGGAGTTCTCTTAGTAGTTTTCACATTGCTCCTATAGGCAGCTGAAGACAGCGGAAAAGATGTTCTACCTACTTTCTGCGCTGAGGTGGGGAACAGCTGACTTTTGGACTCGGCTGGTGACAAAATGTTTGAAACACACCCCATGCACAACTCCACCGGGGAAGGTGCCAGACAAGAGTTCTCTTGATAGTTTTTACATTGCTCTGGTAGGCAGCTTAAAGGCACCACAAAAGTTGTTCTACCTGCTTTCTGGGCTGTGATGGGGAAAAACTAAGTTTTGGACTCGGCCGGTGACAAAATGTTCCAAACACACCCCATGCACAACTCCAACGGGGAAGGTGCCAGAAAGCAGTTCTCTTGGTAGTTTTTACACTACTTGAGTAGGCATTTGAAAGACACCACAAAACTTTTTCTTCCTGCTTTCTGGGCTGAGACGGGAACCGCTGAATTTTGGACTCGGCTGGTGAACAAAATGTTCCAAACACACCCCATGCACAACTCCACCGGGGAAGGTGCCAGACAGGAGTTCTGTTGGTACTTCTTACATTGCTCCGGTAGGCAGCTGAAAGAGACCACATAAGGTGTTCTACCTACTTTCTGGGCTGAGATGAGGAACCGCTGATTTTTGGACTCTTCTGGTGACAAAATGTTTCAAACACACCCCATGCACAACTCCACCAGCTAAGGTGTCAGAAAGGAGTTCTCTTGGTAGTTTTGACACTACCCCGGTAGGCAGCAGAAAGGCAGCACAAAACTTTTTCTACCTGCTTTCTGGGCTGAGATCGGGAAATGCTGAATTTTGGTCTCGGCTGGTGAACAAAATGTTCCAAACATAGCCCACGCACAACTCCACCGGGGAAGGTGCCAGACAGGAGTTCTCTTAGTAGTTTTCACATTGCTCCTATAGGCAGCTGAAGACAGCGGAAAAGATGTTCTACCTACTTTCTGCGCTGAGGTGGGGAACAGCTGACTTTTGGACTCGGCTGGTGACAAAATGTTTGAAACACACCCCATGCACAACTCCACCGGGGAAGGTGCCAGACAAGAGTTCTCTTGATAGTTTTTACATTGCTCTGGTAGGCAGCTTAAAGGCACCACAAAAGTTGTTCTACCTGCTTTCTGGGCTGTGATGGGGAAAAACTAAGTTTTGGACTCGGCCGGTGACAAAATGTTCCAAACACACCCCATGCACAACTCCAACGGGGAAGGTGCCAGAAAGCAGTTCTCTTGGTAGTTTTTACACTACTTGAGTAGGCATTTGAAAGACACCACAAAACTTTTTCTTCCTGCTTTCTGGGCTGAGACGGGAACCGCTGAATTTTGGACTCGGCTGGTGAACAAAATGTTCCAAACACACCCCATGCACAACTCCACCGGGGAAGGTGCCAGACAGGAGTTCTGTTGGTACTTCTTACATTGCTCCGGTAGGCAGCTGAAAGAGACCACATAAGGTGTTCTACCTACTTTCTGGGCTGAGATGAGGAACCGCTGATTTTTGGACTCTTCTGGTGACAAAATGTTTCAAACACACCCCATGCACAACTCCACCAGCTAAGGTGTCAGAAAGGAGTTCTCTTGGTAGTTTTGACACTACCCCGGTAGGCAGCAGAAAGGCAGCACAAAACTTTTTCTACCTGCTTTCTGGGCTGAGATCGGGAAATGCTGAATTTTGGTCTCGGCTGGTGAACAAAATGTTCCAAACATAGCCCACGCACAACTCCACCGGGGAAGGTGCCAGACAGGAGTTCTCTTAGTAGTTTTCACATTGCTCCTATAGGCAGCTGAAGACAGCGGAAAAGATGTTCTACCTACTTTCTGCGCTGAGGTGGGGAACAGCTGACTTTTGGACTCGGCTGGTGACAAAATGTTTGAAACACACCCCATGCACAACTCCACCGGGGAAGGTGCCAGACAAGAGTTCTCTTGATAGTTTTTACAGTGCTCTGGTAGGCAGCTTAAAGTCACCACAAAAGTTGTTCTACCTGCTTTCTGGGCTGTGATGGGGAAAAACTAAGTTTTGGACTCGGCCGGAGACAAAATGTTCCAAACACACCCCATGCACAACTCCAACGGGGAAGGTGCCAGAAAGCAGTTCTCTTGGTAGTTTTTACACTACTTGAGTAGGCATTTGAAAGACACCACAAAACTTTTTCTTCCTGCTTTCTGGGCTGAGACGGGAACCGCTGAATTTTGGACTCGGCTGGTGAACAAAATGTTCCAAACATAGCCCACGCACAACTCCACCGGGGAAGGTGCCAGACAGGAGTTCTCTTAGTAGTTTTCACATTGCTCCTATAGGCAGCTGAAGACAGCGGAAAAGATGTTCTACCTACTTTCTGCGCTGAGGTGGGGAACAGCTGACTTTTGGACTCGGCTGGTGACAAAATGTTTGAAACACACCCCATGCACAACTCCACCGGGGAAGGTGCCAGACAAGAGTTCTCTTGATAGTTTTTACATTGCTCTGGTAGGCAGCTTAAAGGCACCACAAAAGTTGTTCTACCTGCTTTCTGGGCTGTGATGGGGAAAAACTAAGTTTTGGACTCGGCCGGTGACAAAATGTTCCAAACACACCCCATGCACAACTCCAACGGGGAAGGTGCCAGAAAGCAGTTCTCTTGGTAGTTTTTACACTACTTGAGTAGGCATTTGAAAGACACCACAAAACTTTTTCTTCCTGCTTTCTGGGCTGAGACGGGAACCGCTGAATTTTGGACTCGGCTGGTGAACAAAATGTTCCAAACACACCCCATGCACAACTCCACCGGGGAAGGTGCCAGACAGGAGTTCTGTTGGTACTTCTTACATTGCTCCGGTAGGCAGCTGAAAGAGACCACATAAGGTGTTCTACCTACTTTCTGGGCTGAGATGAGGAACCGCTGATTTTTGGACTCTTCTGGTGACAAAATGTTTCAAACACACCCCATGCACAACTCCACCAGCTAAGGTGTCAGAAAGGAGTTCTCTTGGTAGTTTTGACACTACCCCGGTAGGCAGCAGAAAGGCAGCACAAAACTTTTTCTACCTGCTTTCTGGGCTGAGATCGGGAAATGCTGAATTTTGGTCTCGGCTGGTGAACAAAATGTTCCAAACATAGCCCACGCACAACTCCACCGGGGAAGGTGCCAGACAGGAGTTCTCTTAGTAGTTTTCACATTGCTCCTATAGGCAGCTGAAGACAGCGGAAAAGATGTTCTACCTACTTTCTGCGCTGAGGTGGGGAACAGCTGACTTTTGGACTCGGCTGGTGACAAAATGTTTGAAACACACCCCATGCACAACTCCACCGGGGAAGGTGCCAGACAAGAGTTCTCTTGATAGTTTTTACAGTGCTCTGGTAGGCAGCTTAAAGTCACCACAAAAGTTGTTCTACCTGCTTTCTGGGCTGTGATGGGGAAAAACTAAGTTTTGGACTCGGCCGGAGACAAAATGTTCCAAACACACCCCATGCACAACTCCAACGGGGAAGGTGCCAGAAAGCAGTTCTCTTGGTAGTTTTTACACTACTTGAGTAGGCATTTGAAAGACACCACAAAACTTTTTCTTCCTGCTTTCTGGGCTGAGACGGGAACCGCTGAATTTTGGACTCGGCTGGTGAACAAAATGTTCCAAACATAGCCCACGCACAACTCCACCGGGGAAGGTGCCAGACAGGAGTTCTCTTAGTAGTTTTCACATTGCTCCTATAGGCAGCTGAAGACAGCGGAAAAGATGTTCTACCTACTTTCTGCGCTGAGGTGGGGAACAGCTGACTTTTGGACTCGGCTGGTGACAAAATGTTTGAAACACACCCCATGCACAACTCCACCGGGGAAGGTGCCAGACAAGAGTTCTCTTGATAGTTTTTACATTGCTCTGGTAGGCAGCTTAAAGGCACCACAAAAGTTGTTCTACCTGCTTTCTGGGCTGTGATGGGGAAAAAACTAAGTTTTGGACTCGGCCGGTGACAAAATGTTCCAAACACACCCCATGCACAACTCCAACGGGGAAGGTGCCAGAAAGCAGTTCTCTTGGTAGTTTTTACACTACTTGAGTAGGCATTTGAAAGACACCACAAAACTTTTTCTTCCTGCTTTCTGGGCTGAGACGGGAACCGCTGAATTTTGGACTCGGCTGGTGAACAAAATGTTCCAAACACACCCCATGCACAACTCCACCGGGGAAGGTGCCAGAAAGGAGTTCGCTTGGTACTTCTTACATTGCTCCGGTAGGCAGCTGAAAGAGACCACATAAGGTGTTCTACCTACTTTCTGGGCTGAGATGAGGAACCGCTGATTTTTGGACTCTTCTGGTGACAAAATGTTTCAAACACACCCCATGCACAACTCCACCAGCTAAGGTGTCAGAAAGGAGTTCTCTTGGTAGTTTTGACACTACCCCGGTAGGCAGCAGAAAGGCAGCACAAAACTTTTTCTACCTGCTTTCTGGGCTGAGATCGGGAAATGCTGAATTTTGGTCTCGGCTGGTGAACAAAATGTTCCAAACATAGCCCACGCACAACTCCACCGGGGAAGGTGCCAGACAGGAGTTCTCTTAGTAGTTTTCACATTGCTCCTATAGGCAGCTGAAGACAGCGGAAAAGATGTTCTACCTACTTTCTGCGCTGAGGTGGGGAACAGCTGACTTTTGGACTCGGCTGGTGACAAAATGTTTGAAACACACCCCATGCACAACTCCACCGGGGAAGGTGCCAGACAAGAGTTCTCTTGATAGTTTTTACAGTGCTCTGGTAGGCAGCTTAAAGTCACCACAAAAGTTGTTCTACCTGCTTTCTGGGCTGTGATGGGGAAAAACTAAGTTTTGGACTCGGCCGGTGACAAAATGTTCCAAACACACCCCATGCACAACTCCAACGGGGAAGGTGCCAGAAAGCAGTTCTCTTGGTAGTTTTTACACTACTTGAGTAGGCATTTGAAAGACACCACAAAACTTTTTCTTCCTGCTTTCTGGGCTGAGACGGGAACCGCTGAATTTTGGACTCGGCTGGTGAACAAAATGTTCCAAACACACCCCATGCACAACTCCACCGGGGAAGGTGCCAGACAAGAGTTCTCTTGATAGTTTTTACATTGCTCTGGTAGGCAGCTTAAAGGCACCACAAAAGTTGTTCTACCTGCTTTCTGGGCTGTGATGGGGAAAAACTAAGTTTTGGACTCGGCCGGTGACAAAATGTTCCAAACACACCCCATGCACAACTCCAACGGGGAAGGTGCCAGAAAGCAGTTCTCTTGGTAGTTTTTACACTACTTGAGTAGGCATTTGAAAGACACCACAAAACTTTTTCTTCCTGCTTTCTGGGCTGAGACGGGAACCGCTGAATTTTGGACTCGGCTGGTGAACAAAATGTTCCAAACACACCCCATGCACAACTCCACCGGGGAAGGTGCCAGAAAGGAGTTCTGTTGGTACTTCTTACATTGCTCTGGTAGGCAGCTGAAAGGCACCACATGAGGTGTTCTACATGCTTTCTGGGCTGAGATCGGGAAATGCTGAATTTTGGTCTCGGCTGGTGAACAAAATGTTCCAAACATAGCCCACGCACAACTCCACCGGGGAAGGTGCCAGACAGGAGTTCTCTTAGTAGTTTTCACATTGCTCCTATAGGCAGCTGAAGACAGCGGAAAAGATGTTCTACCTACTTTCTGCGCTGAGGTGGGGAACAGCTGACTTTTGGACTCGGCTGGTGACAAAATGTTTGAAACACACCCCATGCACAACTCCACCGGGGAAGGTGCCAGACAAGAGTTCTCTTGATAGTTTTTACAGTGCTCTGGTAGGCAGCTTAAAGTCACCACAAAAGTTGTTCTACCTGCTTTCTGGGCTGTGATGGGGAAAAACTAAGTTTTGGACTCGGCCGGTGACAAAATGTTCCAAACACACCCCATGCACAACTCCAACGGGGAAGGTGCCAGAAAGCAGTTCTCTTGGTAGTTTTTACACTACTTGAGTAGGCATTTGAAAGACACCACAAAACTTTTTCTTCCTGCTTTCTGGGCTGAGACGGGAACCGCTGAATTTTGGACTCGGCTGGTGAACAAAATGTTCCAAACACACCCCATGCACAACTCCACCGGGGAAGGTGCCAGAAAGGAGTTCTGTTGGTACTTCTTACATTGCTCTGGTAGGCAGCTGAAAGGCACCACATGAGGTGTTCTACATGCTTTCTGGGCTGAGATGGGGAACAGCTGAATTTTGGACTCGGCTTGTGACAAAATGTTCTAAACACACCCCATGCACAACTCCACCGGGGAAGGTGCCAGACAGGAGTTCTCTTGGTACTTTTTACATTGCTCTGGTAGGCAGCTGAAAGGCACAATAAAAGTTGTCTTTCTGCTTTCTGGGCTGAGATCGGGAAATGCTGAATTTTGGTCTCGGCTGGTGAACAAAATGTTCCAAACATACCCCACGCACAACTCCACCGGGGAAGGTGCCAGACAGGAGTTCTCTTAGTAGTTTTCACATTGCTCCTATAGGCAGCTGAAGACAGCGGAAAAGATGTTCTACCTACTTTCTGCGCTGAGGTGGGGAACAGCTGACTTTTGGACTCGGCTGGTGACAAAATGTTTGAAACACACCCCATGCACAACTCCACCGGGGAAGGTGCCAGACAAGAGTTCTCTTGATAGTTTTTACATTGCTCTGGTAGGCAGCTTAAAGGCACCACAAAAGTTGTTCTACCTGCTTTCTGGGCTGTGATGGGGAAAAACTAAGTTTTGGACTCGGCCGGTGACAAAATGTTCCAAACACACCCCATGCACAACTCCAACGGGGAAGGTGCCAGAAAGCAGTTCTCTTGGTAGTTTTTACACTACTTGAGTAGGCATTTGAAAGACACCACAAAACTTTTTCTTCCTGCTTTCTGGGCTGAGACGGGAACCGCTGAATTTTGGACTCGGCTGGTGAACAAAATGTTCCAAACACACCCCATGCACAACTCCACCGGGGAAGGTGCCAGAAAGGAGTTCGCTTGGTACTTCTTACATTGCTCCGGTAGGCAGCTGAAAGAGACCACATAAGGTGTTCTACCTACTTTCTGGGCTGAGATGAGGAACCGCTGATTTTTGGACTCTTCTGGTGACAAAATGTTTCAAACACACCCCATGCACAACTCCACCAGCTAAGGTGTCAGAAAGGAGTTCTCTTGGTAGTTTTGACACTACCCCGGTAGGCAGCAGAAAGGCAGCACAAAACTTTTTCTACCTGCTTTCTGGGCTGAGATCGGGAAATGCTGAATTTTGGTCTCGG
This sequence comes from Falco peregrinus, assembly GCF_023634155.1. Taxonomy (NCBI): domain Eukaryota; kingdom Metazoa; phylum Chordata; class Aves; order Falconiformes; family Falconidae; genus Falco; species Falco peregrinus. The sequence goes on from NC_073722.1 coordinate 151,200, forward strand.
CTGGTGAACAAAATGTTCCAAACATAGCCCACGCACAACTCCACCGGGGAAGGTGCCAGACAGGAGTTCTCTTAGTAGTTTTCACATTGCTCCTATAGGCAGCTGAAGACAGCGGAAAAGATGTTCTACCTACTTTCTGCGCTGAGGTGGGGAACAGCTGACTTTTGGACTCGGCTGGTGACAAAATGTTTGAAACACACCCCATGCACAACTCCACCGGGGAAGGTGCCAGACAAGAGTTCTCTTGATAGTTTTTACAGTGCTCTGGTAGGCAGCTTAAAGTCACCACAAAAGTTGTTCTACCTGCTTTCTGGGCTGTGATGGGGAAAAACTAAGTTTTGGACTCGGCCGGTGACAAAATGTTCCAAACACACCCCATGCACAACTCCAACGGGGAAGGTGCCAGAAAGCAGTTCTCTTGGTAGTTTTTACACTACTTGAGTAGGCATTTGAAAGACACCACAAAACTTTTTCTTCCTGCTTTCTGGGCTGAGACGGGAACCGCTGAATTTTGGACTCGGCTGGTGAACAAAATGTTCCAAACACACCCCATGCACAACTCCACCGGGGAAGGTGCCAGACAAGAGTTCTCTTGATAGTTTTTACATTGCTCTGGTAGGCAGCTTAAAGGCACCACAAAAGTTGTTCTACCTGCTTTCTGGGCTGTGATGGGGAAAAACTAAGTTTTGGACTCGGCCGGTGACAAAATGTTCCAAACACACCCCATGCACAACTCCAACGGGGAAGGTGCCAGAAAGCAGTTCTCTTGGTAGTTTTTACACTACTTGAGTAGGCATTTGAAAGACACCACAAAACTTTTTCTTCCTGCTTTCTGGGCTGAGACGGGAACCGCTGAATTTTGGACTCGGCTGGTGAACAAAATGTTCCAAACACACCCCATGCACAACTCCACCGGGGAAGGTGCCAGACAGGAGTTCTCTTGGTACTTTTTACATTGCTCTGGTAGGCAGCTGAAAGGCACAATAAAAGTTGTCTTTCTGCTTTCTGGGCTGAGATGGGACAAGGCGGAATTTTGGACTCGGCTGGTGACAAAATGTTACAAATACACTCCATGCACAACTCCACCGGGGAAGGTGCCAGACAGGAGTTCTGTTGGTACTTCTTACATTGCTCCGGTAGGCAGCTGAAAGAGACCACATAAGGTGTTCTACCTACTTTCTGGGCTGAGATGGGGAACCGCTGATTTTTGGACTCTTCTGGTGACAAAATGTTTCAAACACACCCCATGCACAACTCCACCAGCTAAGGTGTCAGAAAGGAGTTCTCTTGGTAGTTTTGACACTACCCCGGTAGGCAGCAGAAAGGCAGCACAAAACTTTTTCTACCTGCTTTCTGGGCTGAGATCGGGAAATGCTGAATTTTGGTCTCGGCTGGTGAACAAAATGTTCCAAACATAGCCCACGCACAACTCCACCGGGGAAGGTGCCAGACAGGAGTTCTCTTAGTAGTTTTCACATTGCTCCTATAGGCAGCTGAAGACAGCGGAAAAGATGTTCTACCTACTTTCTGCGCTGAGGTGGGGAACAGCTGACTTTTGGACTCGGCTGGTGACAAAATGTTTGAAACACACCCCATGCACAATTCCACCGGGGAAGGTGCCAGACAAGAGTTCTCTTGATAGTTTTTACATTGCTCTGGTAGGCAGCTTAAAGGCACCACAAAAGTTGTTCTACCTGCTTTCTGGGCTGTGATGGGGAAAAACTAAGTTTTGGACTCGGCCGGTGACAAAATGTTCCAAACACACCCCATGCACAACTCCAACGGGGAAGGTGCCAGAAAGCAGTTCTCTTGGTAGTTTTTACACTACTTGAGTAGGCATTTGAAAGACACCACAAAACTTTTTCTTCCTGCTTTCTGGGCTGAGACGGGAACCGCTGAATTTTGGACTCGGCTGGTGAACAAAATGTTCCAAACACACCCCATGCACAACTCCAACGGGGAAGGTGCCAGAAAGCAGTTCTCTTGGTAGTTTTTACACTACTTGAGTAGGCATTTGAAAGACACCACAAAACTTTTTCTTCCTGCTTTCTGGGCTGAGACGGGAACCGCTGAATTTTGGACTCGGCTGGTGAACAAAATGTTCCAAACACACCCCATGCACAACTCCACCGGGGAAGGTGCCAGACAGGAGTTCTCTTGGTACTTTTTACATTGCTCTGGTAGGCAGCTGAAAGGCACAATAAAAGTTGTCTTTCTGCTTTCTGGGCTGAGATGGGACAAGGCGGAATTTTGGACTCGGCTGGTGACAAAATGTTACAAATACACTCCATGCACAACTCCACCGGGGAAGGTGCCAGACAGGAGTTCTGTTGGTACTTCTTACATTGCTCCGGTAGGCAGCTGAAAGAGACCACATAAGGTGTTCTACCTACTTTCTGGGCTGAGATGGGGAACCGCTGATTTTTGGACTCTTCTGGTGACAAAATGTTTCAAACACACCCCATGCACAACTCCACCAGCTAAGGTGTCAGAAAGGAGTTCTCTTGGTAGTTTTGACACTACCCCGGTAGGCAGCAGAAAGGCAGCACAAAACTTTTTCTACCTGCTTTCTGGGCTGAGATCGGGAAATGCTGAATTTTGGTCTCGGCTGGTGAACAAAATGTTCCAAACATAGCCCACGCACAACTCCACCGGGGAAGGTGCCAGACAGGAGTTCTCTTAGTAGTTTTCACATTGCTCCTATAGGCAGCTGAAGACAGCGGAAAAGATGTTCTACCTACTTTCTGCGCTGAGGTGGGGAACAGCTGACTTTTGGACTCGGCTGGTGACAAAATGTTTGAAACACACCCCATGCACAACTCCACCGGGGAAGGTGCCAGACAAGAGTTCTCTTGATAGTTTTTACATTGCTCTGGTAGGCAGCTTAAAGGCACCACAAAAGTTGTTCTACCTGCTTTCTGGGCTGTGATGGGGAAAAACTAAGTTTTGGACTCGGCCGGTGACAAAATGTTCCAAACACACCCCATGCACAACTCCAACGGGGAAGGTGCCAGAAAGCAGTTCTCTTGGTAGTTTTTACACTACTTGAGTAGGCATTTGAAAGACACCACAAAACTTTTTCTTCCTGCTTTCTGGGCTGAGACGGGAACCGCTGAATTTTGGACTCGGCTGGTGAACAAAATGTTCCAAACACACCCCATGCACAACTCCACCGGGGAAGGTGCCAGAAAGGAGTTCTGTTGGTACTTCTTACATTGCTCTGGTAGGCAGCTGAAAGGCACCACATGAGGTGTTCTACATGCTTTCTGGGCTGAGATGGGGAACAGCTGAATTTTGGACTCGGCTTGTGACAAAATGTTCTAAACACACCCCATGCACAACTCCACCGGGGAAGGTGCCAGACAGGAGTTCTCTTGGTACTTTTTACATTGCTCTGGTAGGCAGCTGAAAGGCACAATAAAAGTTGTCTTTCTGCTTTCTGGGCTGAGATGGGACAAGGCGGAATTTTGGACTCGGCTGGTGACAAAATGTTACAAATACACTCCATGCACAACTCCACCGGGGAAGGTGCCAGACAGGAGTTCTGTTGGTACTTCTTACATTGCTCCGGTAGGCAGCTGAAAGAGACCACATAAGGTGTTCTACCTACTTTCTGGGCTGAGATGGGGAACCGCTGATTTTTGGACTCTTCTGGTGACAAAATGTTTCAAACACACCCCATGCACAACTCCACCAGCTAAGGTGTCAGAAAGGAGTTCTCTTGGTAGTTTTGACACTACCCCGGTAGGCAGCAGAAAGGCAGCACAAAACTTTTTCTACCTGCTTTCTGGGCTGAGATCGGGAAATGCTGAATTTTGGTCTCGGCTGGTGAACAAAATGTTCCAAACACACCCCATGCACAACTCCACCGGGGAAGGTGCCAGACAGGAGTTCTCTTAGTAGTTTTCACATTGCTCCTATAGGCAGCTGAAGACAGCGGAAAAGATGTTCTACCTACTTTCTGCGCTGAGGTGGGGAACAGCTGACTTTTGGACTCGGCTGGTGACAAAATGTTTGAAACACACCCCATGCACAACTCCACCGGGGAAGGTGCCAGACAAGAGTTCTCTTGATAGTTTTTACAGTGCTCTGGTAGGCAGCTTAAAGTCACCACAAAAGTTGTTCTACCTGCTTTCTGGGCTGTGATGGGGAAAAACTAAGTTTTGGACTCGGCCGGTGACAAAATGTTCCAAACACACCCCATGCACAACTCCAACGGGGAAGGTGCCAGAAAGCAGTTCTCTTGGTAGTTTTTACACTACTTGAGTAGGCATTTGAAAGACACCACAAAACTTTTTCTTCCTGCTTTCTGGGCTGAGACGGGAACCGCTGAATTTTGGACTCGGCTGGTGAACAAAATGTTCCAAACACACCCCATGCACAACTCCACCGGGGAAGGTGCCAGAAAGGAGTTCTGTTGGTACTTCTTACATTGCTCTGGTAGGCAGCTGAAAGGCACCACATGAGGTGTTCTACATGCTTTCTGGGCTGAGATGGGGAACAGCTGAATTTTGGACTCGGCTTGTGACAAAATGTTCTAAACACACCCCATGCACAACTCCACCGGGGAAGGTGCCAGACAGGAGTTCTCTTGGTACTTTTTACATTGCTCTGGTAGGCAGCTGAAAGGCACAATAAAAGTTGTCTTTCTGCTTTCTGGGCTGAGATGGGACAAGGCGGAATTTTGGACTCGGCTGGTGACAAAATGTTACAAATACACTCCATGCACAACTCCACCGGGGAAGGTGCCAGACAGGAGTTCTGTTGGTACTTCTTACATTGCTCCGGTAGGCAGCTGAAAGAGACCACATAAGGTGTTCTACCTACTTTCTGGGCTGAGATGGGGAACCGCTGATTTTTGGACTCTTCTGGTGACAAAATGTTTCAAACACACCCCATGCACAACTCCACCAGCTAAGGTGTCAGAAAGGAGTTCTCTTGGTAGTTTTGACACTACCCCGGTAGGCAGCAGAAAGGCAGCACAAAACTTTTTCTACCTGCTTTCTGGGCTGAGATCGGGAAATGCTGAATTTTGGTCTCGGCTGGTGAACAAAATGTTCCAAACATAGCCCACGCACAACTCCACCGGGGAAGGTGCCAGACAGGAGTTCTCTTAGTAGTTTTCACATTGCTCCTATAGGCAGCTGAAGACAGCGGAAAAGATGTTCTACCTACTTTCTGCGCTGAGGTGGGGAACAGCTGACTTTTGGACTCGGCTGGTGACAAAATGTTTGAAACACACCCCATGCACAATTCCACCGGGGAAGGTGCCAGACAAGAGTTCTCTTGATAGTTTTTACATTGCTCTGGTAGGCAGCTTAAAGGCACCACAAAAGTTGTTCTACCTGCTTTCTGGGCTGTGATGGGGAAAAACTAAGTTTTGGACTCGGCCGGTGACAAAATGTTCCAAACACACCCCATGCACAACTCCAACGGGGAAGGTGCCAGAAAGCAGTTCTCTTGGTAGTTTTTACACTACTTGAGTAGGCATTTGAAAGACACCACAAAACTTTTTCTTCCTGCTTTCTGGGCTGAGACGGGAACCGCTGAATTTTGGACTCGGCTGGTGAACAAAATGTTCCAAACACACCCCATGCACAACTCCAACGGGGAAGGTGCCAGAAAGCAGTTCTCTTGGTAGTTTTTACACTACTTGAGTAGGCATTTGAAAGACACCACAAAACTTTTTCTTCCTGCTTTCTGGGCTGAGACGGGAACCGCTGAATTTTGGACTCGGCTGGTGAACAAAATGTTCCAAACACACCCCATGCACAACTCCACCGGGGAAGGTGCCAGACAGGAGTTCTCTTGGTACTTTTTACATTGCTCTGGTAGGCAGCTGAAAGGCACAATAAAAGTTGTCTTTCTGCTTTCTGGGCTGAGATGGGACAAGGCGGAATTTTGGACTCGGCTGGTGACAAAATGTTACAAATACACTCCATGCACAACTCCACCGGGGAAGGTGCCAGACAGGAGTTCTGTTGGTACTTCTTACATTGCTCCGGTAGGCAGCTGAAAGAGACCACATAAGGTGTTCTACCTACTTTCTGGGCTGAGATGGGGAACCGCTGATTTTTGGACTCTTCTGGTGACAAAATGTTTCAAACACACCCCATGCACAACTCCACCAGCTAAGGTGTCAGAAAGGAGTTCTCTTGGTAGTTTTGACACTACCCCGGTAGGCAGCAGAAAGGCAGCACAAAACTTTTTCTACCTGCTTTCTGGGCTGAGATCGGGAAATGCTGAATTTTGGTCTCGGCTGGTGAACAAAATGTTCCAAACATAGCCCACGCACAACTCCACCGGGGAAGGTGCCAGACAGGAGTTCTCTTAGTAGTTTTCACATTGCTCCTATAGGCAGCTGAAGACAGCGGAAAAGATGTTCTACCTACTTTCTGCGCTGAGGTGGGGAACAGCTGACTTTTGGACTCGGCTGGTGACAAAATGTTTGAAACACACCCCATGCACAACTCCACCGGGGAAGGTGCCAGACAAGAGTTCTCTTGATAGTTTTTACATTGCTCTGGTAGGCAGCTTAAAGGCACCACAAAAGTTGTTCTACCTGCTTTCTGGGCTGTGATGGGGAAAAACTAAGTTTTGGACTCGGCCGGTGACAAAATGTTCCAAACACACCCCATGCACAACTCCAACGGGGAAGGTGCCAGAAAGCAGTTCTCTTGGTAGTTTTTACACTACTTGAGTAGGCATTTGAAAGACACCACAAAACTTTTTCTTCCTGCTTTCTGGGCTGAGACGGGAACCGCTGAATTTTGGACTCGGCTGGTGAACAAAATGTTCCAAACACACCCCATGCACAACTCCACCGGGGAAGGTGCCAGAAAGGAGTTCTGTTGGTACTTCTTACATTGCTCTGGTAGGCAGCTGAAAGGCACCACATGAGGTGTTCTACATGCTTTCTGGGCTGAGATGGGGAACAGCTGAATTTTGGACTCGGCTTGTGACAAAATGTTCTAAACACACCCCATGCACAACTCCACCGGGGAAGGTGCCAGACAGGAGTTCTCTTGGTACTTTTTACATTGCTCTGGTAGGCAGCTGAAAGGCACAATAAAAGTTGTCTTTCTGCTTTCTGGGCTGAGATGGGACAAGGCGGAATTTTGGACTCGGCTGGTGACAAAATGTTACAAATACACTCCATGCACAACTCCACCGGGGAAGGTGCCAGACAGGAGTTCTGTTGGTACTTCTTACATTGCTCCGGTAGGCAGCTGAAAGAGACCACATAAGGTGTTCTACCTACTTTCTGGGCTGAGATGGGGAACCGCTGATTTTTGGACTCTTCTGGTGACAAAATGTTTCAAACACACCCCATGCACAACTCCACCAGCTAAGGTGTCAGAAAGGAGTTCTCTTGGTAGTTTTGACACTACCCCGGTAGGCAGCAGAAAGGCAGCACAAAACTTTTTCTACCTGCTTTCTGGGCTGAGATCGGGAAATGCTGAATTTTGGTCTCGGCTGGTGAACAAAATGTTCCAAACATAGCCCACGCACAACTCCACCGGGGAAGGTGCCAGACAGGAGTTCTCTTAGTAGTTTTCACATTGCTCCTATAGGCAGCTGAAGACAGCGGAAAAGATGTTCTACCTACTTTCTGCGCTGAGGTGGGGAACAGCTGACTTTTGGACTCGGCTGGTGACAAAATGTTTGAAACACACCCCATGCACAACTCCACCGGGGAAGGTGCCAGACAAGAGTTCTCTTGATAGTTTTTACAGTGCTCTGGTAGGCAGCTTAAAGTCACCACAAAAGTTGTTCTACCTGCTTTCTGGGCTGTGATGGGGAAAAACTAAGTTTTGGACTCGGCCGGTGACAAAATGTTCCAAACACACCCCATGCACAACTCCAACGGGGAAGGTGCCAGAAAGCAGTTCTCTTGGTAGTTTTTACACTACTTGAGTAGGCATTTGAAAGACACCACAAAACTTTTTCTTCCTGCTTTCTGGGCTGAGACGGGAACCGCTGAATTTTGGACTCGGCTGGTGAACAAAATGTTCCAAACACACCCCATGCACAACTCCACCGGGGAAGGTGCCAGAAAGGAGTTCTCTTGATAGTTTTTACATTGCTCTGGTAGGCAGCTTAAAGGCACCACAAAAGTTGTTCTACCTGCTTTCTGGGCTGTGATGGGGAAAAACTAAGTTTTGGACTCGGCCGGTGACAAAATGTTCCAAACACACCCCATGCACAACTCCACCGGGGAAGGTGCCAGACAAGAGTTCTCTTGGTAGTTTTTACACTACTTGGGTAGGCATTTGAAAGACACCACAAAACTTTTTCTTCCTGCTTTCTGGGCTGAGACGGGAACCGCTGAATTTTGGACTCGGCTGGTGAACAAAATGTTCCAAACACACCCCATGCACAACTCCACCGGGGAAGGTGCCAGAAAGGAGTTCTGTTGGTACTTCTTACATTGCTCTGGTAGGCAGCTGAAAGGCACCACATGAGGTGTTCTACATGCTTTCTGGGCTGAGATGGGGAACAGCTGAATTTTGGACTCGGCTTGTGACAAAATGTTCTAAACACACCCCATGCACAACTCCACCGGGGAAGGTGCCAGACAGGAGTTCTCTTGGTACTTTTTACATTGCTCTGGTAGGCAGCTGAAAGGCACAATAAAAGTTGTCTTTCTGCTTTCTGGGCTGAGATGGGACAAGGCGGAATTTTGGACTCGGCTGGTGACAAAATGTTACAAATACACTCCATGCACAACTCCACCGGGGAAGGTGCCAGACAGGAGTTCTGTTGGTACATCTTACATTGCTCCGGTAGGCAGCTGAAAGAGACCACATAAGGTGTTCTACCTACTTTCTGGGCTGAGATGGGGAACCGCGATTTTTGGACTCTTCTGGTGACAAAATGTTTCAAACACACCCCATGCACAACTCCACCAGCTAAGGTGTCAGAAAGGAATTCTCTTGGTAGTTTTGACACTACCCCGGTAGGCAGCAGAAAGGCAGCACAAAACTTTTTCTACCTGCTTTCTGGGCTGAGATCGGGAAATGCTGAATTTTGGTCTCGGCTGGTGAACAAAATGTTCCAAACATAGCCCACGCACAACTCCACCGGGGAAGGTGCCAGACAGGAGTTCTCTTAGTAGTTTTCACATTGCTCCTATAGGCAGCTGAAGACAGCGGAAAAGATGTTCTACCTACTTTCTGCGCTGAGGTGGGGAACAGCTGACTTTTGGACTCGGCTGGTGACAAAATGTTTGAAACACACCCCATGCACAACTCCACCGGGGAAGGTGCCAGACAAGAGTTCTCTTGATAGTTTTTACATTGCTCTGGTAGGCAGCTTAAAGGCACCACAAAAGTTGTTCTACCTGCTTTCTGGGCTGTGATGGGGAAAAACTAAGTTTTGGACTCGGCCGGTGACAAAATGTTCCAAACACACCCCATGCACAACTCCACCGGGGAAGGTGCCAGAAAGCAGTTCTCTTGGTAGTTTTTACACTACTTGAGTAGGCATTTGAAAGACACCACAAAACTTTTTCTTCCTGCTTTCTGGGCTGAGACGGGAACCGCTGAATTTTGGACTCGGCTGGTGAACAAAATGTTCCAAACACACCCCATGCACAACTCCACCGGGGAAGGTGCCAGAAAGGAGTTCTGTTGGTACTTCTTACATTGCTCTGGTAGGCAGCTGAAAGGCACCACATGAGGTGTTCTACATGCTTTCTGGGCTGAGATGGGGAACAGCTGAATTTTGGACTCGGCTTGTGACAAAATGTTCTAAACACACCCCATGCACAACTCCACCGGGGAAGGTGCCAGACAGGAGTTCTCTTGGTACTTTTTACATTGCTCTGGTAGGCAGCTGAAAGGCACAATAAAAGTTGTCTTTCTGCTTTCTGGGCTGAGATGGGACAAGGCGGAATTTTGGACTCGGCTGGTGACAAAATGTTACAAATACACTCCATGCACAACTCCACCGGGGAAGGTGCCAGACAGGAGTTCTGTTGGTACTTCTTACATTGCTCCGGTAGGCAGCTGAAAGAGACCACATAAGGTGTTCTACCTACTTTCTGGGCTGAGATGGGGAACCGCTGATTTTTGGACTCTTCTGGTGACAAAATGTTTCAAACACACCCCATGCACAACTCCACCAGCTAAGGTGTCAGAAAGGAGTTCTCTTGGTAGTTTTGACACTACCCCGGTAGGCAGCAGAAAGGCAGCACAAAACTTTTTCTACCTGCTTTCTGGGCTGAGATCGGGAAATGCTGAATTTTGGTCTCGGCTGGTGAACAAAATGTTCCAAACATACCCCACGCACAACTCCACCGGGGAAGGTGCCAGACAGGAGTTCTCTTAGTAGTTTTCACATTGCTCCTATAGGCAGCTGAAGACAGCGGAAAAGATGTTCTACCTACTTTCTGCGCTGAGGTGGGGAACAGCTGAATTTTGGACTCGGCTGGTGACAAAATGTTTGAAACACACACCATGCACAACTCCACCGGGGAAGGTGCCAGACAAGAGTTCTCTTGATAGTTTTTACATTGCTCTGGTAGGCAGCTTAAAGGCACCACAAAAGTTGTTCTACCTGCTTTCTGGGCTGTGATCGGCAAAAAACTAAGTTTTGGACTCGGCCGGTGACAAAATGTTCCAAACACACCCCATGCACAACTCCAACGGGGAAGGTGCCAGAAAGCAGTTCTCTTGGTACTTCTTACATTGCTCTGGTAGGCAGCTGAAAGGCACCACATGAGGTGTTCTACATGCTTTCTGGGCTGAGATGGGGAACAGCTGAATTTTGGACTCGGCTTGTGACAAAATGTTCTAAACACACCCCATGCACAACTCCACCGGGGAAGGTGCCAGACAGGAGTTCTCTTGGTACTTTTTACATTGCTCTGGTAGGCAGCTGAAAGGCACAATAAAAGTTGTCTTTCTGCTTTCTGGGCTGAGATGGGACAAGGCGGAATTTTGGACTCGGCTGGTGACAAAATGTTACAAATACACTCCATGCACAACTCCACCGGGGAAGGTGCCAGACAGGAGTTCTGTTGGTACTTCTTACATTGCTCCGGTAGGCAGCTGAAAGAGACCACATAAGGTGTTCTACCTACTTTCTGGGCTGAGATGGGGAACCGCTGATTTTTGGACTCTTCTGGTGACAAAATGTTTCAAACACACCCCATGCACAACTCCACCAGCTAAGGTGTCAGAAAGGAGTTCTCTTGGTAGTTTTGACACTACCCCGGTAGGCAGCAGAAAGGCAGCACAAAACTTTTTCTACCTGCTTTCTGGGCTGAGATCGGGAAATGCTGAATTTTGGTCTCGGCTGGTGAACAAAATGTTCCAAACATAGCCCACGCACAACTCCACCGGGGAAGGTGCCAGACAGGAGTTCTCTTAGTAGTTTTCACATTGCTCCTATAGGCAGCTGAAGACAGCGGAAAAGATGTTCTACCTACTTTCTGCGCTGAGGTGGGGAACAGCTGAATTTTGGACTCGGCTGGTGACAAAATGTTTGAAACACACACCATGCACAACTCCACCGGGGAAGGTGCCAGACAAGAGTTCTCTTGATAGTTTTTACATTGCTCTGGTAGGCAGCTTAAAGGCACCACAAAAGTTGTTCTACCTGCTTTCTGGGCTGTGATCGGCAAAAAACTAAGTTTTGGACTCGGCCGGTGACAAAATGTTCCAAACACACCCCATGCACAACTCCAACGGGGAAGGTGCCAGAAAGCAGTTCTCTTGGTACTTCTTACATTGCTCTGGTAGGCAGCTGAAAGGCACCACATGAGGTGTTCTACATGCTTTCTGGGCTGAGATGGGGAACAGCTGAATTTTGGACTCGGCTTGTGACAAAATGTTCTAAACACACCCCATGCACAACTCCACCGGGGAAGGTGCCAGACAGGAGTTCTCTTGGTACTTTTTACATTGCTCTGGTAGGCAGCTGAAAGGCACAATAAAAGTTGTCTTTCTGCTTTCTGGGCTGAGATGGGACAAGGCGGAATTTTGGACTCGGCTGGTGACAAAATGTTACAAATACACTCCATGCACAACTCCACCGGGGAAGGTGCCAGACAGGAGTTCTGTTGGTACTTCTTACATTGCTCCGGTAGGCAGCTGAAAGAGACCACATAAGGTGTTCTACCTACTTTCTGGGCTGAGATGGGGAACCGCTGATTTTTGGACTCTTCTGGTGACAAAATGTTTCAAACACACCCCATGCACAACTCCACCAGCTAAGGTGTCAGAAAGGAGTTCTCTTGGTAGTTTTGACACTACCCCGGTAGGCAGCAGAAAGGCAGCACAAAACTTTTTCTACCTGCTTTCTGGGCTGAGATCGGGAAATGCTGAATTTTGGTCTCGGCTGGTGAACAAAATGTTCCAAACATAGCCCACGCACAACTCCACCGGGGAAGGTGCCAGACAGGAGTTCTCTTAGTAGTTTTCACATTGCTCCTATAGGCAGCTGAAGACAGCGGAAAAGATGTTCTACCTACTTTCTGCGCTGAGGTGGGGAACAGCTGACTTTTGGACTCGGCTGGTGACAAAATGTTTGAAACACACCCCATGCACAACTCCACCGGGGAAGGTGCCAGACAAGAGTTCTCTTGATAGTTTTTACATTGCTCTGGTAGGCAGCTTAAAGGCACCACAAAAGTTGTTCTACCTGCTTTCTGGGCTGTGATGGGGAAAAACTAAGTTTTAGACTCGGCCGGTGACAAAATGTTCCAAACACACCCCATGCACAACTCCAACGGGGAAGGTGCCAGAAAGCAGTTCTCTTGGTAGTTTTTACACTACTTGAGTAGGCATTTGAAAGACACCACAAAACTTTTTCTTCCTGCTTTCTGGGCTGAGACGGGAACCGCTGAATTTTGGACTCGGCTGGTGAACAAAATGTTCCAAACACACCCCATGCACAACTCCACCGGGGAAGGTGCCAGACAGGAGTTCTCTTGGTACTTTTTACATTGCTCTGGTAGGCAGCTGAAAGGCACAATAAAAGTTGTCTTTCTGCTTTCTGGGCTGAGATGGGACAAGGCGGAATTTTGGACTCGGCTGGTGACAAAATGTTACAAATACACTCCATGCACAACTCCACCGGGGAAGGTGCCAGACAGGAGTTCTGTTGGTACTTCTTACATTGCTCCGGTAGGCAGCTGAAAGAGACCACATAAGGTGTTCTACCTACTTTCTGGGCTGAGATGGGGAACCGCTGATTTTTGGACTCTTCTGGTGACAAAATGTTTCAAACACACCCCATGCACAACTCCACCAGCTAAGGTGTCAGAAAGGAGTTCTCTTGGTAGTTTTGACACTACCCCGGTAGGCAGCAGAAAGGCAGCACAAAACTTTTTCTACCTGCTTTCTGGGCTGAGATCGGGAAATGCTGAATTTTGGTCTCGGCTGGTGAACAAAATGTTCCAAACATAGCCCACGCACAACTCCACCGGGGAAGGTGCCAGACAGGAGTTCTCTTAGTAGTTTTCACATTGCTCCTATAGGCAGCTGAAGACAGCGGAAAAGATGTTCTACCTACTTTCTGCGCTGAGGTGGGGAACAGCTGACTTTTGGACTCGGCTGGTGACAAAATGTTTGAAACACACCCCATGCACAACTCCACCGGGGAAGGTGCCAGACAAGAGTTCTCTTGATAGTTTTTACATTGCTCTGGTAGGCAGCTTAAAGGCACCACAAAAGTTGTTCTACCTGCTTTCTGGGCTGTGATGGGGAAAAACTAAGTTTTAGACTCGGCCGGTGACAAAATGTTCCAAACACACCCCATGCACAACTCCAACGGGGAAGGTGCCAGAAAGCAGTTCTCTTGGTAGTTTTTACACTACTTGAGTAGGCATTTGAAAGACACCACAAAACTTTTTCTTCCTGCTTTCTGGGCTGAGACGGGAACCGCTGAATTTTGGACTCGGCTGGTGAACAAAATGTTCCAAACACACCCCATGCACAACTCCACCGGGGAAGGTGCCAGAAAGGAGTTCTGTTGGTACTTCTTACATTGCTCTGGTAGGCAGCTGAAAGGCACCACATGAGGTGTTCTACATGCTTTCTGGGCTGAGATGGGGAACAGCTGAATTTTGGACTCGGCTTGTGACAAAATGTTCTAAACACACCCCATGCACAACTCCACCGGGGAAGGTGCCAGACAGGAGTTCTCTTGGTACTTTTTACATTGCTCTGGTAGGCAGCTGAAAGGCACAATAAAAGTTGTCTTTCTGCTTTCTGGGCTGAGATGGGACAAGGCGGAATTTTGGACTCGGCTGGTGACAAAATGTTACAAATACACTCCATGCACAACTCCACCGGGGAAGGTGCCAGACAGGAGTTCTGTTGGTACTTCTTACATTGCTCCGGTAGGCAGCTGAAAGAGACCACATAAGGTGTTCTACCTACTTTCTGGGCTGAGATGGGGAACCGCTGATTTTTGGACTCTTCTGGTGACAAAATGTTTCAAACACACCCCATGCACAACTCCACCAGCTAAGGTGTCAGAAAGGAGTTCTCTTGGTAGTTTTGACACTACCCCGGTAGGCAGCAGAAAGGCAGCACAAAACTTTTTCTACCTGCTTTCTGGGCTGAGATCGGGAAATGCTGAATTTTGGTCTCGGCTGGTGAACAAAATGTTCCAAACATAGCCCACGCACAACTCCACCGGGGAAGGTGCCAGACAGGAGTTCTCTTAGTAGTTTTCACATTGCTCCTATAGGCAGCTGAAGACAGCGGAAAAGATGTTCTACCTACTTTCTGCGCTGAGGTGGGGAACAGCTGACTTTTGGACTCGGCTGGTGACAAAATGTTTGAAACACACCCCATGCACAACTCCACCGGGGAAGGTGCCAGACAAGAGTTCTCTTGATAGTTTTTACATTGCTCTGGTAGGCAGCTTAAAGGCACCACAAAAGTTGTTCTACCTGCTTTCTGGGCTGTGATGGGGAAAAACTAAGTTTTAGACTCGGCCGGTGACAAAATGTTCCAAACACACCCCATGCACAACTCCAACGGGGAAGGTGCCAGAAAGCAGTTCTCTTGGTAGTTTTTACACTACTTGAGTAGGCATTTGAAAGACACCACAAAACTTTTTCTTCCTGCTTTCTGGGCTGAGACGGGAACCGCTGAATTTTGGACTCGGCTGGTGAACAAAATGTTCCAAACACACCCCATGCACAACTCCACCGGGGAAGGTGCCAGAAAGGAGTTCTGTTGGTACTTCTTACATTGCTCTGGTAGGCAGCTGAAAGGCACCACATGAGGTGTTCTACATGCTTTCTGGGCTGAGATGGGGAACAGCTGAATTTTGGACTCGGCTTGTGACAAAATGTTCTAAACACACCCCATGCACAACTCCACCGGGGAAGGTGCCAGACAGGAGTTCTCTTGGTACTTTTTACATTGCTCTGGTAGGCAGCTGAAAGGCACAATAAAAGTTGTCTTTCTGCTTTCTGGGCTGAGATGGGACAAGGCGGAATTTTGGACTCGGCTGGTGACAAAATGTTACAAATACACTCCATGCACAACTCCACCGGGGAAGGTGCCAGACAGGAGTTCTGTTGGTACTTCTTACATTGCTCCGGTAGGCAGCTGAAAGAGACCACATAAGGTGTTCTACCTACTTTCTGGGCTGAGATGGGGAACCGCTGATTTTTGGACTCTTCTGGTGACAAAATGTTTCAAACACACCCCATGCACAACTCCACCAGCTAAGGTGTCAGAAAGGAGTTCTCTTGGTAGTTTTGACACTACCCCGGTAGGCAGCAGAAAGGCAGAACAAAACTTTTTCTACCTGCTTTCTGGGCTGAGATCGGGAAATGCTGAATTTTGGTCTCGGCTGGTGAACAAAATGTTCCAAACATAGCCCACGCACAACTCCACCGGGGAAGGTGCCAGACAGGAGTTCTCTTAGTAGTTTTCACATTGCTCCTATAGGCAGCTGAAGACAGCGGAAAAGATGTTCTACCTACTTTCTGCGCTGAGGTGGGGAACAGCTGACTTTTGGACTCGGCTGGTGACAAAATGTTTGAAACACACCCCATGCACAACTCCACCGGGGAAGGTGCCAGACAAGAGTTCTCTTGATAGTTTTTACATTGCTCTGGTAGGCAGCTTAAAGGCACCACAAAAGTTGTTCTACCTGCTTTCTGGGCTGTGATGGGGAAAAACTAAGTTTTAGACTCGGCCGGTGACAAAATGTTCCAAACACACCCCATGCACAACTCCACCGGGGAAGGTGCCAGAAAGCAGTTCTCTTGGTAGTTTTTACACTACTTGAGTAGGCATTTGAAAGACACCACAAAACTTTTTCTTCCTGCTTTCTGGGCTGAGACGGGAACCGCTGAATTTTGGACTCGGCTGGTGAACAAAATGTTCCAAACACACCCCATGCACAACTCCACCGGGGAAGGTGCCAGAAAGGAGTTCTGTTGGTACTTCTTACATTGCTCTGGTAGGCAGCTGAAAGGCACCACATGAGGTGTTCTACATGCTTTCTGGGCTGAGATGGGGAACAGCTGAATTTTGGACTCGGCTTGTGACAAAATGTTCTAAACACACCCCATGCACAACTCCACCGGGGAAGGTGCCAGACAGGAGTTCTCTTGGTACTTTTTACATTGCTCTGGTAGGCAGCTGAAAGGCACAATAAAAGTTGTCTTTCTGCTTTCTGGGCTGAGATGGGACAAGGCGGAGTTTTGGACTCGGCTGGTGACAAAATGTTACAAATACACTCCATGCACAACTCCACCGGGGAAGGTGCCAGACAGGAGTTCTGTTGGTACTTCTTACATTGCTCCGGTAGGCAGCTGAAAGAGACCACATAAGGTGTTCTACCTACTTTCTGGGCTGAGATGGGGAACCGCTGATTTTTGGACTCTTCTGGTGACAAAATGTTTCAAACACACCCCATGCACAACTCCACCAGCTAAGGTGTCAGAAAGGAGTTCTCTTGGTAGTTTTGACACTACCCCGGTAGGCAGCAGAAAGGCAGCACAAAACTTTTTCTACCTGCTTTCTGGGCTGAGATCGGGAAATGCTGAATTTTGGTCTCGGCTGGTGAACAAAATGTTCCAAACATAGCCCACGCACAACTCCACCGGGGAAGGTGCCAGACAGGAGTTCTCTTAGTAGTTTTCACATTGCTCCTATAGGCAGCTGAAGACAGCGGAAAAGATGTTCTACCTACTTTCTGCGCTGAGGTGGGGAACAGCTGACTTTTGGACTCGGCTGGTGACAAAATGTTTGAAACACACCCCATGCACAACTCCACCGGGGAAGGTGCCAGACAAGAGTTCTCTTGATAGTTTTTACAGTGCTCTGGTAGGCAGCTTAAAGTCACCACAAAAGTTGTTCTACCTGCTTTCTGGGCTGTGATGGGGAAAAACTAAGTTTTGGACTCGGCCGGTGACAAAATGTTCCAAACACACCCCATGCACAACTCCAACGGGGAAGGTGCCAGAAAGCAGTTCTCTTGGTAGTTTTTACACTACTTGAGTAGGCATTTGAAAGACACCACAAAACTTTTTCTTCCTGCTTTCTGGGCTGAGACGGGAACCGCTGAATTTTGGACTCGGCTGGTGAACAAAATGTTCCAAACACACCCCATGCACAACTCCACCGGGGAAGGTGCCAGAAAGGAGTTCTGTTGGTACTTCTTACATTGCTCTGGTAGGCAGCTGAAAGGCACCACATGAGGTGTTCTACATGCTTTCTGGGCTGAGATGGGGAACAGCTGAATTTTGGACTCGGCTTGTGACAAAATGTTCTAAACACACCCCATGCACAACTCCACCGGGGAAGGTGCCAGACAGGAGTTCTCTTGGTACTTTTTACATTGCTCTGGTAGGCAGCTGAAAGGCACAATAAAAGTTGTCTTTCTGCTTTCTGGGCTGAGATGGGACAAGGCGGAATTTTGGACTCGGCTGGTGACAAAATGTTACAAATACACTCCATGCACAACTCCACCGGGGAAGGTGCCAGAAAGGAGTTCTGTTGGTACTTCTTACATTGCTCTGGTAGGCAGCTGAAAGGCACCACATGAGGTGTTCTACATGCTTTCTGGGCTGAGATGGGGAACAGCTGAATTTTGGACTCGGCTTGTGACAAAATGTTCTAAACACACCCCATGCACAACTCCACCGGGGAAGGTGCCAGACAGGAGTTCTCTTGGTACTTTTTACATTGCTCTGGTAGGCAGCTGAAAGGCACAATAAAAGTTGTCTTTCTGCTTTCTGGGCTGAGATGGGACAAGGCGGAATTTTGGACTCGGCTGGTGACAAAATGTTACAAATACACTCCATGCACAACTCCACCGGGGAAGGTGCCAGACAGGAGTTCTGTTGGTACTTCTTACATTGCTCCGGTAGGCAGCTGAAAGAGACCACATAAGGTGTTCTACCTACTTTCTGGGCTGAGATGGGGAACCGCTGATTTTTGGACTCTTCTGGTGACAAAATGTTTCAAACACACCCCATGCACAACTCCACCAGCTAAGGTGTCAGAAAGGAGTTCTCTTGGTAGTTTTGACACTACCCCGGTAGGCAGCAGAAAGGCAGCACAAAACTTTTTCTACCTGCTTTCTGGGCTGAGATCGGGAAATGCTGAATTTTGGTCTCGGCTGGTGAACAAAATGTTCCAAACATAGCCCACGCACAACTCCACCGGGGAAGGTGCCAGACAGGAGTTCTCTTAGTAGTTTTCACATTGCTCCTATAGGCAGCTGAAGACAGCGGAAAAGATGTTCTACCTACTTTCTGCGCTGAGGTGGGGAACAGCTGACTTTTGGACTCGGCTGGTGACAAAATGTTTGAAACACACCCCATGCACAACTCCACCGGGGAAGGTGCCAGACAAGAGTTCTCTTGATAGTTTTTACAGTGCTCTGGTAGGCAGCTTAAAGGCACCACAAAAGTTGTTCTACCTGCTTTCTGGGCTGTGATGGGGAAAAACTAAGTTTTAGACTCGGCCGGTGACAAAATGTTCCAAACACACCCCATGCACAACTCCAACGGGGAAGGTGCCAGAAAGCAGTTCTCTTGGTAGTTTTTACACTACTTGAGTAGGCATTTGAAAGACACCACAAAACTTTTTCTTCCTGCTTTCTGGGCTGAGACGGGAACCGCTGAATTTTGGACTCGGCTGGTGAACAAAATGTTCCAAACACACCCCATGCACAACTCCACCGGGGAAGGTGCCAGACAGGAGTTCTCTTGGTACTTTTTACATTGCTCTGGTAGGCAGCTGAAAGGCACAATAAAAGTTGTCTTTCTGCTTTCTGGGCTGAGATGGGACAAGGCGGAATTTTGGACTCGGCTGGTGACAAAATGTTACAAATACACTCCATGCACAACTCCACCGGGGAAGGTGCCAGACAGGAGTTCTGTTGGTACTTCTTACATTGCTCCGGTAGGCAGCTGAAAGAGACCACATAAGGTGTTCTACCTACTTTCTGGGCTGAGATGGGGAACCGCTGATTTTTGGACTCTTCTGGTGACAAAATGTTTCAAACACACCCCATGCACAACTCCACCAGCTAAGGTGTCAGAAAGGAGTTCTCTTGGTAGTTTTGACACTACCCCGGTAGGCAGCAGAAAGGCAGCACAAAACTTTTTCTACCTGCTTTCTGGGCTGAGATCGGGAAATGCTGAATTTTGGTCTCGGCTGGTGAACAAAATGTTCCAAACATAGCCCACGCACAACTCCACCGGGGAAGGTGCCAGACAGGAGTTCTCTTAGTAGTTTTCACATTGCTCCTATAGGCAGCTGAAGACAGCGGAAAAGATGTTCTACCTACTTTCTGCGCTGAGGTGGGGAACAGCTGAATTTTGGACTCGGCTGGTGACAAAATGTTTGAAACACACCCCATGCACAACTCCACCGGGGAAGGTGCCAGACAAGAGTTCTCTTGATAGTTTTTACATTGCTCTGGTAGGCAGCTTAAAGGCACCACAAAAGTTGTTCTACCTGCTTTCTGGGCTGTGATGGGGAAAAACTAAGTTTTAGACTCGGCCGGTGACAAAATGTTCCAAACACACCCCATGCACAACTCCAACGGGGAAGGTGCCAGAAAGCAGTTCTCTTGGTAGTTTTTACACTACTTGAGTAGGCATTTGAAAGACACCACAAAACTTTTTCTTCCTGCTTTCTGGGCTGAGACGGGAACCGCTGAATTTTGGACTCGGCTGGTGAACAAAATGTTCCAAACACACCCCATGCACAACTCCACCGGGGAAGGTGCCAGAAAGGAGTTCTGTTGGTACTTCTTACATTGCTCTGGTAGGCAGCTGAAAGGCACCACATGAGGTGTTCTACATGCTTTCTGGGCTGAGATGGGGAACAGCTGAATTTTGGACTCGGCTTGTGACAAAATGTTCTAAACACACCCCATGCACAACTCCACCGGGGAAGGTGCCAGACAGGAGTTCTCTTGGTACTTTTTACATTGCTCTGGTAGGCAGCTGAAAGGCACAATAAAAGTTGTCTTTCTGCTTTCTGGGCTGAGATGGGACAAGGCGGAATTTTGGACTCGGCTGGTGACAAAATGTTACAAATACACTCCATGCACAACTCCACCGGGGAAGGTGCCAGACAGGAGTTCTGTTGGTACTTCTTACATTGCTCCGGTAGGCAGCTGAAAGAGACCACATAAGGTGTTCTACCTACTTTCTGGGCTGAGATGGGGAACCGCTGATTTTTGGACTCTTCTGGTGACAAAATGTTTCAAACACACCCCATGCACAACTCCACCAGCTAAGGTGTCAGAAAGGAGTTCTCTTGGTAGTTTTGACACTACCCCGGTAGGCAGCAGAAAGGCAGCACAAAACTTTTTCTACCTGCTTTCTGGGCTGAGATCGGGAAATGCTGAATTTTGGTCTCGGCTGGTGAACAAAATGTTCCAAACATAGCCCACGCACAACTCCACCGGGGAAGGTGCCAGACAGGAGTTCTCTTAGTAGTTTTCACATTGCTCCTATAGGCAGCTGAAGACAGCGGAAAAGATGTTCTACCTACTTTCTGCGCTGAGGTGGGGAACAGCTGACTTTTGGACTCGGCTGGTGACAAAATGTTTGAAACACACCCCATGCACAACTCCACCGGGGAAGGTGCCAGACAAGAGTTCTCTTGATAGTTTTTACATTGCTCTGGTAGGCAGCTTAAAGGCACCACAAAAGTTGTTCTACCTGCTTTCTGGGCTGTGATGGGGAAAAACTAAGTTTTAGACTCGGCCGGTGACAAAATGTTCCAAACACACCCCATGCACAACTCCAACGGGGAAGGTGCCAGAAAGCAGTTCTCTTGGTAGTTTTTACACTACTTGAGTAGGCATTTGAAAGACACCACAAAACTTTTTCTTCCTGCTTTCTGGGCTGAGACGGGAACCGCTGAATTTTGGACTCGGCTGGTGAACAAAATGTTCCAAACACACCCCATGCACAACTCCACCGGGGAAGGTGCCAGAAAGGAGTTCTGTTGGTACTTCTTACATTGCTCTGGTAGGCAGCTGAAAGGCACCACATGAGGTGTTCTACATGCTTTCTGGGCTGAGATGGGGAACAGCTGAATTTTGGACTCGGCTTGTGACAAAATGTTCTAAACACACCCCATGCACAACTCCACCGGGGAAGGTGCCAGACAGGAGTTCTCTTGGTACTTTTTACATTGCTCTGGTAGGCAGCTGAAAGGCACAATAAAAGTTGTCTTTCTGCTTTCTGGGCTGAGATGGGACAAGGCGGAATTTTGGACTCGGCTGGTGACAAAATGTTACAAATACACTCCATGCACAACTCCACCGGGGAAGGTGCCAGACAGGAGTTCTGTTGGTACTTCTTACATTGCTCCGGTAGGCAGCTGAAAGAGACCACATAAGGTGTTCTACCTACTTTCTGGGCTGAGATGGGGAACCGCTGATTTTTGGACTCTTCTGGTGACAAAATGTTTCAAACACACCCCATGCACAACTCCACCAGCTAAGGTGTCAGAAAGGAGTTCTCTTGGTAGTTTTGACACTACCCCGGTAGGCAGCAGAAAGGCAGCACAAAACTTTTTCTACCTGCTTTCTGGGCTGAGATCGGGAAATGCTGAATTTTGGTCTCGGCTGGTGAACAAAATGTTCCAAACATAGCCCACGCACAACTCCACCGGGGAAGGTGCCAGACAGGAGTTCTCTTAGTAGTTTTCACATTGCTCCTATAGGCAGCTGAAGACAGCGGAAAAGATGTTCTACCTACTTTCTGCGCTGAGGTGGGGAACAGCTGACTTTTGGACTCGGCTGGTGACAAAATGTTTGAAACACACCCCATGCACAACTCCACCGGGGAAGGTGCCAGACAAGAGTTCTCTTGATAGTTTTTACAGTGCTCTGGTAGGCAGCTTAAAGTCACCACAAAAGTTGTTCTACCTGCTTTCTGGGCTGTGATGGGGAAAAACTAAGTTTTGGACTCGGCCGGTGACAAAATGTTCCAAACACACCCCATGCACAACTCCACCGGGGAAGGTGCCAGAAAGCAGTTCTCTTGGTAGTTTTTACACTACTTGAGTAGGCATTTGAAAGACACCACAAAACTTTTTCTTCCTGCTTTCTGGGCTGAGACGGGAACCGCTGAATTTTGGACTCGGCTGGTGAACAAAATGTTCCAAACACACCCCATGCACAACTCCACCGGGGAAGGTGCCAGAAAGGAGTTCTGTTGGTACTTCTTACATTGCTCCGGTAGGCAGCTGAAAGAGACCACATAAGGTGTTCTACCTACTTTCTGGGCTGAGATGGGGAACCGCTGATTTTTGGACTCTTCTGGTGACAAAATGTTTCAAACACACCCCATGCACAACTCCACCAGCTAAGGTGTCAGAAAGGAGTTCTCTTGGTAGTTTTGACACTACCCCGGTAGGCAGCAGAAAGGCAGCACAAAACTTTTTCTACCTGCTTTCTGGGCTGAGATCGGGAAATGCTGAATTTTGGTCTCGGCTGGTGAACAAAATGTTCCAAACATAGCCCACGCACAACTCCACCGGGGAAGGTGCCAGACAGGAGTTCTCTTAGTAGTTTTCACATTGCTCCTATAGGCAGCTGAAGACAGCGGAAAAGATGTTCTACCTACTTTCTGCGCTGAGGTGGGGAACAGCTGACTTTTGGACTCGGCTGGTGACAAAATGTTTGAAACACACCCCATGCACAACTCCACCGGGGAAGGTGCCAGACAAGAGTTCTCTTGATAGTTTTTACATTGCTCTGGTAGGCAGCTTAAAGGCACCACAAAAGTTGTTCTACCTGCTTTCTGGGCTGTGATGGGGAAAAACTAAGTTTTGGACTCGGCCGGTGACAAAATGTTCCAAACACACCCCATGCACAACTCCAACGGGGAAGGTGCCAGAAAGCAGTTCTCTTGGTAGTTTTTACACTACTTGAGTAGGCATTTGAAAGACACCACAAAACTTTTTCTTCCTGCTTTCTGGGCTGAGACGGGAACCGCTGAATTTTGGACTCGGCTGGTGAACAAAATGTTCCAAACACACCCCATGCACAACTCCACCGGGGAAGGTGCCAGAAAGGAGTTCGCTTGGTACTTCTTGCATTGCTCCGGTAGGCAGCTGAAAGAGACCACATAAGGTGTTCTACCTACTTTCTGGGCTGAGATGAGGAACCGCTGATTTTTGGACTCTTCTGGTGACAAAATGTTTCAAACACACCCCATGCACAACTCCACCAGCTAAGGTGTCAGAAAGGAGTTCTCTTGGTAGTTTTGACACTACCCCGGTAGGCAGCAGAAAGGCAGCACAAAACTTTTTCTACCTGCTTTCTGGGCTGAGATCGGGAAATGCTGAATTTTGGTCTCGGCTGGTGAACAAAATGTTCCAAACATAGCCCACGCACAACTCCACCGGGGAAGGTGCCAGACAGGAGTTCTCTTAGTAGTTTTCACATTGCTCCTATAGGCAGCTGAAGACAGCGGAAAAGATGTTCTACCTACTTTCTGCGCTGAGGTGGGGAACAGCTGACTTTTGGACTCGGCTGGTGACAAAATGTTTGAAACACACCCCATGCACAACTCCACCGGGGAAGGTGCCAGACAAGAGTTCTCTTGATAGTTTTTACAGTGCTCTGGTAGGCAGCTTAAAGTCACCACAAAAGTTGTTCTACCTGCTTTCTGGGCTGTGATGGGGAAAAACTAAGTTTTGGACTCGGCCGGTGACAAAATGTTCCAAACACACCCCATGCACAACTCCAACGGGGAAGGTGCCAGAAAGCAGTTCTCTTGGTAGTTTTTACACTACTTGAGTAGGCATTTGAAAGACACCACAAAACTTTTTCTTCCTGCTTTCTGGGCTGAGACGGGAACCGCTGAATTTTGGACTCGGCTGGTGAACAAAATGTTCCAAACACACCCCATGCACAACTCCACCGGGGAAGGTGCCAGACAAGAGTTCTCTTGATAGTTTTTACATTGCTCTGGTAGGCAGCTTAAAGGCACCACAAAAGTTGTTCTACCTGCTTTCTGGGCTGTGATGGGGAAAAACTAAGTTTTGGACTCGGCCGGTGACAAAATGTTCCAAACACACCCCATGCACAACTCCAACGGGGAAGGTGCCAGAAAGCAGTTCTCTTGGTAGTTTTTACACTACTTGAGTAGGCATTTGAAAGACACCACAAAACTTTTTCTTCCTGCTTTCTGGGCTGAGACGGGAACCGCTGAATTTTGGACTCGGCTGGTGAACAAAATGTTCCAAACACACCCCATGCACAACTCCACCGGGGAAGGTGCCAGAAAGGAGTTCTGTTGGTACTTCTTACATTGCTCTGGTAGGCAGCTGAAAGGCACCACATGAGGTGTTCTACATGCTTTCTGGGCTGAGATGGGGAACAGCTGAATTTTGGACTCGGCTTGTGACAAAATGTTCTAAACACACCCCATGCACAACTCCACCGGGGAAGGTGCCAGACAGGAGTTCTCTTGGTACTTTTTACATTGCTCTGGTAGGCAGCTGAAAGGCACAATAAAAGTTGTCTTTCTGCTTTCTGGGCTGAGATGGGACAAGGCGGAATTTTGGACTCGGCTGGTGACAAAATGTTACAAATACACTCCATGCACAACTCCACCGGGGAAGGTGCCAGACAGGAGTTCTGTTGGTACTTCTTACATTGCTCCGGTAGGCAGCTGAAAGAGACCACATAAGGTGTTCTACCTACTTTCTGGGCTGAGATGGGGAACCGCTGATTTTTGGACTCTTCTGGTGACAAAATGTTTCAAACACACCCCATGCACAACTCCACCAGCTAAGGTGTCAGAAAGGAGTTCTCTTGGTAGTTTTGACACTACCCCGGTAGGCAGCAGAAAGGCAGCACAAAACTTTTTCTACCTGCTTTCTGGGCTGAGATCGGGAAATGCTGAATTTTGGTCTCGGCTGGTGAACAAAATGTTCCAAACACACCCCATGCACAACTCCACCGGGGAAGGTGCCAGACAGGAGTTCTCTTAGTAGTTTTCACATTGCTCCTATAGGCAGCTGAAGACAGCGGAAAAGATGTTCTACCTACTTTCTGCGCTGAGGTGGGGAACAGCTGACTTTTGGACTCGGCTGGTGACAAAATGTTTGAAACACACCCCATGCACAATTCCACCGGGGAAGGTGCCAGACAAGAGTTCTCTTGATAGTTTTTACATTGCTCTGGTAGGCAGCTTAAAGGCACCACAAAAGTTGTTCTACCTGCTTTCTGGGCTGTGATGGGGAAAAACTAAGTTTTGGACTCGGCCGGTGACAAAATGTTCCAAACACACCCCATGCACAACTCCAACGGGGAAGGTGCCAGACAAGAGTTCTCTTGATAGTTTTTACATTGCTCTGGTAGGCAGCTTAAAGGCACCACAAAAGTTGTTCTACCTGCTTTCTGGGCTGTGATGGGGAAAAACTAAGTTTTAGACTCGGCCGGTGACAAAATGTTCCAAACACACCCCATGCACAACTCCAACGGGGAAGGTGCCAGAAAGCAGTTCTCTTGGTAGTTTTTACACTACTTGAGTAGGCATTTGAAAGACACCACAAAACTTTTTCTTCCTGCTTTCTGGGCTGAGACGGGAACCGCTGAATTTTGGACTCGGCTGGTGAACAAAATGTTCCAAACACACCCCATGCCCAACTCCACCGGGGAAGGTGCCAGAAAGGAGTTCTGTTGGTACTTCTTACATTGCTCTGGTAGGCAGCTGAAAGGCACCACATGAGGTGTTCTACATGCTTTCTGGGCTGAGATGGGGAACAGCTGAATTTTGGACTCGGCTTGTGACAAAATGTTCTAAACACACCCCATGCACAACTCCACCGGGGAAGGTGCCAGACAGGAGTTCTCTTGGTACTTTTTACATTGCTCTGGTAGGCAGCTGAAAGGCACAATAAAAGTTGTCTTTCTGCTTTCTGGGCTGAGATGGGACAAGGCGGAATTTTGGACTCGGCTGGTGACAAAATGTTACAAATACACTCCATGCACAACTCCACCGGGGAAGGTGCCAGACAGGAGTTCTGTTGGTACTTCTTACATTGCTCCGGTAGGCAGCTGAAAGAGACCACATAAGGTGTTCTACCTACTTTCTGGGCTGAGATGGGGAACCGCTGATTTTTGGACTCTTCTGGTGACAAAATGTTTCAAACACACCCCATGCACAACTCCACCAGTTAAGGTGTCAGAAAGGAGTTCTCTTGGTAGTTTTGACACTACCCCGGTAGGCAGCAGAAAGGCAGCACAAAACTTTTTCTACCTGCTTTCTGGGCTGAGATCGGGAAATGCTGAATTTTGGTCTCGGCTGGTGAACAAAATGTTCCAAACATAGCCCACGCACAACTCCACCGGGGAAGGTGCCAGACAGGAGTTCTCTTAGTAGTTTTCACATTGCTCCTATAGGCAGCTGAAGACAGCGGAAAAGATGTTCTACCTACTTTCTGCGCTGAGGTGGGGAACAGCTGACTTTTGGACTCGGCTGGTGACAAAATGTTTGAAACACACCCCATGCACAACTCCACCGGGGAAGGTGCCAGACAAGAGTTCTCTTGATAGTTTTTACAGTGCTCTGGTAGGCAGCTTAAAGTCACCACAAAAATTGTTCTACCTGCTTTCTGGGCTGTGATGGGGAAAAACTAAGTTTTGGACTCGGCCGGTGACAAAATGTTCCAAACACACCCCATGCACAACTCCAACGGGGAAGGTGCCAGAAAGCAGTTCTCTTGGTAGTTTTTACACTACTTGAGTAGGCATTTGAAAGACACCACAAAACTTTTTCTTCCTGCTTTCTGGGCTGAGACGGGAACCGCTGAATTTTGGACTCGGCTGGTGAACAAAATGTTCCAAACACACCCCATGCACAACTCCACCGGGGAAGGTGCCAGAAAGGAGTTCTGTTGGTACTTCTTACATTGCTCCGGTAGGCAGCTGAAAGAGACCACATAAGGTGTTCTACCTACTTTCTGGGCTGAGATGGGGAACCGCTGATTTTTGGACTCTTCTGGTGACAAAATGTTTCAAACACACCCCATGCACAACTCCACCAGCTAAGGTGTCAGAAAGGAGTTCTCTTGGTAGTTTTGACACTACCCCGGTAGGCAGCAGAAAGGCAGCACAAAACTTTTTCTACCTGCTTTCTGGGCTGAGATCGGGAAATGCTGAATTTTGGTCTCGGCTGGTGAACAAAATGTTCCAAACATAGCCCACGCACAACTCCACCGGGGAAGGTGCCAGACAGGAGTTCTCTTAGTAGTTTTCACATTGCTCCTATAGGCAGCTGAAGACAGCGGAAAAGATGTTCTACCTACTTTCTGCGCTGAGGTGGGGAACAGCTGACTTTTGGACTCGGCTGGTGACAAAATGTTTGAAACACACCCCATGCACAACTCCACCGGGGAAGGTGCCAGACAAGAGTTCTCTTGATAGTTTTTACATTGCTCTGGTAGGCAGCTTAAAGGCACCACAAAAGTTGTTCTACCTGCTTTCTGGGCTGTGATGGGGAAAAACTAAGTTTTGGACTCGGCCGGTGACAAAATGTTCCAAACACACCCCATGCACAACTCCAACGGGGAAGGTGCCAGAAAGCAGTTCTCTTGGTAGTTTTTACACTACTTGAGTAGGCATTTGAAAGACACCACAAAACTTTTTCTTCCTGCTTTCTGGGCTGAGACGGGAACCGCTGAATTTTGGACTCGGCTGGTGAACAAAATGTTCCAAACACACCCCATGCACAACTCCACCGGGGAAGGTGCCAGACAGGAGTTCTGTTGGTACTTCTTACATTGCTCCGGTAGGCAGCTGAAAGAGACCACATAAGGTGTTCTACCTACTTTCTGGGCTGAGATGAGGAACCGCTGATTTTTGGACTCTTCTGGTGACAAAATGTTTCAAACACACCCCATGCACAACTCCACCAGCTAAGGTGTCAGAAAGGAGTTCTCTTGGTAGTTTTGACACTACCCCGGTAGGCAGCAGAAAGGCAGCACAAAACTTTTTCTACCTGCTTTCTGGGCTGAGATCGGGAAATGCTGAATTTTGGTCTCGGCTGGTGAACAAAATGTTCCAAACATAGCCCACGCACAACTCCACCGGGGAAGGTGCCAGACAGGAGTTCTCTTAGTAGTTTTCACATTGCTCCTATAGGCAGCTGAAGACAGCGGAAAAGATGTTCTACCTACTTTCTGCGCTGAGGTGGGGAACAGCTGACTTTTGGACTCGGCTGGTGACAAAATGTTTGAAACACACCCCATGCACAACTCCACCGGGGAAGGTGCCAGACAAGAGTTCTCTTGATAGTTTTTACAGTGCTCTGGTAGGCAGCTTAAAGTCACCACAAAAGTTGTTCTACCTGCTTTCTGGGCTGTGATGGGGAAAAACTAAGTTTTGGACTCGGCCGGAGACAAAATGTTCCAAACACACCCCCATGCACAACTCCAACGGGGAAGGTGCCAGAAAGCAGTTCTCTTGGTAGTTTTTACACTACTTGAGTAGGCATTTGAAAGACACCACAAAACTTTTTCTTCCTGCTTTCTGGGCTGAGACGGGAACCGCTGAATTTTGGACTCGGCTGGTGAACAAAATGTTCCAAACATAGCCCACGCACAACTCCACCGGGGAAGGTGCCAGACAGGAGTTCTCTTAGTAGTTTTCACATTGCTCCTATAGGCAGCTGAAGACAGCGGAAAAGATGTTCTACCTACTTTCTGCGCTGAGGTGGGGAACAGCTGACTTTTGGACTCGGCTGGTGACAAAATGTTTGAAACACACCCCATGCACAACTCCACCGGGGAAGGTGCCAGACAAGAGTTCTCTTGATAGTTTTTACATTGCTCTGGTAGGCAGCTTAAAGGCACCACAAAAGTTGTTCTACCTGCTTTCTGGGCTGTGATGGGGAAAAACTAAGTTTTGGACTCGGCCGGTGACAAAATGTTCCAAACACACCCCATGCACAACTCCAACGGGGAAGGTGCCAGAAAGCAGTTCTCTTGGTAGTTTTTACACTACTTGAGTAGGCATTTGAAAGACACCACAAAACTTTTTCTTCCTGCTTTCTGGGCTGAGACGGGAACCGCTGAATTTTGGACTCGGCTGGTGAACAAAATGTTCCAAACACACCCCATGCACAACTCCACCGGGGAAGGTGCCAGACAGGAGTTCTGTTGGTACTTCTTACATTGCTCCGGTAGGCAGCTGAAAGAGACCACATAAGGTGTTCTACCTACTTTCTGGGCTGAGATGAGGAACCGCTGATTTTTGGACTCTTCTGGTGACAAAATGTTTCAAACACACCCCATGCACAACTCCACCAGCTAAGGTGTCAGAAAGGAGTTCTCTTGGTAGTTTTGACACTACCCCGGTAGGCAGCAGAAAGGCAGCACAAAACTTTTTCTACCTGCTTTCTGGGCTGAGATCGGGAAATGCTGAATTTTGGTCTCGGCTGGTGAACAAAATGTTCCAAACATAGCCCACGCACAACTCCACCGGGGAAGGTGCCAGACAGGAGTTCTCTTAGTAGTTTTCACATTGCTCCTATAGGCAGCTGAAGACAGCGGAAAAGATGTTCTACCTACTTTCTGCGCTGAGGTGGGGAACAGCTGACTTTTGGACTCGGCTGGTGACAAAATGTTTGAAACACACCCCATGCACAACTCCACCGGGGAAGGTGCCAGACAAGAGTTCTCTTGATAGTTTTTACAGTGCTCTGGTAGGCAGCTTAAAGTCACCACAAAAGTTGTTCTACCTGCTTTCTGGGCTGTGATGGGGAAAAACTAAGTTTTGGACTCGGCCGGAGACAAAATGTTCCAAACACACCCCATGCACAACTCCAACGGGGAAGGTGCCAGAAAGCAGTTCTCTTGGTAGTTTTTACACTACTTGAGTAGGCATTTGAAAGACACCACAAAACTTTTTCTTCCTGCTTTCTGGGCTGAGACGGGAACCGCTGAATTTTGGACTCGGCTGGTGAACAAAATGTTCCAAACATAGCCCACGCACAACTCCACCGGGGAAGGTGCCAGACAGGAGTTCTCTTAGTAGTTTTCACATTGCTCCTATAGGCAGCTGAAGACAGCGGAAAAGATGTTCTACCTACTTTCTGCGCTGAGGTGGGGAACAGCTGACTTTTGGACTCGGCTGGTGACAAAATGTTTGAAACACACCCCATGCACAACTCCACCGGGGAAGGTGCCAGACAAGAGTTCTCTTGATAGTTTTTACATTGCTCTGGTAGGCAGCTTAAAGGCACCACAAAAGTTGTTCTACCTGCTTTCTGGGCTGTGATGGGGAAAAACTAAGTTTTGGACTCGGCCGGTGACAAAATGTTCCAAACACACCCCATGCACAACTCCAACGGGGAAGGTGCCAGAAAGCAGTTCTCTTGGTAGTTTTTACACTACTTGAGTAGGCATTTGAAAGACACCACAAAACTTTTTCTTCCTGCTTTCTGGGCTGAGACGGGAACCGCTGAATTTTGGACTCGGCTGGTGAACAAAATGTTCCAAACACACCCCATGCACAACTCCACCGGGGAAGGTGCCAGAAAGGAGTTCGCTTGGTACTTCTTACATTGCTCCGGTAGGCAGCTGAAAGAGACCACATAAGGTGTTCTACCTACTTTCTGGGCTGAGATGAGGAACCGCTGATTTTTGGACTCTTCTGGTGACAAAATGTTTCAAACACACCCCATGCACAACTCCACCAGCTAAGGTGTCAGAAAGGAGTTCTCTTGGTAGTTTTGACACTACCCCGGTAGGCAGCAGAAAGGCAGCACAAAACTTTTTCTACCTGCTTTCTGGGCTGAGATCGGGAAATGCTGAATTTTGGTCTCGGCTGGTGAACAAAATGTTCCAAACATAGCCCACGCACAACTCCACCGGGGAAGGTGCCAGACAGGAGTTCTCTTAGTAGTTTTCACATTGCTCCTATAGGCAGCTGAAGACAGCGGAAAAGATGTTCTACCTACTTTCTGCGCTGAGGTGGGGAACAGCTGAATTTTGGACTCGGCTGGTGACAAAATGTTTGAAACACACCCCATGCACAACTCCACCGGGGAAGGTGCCAGACAAGAGTTCTCTTGATAGTTTTTACAGTGCTCTGGTAGGCAGCTTAAAGTCACCACAAAAGTTGTTCTACCTGCTTTCTGGGCTGTGATGGGGAAAAACTAAGTTTTGGACTCGGCCGGTGACAAAATGTTCCAAACACACCCCATGCACAACTCCAACGGGGAAGGTGCCAGAAAGCAGTTCTCTTGGTAGTTTTTACACTACTTGAGTAGGCATTTGAAAGACACCACAAAACTTTTTCTTCCTGCTTTCTGGGCTGAGACGGGAACCGCTGAATTTTGGACTCGGCTGGTGAACAAAATGTTCCAAACACACCCCATGCACAACTCCACCGGGGAAGGTGCCAGACAAGAGTTCTCTTGATAGTTTTTACATTGCTCTGGTAGGCAGCTTAAAGGCACCACAAAAGTTGTTCTACCTGCTTTCTGGGCTGTGATGGGGAAAAACTAAGTTTTGGACTCGGCCGGTGACAAAATGTTCCAAACACACCCCATGCACAACTCCAACGGGGAAGGTGCCAGAAAGCAGTTCTCTTGGTAGTTTTTACACTACTTGAGTAGGCATTTGAAAGACACCACAAAACTTTTTCTTCCTGCTTTCTGGGCTGAGACGGGAACCGCTGAATTTTGGACTCGGCTGGTGAACAAAATGTTCCAAACACACCCCATGCACAACTCCACCGGGGAAGGTGCCAGAAAGGAGTTCTGTTGGTACTTCTTACATTGCTCTGGTAGGCAGCTGAAAGGCACCACATGAGGTGTTCTACATGCTTTCTGGGCTGAGATCGGGAAATGCTGAATTTTGGTCTCGGCTGGTGAACAAAATGTTCCAAACATAGCCCACGCACAACTCCACCGGGGAAGGTGCCAGACAGGAGTTCTCTTAGTAGTTTTCACATTGCTCCTATAGGCAGCTGAAGACAGCGGAAAAGATGTTCTACCTACTTTCTGCGCTGAGGTGGGGAACAGCTGACTTTTGGACTCGGCTGGTGACAAAATGTTTGAAACACACCCCATGCACAACTCCACCGGGGAAGGTGCCAGACAAGAGTTCTCTTGATAGTTTTTACAGTGCTCTGGTAGGCAGCTTAAAGTCACCACAAAAGTTGTTCTACCTGCTTTCTGGGCTGTGATGGGGAAAAACTAAGTTTTGGACTCGGCCGGTGACAAAATGTTCCAAACACACCCCATGCACAACTCCAACGGGGAAGGTGCCAGAAAGCAGTTCTCTTGGTAGTTTTTACACTACTTGAGTAGGCATTTGAAAGACACCACAAAACTTTTTCTTCCTGCTTTCTGGGCTGAGACGGGAACCGCTGAATTTTGGACTCGGCTGGTGAACAAAATGTTCCAAACACACCCCATGCACAACTCCACCGGGGAAGGTGCCAGAAAGGAGTTCTGTTGGTACTTCTTACATTGCTCTGGTAGGCAGCTGAAAGGCACCACATGAGGTGTTCTACATGCTTTCTGGGCTGAGATGGGGAACAGCTGAATTTTGGACTCGGCTTGTGACAAAATGTTCTAAACACACCCCATGCACAACTCCACCGGGGAAGGTGCCAGACAGGAGTTCTCTTGGTACTTTTTACATTGCTCTGGTAGGCAGCTGAAAGGCACAATAAAAGTTGTCTTTCTGCTTTCTGGGCTGAGATCGGGAAATGCTGAATTTTGGTCTCGGCTGGTGAACAAAATGTTCCAAACATACCCCACGCACAACTCCACCGGGGAAGGTGCCAGACAGGAGTTCTCTTAGTAGTTTTCACATTGCTCCTATAGGCAGCTGAAGACAGCGGAAAAGATGTTCTACCTACTTTCTGCGCTGAGGTGGGGAACAGCTGACTTTTGGACTCGGCTGGTGACAAAATGTTTGAAACACACCCCATGCACAACTCCACCGGGGAAGGTGCCAGACAAGAGTTCTCTTGATAGTTTTTACATTGCTCTGGTAGGCAGCTTAAAGGCACCACAAAAGTTGTTCTACCTGCTTTCTGGGCTGTGATGGGGAAAAACTAAGTTTTGGACTCGGCCGGTGACAAAATGTTCCAAACACACCCCATGCACAACTCCAACGGGGAAGGTGCCAGAAAGCAGTTCTCTT
Source organism: Falco peregrinus (assembly GCF_023634155.1). NCBI lineage: Eukaryota > Metazoa > Chordata > Aves > Falconiformes > Falconidae > Falco > Falco peregrinus. Next base: position 184,832 of record NC_073722.1, read on the forward strand.
GGTAGTTTTTACACTACTTGAGTAGGCATTTGAAAGACACCACAAAACTTTTTCTTCCTGCTTTCTGGGCTGAGACGGGAACCGCTGAATTTTGGACTCGGCTGGTGAACAAAATGTTCCAAACACACCCCATGCACAACTCCACCGGGGAAGGTGCCAGAAAGGAGTTCGCTTGGTACTTCTTACATTGCTCCGGTAGGCAGCTGAAAGAGACCACATAAGGTGTTCTACCTACTTTCTGGGCTGAGATGAGGAACCGCTGATTTTTGGACTCTTCTGGTGACAAAATGTTTCAAACACACCCCATGCACAACTCCACCAGCTAAGGTGTCAGAAAGGAGTTCTCTTGGTAGTTTTGACACTACCCCGGTAGGCAGCAGAAAGGCAGCACAAAACTTTTTCTACCTGCTTTCTGGGCTGAGATCGGGAAATGCTGAATTTTGGTCTCGGCTGGTGAACAAAATGTTCCAAACATAGCCCACGCACAACTCCACCGGGGAAGGTGCCAGACAGGAGTTCTCTTAGTAGTTTTCACATTGCTCCTATAGGCAGCTGAAGACAGCGGAAAAGATGTTCTACCTACTTTCTGCGCTGAGGTGGGGAACAGCTGACTTTTGGACTCGGCTGGTGACAAAATGTTTGAAACACACCCCATGCACAACTCCACCGGGGAAGGTGCCAGACAAGAGTTCTCTTGATAGTTTTTACAGTGCTCTGGTAGGCAGCTTAAAGGCACCACAAAAGTTGTTCTACCTGCTTTCTGGGCTGTGATGGGGAAAAACTAAGTTTTGGACTCGGCCGGTGACAAAATGTTCCAAACACACCCCATGCACAACTCCAACGGGGAAGGTGCCAGAAAGCAGTTCTCTTGGTAGTTTTTACACTACTTGAGTAGGCATTTGAAAGACACCACAAAACTTTTTCTTCCTGCTTTCTGGGCTGAGACGGGAACCGCTGAATTTTGGACTCGGCTGGTGAACAAAATGTTCCAAACACACCCCATGCACAACTCCACCGGGGAAGGTGCCAGACAAGAGTTCTCTTGATAGTTTTTACATTGCTCTGGTAGGCAGCTTAAAGGCACCACAAAAGTTGTTCTACCTGCTTTCTGGGCTGTGATGGGGAAAAACTAAGTTTTGGACTCGGCCGGTGACAAAATGTTCCAAACACACCCCATGCACAACTCCAACGGGGAAGGTGCCAGAAAGCAGTTCTCTTGGTAGTTTTTACACTACTTGAGTAGGCATTTGAAAGACACCACAAAACTTTTTCTTCCTGCTTTCTGGGCTGAGACGGGAACCGCTGAATTTTGGACTCGGCTGGTGAACAAAATGTTCCAAACACACCCCATGCACAACTCCACCGGGGAAGGTGCCAGAAAGGAGTTCTGTTGGTACTTCTTACATTGCTCTGGTAGGCAGCTGAAAGGCACCACATGAGGTGTTCTACATGCTTTCTGGGCTGAGATGGGGAACAGCTGAATTTTGGACTCGGCTTGTGACAAAATGTTCTAAACACACCCCATGCACAACTCCACCGGGGAAGGTGCCAGACAGGAGTTCTCTTGGTACTTTTTACATTGCTCTGGTAGGCAGCTGAAAGGCACAATAAAAGTTGTCTTTCTGCTTTCTGGGCTGAGATGGGACAAGGCGGAATTTTGGACTCGGCTGGTGACAAAATGTTACAAATACACTCCATGCACAACTCCACCGGGGAAGGTGCCAGACAGGAGTTCTGTTGGTACTTCTTACATTGCTCCGGTAGGCAGCTGAAAGAGACCACATAAGGTGTTCTACCTACTTTCTGGGCTGAGATGGGGAACCGCTGATTTTTGGACTCTTCTGGTGACAAAATGTTTCAAACACACCCCATGCACAACTCCACCAGCTAAGGTGTCAGAAAGGAGTTCTCTTGGTAGTTTTGACACTACCCCGGTAGGCAGCAGAAAGGCAGCACAAAACTTTTTCTACCTGCTTTCTGGGCTGAGATCGGGAAATGCTGAATTTTGGTCTCGGCTGGTGAACAAAATGTTCCAAACATAGCCCACGCACAACTCCACCGGGGAAGGTGCCAGACAGGAGTTCTCTTAGTAGTTTTCACATTGCTCCTATAGGCAGCTGAAGACAGCGGAAAAGATGTTCTACCTACTTTCTGCGCTGAGGTGGGGAACAGCTGAATTTTGGACTCGGCTGGTGACAAAATGTTTGAAACACACCCCATGCACAATTCCACCGGGGAAGGTGCCAGACAAGAGTTCTCTTGATAGTTTTTACATTGCTCTGGTAGGCAGCTTAAAGGCACCACAAAAGTTGTTCTACCTGCTTTCTGGGCTGTGATGGGGAAAAACTAAGTTTTGGACTCGGCCGGTGACAAAATGTTCCAAACACACCCCATGCACAACTCCAACGGGGAAGGTGCCAGAAAGCAGTTCTCTTGGTAGTTTTTACACTACTTGAGTAGGCATTTGAAAGACACCACAAAACTTTTTCTTCCTGCTTTCTGGGCTGAGACGGGAACCGCTGAATTTTGGACTCGGCTGGTGAACAAAATGTTCCAAACACACCCCATGCACAACTCCAACGGGGAAGGTGCCAGAAAGCAGTTCTCTTGGTAGTTTTTACACTACTTGAGTAGGCATTTGAAAGACACCACAAAACTTTTTCTTCCTGCTTTCTGGGCTGAGACGGGAACCGCTGAATTTTGGACTCGGCTGGTGAACAAAATGTTCCAAACACACCCCATGCACAACTCCACCGGGGAAGGTGCCAGACAGGAGTTCTCTTGGTACTTTTTACATTGCTCTGGTAGGCAGCTGAAAGGCACAATAAAAGTTGTCTTTCTGCTTTCTGGGCTGAGATGGGACAAGGCGGAATTTTGGACTCGGCTGGTGACAAAATGTTACAAATACACTCCATGCACAACTCCACCGGGGAAGGTGCCAGACAGGAGTTCTGTTGGTACTTCTTACATTGCTCCGGTAGGCAGCTGAAAGAGACCACATAAGGTGTTCTACCTACTTTCTGGGCTGAGATGGGGAACCGCTGATTTTTGGACTCTTCTGGTGACAAAATGTTTCAAACACACCCCATGCACAACTCCACCAGCTAAGGTGTCAGAAAGGAGTTCTCTTGGTAGTTTTGACACTACCCCGGTAGGCAGCAGAAAGGCAGCACAAAACTTTTTCTACCTGCTTTCTGGGCTGAGATCGGGAAATGCTGAATTTTGGTCTCGGCTGGTGAACAAAATGTTCCAAACATAGCCCACGCACAACTCCACCGGGGAAGGTGCCAGACAGGAGTTCTCTTAGTAGTTTTCACATTGCTCCTATAGGCAGCTGAAGACAGCGGAAAAGATGTTCTACCTACTTTCTGCGCTGAGGTGGGGAACAGCTGACTTTTGGACTCGGCTGGTGACAAAATGTTTGAAACACACCCCATGCACAACTCCACCGGGGAAGGTGCCAGACAAGAGTTCTCTTGATAGTTTTTACATTGCTCTGGTAGGCAGCTTAAAGGCACCACAAAAGTTGTTCTACCTGCTTTCTGGGCTGTGATGGGGAAAAACTAAGTTTTGGACTCGGCCGGTGACAAAATGTTCCAAACACACCCCATGCACAACTCCAACGGGGAAGGTGCCAGAAAGCAGTTCTCTTGGTAGTTTTTACACTACTTGAGTAGGCATTTGAAAGACACCACAAAACTTTTTCTTCCTGCTTTCTGGGCTGAGACGGGAACCGCTGAATTTTGGACTCGGCTGGTGAACAAAATGTTCCAAACACACCCCATGCACAACTCCACCGGGGAAGGTGCCAGAAAGGAGTTCTGTTGGTACTTCTTACATTGCTCTGGTAGGCAGCTGAAAGGCACCACATGAGGTGTTCTACATGCTTTCTGGGCTGAGATGGGGAACAGCTGAATTTTGGACTCGGCTTGTGACAAAATGTTCTAAACACACCCCATGCACAACTCCACCGGGGAAGGTGCCAGACAGGAGTTCTCTTGGTACTTTTTACATTGCTCTGGTAGGCAGCTGAAAGGCACAATAAAAGTTGTCTTTCTGCTTTCTGGGCTGAGATGGGACAAGGCGGAATTTTGGACTCGGCTGGTGACAAAATGTTACAAATACACTCCATGCACAACTCCACCGGGGAAGGTGCCAGACAGGAGTTCTGTTGGTACTTCTTACATTGCTCCGGTAGGCAGCTGAAAGAGACCACATAAGGTGTTCTACCTACTTTCTGGGCTGAGATGGGGAACCGCTGATTTTTGGACTCTTCTGGTGACAAAATGTTTCAAACACACCCCATGCACAACTCCACCAGCTAAGGTGTCAGAAAGGAGTTCTCTTGGTAGTTTTGACACTACCCCGGTAGGCAGCAGAAAGGCAGCACAAAACTTTTTCTACCTGCTTTCTGGGCTGAGATCGGGAAATGCTGAATTTTGGTCTCGGCTGGTGAACAAAATGTTCCAAACATAGCCCACGCACAACTCCACCGGGGAAGGTGCCAGACAGGAGTTCTCTTAGTAGTTTTCACATTGCTCCTATAGGCAGCTGAAGACAGCGGAAAAGATGTTCTACCTACTTTCTGCGCTGAGGTGGGGAACAGCTGACTTTTGGACTCGGCTGGTGACAAAATGTTTGAAACACACCCCATGCACAACTCCACCGGGGAAGGTGCCAGACAAGAGTTCTCTTGATAGTTTTTACAGTGCTCTGGTAGGCAGCTTAAAGTCACCACAAAAGTTGTTCTACCTGCTTTCTGGGCTGTGATGGGGAAAAACTAAGTTTTGGACTCGGCCGGTGACAAAATGTTCCAAACACACCCCATGCACAACTCCAACGGGGAAGGTGCCAGAAAGCAGTTCTCTTGGTAGTTTTTACACTACTTGAGTAGGCATTTGAAAGACACCACAAAACTTTTTCTTCCTGCTTTCTGGGCTGAGACGGGAACCGCTGAATTTTGGACTCGGCTGGTGAACAAAATGTTCCAAACACACCCCATGCACAACTCCACCGGGGAAGGTGCCAGAAAGGAGTTCTCTTGATAGTTTTTACATTGCTCTGGTAGGCAGCTTAAAGGCACCACAAAAGTTGTTCTACCTGCTTTCTGGGCTGTGATGGGGAAAAACTAAGTTTTGGACTCGGCCGGTGACAAAATGTTCCAAACACACCCCATGCACAACTCCAACGGGGAAGGTGCCAGAAAGCAGTTCTCTTGGTAGTTTTTACACTACTTGGGTAGGCATTTGAAAGACACCACAAAACTTTTTCTTCCTGCTTTCTGGGCTGAGACGGGAACCGCTGAATTTTGGACTCGGCTGGTGAACAAAATGTTCCAAACACACCCCATGCACAACTCCACCGGGGAAGGTGCCAGAAAGGAGTTCTGTTGGTACTTCTTACATTGCTCTGGTAGGCAGCTGAAAGGCACCACATGAGGTGTTCTACATGCTTTCTGGGCTGAGATGGGGAACAGCTGAATTTTGGACTCGGCTTGTGACAAAATGTTCTAAACACACCCCATGCACAACTCCACCGGGGAAGGTGCCAGACAGGAGTTCTCTTGGTACTTTTTACATTGCTCTGGTAGGCAGCTGAAAGGCACAATAAAAGTTGTCTTTCTGCTTTCTGGGCTGAGATGGGACAAGGCGGAATTTTGGACTCGGCTGGTGACAAAATGTTACAAATACACTCCATGCACAACTCCACCGGGGAAGGTGCCAGACAGGAGTTCTGTTGGTACATCTTACATTGCTCCGGTAGGCAGCTGAAAGAGACCACATAAGGTGTTCTACCTACTTTCTGGGCTGAGATGGGGAACCGCGATTTTTGGACTCTTCTGGTGACAAAATGTTTCAAACACACCCCATGCACAACTCCACCAGCTAAGGTGTCAGAAAGGAATTCTCTTGGTAGTTTTGACACTACCCCGGTAGGCAGCAGAAAGGCAGCACAAAACTTTTTCTACCTGCTTTCTGGGCTGAGATCGGGAAATGCTGAATTTTGGTCTCGGCTGGTGAACAAAATGTTCCAAACATAGCCCACGCACAACTCCACCGGGGAAGGTGCCAGACAGGAGTTCTCTTAGTAGTTTTCACATTGCTCCTATAGGCAGCTGAAGACAGCGGAAAAGATGTTCTACCTACTTTCTGCGCTGAGGTGGGGAACAGCTGACTTTTGGACTCGGCTGGTGACAAAATGTTTGAAACACACCCCATGCACAACTCCACCGGGGAAGGTGCCAGACAAGAGTTCTCTTGATAGTTTTTACATTGCTCTGGTAGGCAGCTTAAAGGCACCACAAAAGTTGTTCTACCTGCTTTCTGGGCTGTGATGGGGAAAAACTAAGTTTTGGACTCGGCCGGTGACAAAATGTTCCAAACACACCCCATGCACAACTCCAACGGGGAAGGTGCCAGAAAGCAGTTCTCTTGGTAGTTTTTACACTACTTGAGTAGGCATTTGAAAGACACCACAAAACTTTTTCTTCCTGCTTTCTGGGCTGAGACGGGAACCGCTGAATTTTGGACTCGGCTGGTGAACAAAATGTTCCAAACACACCCCATGCACAACTCCACCGGGGAAGGTGCCAGAAAGGAGTTCTGTTGGTACTTCTTACATTGCTCTGGTAGGCAGCTGAAAGGCACCACATGAGGTGTTCTACATGCTTTCTGGGCTGAGATGGGGAACAGCTGAATTTTGGACTCGGCTTGTGACAAAATGTTCTAAACACACCCCATGCACAACTCCACCGGGGAAGGTGCCAGACAGGAGTTCTCTTGGTACTTTTTACATTGCTCTGGTAGGCAGCTGAAAGGCACAATAAAAGTTGTCTTTCTGCTTTCTGGGCTGAGATGGGACAAGGCGGAATTTTGGACTCGGCTGGTGACAAAATGTTACAAATACACTCCATGCACAACTCCACCGGGGAAGGTGCCAGACAGGAGTTCTGTTGGTACTTCTTACATTGCTCCGGTAGGCAGCTGAAAGAGACCACATAAGGTGTTCTACCTACTTTCTGGGCTGAGATGGGGAACCGCTGATTTTTGGACTCTTCTGGTGACAAAATGTTTCAAACACACCCCATGCACAACTCCACCAGCTAAGGTGTCAGAAAGGAATTCTCTTGGTAGTTTTGACACTACCCCGGTAGGCAGCAGAAAGGCAGCACAAAACTTTTTCTACCTGCTTTCTGGGCTGAGATCGGGAAATGCTGAATTTTGGTCTCGGCTGGTGAACAAAATGTTCCAAACATAGCCCACGCACAACTCCACCGGGGAAGGTGCCAGACAGGAGTTCTCTTAGTAGTTTTCACATTGCTCCTATAGGCAGCTGAAGACAGCGGAAAAGATGTTCTACCTACTTTCTGCGCTGAGGTGGGGAACAGCTGAATTTTGGACTCGGCTGGTGACAAAATGTTTGAAACACACCCCATGCACAACTCCACCGGGGAAGGTGCCAGACAAGAGTTCTCTTGATAGTTTTTACATTGCTCTGGTAGGCAGCTTAAAGGCACCACAAAAGTTGTTCTACCTGCATTCTGGGCTGTGATCGGCAAAAAACTAAGTTTTGGACTCGGCCGGTGACAAAATGTTCCAAACACACCCCATGCACAACTCCAACGGGGAAGGTGCCAGAAAGCAGTTCTCTTGGTACTTCTTACATTGCTCTGGTAGGCAGCTGAAAGGCACCACATGAGGTGTTCTACATGCTTTCTGGGCTGAGATGGGGAACAGCTGAATTTTGGACTCGGCTTGTGACAAAATGTTCTAAACACACCCCATGCACAACTCCACCGGGGAAGGTGCCAGACAGGAGTTCTCTTGGTACTTTTTACATTGCTCTGGTAGGCAGCTGAAAGGCACAATAAAAGTTGTCTTTCTGCTTTCTGGGCTGAGATGGGACAAGGCGGAATTTTGGACTCGGCTGGTGACAAAATGTTACAAATACACTCCATGCACAACTCCACCGGGGAAGGTGCCAGACAGGAGTTCTGTTGGTACTTCTTACATTGCTCCGGTAGGCAGCTGAAAGAGACCACATAAGGTGTTCTACCTACTTTCTGGGCTGAGATGGGGAACCGCTGATTTTTGGACTCTTCTGGTGACAAAATGTTTCAAACACACCCCATGCACAACTCCACCAGCTAAGGTGTCAGAAAGGAGTTCTCTTGGTAGTTTTGACACTACCCCGGTAGGCAGCAGAAAGGCAGCACAAAACTTTTTCTACCTGCTTTCTGGGCTGAGATCGGGAAATGCTGAATTTTGGTCTCGGCTGGTGAACAAAATGTTCCAAACATAGCCCACGCACAACTCCACCGGGGAAGGTGCCAGACAGGAGTTCTCTTAGTAGTTTTCACATTGCTCCTATAGGCAGCTGAAGACAGCGGAAAAGATGTTCTACCTACTTTCTGCGCTGAGGTGGGGAACAGCTGAATTTTGGACTCGGCTGGTGACAAAATGTTTGAAACACACACCATGCACAACTCCACCGGGGAAGGTGCCAGACAAGAGTTCTCTTGATAGTTTTTACATTGCTCTGGTAGGCAGCTTAAAGGCACCACAAAAGTTGTTCTACCTGCTTTCTGGGCTGTGATCGGCAAAAAACTAAGTTTTGGACTCGGCCGGTGACAAAATGTTCCAAACACACCCCATGCACAACTCCAACGGGGAAGGTGCCAGAAAGCAGTTCTCTTGGTACTTCTTACATTGCTCTGGTAGGCAGCTGAAAGGCACCACATGAGGTGTTCTACATGCTTTCTGGGCTGAGATGGGGAACAGCTGAATTTTGGACTCGGCTTGTGACAAAATGTTCTAAACACACCCCATGCACAACTCCACCGGGGAAGGTGCCAGACAGGAGTTCTCTTGGTACTTTTTACATTGCTCTGGTAGGCAGCTGAAAGGCACAATAAAAGTTGTCTTTCTGCTTTCTGGGCTGAGATGGGACAAGGCGGAATTTTGGACTCGGCTGGTGACAAAATGTTACAAATACACTCCATGCACAACTCCACCGGGGAAGGTGCCAGACAGGAGTTCTGTTGGTACTTCTTACATTGCTCCGGTAGGCAGCTGAAAGAGACCACATAAGGTGTTCTACCTACTTTCTGGGCTGAGATGGGGAACCGCTGATTTTTGGACTCTTCTGGTGACAAAATGTTTCAAACACACCCCATGCACAACTCCACCAGCTAAGGTGTCAGAAAGGAGTTCTCTTGGTAGTTTTGACACTACCCCCGGTAGGCAGCAGAAAGGCAGCACAAAACTTTTTCTACCTGCTTTCTGGGCTGAGATCGGGAAATGCTGAATTTTGGTCTCGGCTGGTGAACAAAATGTTCCAAACATAGCCCACGCACAACTCCACCGGGGAAGGTGCCAGACAGGAGTTCTCTTAGTAGTTTTCACATTGCTCCTATAGGCAGCTGAAGACAGCGGAAAAGATGTTCTACCTACTTTCTGCGCTGAGGTGGGGAACAGCTGAATTTTGGACTCGGCTGGTGACAAAATGTTTGAAACACACCCCATGCACAACTCCACCGGGGAAGGTGCCAGACAAGAGTTCTCTTGATAGTTTTTACATTGCTCTGGTAGGCAGCTTAAAGGCACCACAAAAGTTGTTCTACCTGCTTTCTGGGCTGTGATGGGGAAAAACTAAGTTTTGGACTCGGCCGGTGACAAAATGTTCCAAACACACCCCATGCACAACTCCAACGGGGAAGGTGCCAGAAAGCAGTTCTCTTGGTAGTTTTTACACTACTTGAGTAGGCATTTGAAAGACACCACAAAACTTTTTCTTCCTGCTTTCTGGGCTGAGACGGGAACCGCTGAATTTTGGACTCGGCAGGTGAACAAAATGTTCCAAACACACCCCATGCACAACTCCACCGGGGAAGGTGCCAGACAGGAGTTCTGTTGGTACTTCTTACATTGCTCCGGTAGGCAGCTGAAAGAGACCACATAAGGTGTTCTACCTACTTTCTGGGCTGAGATGGGGAACCGCTGATTTTTGGACTCTTCTGGTGACAAAATGTTTCAAACACACCCCATGCACAACTCCACCAGCTAAGGTGTCAGAAAGGAGTTCTCTTGGTAGTTTTGACACTACCCCGGTAGGCAGCAGAAAGGCAGCACAAAACTTTTTCTACCTGCTTTCTGGGCTGAGATCGGGAAATGCTGAATTTTGGTCTCGGCTGGTGAACAAAATGTTCCAAACATAGCCCACGCACAACTCCACCGGGGAAGGTGCCAGACAGGAGTTCTCTTAGTAGTTTTCACGTTGCTCCTATAGGCAGCTGAAGACAGCGGAAAAGATGTTCTACCTACTTTCTGCGCTGAGATGGGGAACAGCTGACTTTTGGACTCGGCTGGTGACAAAATGTTTGAAACACACCCCATGCACAACTCCACCGGGGAAGGTGCCAGACAAGAGTTCTCTTGATAGTTTTTACATTGCTCTGGTAGGCAGCTTAAAGGCACCACAAAAGTTGTTCTACCTGCTTTCTGGGCTGTGATGGGGAAAAACTAAGTTTTGGACTCGGCCGGTGACAAAATGTTCCAAACACACCCCATGCACAACTCCACCGGGGAAGGTGCCAGAAAGCAGTTCTCTTGGTAGTTTTTACACTACTTGAGTAGGCATTTGAAAGACACCACAAAACTTTTTCTTCCTGCTTTCTGGGCTGAGGCGGGAACCGCTGAATTTTGGACTCGGCTGGTGAACAAAATGTTCCAAACACACCCCATGCACAACTCCAACGGGGAAGGTGCCAGAAAGGAGTTCTGTTGGTACTTCTTACATTGCTCTGGTAGGCAGCTGAAAGGCACCACATGAGGTGTTCTACATGCTTTCTGGGCTGAGATGGGGAACAGCTGAATTTTGGACTCGGCTTGTGACAAAATGTTCTAAACACACCCCATGCACAACTCCACCGGGGAAGGTGCCAGACAGGAGTTCTCTTGGTACTTTTTACATTGCTCTGGTAGGCAGCTGAAAGGCACAATAAAAGTTGTCTTTCTGCTTTCTGGGCTGAGATGGGACAAGGCGGAATTTTGGACTCGGCTGGTGACAAAATGTTACAAATACACTCCATGCACAACTCCACCGGGGAAGGTGCCAGACAGGAGTTCTGTTGGTACTTCTTACATTGCTCCGGTAGGCAGCTGAAAGAGACCACATAAGGTGTTCTACCTACTTTCTGGGCTGAGATGGGGAACCGCTGATTTTTGGACTCTTCTGGTGACAAAATGTTTCAAACACACCCCATGCACAACTCCACCAGCTAAGGTGTCAGAAAGGAATTCTCTTGGTAGTTTTGACACTACCCCGGTAGGCAGCAGAAAGGCAGCACAAAACTTTTTTTACCTGCTTTCTGGGCTGAGATCGGGAAATGCTGAATTTTGGTCTCGGCTGGTGAACAAAATGTTCCAAACATAGCCCACGCACAACTCCACCGGGGAAGGTGCCAGACAGGAGTTCTCTTAGTAGTTTTCACATTGCTCCTATAGGCAGCTGAAGACAGCGGAAAAGATGTTCTACCTACTTTCTGCGCTGAGGTGGGGAACAGCTGAATTTTGGACTCGGCTGGTGACAAAAAGTTTGAAACACACCCCATGCACAACTCCACCGGGGAAGGTGCCAGACAAGAGTTCTCTTGATAGTTTTTACATTGCTCTGGTAGGCAGCTTAAAGGCACCACAAAAGTTGTTCTACCTGCTTTCTGGGCTGTGATGGGGAAAAACTAAGTTTTGGACTCGGCCGGTGACAAAATGTTCCAAACACACCCCATGCACAACTCCAACGGGGAAGGTGCCAGAAAGCAGTTCTCTTGGTAGTTTTTACACTACTTGAATAGGCATTTGAAAGACACCACAAAACTTTTTCTTCCTGCTTTCTGGGCTGAGACGGGAACCGCTGAATTTTGGACTCGGCTGGTGAACAAAATGTTCCAAACACACCCCATGCACAACTCCACCGGGGAAGGTGCCAGAAAGGAGTTCTGTTGGTACTTCTTACATTGCTCTGGTAGGCAGCTGAAAGGCACCACATGAGGTGTTCTACATGCTTTCTGGGCTGAGATGGGGAACAGCTGAATTTTGGACTCGGCTTGTGACAAAATGTTCTAAACACACCCCATGCACAACTCCACCGGGGAAGGTGCCAGACAGGAGTTCTCTTGGTACTTTTTACATTGCTCTGGTAGGCAGCTGAAAGGCACAATAAAAGTTGTCTTTCTGCTTTCTGGGCTGAGATGGGACAAGGCGGAATTTTGGACTCGGCTGGTGACAAAATGTTACAAATACACTCCATGCACAACTCCACCGGGGAAGGTGCCAGAAAGGAGTTCTGTTGGTACTTCTTACATTGCTCTGGTAGGCAGCTGAAAGGCACCACATGAGGTGTTCTACATGCTTTCTGGGCTGAGATGGGGAACAGCTGAATTTTGGACTCGGCTTGTGACAAAATGTTCTAAACACACCCCATGCACAACTCCACCGGGGAAGGTGCCAGACAGGAGTTCTCTTGGTACTTTTTACATTGCTCTGGTAGGCAGCTGAAAGGCACAATAAAAGTTGTCTTTCTGCTTTCTGGGCTGAGATGGGACAAGGCGGAATTTTGGACTCGGCTGGTGACAAAATGTTACAAATACACTCCATGCACAACTCCACCGGGGAAGGTGCCAGACAGGAGTTCTGTTGGTACTTCTTACATTGCTCCGGTAGGCAGCTGAAAGAGACCACATAAGGTGTTCTACCTACTTTCTGGGCTGAGATGGGGAACCGCTGATTTTTGGACTCTTCTGGTGACAAAATGTTTCAAACACACCCCATGCACAACTCCACCAGCTAAGGTGTCAGAAAGGAATTCTCTTGGTAGTTTTGACACTACCCCGGTAGGCAGCAGAAAGGCAGCACAAAACTTTTTCTACCTGCTTTCTGGGCTGAGATCGGGAAATGCTGAATTTTGGTCTCGGCTGGTGAACAAAATGTTCCAAACATAGCCCACGCACAACTCCACCGGGGAAGGTGCCAGACAGGAGTTCTCTTAGTAGTTTTCACATTGCTCCTATAGGCAGCTGAAGACAGCGGAAAAGATGTTCTACCTACTTTCTGCGCTGAGGTGGGGAACAGCTGACTTTTGGACTCGGCTGGTGACAAAATGTTTGAAACACACCCCATGCACAACTCCACCGGGGAAGGTGCCAGACAAGAGTTCTCTTGATAGTTTTTACATTGCTCTGGTAGGCAGCTTAAAGGCACCACAAAAGTTGTTCTACCTGCTTTCTGGGCTGTGATGGGGAAAAACTAAGTTTTGGACTCGGCCGGTGACAAAATGTTCCAAACACACCCCATGCACAACTCCAACGGGGAAGGTGCCAGAAAGCAGTTCTCTTGGTAGTTTTTACACTACTTGAGTAGGCATTTGAAAGACACCACAAAACTTTTTCTTCCTGCTTTCTGGGCTAGAGACGGGAACCGCTGAATTTTGGACTCGGCTGGTGAACAAAATGTTCCAAACACACCCCATGCACAACTCCACCGGGGAAGGTGCCAGACAGGAGTTCTGTTGGTACTTCTTACATTGCTCCGGTAGGCAGCTGAAAGAGACCACATAAGGTGTTCTACCTACTTTCTGGGCTGAGATGGGGAACCGCTGATTTTTGGACTCTTCTGGTGACAAAATGTTTCAAACACACCCCATGCACAACTCCACCAGCTAAGGTGTCAGAAAGGAGTTCTCTTGGTAGTTTTGACACTACCCCGGTAGGCAGCAGAAAGGCAGCACAAAACTTTTTCTACCTGCTTTCTGGGCTGAGATCGGGAAATGCTGAATTTTGGTCTCGGCTGGTGAACAAAATGTTCCAAACATAGCCCACGCACAACTCCACCGGGGAAGGTGCCAGACAGGAGTTCTCTTAGTAGTTTTCACGTTGCTCCTATAGGCAGCTGAAGACAGCGGAAAAGATGTTCTACCTACTTTCTGCGCTGAGATGGGGAACAGCTGACTTTTGGACTCGGCTGGTGACAAAATGTTTGAAACACACCCCATGCACAACTCCACCGGGGAAGGTGCCAGACAAGAGTTCTCTTGATAGTTTTTACATTGCTCTGGTAGGCAGCTTAAAGGCACCACAAAAGTTGTTCTACCTGCTTTCTGGGCTGTGATGGGGAAAAACTAAGTTTTGGACTCGGCCGGTGACAAAATGTTCCAAACACACCCCATGCACAACTCCACCGGGGAAGGTGCCAGAAAGCAGTTCTCTTGGTAGTTTTTACACTACTTGAGTAGGCATTTGAAAGACACCACAAAACTTTTTCTTCCTGCTTTCTGGGCTGAGACGGGAACCGCTGAATTTTGGACTCGGCTGGTGAACAAAATGTTCCAAACACACCCCATGCACAACTCCACCGGGGAAGGTGCCAGAAAGGAGTTCTGTTGGTACTTCTTACATTGCTCTGGTAGGCAGCTGAAAGGCACCACATGAGGTGTTCTACATGCTTTCTGGGCTGAGATGGGGAACAGCTGAATTTTGGACTCGGCTTGTGACAAAATGTTCTAAACACACCCCATGCACAACTCCACCGGGGAAGGTGCCAGACAGGAGTTCTCTTGGTACTTTTTACATTGCTCTGGTAGGCAGCTGAAAGGCACAATAAAAGTTGTCTTTCTGCTTTCTGGGCTGAGATGGGACAAGGCGGAATTTTGGACTCGGCTGGTGACAAAATGTTACAAATACACTCCATGCACAACTCCACCGGGGAAGGTGCCAGACAGGAGTTCTGTTGGTACTTCTTACATTGCTCTGGTAGGCAGCTGAAAGAGACCACATAAGGTGTTCTACCTACTTTCTGGGCTGAGATGGGGAACCGCTGATTTTTGGACTCTTCTGGTGACAAAATGTTTCAAACACACCCCATGCACAACTCCACCAGCTAAGGTGTCAGAAAGGAATTCTCTTGGTAGTTTTGACACTACCCCGGTAGGCAGCAGAAAGGCAGCACAAAACTTTTTCTACCTGCTTTCTGGGCTGAGATCGGGAAATGCTGAATTTTGGTCTCGGCTGGTGAACAAAATGTTCCAAACATAGCCCACGCACAACTCCACCGGGGAAGGTGCCAGACAGGAGTTCTCTTAGTAGTTTTCACATTGCTCCTATAGGCAGCTGAAGACAGCGGAAAAGATGTTCTACCTACTTTCTGCGCTGAGGTGGGGAACAGCTGACTTTTGGACTCGGCTGGTGACAAAATGTTTGAAACACACCCCATGCACAACTCCACCGGGGAAGGTGCCAGACAAGAGTTCTCTTGATAGTTTTTACATTGCTCTGGTAGGCAGCTTAAAGGCACCACAAAAGTTGTTCTACCTGCTTTCTGGGCTGTGATGGGGAAAAACTAAGTTTTGGACTCGGCCGGTGACAAAATGTTCCAAACACACCCCATGCACAACTCCAACGGGGAAGGTGCCAGAAAGCAGTTCTCTTGGTAGTTTTTACACTACTTGAGTAGGCATTTGAAAGACACCACAAAACTTTTTCTTCCTGCTTTCTGGGCTAGAGACGGGAACCGCTGAATTTTGGACTCGGCTGGTGAACAAAATGTTCCAAACACACCCCATGCACAACTCCACCGGGGAAGGTGCCAGACAGGAGTTCTGTTGGTACTTCTTACATTGCTCCGGTAGGCAGCTGAAAGAGACCACATAAGGTGTTCTACCTACTTTCTGGGCTGAGATGGGGAACCGCTGATTTTTGGACTCTTCTGGTGACAAAATGTTTCAAACACACCCCATGCACAACTCCACCAGCTAAGGTGTCAGAAAGGAGTTCTCTTGGTAGTTTTGACACTACCCTGGTAGGCAGCAGAAAGGCAGCACAAAACTTTTTCTACCTGCTTTCTGGGCTGAGATCGGGAAATGCTGAATTTTGGTCTCGGCTGGTGAACAAAATGTTCCAAACATAGCCCACGCACAACTCCACCGGGGAAGGTGCCAGACAGGAGTTCTCTTAGTAGTTTTCACATTGCTCCTATAGGCAGCTGAAGACAGCGGAAAAGATGTTCTACCTACTTTCTGCGCTGAGGTGGGGAACAGCTGAATTTTGGACTCGGCTGGTGACAAAATGTTTGAAACACACCCCATGCACAACTCCACCGGGGAAGGTGCCAGACAAGAGTTCTCTTGATAGTTTTTACATTGCTCTGGTAGGCAGCTTAAAGGCACCACAAAAGTTGTTCTACCTGCTTTCTGGGCTGTGATGGGGAAAAACTAAGTTTTGGACTCGGCCGGTGACAAAATGTTCCAAACACACCCCATGCACAACTCCAACGGGGAAGGTGCCAGAAAGCAGTTCTCTTGGTAGTTTTTACACTACTTGAGTAGGCATTTGAAAGACACCACAAAACTTTTTCTTCCTGCTTTCTGGGCTGAGACGGTAACCGCTGAATTTTGGACTCGGCTGGTGAACAAAATGTTCCAAACACACCCCATGCACAACTCCACCGGGGAAGGTGCCAGAAAGGAGTTCTGTTGGTACTTCTTACATTGCTCTGGTAGGCAGCTGAAAGGCACCACATGAGGTGTTCTACATGCTTTCTGGGCTGAGATGGGGAACAGCTGAATTTTGGACTCGGCTTGTGACAAAATGTTCTAAACACACCCCATGCACAACTCCACCGGGGAAGGTGCCAGACAGGAGTTCTCTTGGTACTTTTTACATTGCTCTGGTAGGCAGCTGAAAGGCACAATAAAAGTTGTCTTTCTGCTTTCTGGGCTGAGATGGGACAAGGCGGAATTTTGGACTCGGCTGGTGACAAAATGTTACAAATACACTCCATGCACAACTCCACCGGGGAAGGTGCCAGACAGGAGTTCTGTTGGTACTTCTTACATTGCTCCGGTAGGCAGCTGAAAGAGACCACATAAGGTGTTCTACCTACTTTCTGGGCTGAGATGGGGAACCGCTGATTTTTGGACTCTTCTGGTGACAAAATGTTTCAAACACACCCCATGCACAACTCCACCAGCTAAGGTGTCAGAAAGGAATTCTCTTGGTAGTTTTGACACTACCCCGGTAGGCAGCAGAAAGGCAGCACAAAACTTTTTCTACCTGCTTTCTGGGCTGAGATCGGGAAATGCTGAATTTTGGTCTCGGCTGGTGAACAAAATGTTCCAAACATACCCCACGCACAACTCCACCGGGGAAGGTGCCAGACAGGAGTTCTCTTAGTAGTTTTCACATTGCTCCTATAGGCAGCTGAAGACAGCGGAAAAGATGTTCTACCTACTTTCTGCGCTGAGGTGGGGAACAGCTGAATTTTGGACTCGGCTGGTGACAAAATGTTTGAAACACACCCCATGCACAACTCCACCGGGGAAGGTGCCAGACAAGAGTTCTCTTGATAGTTTTTACATTGCTCTGGTAGGCAGCTTAAAGGCACCACAAAAGTTGTTCTACCTGCTTTCTGGGCTGTGATGGGGAAAAACTAAGTTTTGGACTCGGCCGGTGACAAAATGTTCCAAACACACCCCATGCACAACTCCAACGGGGAAGGTGCCAGAAAGCAGTTCTCTTGGTAGTTTTTACACTACTTGAGTAGGCATTTGAAAGACACCACAAAACTTTTTCTTCCTGCTTTCTGGGCTGAGACGGGAACCGCTGAATTTTGGACTCGGCTGGTGAACAAAATGTTCCAAACACACCCCATGCACAACTCCACCGGGGAAGGTGCCAGAAAGGAGTTCTGTTGGTACTTCTTACATTGCTCTGGTAGGCAGCTGAAAGGCACCACATGAGGTGTTCTACATGCTTTCTGGGCTGAGATGGGGAACAGCTGAATTTTGGACTCGGCTTGTGACAAAATGTTCTAAACACACCCCATGCACAACTCCACCGGGGAAGGTGCCAGACAGGAGTTCTCTTGGTACTTTTTACATTGCTCTGGTAGGCAGCTGAAAGGCACAATAAAAGTTGTCTTTCTGCTTTCTGGGCTGAGATGGGACAAGGCGGAATTTTGGACTCGGCTGGTGACAAAATGTTACAAATACACTCCATGCACAACTCCACCGGGGAAGGTGCCAGACAGGAGTTCTGTTGGTACTTCTTACATTGCTCCGGTAGGCAGCTGAAAGAGACCACATAAGGTGTTCTACCTACTTTCTGGGCTGAGATGGGGAACCGCTGATTTTTGGACTCTTCTGGTGACAAAATGTTTCAAACACACCCCATGCACAACTCCACCAGCTAAGGTGTCAGAAAGGAGTTCTCTTGGTAGTTTTGACACTACCCCGGTAGGCAGCAGAAAGGCAGCACAAAACTTTTTCTACCTGCTTTCTGGGCTGAGATCGGGAAATGCTGAATTTTGGTCTCGGCTGGTGAACAAAATGTTCCAAACATAGCCCACGCACAACTCCACCGGGGAAGGTGCCAGACAGGAGTTCTCTTAGTAGTTTTCACATTGCTCCTATAGGCAGCTGAAGACAGCGGAAAAGATGTTCTACCTACTTTCTGCGCTGAGGTGGGGAACAGCTGAATTTTGGACTCGGCTGGTGACAAAATGTTTGAAACACACACCATGCACAACTCCACCGGGGAAGGTGCCAGACAAGAGTTCTCTTGATAGTTTTTACATTGCTCTGGTAGGCAGCTTAAAGGCACCACAAAAGTTGTTCTACCTGCTTTCTGGGCTGTGATCGGCAAAAAACTAAGTTTTGGACTCGGCCGGTGACAAAATGTTCCAAACACACCCCATGCACAACTCCAACGGGGAAGGTGCCAGAAAGCAGTTCTCTTGGTACTTCTTACATTGCTCTGGTAGGCAGCTGAAAGGCACCACATGAGGTGTTCTACATGCTTTCTGGGCTGAGATGGGGAACAGCTGAATTTTGGACTCGGCTTGTGACAAAATGTTCTAAACACACCCCATGCACAACTCCACCGGGGAAGGTGCCAGAAAGGAGTTCTCTTGGTAGTTTTTACATTGCTCTGGTAGGCAGCTGAAAGGCACAATAAAAGTTGTCTTTCTGCTTTCTGGGCTGAGATGGGACAAGGCGGAATTTTGGACTCGGCTGGTGACAAAATGTTACAAATACACTCCATGCACAACTCCACCGGGGAAGGTGCCAGACAGGAGTTCTGTTGGTACTTCTTACATTGCTCCGGTAGGCAGCTGAAAGAGACCACATAAGGTGTTCTACCTACTTTCTGGGCTGAGATGGGGAACCGCTGATTTTTGGACTCTTCTGGTGACAAAATGTTTCAAACACACCCCATGCACAACTCCACCAGCTAAGGTGTCAGAAAGGAATTCTCTTGGTAGTTTTGACACTACCCCGGTAGGCAGCAGAAAGGCAGCACAAAACTTTTTCTACCTGCTTTCTGGGCTGAGATCGGGAAATGCTGAATTTTGGTCTCGGCTGGTGAACAAAATGTTCCAAACATAGCCCACGCACAACTCCACCGGGGAAGGTGCCAGACAGGAGTTCTCTTAGTAGTTTTCACATTGCTCCTATAGGCAGCTGAAGACAGCGGAAAAGATGTTCTACCTACTTTCTGCGCTGAGGTGGGGAACAGCTGACTTTTGGACTCGGCTGGTGACAAAATGTTTGAAACACACCCCATGCACAACTCCACCGGGGAAGGTGCCAGACAAGAGTTCTCTTGATAGTTTTTACATTGCTCTGGTAGGCAGCTTAAAGGCACCACAAAAGTTGTTCTACCTGCTTTCTGGGCTGTGATGGGGAAAAAACTAAGTTTTGGACTCGGCCGGTGACAAAATGTTCCAAACACACCCCATGCACAACTCCAACGGGGAAGGTGCCAGAAAGCAGTTCTCTTGGTAGTTTTTACACTACTTGAGTAGGCATTTGAAAGACACCACAAAACTTTTTCTTCCTGCTTTCTGGGCTAGAGACGGGAACCGCTGAATTTTGGACTCGGCTGGTGAACAAAATGTTCCAAACACACCCCATGCACAACTCCACCGGGGAAGGTGCCAGACAGGAGTTCTGTTGGTACTTCTTACATTGCTCCGGTAGGCAGCTGAAAGAGACCACATAAGGTGTTCTACCTACTTTCTGGGCTGAGATGGGGAACCGCTGATTTTTGGACTCTTCTGGTGACAAAATGTTTCAAACACACCCCATGCACAACTCCACCAGCTAAGGTGTCAGAAAGGAGTTCTCTTGGTAGTTTTGACACTACCCCGGTAGGCAGCAGAAAGGCAGCACAAAACTTTTTCTACCTGCTTTCTGGGCTGAGATCGGGAAATGCTGAATTTTGGTCTCGGCTGGTGAACAAAATGTTCCAAACATAGCCCACGCACAACTCCACCGGGGAAGGTGCCAGACAGGAGTTCTCTTAGTAGTTTTCACATTGCTCCTATAGGCAGCTGAAGACAGCGGAAAAGATGTTCTACCTACTTTCTGCGCTGAGGTGGGGAACAGCTGACTTTTGGACTCGGCTGGTGACAAAATGTTTGAAACACACCCCATGCACAACTCCACCGGGGAAGGTGCCAGACAAGAGTTCTCTTGATAGTTTTTACATTGCTCTGGTAGGCAGCTTAAAGGCACCACAAAAGTTGTTCTACCTGCTTTCTGGGCTGTGATGGGGAAAAACTAAGTTTTGGACTCGGCCGGTGACAAAATGTTCCAAACACACCCCATGCACAACTCCAACGGGGAAGGTGCCAGAAAGCAGTTCTCTTGGTAGTTTTTACACTACTTGAGTAGGCATTTGAAAGACACCACAAAACTTTTTCTTCCTGCTTTCTGGGCTGAGACGGGAACCGCTGAATTTTGGACTCGGCTGGTGAACAAAATGTTCCAAACACACCCCATGCACAACTCCACCGGGGAAGGTGCCAGAAAGGAGTTCTGTTGGTACTTCTTACATTGCTCTGGTAGGCAGCTGAAAGGCACCACATGAGGTGTTCTACATGCTTTCTGGGCTGAGATGGGGAACAGCTGAATTTTGGACTCGGCTTGTGACAAAATGTTCTAAACACACCCCATGCACAACTCCACCGGGGAAGGTGCCAGACAGGAGTTCTCTTGGTACTTTTTACATTGCTCTGGTAGGCAGCTGAAAGGCACAATAAAAGTTGTCTTTCTGCTTTCTGGGCTGAGATGGGACAAGGCGGAATTTTGGACTCGGCTGGTGAACAAAATGTTCCAAACACACCCCATGCACAACTCCAACGGGGAAGGTGCCAGAAAGGAGTTCTGTTGGTACTTCTTACATTGCTCTGGTAGGCAGCTGAAAGGCACCACATGAGGTGTTCTACATGCTTTCTGGGCTGAGATGGGGAACAGCTGAATTTTGGACTCGGCTTGTGACAAAATGTTCTAAACACACCCCATGCACAACTCCACCGGGGAAGGTGCCAGACAGGAGTTCTCTTGGTACTTTTTACATTGCTCTGGTAGGCAGCTGAAAGGCACAATAAAAGTTGTCTTTCTGCTTTCTGGGCTGAGATGGGACAAGGCGGAATTTTGGACTCGGCTGGTGACAAAATGTTACAAATACACTCCATGCACAACTCCACCGGGGAAGGTGCCAGACAGGAGTTCTGTTGGTACTTCTTACATTGCTCCGGTAGGCAGCTGAAAGAGACCACATAAGGTGTTCTACCTACTTTCTGGGCTGAGATGGGGAACCGCTGATTTTTGGACTCTTCTGGTGACAAAATGTTTCAAACACACCCCATGCACAACTCCACCAGCTAAGGTGTCAGAAAGGAATTCTCTTGGTAGTTTTGACACTACCCCGGTAGGCAGCAGAAAGGCAGCACAAAACTTTTTCTACCTGCTTTCTGGGCTGAGATCGGGAAATGCTGAATTTTGGTCTCGGCTGGTGAACAAAATGTTCCAAACATACCCCACGCACAACTCCACCGGGGAAGGTGCCAGACAGGAGTTCTCTTAGTAGTTTTCACATTGCTCCTATAGGCAGCTGAAGACAGCGGAAAAGATGTTCTACCTACTTTCTGCGCTGAGGTGGGGAACAGCTGAATTTTGGACTCGGCTGGTGACAAAATGTTTGAAACACACCCCATGCACAACTCCACCGGGGAAGGTGCCAGACAAGAGTTCTCTTGATAGTTTTTACATTGCTCTGGTAGGCAGCTTAAAGGCACCACAAAAGTTGTTCTACCTGCTTTCTGGGCTGTGATGGGGAAAAACTAAGTTTTGGACTCGGCCGGTGACAAAATGTTCCAAACACACCCCATGCACAACTCCAACGGGGAAGGTGCCAGAAAGCAGTTCTCTTGGTAGTTTTTACACTACTTGAGTAGGCATTTGAAAGACACCACAAAACTTTTTCTTCCTGCTTTCTGGGCTGAGACGGGAACCGCTGAATTTTGGACTCGGCTGGTGAACAAAATGTTCCAAACACACCCCATGCACAACTCCACCGGGGAAGGTGCCAGAAAGGAGTTCTGTTGGTACTTCTTACATTGCTCTGGTAGGCAGCTGAAAGGCACCACATGAGGTGTTCTACATGCTTTCTGGGCTGAGATGGGGAACAGCTGAATTTTGGACTCGGCTTGTGACAAAATGTTCTAAACACACCCCATGCACAACTCCACCGGGGAAGGTGCCAGACAGGAGTTCTCTTGGTACTTTTTACATTGCTCTGGTAGGCAGCTGAAAGGCACAATAAAAGTTGTCTTTCTGCTTTCTGGGCTGAGATGGGACAAGGCGGAATTTTGGACTCGGCTGGTGACAAAATGTTACAAATACACTCCATGCACAACTCCACCGGGGAAGGTGCCAGACAGGAGTTCTGTTGGTACTTCTTACATTGCTCCGGTAGGCAGCTGAAAGAGACCACATAAGGTGTTCTACCTACTTTCTGGGCTGAGATGGGGAACCGCTGATTTTTGGACTCTTCTGGTGACAAAATGTTTCAAACACACCCCATGCACAACTCCACCAGCTAAGGTGTCAGAAAGGAGTTCTCTTGGTAGTTTTGACACTACCCCGGTAGGCAGCAGAAAGGCAGCACAAAACTTTTTCTACCTGCTTTCTGGGCTGAGATCGGGAAATGCTGAATTTTGGTCTCGGCTGGTGAACAAAATGTTCCAAACATAGCCCACGCACAACTCCACCGGGGAAGGTGCCAGACAGGAGTTCTCTTAGTAGTTTTCACATTGCTCCTATAGGCAGCTGAAGACAGCGGAAAAGATGTTCTACCTACTTTCTGCGCTGAGGTGGGGAACAGCTGAATTTTGGACTCGGCTGGTGACAAAATGTTTGAAACACACACCATGCACAACTCCACCGGGGAAGGTGCCAGACAAGAGTTCTCTTGATAGTTTTTACATTGCTCTGGTAGGCAGCTGAAAGGCACCACAAAAGTTGTTCTACCTGCTTTCTGGGCTGTGATCGGCAAAAAACTAAGTTTTGGACTCGGCCGGTGACAAAATGTTCCAAACACACCCCATGCACAACTCCAACGGGGAAGGTGCCAGAAAGCAGTTCTCTTGGTACTTCTTACATTGCTCTGGTAGGCAGCTGAAAGGCACCACATGAGGTGTTCTACATGCTTTCTGGGCTGAGATGGGGAACAGCTGAATTTTGGACTCGGCTTGTGACAAAATGTTCTAAACACACCCCATGCACAACTCCACCGGGGAAGGTGCCAGACAGGAGTTCTCTTGGTACTTTTTACATTGCTCTGGTAGGCAGCTGAAAGGCACAATAAAAGTTGTCTTTCTGCTTTCTGGGCTGAGATGGGACAAGGCGGAATTTTGGACTCGGCTGGTGACAAAATGTTACAAATACACTCCATGCACAACTCCACCGGGGAAGGTGCCAGACAGGAGTTCTGTTGGTACTTCTTACATTGCTCCGGTAGGCAGCTGAAAGAGACCACATAAGGTGTTCTACCTACTTTCTGGGCTGAGATGGGGAACCGCTGATTTTTGGACTCTTCTGGTGACAAAATGTTTCAAACACACCCCATGCACAACTCCACCAGCTAAGGTGTCAGAAAGGAGTTCTCTTGGTAGTTTTGACACTACCCCGGTAGGCAGCAGAAAGGCAGCACAAAACTTTTTCTACCTGCTTTCTGGGCTGAGATCGGGAAATGCTGAATTTTGGTCTCGGCTGGTGAACAAAATGTTCCAAACATAGCCCACACACAACTCCACCGGGGAAGGTGCCAGACAGGAGTTCTCTTAGTAGTTTTCACATTGCTCCTATAGGCAGCTGAAGACAGCGGAAAAGATGTTCTACCTACTTTCTGCGCTGAGGTGGGGAACAGCTGACTTTTGGACTCGGCTGGTGACAAAATGTTTGAAACACACCCCATGCACAACTCCACCGGGGAAGGTGCCAGACAAGAGTTCTCTTGATAGTTTTTACATTGCTCTGGTAGGCAGCTTAAAGGCACCACAAAAGTTGTTCTACCTGCTTTCTGGGCTGTGATGGGGAAAAACTAAGTTTTGGACTCGGCCGGTGACAAAATGTTCCAAACACACCCCATGCACAACTCCAACGGGGAAGGTGCCAGAAAGCAGTTCTCTTGGTAGTTTTTACACTACTTGAGTAGGCATTTGAAAGACACCACAAAACTATTTCTTCCTGCTTTCTGGGCTGAGACGGGAACCGCTGAATTTTGGACTCGGCTGGTGAACAAAATGTTCCAAACACACCCCATGCACAACTCCACCGGGGAAGGTGCCAGACAGGAGTTCTGTTGGTACTTCTTACATTGCTCCGGTAGGCAGCTGAAAGAGACCACATAAGGTGTTCTACCTACTTTCTGGGCTGAGATGGGGAACCGCTGATTTTTGGACTCTTCTGGTGACAAAATGTTTCAAACACACCCCATGCACAACTCCACCAGCTAAGGTGTCAGAAAGGAGTTCTCTTGGTAGTTTTGACACTACCCCGGTAGGCAGCAGAAAGGCAGCACAAAACTTTTTCTACCTGCTTTCTGGGCTGAGATCGGGAAATGCTGAATTTTGGTCTCGGCTGGTGAACAAAATGTTCCAAACATAGCCCACGCACAACTCCACCGGGGAAGGTGCCAGACAGGAGTTCTCTTAGTAGTTTTCACGTTGCTCCTATAGGCAGCTGAAGACAGCGGAAAAGATGTTCTACCTACTTTCTGCGCTGAGATGGGGAACAGCTGACTTTTGGACTCGGCTGGTGACAAAATGTTTGAAACACACCCCATGCACAACTCCACCGGGGAAGGTGCCAGACAAGAGTTCTCTTGATAGTTTTTACATTGCTCTGGTAGGCAGCTTAAAGGCACCACAAAAGTTGTTCTACCTGCTTTCTGGGCTGTGATGGGGAAAAACTAAGTTTTGGACTCGGCCGGTGACAAAATGTTCCAAACACACCCCATGCACAACTCCACCGGGGAAGGTGCCAGAAAGCAGTTCTCTTGGTAGTTTTTACACTACTTGAGTAGGCATTTGAAAGACACCACAAAACTTTTTCTTCCTGCTTTCTGGGCTGAGGCGGGAACCGCTGAATTTTGGACTCGGCTGGTGAACAAAATGTTCCAAACACACCCCATGCACAACTCCACCGGGGAAGGTGCCAGAAAGGAGTTCTGTTGGTACTTCTTACATTGCTCTGGTAGGCAGCTGAAAGGCACCACATGAGGTGTTCTACATGCTTTCTGGGCTGAGATGGGGAACAGCTGAATTTTGGACTCGGCTTGTGACAAAATGTTCTAAACACACCCCATGCACAACTCCACCGGGGAAGGTGCCAGACAGGAGTTCTCTTGGTACTTTTTACATTGCTCTGGTAGGCAGCTGAAAGGCACAATAAAAGTTGTCTTTCTGCTTTCTGGGCTGAGATGGGACAAGGCGGAATTTTGGACTCGGCTGGTGACAAAATGTTACAAATACACTCCATGCACAACTCCACCGGGGAAGGTGCCAGACAGGAGTTCTGTTGGTACTTCTTACATTGCTCCGGTAGGCAGCTGAAAGAGACCACATAAGGTGTTCTACCTACTTTCTGGGCTGAGATGGGGAACCGCTGATTTTTGGACTCTTCTGGTGACAAAATGTTTCAAACACACCCCATGCACAACTCCACCAGCTAAGGTGTCAGAAAGGAATTCTCTTGGTAGTTTTGACACTACCCCGGTAGGCAGCAGAAAGGCAGCACAAAACTTTTTTTACCTGCTTTCTGGGCTGAGATCGGGAAATGCTGAATTTTGGTCTCGGCTGGTGAACAAAATGTTCCAAACATACCCCACGCACAACTCCACCGGGGAAGGTGCCAGACAGGAGTTCTCTTAGTAGTTTTCACATTGCTCCTATAGGCAGCTGAAGACAGCGGAAAAGATGTTCTACCTACTTTCTGCGCTGAGGTGGGGAACAGCTGAATTTTGGACTCGGCTGGTGACAAAATGTTTGAAACACACCCCATGCACAACTCCACCGGGGAAGGTGCCAGACAAGAGTTCTCTTGATAGTTTTTACATTGCTCTGGTAGGCAGCTTAAAGGCACCACAAAAGTTGTTCTACCTGCTTTCTGGGCTGTGATGGGGAAAAACTAAGTTTTGGACTCGGCCGGTGACAAAATGTTCCAAACACACCCCATGCACAACTCCAACGGGGAAGGTGCCAGAAAGCAGTTCTCTTGGTAGTTTTTACACTACTTGAATAGGCATTTGAAAGACACCACAAAACTTTTTCTTCCTGCTTTCTGGGCTGAGACGGGAACCGCTGAATTTTGGACTCGGCTGGTGAACAAAATGTTCCAAACACACCCCATGCACAACTCCACCGGGGAAGGTGCCAGAAAGGAGTTCTGTTGGTACTTCTTACATTGCTCTGGTAGGCAGCTGAAAGGCACCACATGAGGTGTTCTACATGCTTTCTGGGCTGAGATGGGGAACAGCTGAATTTTGGACTCGGCTTGTGACAAAATGTTCTAAACACACCCCATGCACAACTCCACCGGGGAAGGTGCCAGACAGGAGTTCTCTTGGTACTTTTTACATTGCTCTGGTAGGCAGCTGAAAGGCACAATAAAAGTTGTCTTTCTGCTTTCTGGGCTGAGATGGGACAAGGCGGAATTTTGGACTCGGCTGGTGACAAAATGTTACAAATACACTCCATGCACAACTCCACCGGGGAAGGTGCCAGAAAGGAGTTCTGTTGGTACTTCTTACATTGCTCTGGTAGGCAGCTGAAAGGCACCACATGAGGTGTTCTACATGCTTTCTGGGCTGAGATGGGGAACAGCTGAATTTTGGACTCGGCTTGTGACAAAATGTTCTAAACACACCCCATGCACAACTCCACCGGGGAAGGTGCCAGACAGGAGTTCTCTTGGTACTTTTTACATTGCTCTGGTAGGCAGCTGAAAGGCACAATAAAAGTTGTCTTTCTGCTTTCTGGGCTGAGATGGGACAAGGCGGAATTTTGGACTCGGCTGGTGACAAAATGTTACAAATACACTCCATGCACAACTCCACCGGGGAAGGTGCCAGACAGGAGTTCTGTTGGTACTTCTTACATTGCTCCGGTAGGCAGCTGAAAGAGACCACATAAGGTGTTCTACCTACTTTCTGGGCTGAGATGGGGAACCGCTGATTTTTGGACTCTTCTGGTGACAAAATGTTTCAAACACACCCCATGCACAACTCCACCAGCTAAGGTGTCAGAAAGGAATTCTCTTGGTAGTTTTGACACTACCCCGGTAGGCAGCAGAAAGGCAGCACAAAACTTTTTCTACCTGCTTTCTGGGCTGAGATCGGGAAATGCTGAATTTTGGTCTCGGCTGGTGAACAAAATGTTCCAAACATAGCCCACGCACAACTCCACCGGGGAAGGTGCCAGACAGGAGTTCTCTTAGTAGTTTTCACATTGCTCCTATAGGCAGCTGAAGACAGCGGAAAAGATGTTCTACCTACTTTCTGCGCTGAGGTGGGGAACAGCTGACTTTTGGACTCGGCTGGTGACAAAATGTTTGAAACACACCCCATGCACAACTCCACCGGGGAAGGTGCCAGACAAGAGTTCTCTTGATAGTTTTTACATTGCTCTGGTAGGCAGCTTAAAGGCACCACAAAAGTTGTTCTACCTGCTTTCTGGGCTGTGATGGGGAAAAACTAAGTTTTGGACTCGGCCGGTGACAAAATGTTCCAAACACACCCCATGCACAACTCCAACGGGGAAGGTGCCAGAAAGCAGTTCTCTTGGTAGTTTTTACACTACTTGAGTAGGCATTTGAAAGACACCACAAAACTTTTTCTTCCTGCTTTCTGGGCTAGAGACGGGAACCGCTGAATTTTGGACTCGGCTGGTGAACAAAATGTTCCAAACACACCCCATGCACAACTCCACCGGGGAAGGTGCCAGACAGGAGTTCTGTTGGTACTTCTTACATTGCTCCGGTAGGCAGCTGAAAGAGACCACATAAGGTGTTCTACCTACTTTCTGGGCTGAGATGGGGAACCGCTGATTTTTGGACTCTTCTGGTGACAAAATGTTTCAAACACACCCCATGCACAACTCCACCAGCTAAGGTGTCAGAAAGGAGTTCTCTTGGTAGTTTTGACACTACCCCGGTAGGCAGCAGAAAGGCAGCACAAAACTTTTTCTACCTGCTTTCTGGGCTGAGATCGGGAAATGCTGAATTTTGGTCTCGGCTGGTGAACAAAATGTTCCAAACATAGCCCACGCACAACTCCACCGGGGAAGGTGCCAGACAGGAGTTCTCTTAGTAGTTTTCACGTTGCTCCTATAGGCAGCTGAAGACAGCGGAAAAGATGTTCTACCTACTTTCTGCGCTGAGATGGGGAACAGCTGACTTTTGGACTCGGCTGGTGACAAAATGTTTGAAACACACCCCATGCACAACTCCACCGGGGAAGGTGCCAGACAAGAGTTCTCTTGATAGTTTTTACATTGCTCTGGTAGGCAGCTTAAAGGCACCACAAAAGTTGTTCTACCTGCTTTCTGGGCTGTGATGGGGAAAAACTAAGTTTTGGACTCGGCCGGTGACAAAATGTTCCAAACACACCCCATGCACAACTCCACCGGGGAAGGTGCCAGAAAGCAGTTCTCTTGGTAGTTTTTACACTACTTGAGTAGGCATTTGAAAGACACCACAAAACTTTTTCTTCCTGCTTTCTGGGCTGAGACGGGAACCGCTGAATTTTGGACTCGGCTGGTGAACAAAATGTTCCAAACACACCCCATGCACAACTCCACCGGGGAAGGTGCCAGAAAGGAGTTCTGTTGGTACTTCTTACATTGCTCTGGTAGGCAGCTGAAAGGCACCACATGAGGTGTTCTACATGCTTTCTGGGCTGAGATGGGGAACAGCTGAATTTTGG
This sequence comes from Falco peregrinus, assembly GCF_023634155.1. Lineage (NCBI taxonomy): Eukaryota > Metazoa > Chordata > Aves > Falconiformes > Falconidae > Falco > Falco peregrinus. The sequence continues at coordinate 214,149 of NC_073722.1, forward strand.
ACTCGGCTTGTGACAAAATGTTCTAAACACACCCCATGCACAACTCCACCGGGGAAGGTGCCAGACAGGAGTTCTCTTGGTACTTTTTACATTGCTCTGGTAGGCAGCTGAAAGGCACAATAAAAGTTGTCTTTCTGCTTTCTGGGCTGAGATGGGACAAGGCGGAATTTTGGACTCGGCTGGTGACAAAATGTTACAAATACACTCCATGCACAACTCCACCGGGGAAGGTGCCAGACAGGAGTTCTGTTGGTACTTCTTACATTGCTCCGGTAGGCAGCTGAAAGAGACCACATAAGGTGTTCTACCTACTTTCTGGGCTGAGATGGGGAACCGCTGATTTTTGGACTCTTCTGGTGACAAAATGTTTCAAACACACCCCATGCACAACTCCACCAGCTAAGGTGTCAGAAAGGAATTCTCTTGGTAGTTTTGACACTACCCCGGTAGGCAGCAGAAAGGCAGCACAAAACTTTTTCTACCTGCTTTCTGGGCTGAGATCGGGAAATGCTGAATTTTGGTCTCGGCTGGTGAACAAAATGTTCCAAACATAGCCCACGCACAACTCCACCGGGGAAGGTGCCAGACAGGAGTTCTCTTAGTAGTTTTCACATTGCTCCTATAGGCAGCTGAAGACAGCGGAAAAGATGTTCTACCTACTTTCTGCGCTGAGGTGGGGAACAGCTGACTTTTGGACTCGGCTGGTGACAAAATGTTTGAAACACACCCCATGCACAACTCCACCGGGGAAGGTGCCAGACAAGAGTTCTCTTGATAGTTTTTACATTGCTCTGGTAGGCAGCTTAAAGGCACCACAAAAGTTGTTCTACCTGCTTTCTGGGCTGTGATGGGGAAAAACTAAGTTTTGGACTCGGCCGGTGACAAAATGTTCCAAACACACCCCATGCACAACTCCAACGGGGAAGGTGCCAGAAAGCAGTTCTCTTGGTAGTTTTTACACTACTTGAGTAGGCATTTGAAAGACACCACAAAACTTTTTCTTCCTGCTTTCTGGGCTAGAGACGGGAACCGCTGAATTTTGGACTCGGCTGGTGAACAAAATGTTCCAAACACACCCCATGCACAACTCCACCGGGGAAGGTGCCAGACAGGAGTTCTGTTGGTACTTCTTACATTGCTCCGGTAGGCAGCTGAAAGAGACCACATAAGGTGTTCTACCTACTTTCTGGGCTGAGATGGGGAACCGCTGATTTTTGGACTCTTCTGGTGACAAAATGTTTCAAACACACCCCATGCACAACTCCACCAGCTAAGGTGTCAGAAAGGAGTTCTCTTGGTAGTTTTGACACTACCCCGGTAGGCAGCAGAAAGGCAGCACAAAACTTTTTCTACCTGCTTTCTGGGCTGAGATCGGGAAATGCTGAATTTTGGTCTCGGCTGGTGAACAAAATGTTCCAAACATAGCCCACGCACAACTCCACCGGGGAAGGTGCCAGACAGGAGTTCTCTTAGTAGTTTTCACATTGCTCCTATAGGCAGCTGAAGACAGCGGAAAAGATGTTCTACCTACTTTCTGCGCTGAGGTGGGGAACAGCTGAATTTTGGACTCGGCTGGTGACAAAATGTTTGAAACACACCCCATGCACAACTCCACCGGGGAAGGTGCCAGACAAGAGTTCTCTTGATAGTTTTTACATTGCTCTGGTAGGCAGCTTAAAGGCACCACAAAAGTTGTTCTACCTGCTTTCTGGGCTGTGATGGGGAAAAACTAAGTTTTGGACTCGGCCGGTGACAAAATGTTCCAAACACACCCCATGCACAACTCCAACGGGGAAGGTGCCAGAAAGCAGTTCTCTTGGTAGTTTTTACACTACTTGAGTAGGCATTTGAAAGACACCACAAAACTTTTTCTTCCTGCTTTCTGGGCTGAGACGGGAACCGCTGAATTTTGGACTCGGCTGGTGAACAAAATGTTCCAAACACACCCCATGCACAACTCCACCGGGGAAGGTGCCAGAAAGGAGTTCTGTTGGTACTTCTTACATTGCTCTGGTAGGCAGCTGAAAGGCACCACATGAGGTGTTCTACATGCTTTCTGGGCTGAGATGGGGAACAGCTGAATTTTGGACTCGGCTTGTGACAAAATGTTCTAAACACACCCCATGCACAACTCCACCGGGGAAGGTGCCAGACAGGAGTTCTCTTGGTACTTTTTACATTGCTCTGGTAGGCAGCTGAAAGGCACAATAAAAGTTGTCTTTCTGCTTTCTGGGCTGAGATGGGACAAGGCGGAATTTTGGACTCGGCTGGTGAACAAAATGTTCCAAACACACCCCATGCACAACTCCAACGGGGAAGGTGCCAGAAAGGAGTTCTGTTGGTACTTCTTACATTGCTCTGGTAGGCAGCTGAAAGGCACCACATGAGGTGTTCTACATGCTTTCTGGGCTGAGATGGGGAACAGCTGAATTTTGGACTCGGCTTGTGACAAAATGTTCTAAACACACCCCATGCACAACTCCACCGGGGAAGGTGCCAGACAGGAGTTCTCTTGGTACTTTTTACATTGCTCTGGTAGGCAGCTGAAAGGCACAATAAAAGTTGTCTTTCTGCTTTCTGGGCTGAGATGGGACAAGGCGGAATTTTGGACTCGGCTGGTGACAAAATGTTACAAATACACTCCATGCACAACTCCACCGGGGAAGGTGCCAGACAGGAGTTCTGTTGGTACTTCTTACATTGCTCCGGTAGGCAGCTGAAAGAGACCACATAAGGTGTTCTACCTACTTTCTGGGCTGAGATGGGGAACCGCTGATTTTTGGACTCTTCTGGTGACAAAATGTTTCAAACACACCCCATGCACAACTCCACCAGCTAAGGTGTCAGAAAGGAATTCTCTTGGTAGTTTTGACACTACCCCGGTAGGCAGCAGAAAGGCAGCACAAAACTTTTTCTACCTGCTTTCTGGGCTGAGATCGGGAAATGCTGAATTTTGGTCTCGGCTGGTGAACAAAATGTTCCAAACATACCCCACGCACAACTCCACCGGGGAAGGTGCCAGACAGGAGTTCTCTTAGTAGTTTTCACATTGCTCCTATAGGCAGCTGAAGACAGCGGAAAAGATGTTCTACCTACTTTCTGCGCTGAGGTGGGGAACAGCTGAATTTTGGACTCGGCTGGTGACAAAATGTTTGAAACACACCCCATGCACAACTCCACCGGGGAAGGTGCCAGACAAGAGTTCTCTTGATAGTTTTTACATTGCTCTGGTAGGCAGCTTAAAGGCACCACAAAAGTTGTTCTACCTGCTTTCTGGGCTGTGATGGGGAAAAACTAAGTTTTGGACTCGGCCGGTGACAAAATGTTCCAAACACACCCCATGCACAACTCCAACGGGGAAGGTGCCAGAAAGCAGTTCTCTTGGTAGTTTTTACACTACTTGAGTAGGCATTTGAAAGACACCACAAAACTTTTTCTTCCTGCTTTCTGGGCTGAGACGGGAACCGCTGAATTTTGGACTCGGCTGGTGAACAAAATGTTCCAAACACACCCCATGCACAACTCCACCGGGGAAGGTGCCAGAAAGGAGTTCTGTTGGTACTTCTTACATTGCTCTGGTAGGCAGCTGAAAGGCACCACATGAGGTGTTCTACATGCTTTCTGGGCTGAGATGGGGAACAGCTGAATTTTGGACTCGGCTTGTGACAAAATGTTCTAAACACACCCCATGCACAACTCCACCGGGGAAGGTGCCAGACAGGAGTTCTCTTGGTACTTTTTACATTGCTCTGGTAGGCAGCTGAAAGGCACAATAAAAGTTGTCTTTCTGCTTTCTGGGCTGAGATGGGACAAGGCGGAATTTTGGACTCGGCTGGTGACAAAATGTTACAAATACACTCCATGCACAACTCCACCGGGGAAGGTGCCAGAAAGGAGTTCTGTTGGTACTTCTTACATTGCTCTGGTAGGCAGCTGAAAGGCACCACATGAGGTGTTCTACATGCTTTCTGGGCTGAGATGGGGAACAGCTGAATTTTGGACTCGGCTTGTGACAAAATGTTCTAAACACACCCCATGCACAACTCCACCGGGGAAGGTGCCAGACAGGAGTTCTCTTGGTACTTTTTACATTGCTCTGGTAGGCAGCTGAAAGGCACAATAAAAGTTGTTTTTCTGCTTTCTGGGCTGAGATGGGACAAGGCGGAATTTTGGACTCGGCTGGTGACAAAATGTTACAAATACACTCCATGCACAACTCCACCGGGGAAGGTGCCAGACAGGAGTTCTGTTGGTACTTCTTACATTGCTCCGGTAGGCAGCTGAAAGAGACCACATAAGGTGTTCTACCTACTTTCTGGGCTGAGATGGGGAACCGCTGATTTTTGGACTCTTCTGGTGACAAAATGTTTCAAACACACCCCATGCACAACTCCACCAGCTAAGGTGTCAGAAAGGAATTCTCTTGGTAGTTTTGACACTACCCCGGTAGGCAGCAGAAAGGCAGCACAAAACTTTTTCTACCTGCTTTCTGGGCTGAGATCGGGAAATGCTGAATTTTGGTCTCGGCTGGTGAACAAAATGTTCCAAACATACCCCACGCACAACTCCACCGGGGAAGGTGCCAGACAGGAGTTCTCTTAGTAGTTTTCACATTGCTCCTATAGGCAGCTGAAGACAGCGGAAAAGATGTTCTACCTACTTTCTGCGCTGAGGTGGGGAACAGCTGACTTTTGGACTCGGCTGGTGACAAAATGTTTGAAACACACCCCATGCACAACTCCACCGGGGAAGGTGCCAGACAAGAGTTCTCTTGATAGTTTTTACATTGCTCTGGTAGGCAGCTTAAAGGCACCACAAAAGTTGTTCTACCTGCTTTCTGGGCTGTGATGGGGAAAAACTAAGTTTTGGACTCGGCCGGTGACAAAATGTTCCAAACACACCCCATGCACAACTCCAACGGGGAAGGTGCCAGAAAGCAGTTCTCTTGGTAGTTTTTACACTACTTGAGTAGGCATTTGAAAGACACCACAAAACTTTTTCTTCCTGCTTTCTGGGCTAGAGACGGGAACCGCTGAATTTTGGACTCGGCTGGTGAACAAAATGTTCCAAACACACCCCATGCACAACTCCACCGGGGAAGGTGCCAGACAGGAGTTCTGTTGGTACTTCTTACATTGCTCCGGTAGGCAGCTGAAAGAGACCACATAAGGTGTTCTACCTACTTTCTGGGCTGAGATGGGGAACCGCTGATTTTTGGACTCTTCTGGTGACAAAATGTTTCAAACACACCCCATGCACAACTCCACCAGCTAAGGTGTCAGAAAGGAGTTCTCTTGGTAGTTTTGACACTACCCCGGTAGGCAGCAGAAAGGCAGCACAAAACTTTTTCTACCTGCTTTCTGGGCTGAGATCGGGAAATGCTGAATTTTGGTCTCGGCTGGTGAACAAAATGTTCCAAACATAGCCCACGCACAACTCCACCGGGGAAGGTGCCAGACAGGAGTTCTCTTAGTAGTTTTCACGTTGCTCCTATAGGCAGCTGAAGACAGCGGAAAAGATGTTCTACCTACTTTCTGCGCTGAGATGGGGAACAGCTGACTTTTGGACTCGGCTGGTGACAAAATGTTTGAAACACACCCCATGCACAACTCCACCGGGGAAGGTGCCAGACAAGAGTTCTCTTGATAGTTTTTACATTGCTCTGGTAGGCAGCTTAAAGGCACCACAAAAGTTGTTCTACCTGCTTTCTGGGCTGTGATGGGGAAAAACTAAGTTTTGGACTCGGCCGGTGACAAAATGTTCCAAACACACCCCATGCACAACTCCACCGGGGAAGGTGCCAGAAAGCAGTTCTCTTGGTAGTTTTTACACTACTTGAGTAGGCATTTGAAAGACACCACAAAACTTTTTCTTCCTGCTTTCTGGGCTGAGACGGGAACCGCTGAATTTTGGACTCGGCTGGTGAACAAAATGTTCCAAACACACCCCATGCACAACTCCACCGGGGAAGGTGCCAGAAAGGAGTTCTGTTGGTACTTCTTACATTGCTCTGGTAGGCAGCTGAAAGGCACCACATGAGGTGTTCTACATGCTTTCTGGGCTGAGATGGGGAACAGCTGAATTTTGGACTCGGCTTGTGACAAAATGTTCTAAACACACCCCATGCACAACTCCACCGGGGAAGGTGCCAGACAGGAGTTCTCTTGGTACTTTTTACATTGCTCTGGTAGGCAGCTGAAAGGCACAATAAAAGTTGTCTTTCTGCTTTCTGGGCTGAGATGGGACAAGGCGGAATTTTGGACTCGGCTGGTGACAAAATGTTACAAATACACTCCATGCACAACTCCACCGGGGAAGGTGCCAGACAGGAGTTCTGTTGGTACTTCTTACATTGCTCCGGTAGGCAGCTGAAAGAGACCACATAAGGTGTTCTACCTACTTTCTGGGCTGAGATGGGGAACCGCTGATTTTTGGACTCTTCTGGTGACAAAATGTTTCAAACACACCCCATGCACAACTCCACCAGCTAAGGTGTCAGAAAGGAATTCTCTTGGTAGTTTTGACACTACCCCGGTAGGCAGCAGAAAGGCAGCACAAAACTTTTTCTACCTGCTTTCTGGGCTGAGATCGGGAAATGCTGAATTTTGGTCTCGGCTGGTGAACAAAATGTTCCAAACATACCCCACGCACAACTCCACCGGGGAAGGTGCCAGACAGGAGTTCTCTTAGTAGTTTTCACATTGCTCCTATAGGCAGCTGAAGACAGCGGAAAAGATGTTCTACCTACTTTCTGCGCTGAGGTGGGGAACAGCTGACTTTTGGACTCGGCTGGTGACAAAATGTTTGAAACACACCCCATGCACAACTCCACCGGGGAAGGTGCCAGACAAGAGTTCTCTTGATAGTTTTTACATTGCTCTGGTAGGCAGCTTAAAGGCACCACAAAAGTTGTTCTACCTGCTTTCTGGGCTGTGATGGGGAAAAACTAAGTTTTGGACTCGGCCGGTGACAAAATGTTCCAAACACACCCCATGCACAACTCCACCGGGGAAGGTGCCAGAAAGCAGTTCTCTTGGTAGTTTTTACACTACTTGAGTAGGCATTTGAAAGACACCACAAAACTTTTTCTTCCTGCTTTCTGGGCTGAGACGGGAACCGCTGAATTTTGGACTCGGCTGGTGAACAAAATGTTCCAAACACACCCCATGCACAACTCCACCGGGGAAGGTGCCAGAAAGGAGTTCTGTTGGTACTTCTTACATTGCTCTGGTAGGCAGCTGAAAGGCACCACATGAGGTGTTCTACATGCTTTCTGGGCTGAGATGGGGAACAGCTGAATTTTGGACTCGGCTTGTGACAAAATGTTCTAAACACACCCCATGCACAACTCCACCGGGGAAGGTGCCAGACAGGAGTTCTCTTGGTACTTTTTACATTGCTCTGGTAGGCAGCTGAAAGGCACAATAAAAGTTGTCTTTCTGCTTTCTGGGCTGAGATGGGACAAGGCGGAATTTTGGACTCGGCTGGTGAACAAAATGTTCCAAACACACCCCATGCACAACTCCAACGGGGAAGGTGCCAGAAAGGAGTTCTGTTGGTACTTCTTACATTGCTCTGGTAGGCAGCTGAAAGGCACCACATGAGGTGTTCTACATGCTTTCTGGGCTGAGATGGGGAACAGCTGAATTTTGGACTCGGCTTGTGACAAAATGTTCTAAACACACCCCATGCACAACTCCACCGGGGAAGGTGCCAGACAGGAGTTCTCTTGGTACTTTTTACATTGCTCTGGTAGGCAGCTGAAAGGCACAATAAAAGTTGTCTTTCTGCTTTCTGGGCTGAGATTGGACAAGGCGGAATTTTGGACTCGGCTGGTGACAAAATGTTACAAATACACTCCATGCACAACTCCACCGGGGAAGGTGCCAGACAGGAGTTCTGTTGGTACTTCTTACATTGCTCCGGTAGGCAGCTGAAAGAGACCACATAAGGTGTTCTACCTACTTTCTGGGCTGAGATGGGGAACCGCTGATTTTTGGACTCTTCTGGTGACAAAATGTTTCAAACACACCCCATGCACAACTCCACCAGCTAAGGTGTCAGAAAGGAATTCTCTTGGTAGTTTTGACACTACCCCGGTAGGCAGCAGAAAGGCAGCACAAAACTTTTTCTACCTGCTTTCTGGGCTGAGATCGGGAAATGCTGAATTTTGGTCTCGGCTGGTGAACAAAATGTTCCAAACATACCCCACGCACAACTCCACCGGGGAAGGTGCCAGACAGGAGTTCTCTTAGTAGTTTTCACATTGCTCCTATAGGCAGCTGAAGACAGCGGAAAAGATGTTCTACCTACTTTCTGCGCTGAGGTGGGGAACAGCTGAATTTTGGACTCGGCTGGTGACAAAATGTTTGAAACACACCCCATGCACAACTCCACCGGGGAAGGTGCCAGACAAGAGTTCTCTTGATAGTTTTTACATTGCTCTGGTAGGCAGCTTAAAGGCACCACAAAAGTTGTTCTACCTGCTTTCTGGGCTGTGATGGGGAAAAACTAAGTTTTGGACTCGGCCGGTGACAAAATGTTCCAAACACACCCCATGCACAACTCCAACGGGGAAGGTGCCAGAAAGCAGTTCTCTTGGTAGTTTTTACACTACTTGAGTAGGCATTTGAAAGACACCACAAAACTTTTTCTTCCTGCTTTCTGGGCTGAGACGGGAACCGCTGAATTTTGGACTCGGCTGGTGAACAAAATGTTCCAAACACACCCCATGCACAACTCCACCGGGGAAGGTGCCAGAAAGGAGTTCTGTTGGTACTTCTTACATTGCTCTGGTAGGCAGCTGAAAGGCACCACATGAGGTGTTCTACATGCTTTCTGGGCTGAGATGGGGAACAGCTGAATTTTGGACTCGGCTTGTGACAAAATGTTCTAAACACACCCCATGCACAACTCCACCGGGGAAGGTGCCAGACAGGAGTTCTCTTGGTACTTTTTACATTGCTCTGGTAGGCAGCTGAAAGGCACAATAAAAGTTGTCTTTCTGCTTTCTGGGCTGAGATGGGACAAGGCGGAATTTTGGACTCGGCTGGTGAACAAAATGTTCCAAACACACCCCATGCACAACTCCAACGGGGAAGGTGCCAGAAAGGAGTTCTGTTGGTACTTCTTACATTGCTCTGGTAGGCAGCTGAAAGGCACCACATGAGGTGTTCTACATGCTTTCTGGGCTGAGATGGGGAACAGCTGAATTTTGGACTCGGCTTGTGACAAAATGTTCTAAACACACCCCATGCACAACTCCACCGGGGAAGGTGCCAGACAGGAGTTCTCTTGGTACTTTTTACATTGCTCTGGTAGGCAGCTGAAAGGCACAATAAAAGTTGTCTTTCTGCTTTCTGGGCTGAGATGGGACAAGGCGGAATTTTGGACTCGGCTGGTGACAAAATGTTACAAATACACTCCATGCACAACTCCACCGGGGAAGGTGCCAGACAGGAGTTCTGTTGGTACTTCTTACATTGCTCCGGTAGGCAGCTGAAAGAGACCACATAAGGTGTTCTACCTACTTTCTGGGCTGAGATGGGGAACCGCTGATTTTTGGACTCTTCTGGTGACAAAATGTTTCAAACACACCCCATGCACAACTCCACCAGCTAAGGTGTCAGAAAGGAATTCTCTTGGTAGTTTTGACACTACCCCGGTAGGCAGCAGAAAGGCAGCACAAAACTTTTTCTACCTGCTTTCTGGGCTGAGATCGGGAAATGCTGAATTTTGGTCTCGGCTGGTGAACAAAATGTTCCAAACATACCCCACGCACAACTCCACCGGGGAAGGTGCCAGACAGGAGTTCTCTTAGTAGTTTTCACATTGCTCCTATAGGCAGCTGAAGACAGCGGAAAAGATGTTCTACCTACTTTCTGCGCTGAGGTGGGGAACAGCTGAATTTTGGACTCGGCTGGTGACAAAATGTTTGAAACACACCCCATGCACAACTCCACCGGGGAAGGTGCCAGACAAGAGTTCTCTTGATAGTTTTTACATTGCTCTGGTAGGCAGCTTAAAGGCACCACAAAAGTTGTTCTACCTGCTTTCTGGGCTGTGATGGGGAAAAACTAAGTTTTGGACTCGGCCGGTGACAAAATGTTCCAAACACACCCCATGCACAACTCCACCGGGGAAGGTGCCAGAAAGCAGTTCTCTTGGTAGTTTTTACACTACTTGAGTAGGCATTTGAAAGACACCACAAAACTTTTTCTTCCTGCTTTCTGGGCTGAGACGGGAACCGCTGAATTTTGGACTCGGCTGGTGAACAAAATGTTCCAAACACACCCCATGCACAACTCCACCGGGGAAGGTGCCAGAAAGGAGTTCTGTTGGTACTTCTTACATTGCTCTGGTAGGCAGCTGAAAGGCACCACATGAGGTGTTCTACATGCTTTCTGGGCTGAGATGGGGAACAGCTGAATTTTGGACTCGGCTTGTGACAAAATGTTCTAAACACACCCCATGCACAACTCCACCGGGGAAGGTGCCAGACAGGAGTTCTCTTGGTACTTTTTACATTGCTCTGGTAGGCAGCTGAAAGGCACAATAAAAGTTGTCTTTCTGCTTTCTGGGCTGAGATGGGACAAGGCGGAATTTTGGACTCGGCTGGTGAACAAAATGTTCCAAACACACCCCATGCACAACTCCAACGGGGAAGGTGCCAGAAAGGAGTTCTGTTGGTACTTCTTACATTGCTCTGGTAGGCAGCTGAAAGGCACCACATGAGGTGTTCTACATGCTTTCTGGGCTGAGATGGGGAACAGCTGAATTTTGGACTCGGCTTGTGACAAAATGTTCTAAACACACCCCATGCACAACTCCACCGGGGAAGGTGCCAGACAGGAGTTCTCTTGGTACTTTTTACATTGCTCTGGTAGGCAGCTGAAAGGCACAATAAAAGTTGTCTTTCTGCTTTCTGGGCTGAGATGGGACAAGGCGGAATTTTGGACTCGGCTGGTGACAAAATGTTACAAATACACTCCATGCACAACTCCACCGGGGAAGGTGCCAGACAGGAGTTCTGTTGGTACTTCTTACATTGCTCCGGTAGGCAGCTGAAAGAGACCACATAAGGTGTTCTACCTACTTTCTGGGCTGAGATGGGGAACCGCTGATTTTTGGACTCTTCTGGTGACAAAATGTTTCAAACACACCCCATGCACAACTCCACCAGCTAAGGTGTCAGAAAGGAATTCTCTTGGTAGTTTTGACACTACCCCGGTAGGCAGCAGAAAGGCAGCACAAAACTTTTTCTACCTGCTTTCTGGGCTGAGATCGGGAAATGCTGAATTTTGGTCTCGGCTGGTGAACAAAATGTTCCAAACATAGCCCACGCACAACTCCACCGGGGAAGGTGCCAGACAGGAGTTCTCTTAGTAGTTTTCACATTGCTCCTATAGGCAGCTGAAGACAGCGGAAAAGATGTTCTACCTACTTTCTGCGCTGAGGTGGGGAACAGCTGAATTTTGGACTCGGCTGGTGACAAAATGTTTGAAACACACCCCATGCACAACTCCACCGGGGAAGGTGCCAGACAAGAGTTCTCTTGATAGTTTTTACATTGCTCTGGTAGGCAGCTTAAAGGCACCACAAAAGTTGTTCTACCTGCTTTCTGGGCTGTGATGGGGAAAAACTAAGTTTTGGACTCGGCCGGTGACAAAATGTTCCAAACACACCCCATGCACAACTCCAACGGGGAAGGTGCCAGAAAGCAGTTCTCTTGGTAGTTTTTACACTACTTGAGTAGGCATTTGAAAGACACCACAAAACTTTTTCTTCCTGCTTTCTGGGCTGAGACGGGAACCGCTGAATTTTGGACTCGGCAGGTGAACAAAATGTTCCAAACACACCCCATGCACAACTCCACCGGGGAAGGTGCCAGAAAGGAGTTCTGTTGGTACTTCTTACATTGCTCTGGTAGGCAGCTGAAAGGCACCACATGAGGTGTTCTACATGCTTTCTGGGCTGAGATGGGGAACAGCTGAATTTTGGACTCGGCTTGTGACAAAATGTTCTAAACACACCCCATGCACAACTCCACCGGGGAAGGTGCCAGACAGGAGTTCTCTTGGTACTTTTTACATTGCTCTGGTAGGCAGCTGAAAGGCACAATAAAAGTTGTCTTTCTGCTTTCTGGGCTGAGATGGGACAAGGCGGAATTTTGGACTCGGCTGGTGACAAAATGTTACAAATACACTCCATGCACAACTCCACCGGGGAAGGTGCCAGAAAGGAGTTCTGTTGGTACTTCTTACATTGCTCTGGTAGGCAGCTGAAAGGCACCACATGAGGTGTTCTACATGCTTTCTGGGCTGAGATGGGGAACAGCTGAATTTTGGACTCGGCTTGTGACAAAATGTTCTAAACACACCCCATGCACAACTCCACCGGGGAAGGTGCCAGACAGGAGTTCTCTTGGCACTTTTTACATTGCTCTGGTAGGCAGCTGAAAGGCACAATAAAAGTTGTCTTTCTGCTTTCTGGGCTGAGATGGGACAAGGCGGAATTTTGGACTCGGCTGGTGACAAAATGTTACAAATACACTCCATGCACAACTCCACCGGGGAAGGTGCCAGACAGGAGTTCTGTTGGTACTTCTTACATTGCTCCGGTAGGCAGCTGAAAGAGACCACATAAGGTGTTCTACCTACTTTCTGGGCTGAGATGGGGAACCGCTGATTTTTGGACTCTTCTGGTGACAAAATGTTTCAAACACACCCCATGCACAACTCCACCAGCTAAGGTGTCAGAAAGGAATTCTCTTGGTAGTTTTGACACTACCCCGGTAGGCAGCAGAAAGGCAGCACAAAACTTTTTCTACCTGCTTTCTGGGCTGAGATCGGGAAATGCTGAATTTTGGTCTCGGCTGGTGAACAAAATGTTCCAAACATACCCCACGCACAACTCCACCGGGGAAGGTGCCAGACAGGAGTTCTCTTAGTAGTTTTCACATTGCTCCTATAGGCAGCTGAAGACAGCGGAAAAGATGTTCTACCTACTTTCTGCGCTGAGGTGGGGAACAGCTGACTTTTGGACTCGGCTGGTGACAAAATGTTTGAAACACACCCCATGCACAACTCCACCGGGGAAGGTGCCAGACAAGAGTTCTCTTGATAGTTTTTACATTGCTCTGGTAGGCAGCTTAAAGGCACCACAAAAGTTGTTCTACCTGCTTTCTGGGCTGTGATGGGGAAAAACTAAGGTTTGGACTCGGCCGGTGACAAAATGTTCCAAACACACCCCATGCACAACTCCAACGGGGAAGGTGCCAGAAAGCAGTTCTCTTGGTAGTTTTTACACTACTTGAGTAGGCATTTGAAAGACACCACAAAACTTTTTCTTCCTGCTTTCTGGGCTGAGACGGGAACCGCTGAATTTTGGACTCGGCTGGTGAACAAAATGTTCCAAACACACCCCATGCACAACTCCACCGGGGAAGGTGCCAGAAAGGAGTTCTGTTGGTACTTCTTACATTGCTCTGGTAGGCAGCTGAAAGGCACCACATGAGGTGTTCTACATGCTTTCTGGGCTGAGATGGGGAACAGCTGAATTTTGGACTCGGCTTGTGACAAAATGTTCTAAACACACCCCATGCACAACTCCACCGGGGAAGGTGCCAGACAGGAGTTCTCTTGGTACTTTTTACATTGCTCTGGTAGGCAGCTGAAAGGCACAATAAAAGTTGTCTTTCTGCTTTCTGGGCTGAGATGGGACAAGGCGGAATTTTGGACTCGGCTGGTGACAAAATGTTACAAATACACTCCATGCACAACTCCACCGGGGAAGGTGCCAGAAAGGAGTTCTGTTGGTACTTCTTACATTGCTCTGGTAGGCAGCTGAAAGGCACCACATGAGGTGTTCTACATGCTTTCTGGGCTGAGATGGGGAACAGCTGAATTTTGGACTCGGCTTGTGACAAAATGTTCTAAACACACCCCATGCACAACTCCACCGGGGAAGGTGCCAGACAGGAGTTCTCTTGGTACTTTTTACATTGCTCTGGTAGGCAGCTGAAAGGCACAATAAAAGTTGTCTTTCTGCTTTCTGGGCTGAGATGGGACAAGGCGGAATTTTGGACTCGGCTGGTGAACAAAATGTTCCAAACACACCCCATGCACAACTCCAACGGGGAAGGTGCCAGAAAGGAGTTCTGTTGGTACTTCTTACATTGCTCTGGTAGGCAGCTGAAAGGCACCACATGAGGTGTTCTACATGCTTTCTGGGCTGAGATGGGGAACAGCTGAATTTTGGACTCGGCTTGTGACAAAATGTTCTAAACACACCCCATGCACAACTCCACCGGGGAAGGTGCCAGACAGGAGTTCTCTTGGTACTTTTTACATTGCTCTGGTAGGCAGCTGAAAGGCACAATAAAAGTTGTCTTTCTGCTTTCTGGGCTGAGATGGGACAAGGCGGAATTTTGGACTCGGCTGGTGACAAAATGTTACAAATACACTCCATGCACAACTCCACCGGGGAAGGTGCCAGACAGGAGTTCTGTTGGTACTTCTTACATTGCTCCGGTAGGCAGCTGAAAGAGACCACATAAGGTGTTCTACCTACTTTCTGGGCTGAGATGGGGAACCGCTGATTTTTGGACTCTTCTGGTGACAAAATGTTTCAAACACACCCCATGCACAACTCCACCAGCTAAGGTGTCAGAAAGGAATTCTCTTGGTAGTTTTGACACTACCCCGGTAGGCAGCAGAAAGGCAGCACAAAACTTTTTCTACCTGCTTTCTGGGCTGAGATCGGGAAATGCTGAATTTTGGTCTCGGCTGGTGAACAAAATGTTCCAAACATACCCCACGCACAACTCCACCGGGGAAGGTGCCAGACAGGAGTTCTCTTAGTAGTTTTCACATTGCTCCTATAGGCAGCTGAAGACAGCGGAAAAGATGTTCTACCTACTTTCTGCGCTGAGGTGGGGAACAGCTGAATTTTGGACTCGGCTGGTGACAAAATGTTTGAAACACACCCCATGCACAACTCCACCGGGGAAGGTGCCAGACAAGAGTTCTCTTGATAGTTTTTACATTGCTCTGGTAGGCAGCTTAAAGGCACCACAAAAGTTGTTCTACCTGCTTTCTGGGCTGTGATGGGGAAAAACTAAGTTTTGGACTCGGCCGGTGACAAAATGTTCCAAACACACCCCATGCACAACTCCAACGGGGAAGGTGCCAGAAAGCAGTTCTCTTGGTAGTTTTTACACTACTTGAGTAGGCATTTGAAAGACACCACAAAACTTTTTCTTCCTGCTTTCTGGGCTGAGACGGGAACCGCTGAATTTTGGACTCGGCTGGTGAACAAAATGTTCCAAACACACCCCATGCACAACTCCACCGGGGAAGGTGCCAGAAAGGAGTTCTGTTGGTACTTCTTACATTGCTCTGGTAGGCAGCTGAAAGGCACCACATGAGGTGTTCTACATGCTTTCTGGGCTGAGATGGGGAACAGCTGAATTTTGGACTCGGCTTGTGACAAAATGTTCTAAACACACCCCATGCACAACTCCACCGGGGAAGGTGCCAGACAGGAGTTCTCTTGGTACTTTTTACATTGCTCTGGTAGGCAGCTGAAAGGCACAATAAAAGTTGTCTTTCTGCTTTCTGGGCTGAGATGGGACAAGGCGGAATTTTGGACTCGGCTGGTGACAAAATGTTACAAATACACTCCATGCACAACTCCACCGGGGAAGGTGCCAGAAAGGAGTTCTGTTGGTACTTCTTACATTGCTCTGGTAGGCAGCTGAAAGGCACCACATGAGGTGTTCTACATGCTTTCTGGGCTGAGATGGGGAACAGCTGAATTTTGGACTCGGCTTGTGACAAAATGTTCTAAACACACCCCATGCACAACTCCACCGGGGAAGGTGCCAGACAGGAGTTCTCTCGGTACTTTTTACATTGCTCTGGTAGGCAGCTGAAAGGCACAATAAAAGTTGTCTTTCTGCTTTCTGGGCTGAGATGGGACAAGGCGGAATTTTGGACTCGGCTGGTGACAAAATGTTACAAATACACTCCATGCACAACTCCACCGGGGAAGGTGCCAGACAGGAGTTCTGTTGGTACTTCTTACATTGCTCCGGTAGGCAGCTGAAAGAGACCACATAAGGTGTTCTACCTACTTTCTGGGCTGAGATGGGGAACCGCTGATTTTTGGACTCTTCTGGTGACAAAATGTTTCAAACACACCCCATGCACAACTCCACCAGCTAAGGTGTCAGAAAGGAATTCTCTTGGTAGTTTTGACACTACCCCGGTAGGCAGCAGAAAGGCAGCACAAAACTTTTTCTACCTGCTTTCTGGGCTGAGATCGGGAAATGCTGAATTTTGGTCTCGGCTGGTGAACAAAATGTTCCAAACATAGCCCACGCACAACTCCACCGGGGAAGGTGCCAGACAGGAGTTCTCTTAGTAGTTTTCACATTGCTCCTATAGGCAGCTGAAGACAGCGGAAAAGATGTTCTACCTACTTTCTGCGCTGAGGTGGGGAACAGCTGACTTTTGGACTCGGCTGGTGACAAAATGTTTGAAACACACCCCATGCACAACTCCACCGGGGAAGGTGCCAGACAAGAGTTCTCTTGATAGTTTTTACATTGCTCTGGTAGGCAGCTTAAAGGCACCACAAAAGTTGTTCTACCTGCTTTCTGGGCTGTGATGGGGAAAAACTAAGTTTTGGACTCGGCCGGTGACAAAATGTTCCAAACACACCCCATGCACAACTCCAACGGGGAAGGTGCCAGAAAGCAGTTCTCTTGGTAGTTTTTACACTACTTGAGTAGGCATTTGAAAGACACCACAAAACTTTTTCTTCCTGCTTTCTGGGCTAGAGACGGGAACCGCTGAATTTTGGACTCGGCTGGTGAACAAAATGTTCCAAACACACCCCATGCACAACTCCACCGGGGAAGGTGCCAGACAGGAGTTCTGTTGGTACTTCTTACATTGCTCCGGTAGGCAGCTGAAAGGCACCACATGAGGTGTTCTACATGCTTTCTGGGCTGAGATGGGGAACAGCTGAATTTTGGACTCGGCTTGTGACAAAATGTTCTAAACACACCCCATGCACAACTCCACCGGGGAAGGTGCCAGACAGGAGTTCTCTTGGTACTTTTTACATTGCTCTGGTAGGCAGCTGAAAGGCACAATAAAAGTTGTCTTTCTGCTTTCTGGGCTGAGATGGGACAAGGCGGAATTTTGGACTCGGCTGGTGACAAAATGTTACAAATACACTCCATGCACAACTCCACCGGGGAAGGTGCCAGACAGGAGTTCTGTTGGTACTTCTTACATTGCTCCGGTAGGCAGCTGAAAGAGACCACATAAGGTGTTCTACCTACTTTCTGGGCTGAGATGGGGAACCGCTGATTTTTGGACTCTTCTGGTGACAAAATGTTTCAAACACACCCCATGCACAACTCCACCAGCTAAGGTGTCAGAAAGGAATTCTCTTGGTAGTTTTGACACTACCCCGGTAGGCAGCAGAAAGGCAGCACAAAACTTTTTCTACCTGCTTTCTGGGCTGAGATCGGGAAATGCTGAATTTTGGTCTCGGCTGGTGAACAAAATGTTCCAAACATAGCCCACGCACAACTCCACCGGGGAAGGTGCCAGACAGGAGTTCTCTTAGTAGTTTTCACATTGCTCCTATAGGCAGCTGAAGACAGCGGAAAAGATGTTCTACCTACTTTCTGCGCTGAGGTGGGGAACAGCTGACTTTTGGACTCGGCTGGTGACAAAATGTTTGAAACACACCCCATGCACAACTCCACCGGGGAAGGTGCCAGACAAGAGTTCTCTTGATAGTTTTTACATTGCTCTGGTAGGCAGCTTAAAGGCACCACAAAAGTTGTTCTACCTGCTTTCTGGGCTGTGATGGGGAAAAACTAAGTTTTGGACTCGGCCGGTGACAAAATGTTCCAAACACACCCCATGCACAACTCCAACGGGGAAGGTGCCAGAAAGCAGTTCTCTTGGTAGTTTTTACACTACTTGAGTAGGCATTTGAAAGACACCACAAAACTTTTTCTTCCTGCTTTCTGGGCTAGAGACGGGAACCGCTGAATTTTGGACTCGGCTGGTGAACAAAATGTTCCAAACACACCCCATGCACAACTCCACCGGGGAAGGTGCCAGACAGGAGTTCTGTTGGTACTTCTTACATTGCTCCGGTAGGCAGCTGAAAGAGACCACATAAGGTGTTCTACCTACTTTCTGGGCTGAGATGGGGAACCGCTGATTTTTGGACTCTTCTGGTGACAAAATGTTTCAAACACACCCCATGCACAACTCCACCAGCTAAGGTGTCAGAAAGGAGTTCTCTTGGTAGTTTTGACACTACCCCGGTAGGCAGCAGAAAGGCAGCACAAAACTTTTTCTACCTGCTTTCTGGGCTGAGATCGGGAAATGCTGAATTTTGGTCTCGGCTGGTGAACAAAATGTTCCAAACATAGCCCACGCACAACTCCACCGGGGAAGGTGCCAGACAGGAGTTCTCTTAGTAGTTTTCACGTTGCTCCTATAGGCAGCTGAAGACAGCGGAAAAGATGTTCTACCTACTTTCTGCGCTGAGATGGGGAACAGCTGACTTTTGGACTCGGCTGGTGACAAAATGTTTGAAACACACCCCATGCACAACTCCACCGGGGAAGGTGCCAGACAAGAGTTCTCTTGATAGTTTTTACATTGCTCTGGTAGGCAGCTTAAAGGCACCACAAAAGTTGTTCTACCTGCTTTCTGGGCTGTGATGGGGAAAAACTAAGTTTTGGACTCGGCCGGTGACAAAATGTTCCAAACACACCCCATGCACAACTCCACCGGGGAAGGTGCCAGAAAGCAGTTCTCTTGGTAGTTTTTACACTACTTGAGTAGGCATTTGAAAGACACCACAAAACTTTTTCTTCCTGCTTTCTGGGCTGAGACGGGAACCGCTGAATTTTGGACTCGGCTGGTGAACAAAATGTTCCAAACACACCCCATGCACAACTCCAACGGGGAAGGTGCCAGAAAGGAGTTCTGTTGGTACTTCTTACATTGCTCTGGTAGGCAGCTGAAAGGCACCACATGAGGTGTTCTACATGCTTTCTGGGCTGAGATGGGGAACAGCTGAATTTTGGACTCGGCTTGTGACAAAATGTTCTAAACACACCCCATGCACAACTCCACCGGGGAAGGTGCCAGACAGGAGTTCTCTTGGTACTTTTTACATTGCTCTGGTAGGCAGCTGAAAGGCACAATAAAAGTTGTCTTTCTGCTTTCTGGGCTGAGATGGGACAAGGCGGAATTTTGGACTCGGCTGGTGACAAAATGTTACAAATACACTCCATGCACAACTCCACCGGGGAAGGTGCCAGACAGGAGTTCTGTTGGTACTTCTTACATTGCTCCGGTAGGCAGCTGAAAGAGACCACATAAGGTGTTCTACCTACTTTCTGGGCTGAGATGGGGAACCGCTGATTTTTGGACTCTTCTGGTGACAAAATGTTTCAAACACACCCCATGCACAACTCCACCAGCTAAGGTGTCAGAAAGGAATTCTCTTGGTAGTTTTGACACTACCCCGGTAGGCAGCAGAAAGGCAGCACAAAACTTTTTCTACCTGCTTTCTGGGCTGAGATCGGGAAATGCTGAATTTTGGTCTCGGCTGGTGAACAAAATGTTCCAAACATACCCCACGCACAACTCCACCGGGGAAGGTGCCAGACAGGAGTTCTCTTAGTAGTTTTCACATTGCTCCTATAGGCAGCTGAAGACAGCGGAAAAGATGTTCTACCTACTTTCTGCGCTGAGGTGGGGAACAGCTGAATTTTGGACTCGGCTGGTGACAAAATGTTTGAAACACACCCCATGCACAACTCCACCGGGGAAGGTGCCAGACAAGAGTTCTCTTGATAGTTTTTACATTGCTCTGGTAGGCAGCTTAAAGGCACCACAAAAGTTGTTCTACCTGCTTTCTGGGCTGTGATGGGGAAAAACTAAGTTTTGGACTCGGCCGGTGACAAAATGTTCCAAACACACCCCATGCACAACTCCAACGGGGAAGGTGCCAGAAAGCAGTTCTCTTGGTAGTTTTTACACTACTTGAGTAGGCATTTGAAAGACACCACAAAACTTTTTCTTCCTGCTTTCTGGGCTGAGACGGGAACCGCTGAATTTTGGACTCGGCTGGTGAACAAAATGTTCCAAACACACCCCATGCACAACTCCACCGGGGAAGGTGCCAGAAAGGAGTTCTGTTGGTACTTCTTACATTGCTCTGGTAGGCAGCTGAAAGGCACCACATGAGGTGTTCTACATGCTTTCTGGGCTGAGATGGGGAACAGCTGAATTTTGGACTCGGCTTGTGACAAAATGTTCTAAACACACCCCATGCACAACTCCACCGGGGAAGGTGCCAGACAGGAGTTCTCTTGGTACTTTTTACATTGCTCTGGTAGGCAGCTGAAAGGCACAATAAAAGTTGTCTTTCTGCTTTCTGGGCTGAGATGGGACAAGGCGGAATTTTGGACTCGGCTGGTGAACAAAATGTTCCAAACACACCCCATGCACAACTCCAACGGGGAAGGTGCCAGAAAGGAGTTCTGTTGGTACTTCTTACATTGCTCTGGTAGGCAGCTGAAAGGCACCACATGAGGTGTTCTACATGCTTTCTGGGCTGAGATGGGGAACAGCTGAATTTTGGACTCGGCTTGTGACAAAATGTTCTAAACACACCCCATGCACAACTCCACCGGGGAAGGTGCCAGACAGGAGTTCTCTTGGTACTTTTTACATTGCTCTGGTAGGCAGCTGAAAGGCACAATAAAAGTTGTCTTTCTGCTTTCTGGGCTGAGATGGGACAAGGCGGAATTTTGGACTCGGCTGGTGACAAAATGTTACAAATACACTCCATGCACAACTCCACCGGGGAAGGTGCCAGACAGGAGTTCTGTTGGTACTTCTTACATTGCTCCGGTAGGCAGCTGAAAGAGACCACATAAGGTGTTCTACCTACTTTCTGGGCTGAGATGGGGAACCGCTGATTTTTGGACTCTTCTGGTGACAAAATGTTTCAAACACACCCCATGCACAACTCCACCAGCTAAGGTGTCAGAAAGGAATTCTCTTGGTAGTTTTGACACTACCCCGGTAGGCAGCAGAAAGGCAGCACAAAACTTTTTCTACCTGCTTTCTGGGCTGAGATCGGGAAATGCTGAATTTTGGTCTCGGCTGGTGAACAAAATGTTCCAAACATACCCCACGCACAACTCCACCGGGGAAGGTGCCAGACAGGAGTTCTCTTAGTAGTTTTCACATTGCTCCTATAGGCAGCTGAAGACAGCGGAAAAGATGTTCTACCTACTTTCTGCGCTGAGGTGGGGAACAGCTGAATTTTGGACTCGGCTGGTGACAAAATGTTTGAAACACACCCCATGCACAACTCCACCGGGGAAGGTGCCAGACAAGAGTTCTCTTGATAGTTTTTACATTGCTCTGGTAGGCAGCTTAAAGGCACCACAAAAGTTGTTCTACCTGCTTTCTGGGCTGTGATGGGGAAAAACTAAGTTTTGGACTCGGCCGGTGACAAAATGTTCCAAACACACCCCATGCACAACTCCAACGGGGAAGGTGCCAGAAAGCAGTTCTCTTGGTAGTTTTTACACTACTTGAGTAGGCATTTGAAAGACACCACAAAACTTTTTCTTCCTGCTTTCTGGGCTGAGACGGGAACCGCTGAATTTTGGACTCGGCTGGTGAACAAAATGTTCCAAACACACCCCATGCACAACTCCACCGGGGAAGGTGCCAGAAAGGAGTTCTGTTGGTACTTCTTACATTGCTCTGGTAGGCAGCTGAAAGGCACCACATGAGGTGTTCTACATGCTTTCTGGGCTGAGATGGGGAACAGCTGAATTTTGGACTCGGCTTGTGACAAAATGTTCTAAACACACCCCATGCACAACTCCACCGGGGAAGGTGCCAGACAGGAGTTCTCTTGGTACTTTTTACATTGCTCTGGTAGGCAGCTGAAAGGCACAATAAAAGTTGTCTTTCTGCTTTCTGGGCTGAGATGGGACAAGGCGGAATTTTGGACTCGGCTGGTGAACAAAATGTTCCAAACACACCCCATGCACAACTCCAACGGGGAAGGTGCCAGAAAGGAGTTCTGTTGGTACTTCTTACATTGCTCTGGTAGGCAGCTGAAAGGCACCACATGAGGTGTTCTACATGCTTTCTGGGCTGAGATGGGGAACAGCTGAATTTTGGACTCGGCTTGTGACAAAATGTTCTAAACACACCCCATGCACAACTCCACCGGGGAAGGTGCCAGACAGGAGTTCTCTTGGTACTTTTTACATTGCTCTGGTAGGCAGCTGAAAGGCACAATAAAAGTTGTCTTTCTGCTTTCTGGGCTGAGATGGGACAAGGCGGAATTTTGGACTCGGCTGGTGACAAAATGTTACAAATACACTCCATGCACAACTCCACCGGGGAAGGTGCCAGACAGGAGTTCTGTTGGTACTTCTTACATTGCTCCGGTAGGCAGCTGAAAGAGACCACATAAGGTGTTCTACCTACTTTCTGGGCTGAGATGGGGAACCGCTGATTTTTGGACTCTTCTGGTGACAAAATGTTTCAAACACACCCCATGCACAACTCCACCAGCTAAGGTGTCAGAAAGGAATTCTCTTGGTAGTTTTGACACTACCCCGGTAGGCAGCAGAAAGGCAGCACAAAACTTTTTCTACCTGCTTTCTGGGCTGAGATCGGGAAATGCTGAATTTTGGTCTCGGCTGGTGAACAAAATGTTCCAAACATAGCCCACGCACAACTCCACCGGGGAAGGTGCCAGACAGGAGTTCTCTTAGTAGTTTTCACATTGCTCCTATAGGCAGCTGAAGACAGCGGAAAAGATGTTCTACCTACTTTCTGCGCTGAGGTGGGGAACAGCTGAATTTTGGACTCGGCTGGTGACAAAATGTTTGAAACACACCCCATGCACAACTCCACCGGGGAAGGTGCCAGAAAGGAGTTCTGTTGGTACTTCTTACATTGCTCTGGTAGGCAGCTGAAAGGCACCACATGAGGTGTTCTACATGCTTTCTGGGCTGAGATGGGGAACAGCTGAATTTTGGACTCGGCTTGTGACAAAATGTTCTAAACACACCCCATGCACAACTCCACCGGGGAAGGTGCCAGACAGGAGTTCTCTTGGTACTTTTTACATTGCTCTGGTAGGCAGCTGAAAGGCACAATAAAAGTTGTCTTTCTGCTTTCTGGGCTGAGATGGGACAAGGCGGAATTTTGGACTCGGCTGGTGAACAAAATGTTACAAATACACTCCATGCACAACTCCACCGGGGAAGGTGCCAGAAAGGAGTTCTGTTGGTACTTCTTACATTGCTCTGGTAGGCAGCTGAAAGGCACCACATGAGGTGTTCTACATGCTTTCTGGGCTGAGATGGGGAACAGCTGAATTTTGGACTCGGCTTGTGACAAAATGTTCTAAACACACCCCATGCACAACTCCACCGGGGAAGGTGCCAGACAGGAGTTCTCTTGGTACTTTTTACATTGCTCTGGTAGGCAGCTGAAAGGCACAATAAAAGTTGTCTTTCTGCTTTCTGGGCTGAGATGGGACAAGGCGGAATTTTGGACTCGGCTGGTGACAAAATGTTACAAATACACTCCATGCACAACTCCACCGGGGAAGGTGCCAGACAGGAGTTCTGTTGGTACTTCTTACATTGCTCCGGTAGGCAGCTGAAAGAGACCACATAAGGTGTTCTACCTACTTTCTGGGCTGAGATGGGGAACCGCTGATTTTTGGACTCTTCTGGTGACAAAATGTTTCAAACACACCCCATGCACAACTCCACCAGCTAATGTGTCAGAAAGGAATTCTCTTGGTAGTTTTGACACTACCCCGGTAGGCAGCAGAAAGGCAGCACAAAACTTTTTCTACCTGCTTTCTGGGCTGAGATCGGGAAATGCTGAATTTTGGTCTCGGCTGGTGAACAAAATGTTCCAAACATACCCCACGCACAACTCCACCGGGGAAGGTGCCAGACAGGAGTTCTCTTAGTAGTTTTCACATTGCTCCTATAGGCAGCTGAAGACAGCGGAAAAGATGTTCTACCTACTTTCTGCGCTGAGGTGGGGAACAGCTGACTTTTGGACTCGGCTGGTGACAAAATGTTTGAAACACACCCCATGCACAACTCCACCGGGGAAGGTGCCAGACAAGAGTTCTCTTGATAGTTTTTACATTGCTCTGGTAGGCAGCTTAAAGGCACCACAAAAGTTGTTCTACCTGCTTTCTGGGCTGTGATGGGGAAAAACTAAGTTTTGGACTCGGCCGGTGACAAAATGTTCCAAACACACCCCATGCACAACTCCAACGGGGAAGGTGCCAGAAAGCAGTTCTCTTGGTAGTTTTTACACTACTTGAGTAGGCATTTGAAAGACACCACAAAACTTTTTCTTCCTGCTTTCTGGGCTGAGACGGGAACCGCTGAATTTTGGACTCGGCTGGTGAACAAAATGTTCCAAACACACCCCATGCACAACTCCACCGGGGAAGGTGCCAGAAAGGAGTTCTGTTGGTACTTCTTACATTGCTCTGGTAGGCAGCTGAAAGGCACCACATGAGGTGTTCTACATGCTTTCTGGGCTGAGATGGGGAACAGCTGAATTTTGGACTCGGCTTGTGACAAAATGTTCTAAACACACCCCATGCACAACTCCACCGGGGAAGGTGCCAGACAGGAGTTCTCTTGGTACTTTTTACATTGCTCTGGTAGGCAGCTGAAAGGCACAATAAAAGTTGTCTTTCTGCTTTCTGGGCTGAGATGGGACAAGGCGGAATTTTGGACTCGGCTGGTGACAAAATGTTACAAATACACTCCATGCACAACTCCACCGGGGAAGGTGCCAGAAAGGAGTTCTGTTGGTACTTCTTACATTGCTCTGGTAGGCAGCTGAAAGGCACCACATGAGGTGTTCTACATGCTTTCTGGGCTGAGATGGGGAACAGCTGAATTTTGGACTCGGCTTGTGACAAAATGTTCTAAACACACCCCATGCACAACTCCACCGGGGAAGGTGCCAGACAGGAGTTCTCTTGGTACTTTTTACATTGCTCTGGTAGGCAGCTGAAAGGCACAATAAAAGTTGTCTTTCTGCTTTCTGGGCTGAGATGGGACAAGGCGGAATTTTGGACTCGGCTGGTGACAAAATGTTACAAATACACTCCATGCACAACTCCACCGGGGAAGGTGCCAGACAGGAGTTCTGTTGGTACTTCTTACATTGCTCCGGTAGGCAGCTGAAAGAGACCACATAAGGTGTTCTACCTACTTTCTGGGCTGAGATGGGGAACCGCTGATTTTTGGACTCTTCTGGTGACAAAATGTTTCAAACACACCCCATGCACAACTCCACCAGCTAAGGTGTCAGAAAGGAGTTCTCTTGGTAGTTTTGACACTACCCCGGTAGGCAGCAGAAAGGCAGCACAAAACTTTTTCTACCTGCTTTCTGGGCTGAGATCGGGAAATGCTGAATTTTGGTCTCGGCTGGTGAACAAAATGTTCCAAACATAGCCCACGCACAACTCCACCGGGGAAGGTGCCAGACAGGAGTTCTCTTAGTAGTTTTCACATTGCTCCTATAGGCAGCTGAAGACAGCGGAAAAGATGTTCTACCTACTTTCTGCGCTGAGGTGGGGAACAGCTGACTTTTGGACTCGGCTGGTGACAAAATGTTTGAAACACACCCCATGCACAACTCCACCGGGGAAGGTGCCAGACAAGAGTTCTCTTGATAGTTTTTACATTGCTCTGGTAGGCAGCTTAAAGGCACCACAAAAGTTGTTCTACCTGCTTTCTGGGCTGTGATGGGGAAAAACTAAGTTTTAGACTCGGCCGGTGACAAAATGTTCCAAACACACCCCATGCACAACTCCAACGGGGAAGGTGCCAGAAAGCAGTTCTCTTGGTAGTTTTTACACTACTTGAGTAGGCATTTGAAAGACACCACAAAACTTTTTCTTCCTGCTTTCTGGGCTGAGACGGGAACCGCTGAATTTTGGACTCGGCTGGTGAACAAAATGTTCCAAACACACCCCATGCACAACTCCACCGGGGAAGGTGCCAGACAGGAGTTCTCTTGGTACTTTTTACATTGCTCTGGTAGGCAGCTGAAAGGCACAATAAAAGTTGTCTTTCTGCTTTCTGGGCTGAGATGGGACAAGGCGGAATTTTGGACTCGGCTGGTGACAAAATGTTACAAATACACTCCATGCACAACTCCACCGGGGAAGGTGCCAGACAGGAGTTCTGTTGGTACTTCTTACATTGCTCCGGTAGGCAGCTGAAAGAGACCACATAAGGTGTTCTACCTACTTTCTGGGCTGAGATGGGGAACCGCTGATTTTTGGACTCTTCTGGTGACAAAATGTTTCAAACACACCCCATGCACAACTCCACCAGCTAAGGTGTCAGAAAGGAGTTCTCTTGGTAGTTTTGACACTACCCCGGTAGGCAGCAGAAAGGCAGCACAAAACTTTTTCTACCTGCTTTCTGGGCTGAGATCGGGAAATGCTGAATTTTGGTCTCGGCTGGTGAACAAAATGTTCCAAACATAGCCCACGCACAACTCCACCGGGGAAGGTGCCAGACAGGAGTTCTCTTAGTAGTTTTCACATTGCTCCTATAGGCAGCTGAAGACAGCGGAAAAGATGTTCTACCTACTTTCTGCGCTGAGGTGGGGAACAGCTGACTTTTGGACTCGGCTGGTGACAAAATGTTTGAAACACACCCCATGCACAACTCCACCGGGGAAGGTGCCAGACAAGAGTTCTCTTGATAGTTTTTACATTGCTCTGGTAGGCAGCTTAAAGGCACCACAAAAGTTGTTCTACCTGCTTTCTGGGCTGTGATGGGGAAAAACTAAGTTTTAGACTCGGCCGGTGACAAAATGTTCCAAACACACCCCATGCACAACTCCAACGGGGAAGGTGCCAGAAAGCAGTTCTCTTGGTAGTTTTTACACTACTTGAGTAGGCATTTGAAAGACACCACAAAACTTTTTCTTCCTGCTTTCTGGGCTGAGACGGGAACCGCTGAATTTTGGACTCGGCTGGTGAACAAAATGTTCCAAACACACCCCATGCACAACTCCACCGGGGAAGGTGCCAGACAGGAGTTCTCTTGGTACTTTTTACATTGCTCTGGTAGGCAGCTGAAAGGCACAATAAAAGTTGTCTTTCTGCTTTCTGGGCTGAGATGGGACAAGGCGGAATTTTGGACTCGGCTGGTGACAAAATGTTACAAATACACTCCATGCACAACTCCACCGGGGAAGGTGCCAGACAGGAGTTCTGTTGGTACTTCTTACATTGCTCCGGTAGGCAGCTGAAAGAGACCACATAAGGTGTTCTACCTACTTTCTGGGCTGAGATGGGGAACCGCTGATTTTTGGACTCTTCTGGTGACAAAATGTTTCAAACACACCCCATGCACAACTCCACCAGCTAAGGTGTCAGAAAGGAGTTCTCTTGGTAGTTTTGACACTACCCCGGTAGGCAGCAGAAAGGCAGCACAAAACTTTTTCTACCTGCTTTCTGGGCTGAGATCGGGAAATGCTGAATTTTGGTCTCGGCTGGTGAACAAAATGTTCCAAACATAGCCCACGCACAACTCCACCGGGGAAGGTGCCAGACAGGAGTTCTCTTAGTAGTTTTCACATTGCTCCTATAGGCAGCTGAAGACAGCGGAAAAGATGTTCTACCTACTTTCTGCGCTGAGGTGGGGAACAGCTGAATTTTGGACTCGGCTGGTGACAAAATGTTTGAAACACACCCCATGCACAACTCCACCGGGGAAGGTGCCAGACAAGAGTTCTCTTGATAGTTTTTACATTGCTCTGGTAGGCAGCTTAAAGGCACCACAAAAGTTGTTCTACCTGCTTTCTGGGCTGTGATGGGGAAAAACTAAGTTTTAGACTCGGCCGGTGACAAAATGTTCCAAACACACCCCATGCACAACTCCAACGGGGAAGGTGCCAGAAAGCAGTTCTCTTGGTAGTTTTTACACTACTTGAGTAGGCATTTGAAAGACACCACAAAACTTTTTCTTCCTGCTTTCTGGGCTGAGACGGGAACCGCTGAATTTTGGACTCGGCTGGTGAACAAAATGTTCCAAACACACCCCATGCACAACTCCACCGGGGAAGGTGCCAGAAAGGAGTTCTGTTGGTACTTCTTACATTGCTCTGGTAGGCAGCTGAAAGGCACCACATGAGGTGTTCTACATGCTTTCTGGGCTGAGATGGGGAACAGCTGAATTTTGGACTCGGCTTGTGACAAAATGTTCTAAACACACCCCATGCACAACTCCACCGGGGAAGGTGCCAGACAGGAGTTCTCTTGGTACTTTTTACATTGCTCTGGTAGGCAGCTGAAAGGCACAATAAAAGTTGTCTTTCTGCTTTCTGGGCTGAGATGGGACAAGGCGGAATTTTGGACTCGGCTGGTGACAAAATGTTACAAATACACTCCATGCACAACTCCACCGGGGAAGGTGCCAGACAGGAGTTCTGTTGGTACTTCTTACATTGCTCCGGTAGGCAGCTGAAAGAGACCACATAAGGTGTTCTACCTACTTTCTGGGCTGAGATGGGGAACCGCTGATTTTTGGACTCTTCTGGTGACAAAATGTTTCAAACACACCCCATGCACAACTCCACCAGCTAAGGTGTCAGAAAGGAGTTCTCTTGGTAGTTTTGACACTACCCCGGTAGGCAGCAGAAAGGCAGCACAAAACTTTTTCTACCTGCTTTCTGGGCTGAGATCGGGAAATGCTGAATTTTGGTCTCGGCTGGTGAACAAAATGTTCCAAACATAGCCCACGCACAACTCCACCGGGGAAGGTGCCAGACAGGAGTTCTCTTAGTAGTTTTCACATTGCTCCTATAGGCAGCTGAAGACAGCGGAAAAGATGTTCTACCTACTTTCTGCGCTGAGGTGGGGAACAGCTGACTTTTGGACTCGGCTGGTGACAAAATGTTTGAAACACACCCCATGCACAACTCCACCGGGGAAGGTGCCAGACAAGAGTTCTCTTGATAGTTTTTACATTGCTCTGGTAGGCAGCTTAAAGGCACCACAAAAGTTGTTCTACCTGCTTTCTGGGCTGTGATGGGGAAAAACTAAGTTTTAGACTCGGCCGGTGACAAAATGTTCCAAACACACCCCATGCACAACTCCAACGGGGAAGGTGCCAGAAAGCAGTTCTCTTGGTAGTTTTTACACTACTTGAGTAGGCATTTGAAAGACACCACAAAACTTTTTCTTCCTGCTTTCTGGGCTGAGACGGGAACCGCTGAATTTTGGACTCGGCTGGTGAACAAAATGTTCCAAACACACCCCATGCACAACTCCACCGGGGAAGGTGCCAGAAAGGAGTTCTGTTGGTACTTCTTACATTGCTCTGGTAGGCAGCTGAAAGGCACCACATGAGGTGTTCTACATGCTTTCTGGGCTGAGATGGGGAACAGCTGAATTTTGGACTCGGCTTGTGACAAAATGTTCTAAACACACCCCATGCACAACTCCACCGGGGAAGGTGCCAGACAGGAGTTCTCTTGGTACTTTTTACATTGCTCTGGTAGGCAGCTGAAAGGCACAATAAAAGTTGTCTTTCTGCTTTCTGGGCTGAGATGGGACAAGGCGGAATTTTGGACTCGGCTGGTGACAAAATGTTACAAATACACTCCATGCACAACTCCACCGGGGAAGGTGCCAGACAGGAGTTCTGTTGGTACTTCTTACATTGCTCCGGTAGGCAGCTGAAAGAGACCACATAAGGTGTTCTACCTACTTTCTGGGCTGAGATGGGGAACCGCTGATTTTTGGACTCTTCTGGTGACAAAATGTTTCAAACACACCCCATGCACAACTCCACCAGCTAAGGTGTCAGAAAGGAGTTCTCTTGGTAGTTTTGACACTACCCCGCTAGGCAGCAGAAAGGCAGCACAAAACTTTTTCTACCTGCTTTCTGGGCTGAGATCGGGAAATGCTGAATTTTGGTCTCGGCTGGTGAACAAAATGTTCCAAACATAGCCCACGCACAACTCCACCGGGGAAGGTGCCAGACAGGAGTTCTCTTAGTAGTTTTCACATTGCTCCTATAGGCAGCTGAAGACAGCGGAAAAGATGTTCTACCTACTTTCTGCGCTGAGGTGGGGAACAGCTGACTTTTGGACTCGGCTGGTGACAAAATGTTTGAAACACACCCCATGCACAACTCCACCGGGGAAGGTGCCAGACAAGAGTTCTCTTGATAGTTTTTACAGTGCTCTGGTAGGCAGCTTAAAGTCACCACAAAAGTTGTTCTACCTGCTTTCTGGGCTGTGATGGGGAAAAACTAAGTTTTGGACTCGGCCGGTGACAAAATGTTCCAAACACACCCCATGCACAACTCCAACGGGGAAGGTGCCAGAAAGCAGTTCTCTTGGTAGTTTTTACACTACTTGAGTAGGCATTTGAAAGACACCACAAAACTTTTTCTTCCTGCTTTCTGGGCTGAGACGGGAACCGCTGAATTTTGGACTCGGCTGGTGAACAAAATGTTCCAAACACACCCCATGCACAACTCCACCGGGGAAGGTGCCAGAAAGGAGTTCTGTTGGTACTTCTTACATTGCTCCGGTAGGCAGCTGAAAGAGACCACATAAGGTGTTCTACCTACTTTCTGGGCTGAGATGGGGAACCGCTGATTTTTGGACTCTTCTGGTGACAAAATGTTTCAAACACACCCCATGCACAACTCCACCAGCTAAGGTGTCAGAAAGGAGTTCTCTTGGTAGTTTTGACACTACCCCGGTAGGCAGCAGAAAGGCAGCACAAAACTTTTTCTACCTGCTTTCTGGGCTGAGATCGGGAAATGCTGAATTTTGGTCTCGGCTGGTGAACAAAATGTTCCAAACATAGCCCACGCACAACTCCACCGGGGAAGGTGCCAGACAGGAGTTCTCTTAGTAGTTTTCACATTGCTCCTATAGGCAGCTGAAGACAGCGGAAAAGATGTTCTACCTACTTTCTGCGCTGAGGTGGGGAACAGCTGACTTTTGGACTCGGCTGGTGACAAAATGTTTGAAACACACCCCATGCACAACTCCACCGGGGAAGGTGCCAGACAAGAGTTCTCTTGATAGTTTTTACAGTGCTCTGGTAGGCAGCTTAAAGTCACCACAAAAGTTGTTCTACCTGCTTTCTGGGCTGTGATGGGGAAAAACTAAGTTTTGGACTCGGCCGGTGACAAAATGTTCCAAACACACCCCATGCACAACTCCAACGGGGAAGGTGCCAGAAAGCAGTTCTCTTGGTAGTTTTTACACTACTTGAGTAGGCATTTGAAAGACACCACAAAAC
Source organism: Falco peregrinus (assembly GCF_023634155.1). Classification (NCBI taxonomy): domain Eukaryota; kingdom Metazoa; phylum Chordata; class Aves; order Falconiformes; family Falconidae; genus Falco; species Falco peregrinus. The sequence goes on from NC_073722.1 coordinate 245,574, forward strand.
TTTTTCTTCCTGCTTTCTGGGCTGAGACGGGAACCGCTGAATTTTGGACTCGGCTGGTGAACAAAATGTTCCAAACACACCCCATGCACAACTCCACCGGGGAAGGTGCCAGAAAGGAGTTCTGTTGGTACTTCTTACATTGCTCCGGTAGGCAGCTGAAAGAGACCACATAAGGTGTTCTACCTACTTTCTGGGCTGAGATGGGGAACCGCTGATTTTTGGACTCTTCTGGTGACAAAATGTTTCAAACACACCCCATGCACAACTCCACCAGCTAAGGTGTCAGAAAGGAGTTCTCTTGGTAGTTTTGACACTACCCCGGTAGGCAGCAGAAAGGCAGCACAAAACTTTTTCTACCTGCTTTCTGGGCTGAGATCGGGAAATGCTGAATTTTGGTCTCGGCTGGTGAACAAAATGTTCCAAACATAGCCCACGCACAACTCCACCGGGGAAGGTGCCAGACAGGAGTTCTCTTAGTAGTTTTCACATTGCTCCTATAGGCAGCTGAAGACAGCGGAAAAGATGTTCTACCTACTTTCTGCGCTGAGGTGGGGAACAGCTGACTTTTGGACTCGGCTGGTGACAAAATGTTTGAAACACACCCCATGCACAACTCCACCGGGGAAGGTGCCAGACAAGAGTTCTCTTGATAGTTTTTACAGTGCTCTGGTAGGCAGCTTAAAGTCACCACAAAAGTTGTTCTACCTGCTTTCTGGGCTGTGATGGGGAAAAACTAAGTTTTGGACTCGGCCGGTGACAAAATGTTCCAAACACACCCCATGCACAACTCCAACGGGGAAGGTGCCAGAAAGCAGTTCTCTTGGTAGTTTTTACACTACTTGAGTAGGCATTTGAAAGACACCACAAAACTTTTTCTTCCTGCTTTCTGGGCTGAGACGGGAACCGCTGAATTTTGGACTCGGCTGGTGAACAAAATGTTCCAAACACACCCCATGCACAACTCCACCGGGGAAGGTGCCAGACAAGAGTTCTCTTGATAGTTTTTACATTGCTCTGGTAGGCAGCTTAAAGGCACCACAAAAGTTGTTCTACCTGCTTTCTGGGCTGTGATGGGGAAAAACTAAGTTTTGGACTCGGCCGGTGACAAAATGTTCCAAACACACCCCATGCACAACTCCAACGGGGAAGGTGCCAGAAAGCAGTTCTCTTGGTAGTTTTTACACTACTTGAGTAGGCATTTGAAAGACACCACAAAACTTTTTCTTCCTGCTTTCTGGGCTGAGACGGGAACCGCTGAATTTTGGACTCGGCTGGTGAACAAAATGTTCCAAACACACCCCATGCACAACTCCACCGGGGAAGGTGCCAGAAAGGAGTTCTGTTGGTACTTCTTACATTGCTCTGGTAGGCAGCTGAAAGGCACCACATGAGGTGTTCTACATGCTTTCTGGGCTGAGATGGGGAACAGCTGAATTTTGGACTCGGCTTGTGACAAAATGTTCTAAACACACCCCATGCACAACTCCACCGGGGAAGGTGCCAGACAGGAGTTCTCTTGGTACTTTTTACATTGCTCTGGTAGGCAGCTGAAAGGCACAATAAAAGTTGTCTTTCTGCTTTCTGGGCTGAGATGGGACAAGGCGGAATTTTGGACTCGGCTGGTGACAAAATGTTACAAATACACTCCATGCACAACTCCACCGGGGAAGGTGCCAGACAGGAGTTCTGTTGGTACTTCTTACATTGCTCCGGTAGGCAGCTGAAAGAGACCACATAAGGTGTTCTACCTACTTTCTGGGCTGAGATGGGGAACCGCTGATTTTTGGACTCTTCTGGTGACAAAATGTTTCAAACACACCCCATGCACAACTCCACCAGCTAAGGTGTCAGAAAGGAGTTCTCTTGGTAGTTTTGACACTACCCCGGTAGGCAGCAGAAAGGCAGCACAAAACTTTTTCTACCTGCTTTCTGGGCTGAGATCGGGAAATGCTGAATTTTGGTCTCGGCTGGTGAACAAAATGTTCCAAACATAGCCCACGCACAACTCCACCGGGGAAGGTGCCAGACAGGAGTTCTCTTAGTAGTTTTCACATTGCTCCTATAGGCAGCTGAAGACAGCGGAAAAGATGTTCTACCTACTTTCTGCGCTGAGGTGGGGAACAGCTGACTTTTGGACTCGGCTGGTGACAAAATGTTTGAAACACACCCCATGCACAATTCCACCGGGGAAGGTGCCAGACAAGAGTTCTCTTGATAGTTTTTACATTGCTCTGGTAGGCAGCTTAAAGGCACCACAAAAGTTGTTCTACCTGCTTTCTGGGCTGTGATGGGGAAAAACTAAGTTTTGGACTCGGCCGGTGACAAAATGTTCCAAACACACCCCATGCACAACTCCAACGGGGAAGGTGCCAGAAAGCAGTTCTCTTGGTAGTTTTTACACTACTTGAGTAGGCATTTGAAAGACACCACAAAACTTTTTCTTCCTGCTTTCTGGGCTGAGACGGGAACCGCTGAATTTTGGACTCGGCTGGTGAACAAAATGTTCCAAACACACCCCATGCACAACTCCAACGGGGAAGGTGCCAGAAAGCAGTTCTCTTGGTAGTTTTTACACTACTTGAGTAGGCATTTGAAAGACACCACAAAACTTTTTCTTCCTGCTTTCTGGGCTGAGACGGGAACCGCTGAATTTTGGACTCGGCTGGTGAACAAAATGTTCCAAACACACCCCATGCACAACTCCACCGGGGAAGGTGCCAGAAAGGAGTTCTGTTGGTACTTCTTACATTGCTCTGGTAGGCAGCTGAAAGGCACCACATGAGGTGTTCTACATGCTTTCTGGGCTGAGATGGGGAACAGCTGAATTTTGGACTCGGCTTGTGACAAAATGTTCTAAACACACCCCATGCACAACTCCACCGGGGAAGGTGCCAGACAGGAGTTCTCTTGGTACTTTTTACATTGCTCTGGTAGGCAGCTGAAAGGCACAATAAAAGTTGTCTTTCTGCTTTCTGGGCTGAGATGGGACAAGGCGGAATTTTGGACTCGGCTGGTGACAAAATGTTACAAATACACTCCATGCACAACTCCACCGGGGAAGGTGCCAGACAGGAGTTCTGTTGGTACTTCTTACATTGCTCCGGTAGGCAGCTGAAAGAGACCACATAAGGTGTTCTACCTACTTTCTGGGCTGAGATGGGGAACCGCTGATTTTTGGACTCTTCTGGTGACAAAATGTTTCAAACACACCCCATGCACAACTCCACCAGCTAAGGTGTCAGAAAGGAGTTCTCTTGGTAGTTTTGACACTACCCCGGTAGGCAGCAGAAAGGCAGCACAAAACTTTTTCTACCTGCTTTCTGGGCTGAGATCGGGAAATGCTGAATTTTGGTCTCGGCTGGTGAACAAAATGTTCCAAACATAGCCCACGCACAACTCCACCGGGGAAGGTGCCAGACAGGAGTTCTCTTAGTAGTTTTCACATTGCTCCTATAGGCAGCTGAAGACAGCGGAAAAGATGTTCTACCTACTTTCTGCGCTGAGGTGGGGAACAGCTGAATTTTGGACTCGGCTGGTGACAAAATGTTTGAAACACACCCCATGCACAACTCCACCGGGGAAGGTGCCAGACAAGAGTTCTCTTGATAGTTTTTACATTGCTCTGGTAGGCAGCAGAAAGGCAGCACAAAAGTTGTTCTACCTGCTTTCTGGGCTGTGATGGGGAAAAACTAAGTTTTGGACTCGGCCGGTGACAAAATGTTCCAAACACACCCCATGCACAACTCCACCGGGGAAGGTGCCAGAAAGCAGTTCTCTTGGTAGTTTTTACACTACTTGAGTAGGCATTTGAAAGACACCACAAAACTTTTTCTTCCTGCTTTCTGGGCTGAGACGGGAACCGCTGAATTTTGGACTCGGCTGGTGAACAAAATGTTCCAAACACACCCCATGCACAACTCCACCGGGGAAGGTGCCAGAAAGGAGTTCTGTTGGTACTTCTTACATTGCTCTGGTAGGCAGCTGAAAGGCACCACATGAGGTGTTCTACATGCTTTCTGGGCTGAGATGGGGAACAGCTGAATTTTGGACTCGGCTTGTGACAAAATGTTCTAAACACACCCCATGCACAACTCCACCGGGGAAGGTGCCAGACAGGAGTTCTCTTGGTACTTTTTACATTGCTCTGGTAGGCAGCTGAAAGGCACAATAAAAGTTGTCTTTCTGCTTTCTGGGCTGAGATGGGACAAGGCGGAATTTTGGACTCGGCTGGTGACAAAATGTTACAAATACACTCCATGCACAACTCCACCGGGGAAGGTGCCAGACAGGAGTTCTGTTGGTACTTCTTACATTGCTCCGGTAGGCAGCTGAAAGAGACCACATAAGGTGTTCTACCTACTTTCTGGGCTGAGATGGGGAACCGCTGATTTTTGGACTCTTCTGGTGACAAAATGTTTCAAACACACCCCATGCACAACTCCACCAGCTAAGGTGTCAGAAAGGAGTTCTCTTGGTAGTTTTGACACTACCCCGGTAGGCAGCAGAAAGGCAGCACAAAACTTTTTCTACCTGCTTTCTGGGCTGAGATCGGGAAATGCTGAATTTTGGTCTCGGCTGGTGAACAAAATGTTCCAAACATAGCCCACGCACAACTCCACCGGGGAAGGTGCCAGACAGGAGTTCTCTTAGTAGTTTTCACATTGCTCCTATAGGCAGCTGAAGACAGCGGAAAAGATGTTCTACCTACTTTCTGCGCTGAGGTGGGGAACAGCTGACTTTTGGACTCGGCTGGTGACAAAATGTTTGAAACACACCCCATGCACAACTCCACCGGGGAAGGTGCCAGACAAGAGTTCTCTTGATAGTTTTTACAGTGCTCTGGTAGGCAGCTTAAAGTCACCACAAAAGTTGTTCTACCTGCTTTCTGGGCTGTGATGGGGAAAAACTAAGTTTTGGACTCGGCCGGTGACACACACCCCATGCACAACTCCAACGGGGAAGGTGCCAGAAAGCAGTTCTCTTGGTAGTTTTTACACTACTTGAGTAGGCATTTGAAAGACACCACAAAACTTTTTCTTCCTGCTTTCTGGGCTGAGACGGGAACCGCTGAATTTTGGACTCGGCTGGTGAACAAAATGTTCCAAACACACCCCATGCACAACTCCACCGGGGAAGGTGCCAGAAAGGAGTTCTGTTGGTACTTCTTACATTGCTCCGGTAGGCAGCTGAAAGAGACCACATAAGGTGTTCTACCTACTTTCTGGGCTGAGATGGGGAACCGCTGATTTTTGGACTCTTCTGGTGACAAAATGTTTCAAACACACCCCATGCACAACTCCACCAGCTAAGGTGTCAGAAAGGAGTTCTCTTGGTAGTTTTGACACTACCCCGGTAGGCAGCAGAAAGGCAGCACAAAACTTTTTCTACCTGCTTTCTGGGCTGAGATCGGGAAATGCTGAATTTTGGTCTCGGCTGGTGAACAAAATGTTCCAAACATAGCCCACGCACAACTCCACCGGGGAAGGTGCCAGACAGGAGTTCTCTTAGTAGTTTTCACATTGCTCCTATAGGCAGCTGAAGACAGCGGAAAAGATGTTCTACCTACTTTCTGCGCTGAGGTGGGGAACAGCTGACTTTTGGACTCGGCTGGTGACAAAATGTTTGAAACACACCCCATGCACAACTCCACCGGGGAAGGTGCCAGACAAGAGTTCTCTTGATAGTTTTTACATTGCTCTGGTAGGCAGCTTAAAGGCACCACAAAAGTTGTTCTACCTGCTTTCTGGGCTGTGATGGGGAAAAACTAAGTTTTGGACTCGGCCGGTGACAAAATGTTCCAAACACACCCCATGCACAACTCCAACGGGGAAGGTGCCAGAAAGCAGTTCTCTTGGTAGTTTTTACACTACTTGAGTAGGCATTTGAAAGACACCACAAAACTTTTTCTTCCTGCTTTCTGGGCTGAGACGGGAACCGCTGAATTTTGGACTCGGCTGGTGAACAAAATGTTCCAAACACACCCCATGCACAACTCCACCGGGGAAGGTGCCAGAAAGGAGTTCGCTTGGTACTTCTTACATTGCTCCGGTAGGCAGCTGAAAGAGACCACATAAGGTGTTCTACCTACTTTCTGGGCTGAGATGAGGAACCGCTGATTTTTGGACTCTTCTGGTGACAAAATGTTTCAAACACACCCCATGCACAACTCCACCAGCTAAGGTGTCAGAAAGGAGTTCTCTTGGTAGTTTTGACACTACCCCGGTAGGCAGCAGAAAGGCAGCACAAAACTTTTTCTACCTGCTTTCTGGGCTGAGATCGGGAAATGCTGAATTTTGGTCTCGGCTGGTGAACAAAATGTTCCAAACATAGCCCACGCACAACTCCACCGGGGAAGGTGCCAGACAGGAGTTCTCTTAGTAGTTTTCACATTGCTCCTATAGGCAGCTGAAGACAGCGGAAAAGATGTTCTACCTACTTTCTGCGCTGAGGTGGGGAACAGCTGACTTTTGGACTCGGCTGGTGACAAAATGTTTGAAACACACCCCATGCACAACTCCACCGGGGAAGGTGCCAGACAAGAGTTCTCTTGATAGTTTTTACATTGCTCTGGTAGGCAGCTTAAAGGCACCACAAAAGTTGTTCTACCTGCTTTCTGGGCTGTGATGGGGAAAAACTAAGTTTTGGACTCGGCCGGTGACAAAATGTTCCAAACACACCCCATGCACAACTCCAACGGGGAAGGTGCCAGAAAGCAGTTCTCTTGGTAGTTTTTACACTACTTGAGTAGGCATTTGAAAGACACCACAAAACTTTTTCTTCCTGCTTTCTGGGCTGAGACGGGAACCGCTGAATTTTGGACTCGGCTGGTGAACAAAATGTTCCAAACACACCCCATGCACAACTCCACCGGGGAAGGTGCCAGAAAGGAGTTCGCTTGGTACTTCTTACATTGCTCCGGTAGGCAGCTGAAAGAGACCACATAAGGTGTTCTACCTACTTTCTGGGCTGAGATGAGGAACCGCTGATTTTTGGACTCTTCTGGTGACAAAATGTTTCAAACACACCCCATGCACAACTCCACCAGCTAAGGTGTCAGAAAGGAGTTCTCTTGGTAGTTTTGACACTACCCCGGTAGGCAGCAGAAAGGCAGCACAAAACTTTTTCTACCTGCTTTCTGGGCTGAGATCGGGAAATGCTGAATTTTGGTCTCGGCTGGTGAACAAAATGTTCCAAACATAGCCCACGCACAACTCCACCGGGGAAGGTGCCAGACAGGAGTTCTCTTAGTAGTTTTCACATTGCTCCTATAGGCAGCTGAAGACAGCGGAAAAGATGTTCTACCTACTTTCTGCGCTGAGGTGGGGAACAGCTGACTTTTGGACTCGGCTGGTGACAAAATGTTTGAAACACACCCCATGCACAACTCCACCGGGGAAGGTGCCAGACAAGAGTTCTCTTGATAGTTTTTACAGTGCTCTGGTAGGCAGCTTAAAGTCACCACAAAAGTTGTTCTACCTGCTTTCTGGGCTGTGATGGGGAAAAACTAAGTTTTGGACTCGGCCGGTGACAAAATGTTCCAAACACACCCCATGCACAACTCCAACGGGGAAGGTGCCAGAAAGCAGTTCTCTTGGTAGTTTTTACACTACTTGAGTAGGCATTTGAAAGACACCACAAAACTTTTTCTTCCTGCTTTCTGGGCTGAGACGGGAACCGCTGAATTTTGGACTCGGCTGGTGAACAAAATGTTCCAAACACACCCCATGCACAACTCCACCGGGGAAGGTGCCAGAAAGGAGTTCTGTTGGTACTTCTTACATTGCTCCGGTAGGCAGCTGAAAGAGACCACATAAGGTGTTCTACCTACTTTCTGGGCTGAGATGGGGAACCGCTGATTTTTGGACTCTTCTGGTGACAAAATGTTTCAAACACACCCCATGCACAACTCCACCAGCTAAGGTGTCAGAAAGGAGTTCTCTTGGTAGTTTTGACACTACCCCGGTAGGCAGCAGAAAGGCAGCACAAAACTTTTTCTACCTGCTTTCTGGGCTGAGATCGGGAAATGCTGAATTTTGGTCTCGGCTGGTGAACAAAATGTTCCAAACATAGCCCACGCACAACTCCACCGGGGAAGGTGCCAGACAGGAGTTCTCTTAGTAGTTTTCACATTGCTCCTATAGGCAGCTGAAGACAGCGGAAAAGATGTTCTACCTACTTTCTGCGCTGAGGTGGGGAACAGCTGACTTTTGGACTCGGCTGGTGACAAAATGTTTGAAACACACCCCATGCACAACTCCACCGGGGAAGGTGCCAGACAAGAGTTCTCTTGATAGTTTTTACATTGCTCTGGTAGGCAGCTTAAAGGCACCACAAAAGTTGTTCTACCTGCTTTCTGGGCTGTGATGGGGAAAAACTAAGTTTTGGACTCGGCCGGTGACAAAATGTTCCAAACACACCCCATGCACAACTCCAACGGGGAAGGTGCCAGAAAGCAGTTCTCTTGGTAGTTTTTACACTACTTGAGTAGGCATTTGAAAGACACCACAAAACTTTTTCTTCCTGCTTTCTGGGCTGAGACGGGAACCGCTGAATTTTGGACTCGGCTGGTGAACAAAATGTTCCAAACACACCCCATGCACAACTCCACCGGGGAAGGTGCCAGAAAGGAGTTCGCTTGGTACTTCTTACATTGCTCCGGTAGGCAGCTGAAAGAGACCACATAAGGTGTTCTACCTACTTTCTGGGCTGAGATGAGGAACCGCTGATTTTTGGACTCTTCTGGTGACAAAATGTTTCAAACACACCCCATGCACAACTCCACCAGCTAAGGTGTCAGAAAGGAGTTCTCTTGGTAGTTTTGACACTACCCCGGTAGGCAGCAGAAAGGCAGCACAAAACTTTTTCTACCTGCTTTCTGGGCTGAGATCGGGAAATGATGAATTTTGGTCTCGGCTGGTGAACAAAATGTTCCAAACATAGCCCACGCACAACTCCACCGGGGAAGGTGCCAGACAGGAGTTCTCTTAGTAGTTTTCACATTGCTCCTATAGGCAGCTGAAGACAGCGGAAAAGATGTTCTACCTACTTTCTGCGCTGAGGTGGGGAACAGCTGACTTTTGGACTCGGCTGGTGACAAAATGTTTGAAACACACCCCATGCACAACTCCACCGGGGAAGGTGCCAGACAAGAGTTCTCTTGATAGTTTTTACATTGCTCTGGTAGGCAGCTTAAAGGCACCACAAAAGTTGTTCTACCTGCTTTCTGGGCTGTGATGGGGAAAAACTAAGTTTTGGACTCGGCCGGTGACAAAATGTTCCAAACACACCCCATGCACAACTCCAACGGGGAAGGTGCCAGAAAGCAGTTCTCTTGGTAGTTTTTACACTACTTGAGTAGGCATTTGAAAGACACCACAAAACTTTTTCTTCCTGCTTTCTGGGCTGAGACGGGAACCGCTGAATTTTGGACTCGGCTGGTGAACAAAATGTTCCAAACACACCCCATGCACAACTCCAACGGGGAAGGTGCCAGAAAGCAGTTCTCTTGGTAGTTTTTACACTACTTGAGTAGGCATTTGAAAGACACCACAAAACTTTTTCTTCCTGCTTTCTGGGCTGAGACGGGAACCGCTGAATTTTGGACTCGGCTGGTGAACAAAATGTTCCAAACACACCCCATGCACAACTCCACCGGGGAAGGTGCCAGAAAGGAGTTCTGTTGGTACTTCTTACATTGCTCTGGTAGGCAGCTGAAAGGCACCACATGAGGTGTTCTACATGCTTTCTGGGCTGAGATGGGGAACAGCTGAATTTTGGACTCGGCTTGTGACAAAATGTTCTAAACACACCCCATGCACAACTCCACCGGGGAAGGTGCCAGACAGGAGTTCTCTTGGTACTTTTTACATTGCTCTGGTAGGCAGCTGAAAGGCACAATAAAAGTTGTCTTTCTGCTTTCTGGGCTGAGATGGGACAAGGCGGAATTTTGGACTCGGCTGGTGACAAAATGTTACAAATACACTCCATGCACAACTCCACCGGGGAAGGTGCCAGACAGGAGTTCTGTTGGTACTTCTTACATTGCTCCGGTAGGCAGCTGAAAGAGACCACATAAGGTGTTCTACCTACTTTCTGGGCTGAGATGGGGAACCGCTGATTTTTGGACTCTTCTGGTGACAAAATGTTTCAAACACACCCCATGCACAACTCCACCAGCTAAGGTGTCAGAAAGGAGTTCTCTTGGTAGTTTTGACACTACCCCGGTAGGCAGCAGAAAGGCAGCACAAAACTTTTTCTACCTGCTTTCTGGGCTGAGATCGGGAAATGATGAATTTTGGTCTCGGCTGGTGAACAAAATGTTCCAAACATAGCCCACGCACAACTCCACCGGGGAAGGTGCCAGACAGGAGTTCTCTTAGTAGTTTTCACATTGCTCCTATAGGCAGCTGAAGACAGCGGAAAAGATGTTCTACCTACTTTCTGCGCTGAGGTGGGGAACAGCTGACTTTTGGACTCGGCTGGTGACAAAATGTTTGAAACACACCCCATGCACAACTCCACCGGGGAAGGTGCCAGACAAGAGTTCTCTTGATAGTTTTTACATTGCTCTGGTAGGCAGCTTAAAGGCACCACAAAAGTTGTTCTACCTGCTTTCTGGGCTGTGATGGGGAAAAACTAAGTTTTGGACTCGGCCGGTGACAAAATGTTCCAAACACACCCCATGCACAACTCCAACGGGGAAGGTGCCAGAAAGCAGTTCTCTTGGTAGTTTTTACACTACTTGAGTAGGCATTTGAAAGACACCACAAAACTTTTTCTTCCTGCTTTCTGGGCTGAGACGGGAACCGCTGAATTTTGGACTCGGCTGGTGAACAAAATGTTCCAAACACACCCCATGCACAACTCCAACGGGGAAGGTGCCAGAAAGCAGTTCTCTTGGTAGTTTTTACACTACTTGAGTAGGCATTTGAAAGACACCACAAAACTTTTTCTTCCTGCTTTCTGGGCTGAGACGGGAACCGCTGAATTTTGGACTCGGCTGGTGAACAAAATGTTCCAAACACACCCCATGCACAACTCCACCGGGGAAGGTGCCAGAAAGGAGTTCTGTTGGTACTTCTTACATTGCTCTGGTAGGCAGCTGAAAGGCACCACATGAGGTGTTCTACATGCTTTCTGGGCTGAGATGGGGAACAGCTGAATTTTGGACTCGGCTTGTGACAAAATGTTCTAAACACACCCCATGCACAACTCCACCGGGGAAGGTGCCAGACAGGAGTTCTCTTGGTACTTTTTACATTGCTCTGGTAGGCAGCTGAAAGGCACAATAAAAGTTGTCTTTCTGCTTTCTGGGCTGAGATGGGACAAGGCGGAATTTTGGACTCGGCTGGTGACAAAATGTTACAAATACACTCCATGCACAACTCCACCGGGGAAGGTGCCAGACAGGAGTTCTGTTGGTACTTCTTACATTGCTCCGGTAGGCAGCTGAAAGAGACCACATAAGGTGTTCTACCTACTTTCTGGGCTGAGATGGGGAACCGCTGATTTTTGGACTCTTCTGGTGACAAAATGTTTCAAACACACCCCATGCACAACTCCACCAGCTAAGGTGTCAGAAAGGAGTTCTCTTGGTAGTTTTGACACTACCCCGGTAGGCAGCAGAAAGGCAGCACAAAACTTTTTCTACCTGCTTTCTGGGCTGAGATCGGGAAATGCTGAATTTTGGTCTCGGCTGGTGAACAAAATGTTCCAAACATAGCCCACGCACAACTCCACCGGGGAAGGTGCCAGACAGGAGTTCTCTTAGTAGTTTTCACATTGCTCCTATAGGCAGCTGAAGACAGCGGAAAAGATGTTCTACCTACTTTCTGCGCTGAGGTGGGGAACAGCTGACTTTTGGACTCGGCTGGTGACAAAATGTTTGAAACACACCCCATGCACAACTCCACCGGGGAAGGTGCCAGACAAGAGTTCTCTTGATAGTTTTTACATTGCTCTGGTAGGCAGCTTAAAGGCACCACAAAAGTTGTTCTACCTGCTTTCTGGGCTGTGATGGGGAAAAACTAAGTTTTAGACTCGGCCGGTGACAAAATGTTCCAAACACACCCCATGCACAACTCCAACGGGGAAGGTGCCAGAAAGCAGTTCTCTTGGTAGTTTTTACACTACTTGAGTAGGCATTTGAAAGACACCACAAAACTTTTTCTTCCTGCTTTCTGGGCTGAGACGGGAACCGCTGAATTTTGGACTCGGCTGGTGAACAAAATGTTCCAAACACACCCCATGCACAACTCCACCGGGGAAGGTGCCAGACAGGAGTTCTCTTGGTACTTTTTACATTGCTCTGGTAGGCAGCTGAAAGGCACAATAAAAGTTGTCTTTCTGCTTTCTGGGCTGAGATGGGACAAGGCGGAATTTTGGACTCGGCTGGTGACAAAATGTTACAAATACACTCCATGCACAACTCCACCGGGGAAGGTGCCAGACAGGAGTTCTGTTGGTACTTCTTACATTGCTCCGGTAGGCAGCTGAAAGAGACCACATAAGGTGTTCTACCTACTTTCTGGGCTGAGATGGGGAACCGCTGATTTTTGGACTCTTCTGGTGACAAAATGTTTCAAACACACCCCATGCACAACTCCACCAGCTAAGGTGTCAGAAAGGAGTTCTCTTGGTAGTTTTGACACTACCCCGGTAGGCAGCAGAAAGGCAGCACAAAACTTTTTCTACCTGCTTTCTGGGCTGAGATCGGGAAATGCTGAATTTTGGTCTCGGCTGGTGAACAAAATGTTCCAAACATAGCCCACGCACAACTCCACCGGGGAAGGTGCCAGACAGGAGTTCTCTTAGTAGTTTTCACATTGCTCCTATAGGCAGCTGAAGACAGCGGAAAAGATGTTCTACCTACTTTCTGCGCTGAGGTGGGGAACAGCTGAATTTTGGACTCGGCTGGTGACAAAATGTTTGAAACACACCCCATGCACAACTCCACCGGGGAAGGTGCCAGACAAGAGTTCTCTTGATAGTTTTTACATTGCTCTGGTAGGCAGCTTAAAGGCACCACAAAAGTTGTTCTACCTGCTTTCTGGGCTGTGATGGGGAAAAACTAAGTTTTAGACTCGGCCGGTGACAAAATGTTCCAAACACACCCCATGCACAACTCCAACGGGGAAGGTGCCAGAAAGCAGTTCTCTTGGTAGTTTTTACACTACTTGAGTAGGCATTTGAAAGACACCACAAAACTTTTTCTTCCTGCTTTCTGGGCTGAGACGGGAACCGCTGAATTTTGGACTCGGCTGGTGAACAAAATGTTCCAAACACACCCCATGCACAACTCCACCGGGGAAGGTGCCAGAAAGGAGTTCTGTTGGTACTTCTTACATTGCTCTGGTAGGCAGCTGAAAGGCACCACATGAGGTGTTCTACATGCTTTCTGGGCTGAGATGGGGAACAGCTGAATTTTGGACTCGGCTTGTGACAAAATGTTCTAAACACACCCCATGCACAACTCCACCGGGGAAGGTGCCAGACAGGAGTTCTCTTGGTACTTTTTACATTGCTCTGGTAGGCAGCTGAAAGGCACAATAAAAGTTGTCTTTCTGCTTTCTGGGCTGAGATGGGACAAGGCGGAATTTTGGACTCGGCTGGTGACAAAATGTTACAAATACACTCCATGCACAACTCCACCGGGGAAGGTGCCAGACAGGAGTTCTGTTGGTACTTCTTACATTGCTCCGGTAGGCAGCTGAAAGAGACCACATAAGGTGTTCTACCTACTTTCTGGGCTGAGATGGGGAACCGCTGATTTTTGGACTCTTCTGGTGACAAAATGTTTCAAACACACCCCATGCACAACTCCACCAGCTAAGGTGTCAGAAAGGAGTTCTCTTGGTAGTTTTGACACTACCCCGGTAGGCAGCAGAAAGGCAGCACAAAACTTTTTCTACCTGCTTTCTGGGCTGAGATCGGGAAATGCTGAATTTTGGTCTCGGCTGGTGAACAAAATGTTCCAAACATAGCCCACGCACAACTCCACCGGGGAAGGTGCCAGACAGGAGTTCTCTTAGTAGTTTTCACATTGCTCCTATAGGCAGCTGAAGACAGCGGAAAAGATGTTCTACCTACTTTCTGCGCTGAGGTGGGGAACAGCTGACTTTTGGACTCGGCTGGTGACAAAATGTTTGAAACACACCCCATGCACAACTCCACCGGGGAAGGTGCCAGACAAGAGTTCTCTTGATAGTTTTTACATTGCTCTGGTAGGCAGCTTAAAGGCACCACAAAAGTTGTTCTACCTGCTTTCTGGGCTGTGATGGGGAAAAACTAAGTTTTAGACTCGGCCGGTGACAAAATGTTCCAAACACACCCCATGCACAACTCCAACGGGGAAGGTGCCAGAAAGCAGTTCTCTTGGTAGTTTTTACACTACTTGAGTAGGCATTTGAAAGACACCACAAAACTTTTTCTTCCTGCTTTCTGGGCTGAGACGGGAACCGCTGAATTTTGGACTCGGCTGGTGAACAAAATGTTCCAAACACACCCCATGCACAACTCCACCGGGGAAGGTGCCAGACAGGAGTTCTCTTGGTACTTTTTACATTGCTCTGGTAGGCAGCTGAAAGGCACAATAAAAGTTGTCTTTCTGCTTTCTGGGCTGAGATGGGACAAGGCGGAATTTTGGACTCGGCTGGTGACAAAATGTTACAAATACACTCCATGCACAACTCCACCGGGGAAGGTGCCAGACAGGAGTTCTGTTGGTACTTCTTACATTGCTCCGGTAGGCAGCTGAAAGAGACCACATAAGGTGTTCTACCTACTTTCTGGGCTGAGATGGGGAACCGCTGATTTTTGGACTCTTCTGGTGACAAAATGTTTCAAACACACCCCATGCACAACTCCACCAGCTAAGGTGTCAGAAAGGAGTTCTCTTGGTAGTTTTGACACTACCCCGGTAGGCAGCAGAAAGGCAGCACAAAACTTTTTCTACCTGCTTTCTGGGCTGAGATCGGGAAATGCTGAATTTTGGTCTCGGCTGGTGAACAAAATGTTCCAAACATAGCCCACGCACAACTCCACCGGGGAAGGTGCCAGACAGGAGTTCTCTTAGTAGTTTTCACATTGCTCCTATAGGCAGCTGAAGACAGCGGAAAAGATGTTCTACCTACTTTCTGCGCTGAGGTGGGGAACAGCTGACTTTTGGACTCGGCTGGTGACAAAATGTTTGAAACACACCCCATGCACAACTCCACCGGGGAAGGTGCCAGACAAGAGTTCTCTTGATAGTTTTTACATTGCTCTGGTAGGCAGCTTAAAGGCACCACAAAAGTTGTTCTACCTGCTTTCTGGGCTGTGATGGGGAAAAACTAAGTTTTAGACTCGGCCGGTGACAAAATGTTCCAAACACACCCCATGCACAACTCCAACGGGGAAGGTGCCAGAAAGCAGTTCTCTTGGTAGTTTTTACACTACTTGAGTAGGCATTTGAAAGACACCACAAAACTTTTTCTTCCTGCTTTCTGGGCTGAGACGGGAACCGCTGAATTTTGGACTCGGCTGGTGAACAAAATGTTCCAAACACACCCCATGCACAACTCCACCGGGGAAGGTGCCAGAAAGGAGTTCTGTTGGTACTTCTTACATTGCTCTGGTAGGCAGCTGAAAGGCACCACATGAGGTGTTCTACATGCTTTCTGGGCTGAGATGGGGAACAGCTGAATTTTGGACTCGGCTTGTGACAAAATGTTCTAAACACACCCCATGCACAACTCCACCGGGGAAGGTGCCAGACAGGAGTTCTCTTGGTACTTTTTACATTGCTCTGGTAGGCAGCTGAAAGGCACAATAAAAGTTGTCTTTCTGCTTTCTGGGCTGAGATGGGACAAGGCGGAATTTTGGACTCGGCTGGTGACAAAATGTTACAAATACACTCCATGCACAACTCCACCGGGGAAGGTGCCAGACAGGAGTTCTGTTGGTACTTCTTACATTGCTCCGGTAGGCAGCTGAAAGAGACCACATAAGGTGTTCTACCTACTTTCTGGGCTGAGATGGGGAACCGCTGATTTTTGGACTCTTCTGGTGACAAAATGTTTCAAACACACCCCATGCACAACTCCACCAGCTAAGGTGTCAGAAAGGAGTTCTCTTGGTAGTTTTGACACTACCCCGGTAGGCAGCAGAAAGGCAGCACAAAACTTTTTCTACCTGCTTTCTGGGCTGAGATCGGGAAATGCTGAATTTTGGTCTCGGCTGGTGAACAAAATGTTCCAAACATAGCCCACGCACAACTCCACCGGGGAAGGTGCCAGACAGGAGTTCTCTTAGTAGTTTTCACATTGCTCCTATAGGCAGCTGAAGACAGCGGAAAAGATGTTCTACCTACTTTCTGCGCTGAGGTGGGGAACAGCTGACTTTTGGACTCGGCTGGTGACAAAATGTTTGAAACACACCCCATGCACAACTCCACCGGGGAAGGTGCCAGACAAGAGTTCTCTTGATAGTTTTTACAGTGCTCTGGTAGGCAGCTTAAAGTCACCACAAAAGTTGTTCTACCTGCTTTCTGGGCTGTGATGGGGAAAAACTAAGTTTTGGACTCGGCCGGTGACAAAATGTTCCAAACACACCCCATGCACAACTCCAACGGGGAAGGTGCCAGAAAGCAGTTCTCTTGGTAGTTTTTACACTACTTGAGTAGGCATTTGAAAGACACCACAAAACTTTTTCTTCCTGCTTTCTGGGCTGAGACGGGAACCGCTGAATTTTGGACTCGGCTGGTGAACAAAATGTTCCAAACACACCCCATGCACAACTCCACCGGGGAAGGTGCCAGAAAGGAGTTCTGTTGGTACTTCTTACATTGCTCCGGTAGGCAGCTGAAAGAGACCACATAAGGTGTTCTACCTACTTTCTGGGCTGAGATGGGGAACCGCTGATTTTTGGACTCTTCTGGTGACAAAATGTTTCAAACACACCCCATGCACAACTCCACCAGCTAAGGTGTCAGAAAGGAGTTCTCTTGGTAGTTTTGACACTACCCCGGTAGGCAGCAGAAAGGCAGCACAAAACTTTTTCTACCTGCTTTCTGGGCTGAGATCGGGAAATGCTGAATTTTGGTCTCGGCTGGTGAACAAAATGTTCCAAACATAGCCCACGCACAACTCCACCGGGGAAGGTGCCAGACAGGAGTTCTCTTAGTAGTTTTCACATTGCTCCTATAGGCAGCTGAAGACAGCGGAAAAGATGTTCTACCTACTTTCTGCGCTGAGGTGGGGAACAGCTGACTTTTGGACTCGGCTGGTGACAAAATGTTTGAAACACACCCCATGCACAACTCCACCGGGGAAGGTGCCAGACAAGAGTTCTCTTGATAGTTTTTACAGTGCTCTGGTAGGCAGCTTAAAGTCACCACAAAAGTTGTTCTACCTGCTTTCTGGGCTGTGATGGGGAAAAACTAAGTTTTGGACTCGGCCGGTGACAAAATGTTCCAAACACACCCCATGCACAACTCCAACGGGGAAGGTGCCAGAAAGCAGTTCTCTTGGTAGTTTTTACACTACTTGAGTAGGCATTTGAAAGACACCACAAAACTTTTTCTTCCTGCTTTCTGGGCTGAGACGGGAACCGCTGAATTTTGGACTCGGCTGGTGAACAAAATGTTCCAAACACACCCCATGCACAACTCCACCGGGGAAGGTGCCAGAAAGGAGTTCTGTTGGTACTTCTTACATTGCTCCGGTAGGCAGCTGAAAGAGACCACATAAGGTGTTCTACCTACTTTCTGGGCTGAGATGGGGAACCGCTGATTTTTGGACTCTTCTGGTGACAAAATGTTTCAAACACACCCCATGCACAACTCCACCAGCTAAGGTGTCAGAAAGGAGTTCTCTTGGTAGTTTTGACACTACCCCGGTAGGCAGCAGAAAGGCAGCACAAAACTTTTTCTACCTGCTTTCTGGGCTGAGATCGGGAAATGCTGAATTTTGGTCTCGGCTGGTGAACAAAATGTTCCAAACATAGCCCACGCACAACTCCACCGGGGAAGGTGCCAGACAGGAGTTCTCTTAGTAGTTTTCACATTGCTCCTATAGGCAGCTGAAGACAGCGGAAAAGATGTTCTACCTACTTTCTGCGCTGAGGTGGGGAACAGCTGACTTTTGGACTCGGCTGGTGACAAAATGTTTGAAACACACCCCATGCACAACTCCACCGGGGAAGGTGCCAGACAAGAGTTCTCTTGATAGTTTTTACATTGCTCTGGTAGGCAGCTTAAAGGCACCACAAAAGTTGTTCTACCTGCTTTCTGGGCTGTGATGGGGAAAAACTAAGTTTTAGACTCGGCCGGTGACAAAATGTTCCAAACACACCCCATGCACAACTCCAACGGGGAAGGTGCCAGAAAGCAGTTCTCTTGGTAGTTTTTACACTACTTGAGTAGGCATTTGAAAGACACCACAAAACTTTTTCTTCCTGCTTTCTGGGCTGAGACGGGAACCGCTGAATTTTGGACTCGGCTGGTGAACAAAATGTTCCAAACACACCCCATGCACAACTCCACCGGGGAAGGTGCCAGAAAGGAGTTCTGTTGGTACTTCTTACATTGCTCTGGTAGGCAGCTGAAAGGCACCACATGAGGTGTTCTACATGCTTTCTGGGCTGAGATGGGGAACAGCTGAATTTTGGACTCGGCTTGTGACAAAATGTTCTAAACACACCCCATGCACAACTCCACCGGGGAAGGTGCCAGACAGGAGTTCTCTTGGTACTTTTTACATTGCTCTGGTAGGCAGCTGAAAGGCACAATAAAAGTTGTCTTTCTGCTTTCTGGGCTGAGATGGGACAAGGCGGAATTTTGGACTCGGCTGGTGACAAAATGTTACAAATACACTCCATGCACAACTCCACCGGGGAAGGTGCCAGACAGGAGTTCTGTTGGTACTTCTTACATTGCTCCGGTAGGCAGCTGAAAGAGACCACATAAGGTGTTCTACCTACTTTCTGGGCTGAGATGGGGAACCGCTGATTTTTGGACTCTTCTGGTGACAAAATGTTTCAAACACACCCCATGCACAACTCCACCAGCTAAGGTGTCAGAAAGGAGTTCTCTTGGTAGTTTTGACACTACCCCGGTAGGCAGCAGAAAGGCAGCACAAAACTTTTTCTACCTGCTTTCTGGGCTGAGATCGGGAAATGCTGAATTTTGGTCTCGGCTGGTGAACAAAATGTTCCAAACATAGCCCACGCACAACTCCACCGGGGAAGGTGCCAGACAGGAGTTCTCTTAGTAGTTTTCACATTGCTCCTATAGGCAGCTGAAGACAGCGGAAAAGATGTTCTACCTACTTTCTGCGCTGAGGTGGGGAACAGCTGACTTTTGGACTCGGCTGGTGACAAAATGTTTGAAACACACCCCATGCACAACTCCACCGGGGAAGGTGCCAGACAAGAGTTCTCTTGATAGTTTTTACAGTGCTCTGGTAGGCAGCTTAAAGTCACCACAAAAGTTGTTCTACCTGCTTTCTGGGCTGTGATGGGGAAAAACTAAGTTTTGGACTCGGCCGGTGACAAAATGTTCCAAACACACCCCATGCACAACTCCAACGGGGAAGGTGCCAGAAAGCAGTTCTCTTGGTAGTTTTTACACTACTTGAGTAGGCATTTGAAAGACACCACAAAACTTTTTCTTCCTGCTTTCTGGGCTGAGACGGGAACCGCTGAATTTTGGACTCGGCTGGTGAACAAAATGTTCCAAACACACCCCATGCACAACTCCACCGGGGAAGGTGCCAGAAAGGAGTTCTGTTGGTACTTCTTACATTGCTCCGGTAGGCAGCTGAAAGAGACCACATAAGGTGTTCTACCTACTTTCTGGGCTGAGATGGGGAACCGCTGATTTTTGGACTCTTCTGGTGACAAAATGTTTCAAACACACCCCATGCACAACTCCACCAGCTAAGGTGTCAGAAAGGAGTTCTCTTGGTAGTTTTGACACTACCCCGGTAGGCAGCAGAAAGGCAGCACAAAACTTTTTCTACCTGCTTTCTGGGCTGAGATCGGGAAATGCTGAATTTTGGTCTCGGCTGGTGAACAAAATGTTCCAAACATAGCCCACGCACAACTCCACCGGGGAAGGTGCCAGACAGGAGTTCTCTTAGTAGTTTTCACATTGCTCCTATAGGCAGCTGAAGACAGCGGAAAAGATGTTCTACCTACTTTCTGCGCTGAGGTGGGGAACAGCTGACTTTTGGACTCGGCTGGTGACAAAATGTTTGAAACACACCCCATGCACAACTCCACCGGGGAAGGTGCCAGACAAGAGTTCTCTTGATAGTTTTTACAGTGCTCTGGTAGGCAGCTTAAAGTCACCACAAAAGTTGTTCTACCTGCTTTCTGGGCTGTGATGGGGAAAAACTAAGTTTTGGACTCGGCCGGTGACAAAATGTTCCAAACACACCCCATGCACAACTCCAACGGGGAAGGTGCCAGAAAGCAGTTCTCTTGGTAGTTTTTACACTACTTGAGTAGGCATTTGAAAGACACCACAAAACTTTTTCTTCCTGCTTTCTGGGCTGAGACGGGAACCGCTGAATTTTGGACTCGGCTGGTGAACAAAATGTTCCAAACACACCCCATGCACAACTCCACCGGGGAAGGTGCCAGAAAGGAGTTCTGTTGGTACTTCTTACATTGCTCCGGTAGGCAGCTGAAAGAGACCACATAAGGTGTTCTACCTACTTTCTGGGCTGAGATGGGGAACCGCTGATTTTTGGACTCTTCTGGTGACAAAATGTTTCAAACACACCCCATGCACAACTCCACCAGCTAAGGTGTCAGAAAGGAGTTCTCTTGGTAGTTTTGACACTACCCCGGTAGGCAGCAGAAAGGCAGCACAAAACTTTTTCTACCTGCTTTCTGGGCTGAGATCGGGAAATGCTGAATTTTGGTCTCGGCTGGTGAACAAAATGTTCCAAACATACCCCACGCACAACTCCACCGGGGAAGGTGCCAGACAGGAGTTCTCTTAGTAGTTTTCACATTGCTCCTATAGGCAGCTGAAGACAGCGGAAAAGATGTTCTACCTACTTTCTGCGCTGAGGTGGGGAACAGCTGACTTTTGGACTCGGCTGGTGACAAAATGTTTGAAACACACCCCATGCACAACTCCACCGGGGAAGGTGCCAGACAAGAGTTCTCTTGATAGTTTTTACAGTGCTCTGGTAGGCAGCTTAAAGGCACCACAAAAGTTGTTCTACCTGCTTTCTGGGCTGTGATGGGGAAAAACTAAGTTTTGGACTCGGCCGGTGACAAAATGTTCCAAACACACCCCATGCACAACTCCAACGGGGAAGGTGCCAGAAAGCAGTTCTCTTGGTAGTTTTTACACTACTTGAGTAGGCATTTGAAAGACACCACAAAACTTTTTCTTCCTGCTTTCTGGGCTGAGACGGGAACCGCTGAATTTTGGACTCGGCTGGTGAACAAAATGTTCCAAACACACCCCATGCACAACTCCACCGGGGAAGGTGCCAGAAAGGAGTTCGCTTGGTACTTCTTACATTGCTCCGGTAGGCAGCTGAAAGAGACCACATAAGGTGTTCTACCTACTTTCTGGGCTGAGATGAGGAACCGCTGATTTTTGGACTCTTCTGGTGACAAAATGTTTCAAACACACCCCATGCACAACTCCACCAGCTAAGGTGTCAGAAAGGAGTTCTCTTGGTAGTTTTGACACTACCCCGGTAGGCAGCAGAAAGGCAGCACAAAACTTTTTCTACCTGCTTTCTGGGCTGAGATCGGGAAATGCTGAATTTTGGTCTCGGCTGGTGAACAAAATGTTCCAAACATAGCCCACGCACAACTCCACCGGGGAAGGTGCCAGACAGGAGTTCTCTTAGTAGTTTTCACATTGCTCCTATAGGCAGCTGAAGACAGCGGAAAAGATGTTCTACCTACTTTCTGCGCTGAGGTGGGGAACAGCTGACTTTTGGACTCGGCTGGTGACAAAATGTTTGAAACACACCCCATGCACAACTCCACCGGGGAAGGTGCCAGACAAGAGTTCTCTTGATAGTTTTTACAGTGCTCTGGTAGGCAGCTTAAAGTCACCACAAAAGTTGTTCTACCTGCTTTCTGGGCTGTGATGGGGAAAAACTAAGTTTTGGACTCGGCCGGTGACAAAATGTTCCAAACACACCCCATGCACAACTCCAACGGGGAAGGTGCCAGAAAGCAGTTCTCTTGGTAGTTTGTACACTACTTGAGTAGGCATTTGAAAGACACCACAAAACTTTTTCTTCCTGCTTTCTGGGCTGAGACGGGAACCGCTGAATTTTGGACTCGGCTGGTGAACAAAATGTTCCAAACACACCCCATGCACAACTCCACCGGGGAAGGTGCCAGACAAGAGTTCTCTTGATAGTTTTTACATTGCTCTGGTAGGCAGCTTAAAGGCACCACAAAAGTTGTTCTACCTGCTTTCTGGGCTGTGATGGGGAAAAACTAAGTTTTGGACTCGGCCGGTGACAAAATGTTCCAAACACACCCCATGCACAACTCCAACGGGGAAGGTGCCAGAAAGCAGTTCTCTTGGTAGTTTTTACACTACTTGAGTAGGCATTTGAAAGACACCACAAAACTTTTTCTTCCTGCTTTCTGGGCTGAGACGGGAACCGCTGAATTTTGGACTCGGCTGGTGAACAAAATGTTCCAAACACACCCCATGCACAACTCCACCGGGGAAGGTGCCAGAAAGGAGTTCTGTTGGTACTTCTTACATTGCTCTGGTAGGCAGCTGAAAGGCACCACATGAGGTGTTCTACATGCTTTCTGGGCTGAGATGGGGAACAGCTGAATTTTGGACTCGGCTTGTGACAAAATGTTCTAAACACACCCCATGCACAACTCCACCGGGGAAGGTGCCAGACAGGAGTTCTCTTGGTACTTTTTACATTGCTCTGGTAGGCAGCTGAAAGGCACAATAAAAGTTGTCTTTCTGCTTTCTGGGCTGAGATGGGACAAGGCGGAATTTTGGACTCGGCTGGTGACAAAATGTTACAAATACACTCCATGCACAACTCCACCGGGGAAGGTGCCAGACAGGAGTTCTGTTGGTACTTCTTACATTGCTCCGGTAGGCAGCTGAAAGAGACCACATAAGGTGTTCTACCTACTTTCTGGGCTGAGATGGGGAACCGCTGATTTTTGGACTCTTCTGGTGACAAAATGTTTCAAACACACCCCATGCACAACTCCACCAGCTAAGGTGTCAGAAAGGAGTTCTCTTGGTAGTTTTGACACTACCCCGGTAGGCAGCAGAAAGGCAGCACAAAACTTTTTCTACCTGCTTTCTGGGCTGAGATCGGGAAATGCTGAATTTTGGTCTCGGCTGGTGAACAAAATGTTCCAAACATAGCCCACGCACAACTCCACCGGGGAAGGTGCCAGACAGGAGTTCTCTTAGTAGTTTTCACATTGCTCCTATAGGCAGCTGAAGACAGCGGAAAAGATGTTCTACCTACTTTCTGCGCTGAGGTGGGGAACAGCTGACTTTTGGACTCGGCTGGTGACAAAATGTTTGAAACACACCCCATGCACAATTCCACCGGGGAAGGTGCCAGACAAGAGTTCTCTTGATAGTTTTTACATTGCTCTGGTAGGCAGCTTAAAGGCACCACAAAAGTTGTTCTACCTGCTTTCTGGGCTGTGATGGGGAAAAACTAAGTTTTGGACTCGGCCGGTGACAAAATGTTCCAAACACACCCCATGCACAACTCCAACGGGGAAGGTGCCAGAAAGCAGTTCTCTTGGTAGTTTTTACACTACTTGA
Source organism: Falco peregrinus (assembly GCF_023634155.1). Taxonomy (NCBI): domain Eukaryota; kingdom Metazoa; phylum Chordata; class Aves; order Falconiformes; family Falconidae; genus Falco; species Falco peregrinus. The sequence continues at coordinate 269,362 of NC_073722.1, forward strand.
GTAGGCATTTGAAAGACACCACAAAACTTTTTCTTCCTGCTTTCTGGGCTGAGACGGGAACCGCTGAATTTTGGACTCGGCTGGTGAACAAAATGTTCCAAACACACCCCATGCACAACTCCACCGGGGAAGGTGCCAGAAAGGAGTTCTGTTGGTACTTCTTACATTGCTCTGGTAGGCAGCTGAAAGGCACCACATGAGGTGTTCTACATGCTTTCTGGGCTGAGATGGGGAACAGCTGAATTTTGGACTCGGCTTGTGACAAAATGTTCTAAACACACCCCATGCACAACTCCACCGGGGAAGGTGCCAGACAGGAGTTCTCTTGGTACTTTTTACATTGCTCTGGTAGGCAGCTGAAAGGCACAATAAAAGTTGTCTTTCTGCTTTCTGGGCTGAGATGGGACAAGGCGGAATTTTGGACTCGGCTGGTGACAAAATGTTACAAATACACTCCATGCACAACTCCACCGGGGAAGGTGCCAGACAGGAGTTCTGTTGGTACTTCTTACATTGCTCCGGTAGGCAGCTGAAAGAGACCACATAAGGTGTTCTACCTACTTTCTGGGCTGAGATGGGGAACCGCTGATTTTTGGACTCTTCTGGTGACAAAATGTTTCAAACACACCCCATGCACAACTCCACCAGCTAAGGTGTCAGAAAGGAGTTCTCTTGGTAGTTTTGACACTACCCCGGTAGGCAGCAGAAAGGCAGCACAAAACTTTTTCTACCTGCTTTCTGGGCTGAGATCGGGAAATGCTGAATTTTGGTCTCGGCTGGTGAACAAAATGTTCCAAACATAGCCCACGCACAACTCCACCGGGGAAGGTGCCAGACAGGAGTTCTCTTAGTAGTTTTCACATTGCTCCTATAGGCAGCTGAAGACAGCGGAAAAGATGTTCTACCTACTTTCTGCGCTGAGGTGGGGAACAGCTGACTTTTGGACTCGGCTGGTGACAAAATGTTTGAAACACACCCCATGCACAACTCCACCGGGGAAGGTGCCAGACAAGAGTTCTCTTGATAGTTTTTACAGTGCTCTGGTAGGCAGCTTAAAGTCACCACAAAAGTTGTTCTACCTGCTTTCTGGGCTGTGATGGGGAAAAACTAAGTTTTGGACTCGGCCGGTGACACACACCCCATGCACAACTCCAACGGGGAAGGTGCCAGAAAGCAGTTCTCTTGGTAGTTTTTACACTACTTGAGTAGGCATTTGAAAGACACCACAAAACTTTTTCTTCCTGCTTTCTGGGCTGAGACGGGAACCGCTGAATTTTGGACTCGGCTGGTGAACAAAATGTTCCAAACACACCCCATGCACAACTCCACCGGGGAAGGTGCCAGAAAGGAGTTCTGTTGGTACTTCTTACATTGCTCCGGTAGGCAGCTGAAAGAGACCACATAAGGTGTTCTACCTACTTTCTGGGCTGAGATGGGGAACCGCTGATTTTTGGACTCTTCTGGTGACAAAATGTTTCAAACACACCCCATGCACAACTCCACCAGCTAAGGTGTCAGAAAGGAGTTCTCTTGGTAGTTTTGACACTACCCCGGTAGGCAGCAGAAAGGCAGCACAAAACTTTTTCTACCTGCTTTCTGGGCTGAGATCGGGAAATGCTGAATTTTGGTCTCGGCTGGTGAACAAAATGTTCCAAACATAGCCCACGCACAACTCCACCGGGGAAGGTGCCAGACAGGAGTTCTCTTAGTAGTTTTCACATTGCTCCTATAGGCAGCTGAAGACAGCGGAAAAGATGTTCTACCTACTTTCTGCGCTGAGGTGGGGAACAGCTGACTTTTGGACTCGGCTGGTGACAAAATGTTTGAAACACACCCCATGCACAACTCCACCGGGGAAGGTGCCAGACAAGAGTTCTCTTGATAGTTTTTACATTGCTCTGGTAGGCAGCTTAAAGGCACCACAAAAGTTGTTCTACCTGCTTTCTGGGCTGTGATGGGGAAAAACTAAGTTTTGGACTCGGCCGGTGACAAAATGTTCCAAACACACCCCATGCACAACTCCAACGGGGAAGGTGCCAGAAAGCAGTTCTCTTGGTAGTTTTTACACTACTTGAGTAGGCATTTGAAAGACACCACAAAACTTTTTCTTCCTGCTTTCTGGGCTGAGACGGGAACCGCTGAATTTTGGACTCGGCTGGTGAACAAAATGTTCCAAACACACCCCATGCACAACTCCACCGGGGAAGGTGCCAGAAAGGAGTTCGCTTGGTACTTCTTACATTGCTCCGGTAGGCAGCTGAAAGAGACCACATAAGGTGTTCTACCTACTTTCTGGGCTGAGATGAGGAACCGCTGATTTTTGGACTCTTCTGGTGACAAAATGTTTCAAACACACCCCATGCACAACTCCACCAGCTAAGGTGTCAGAAAGGAGTTCTCTTGGTAGTTTTGACACTACCCCGGTAGGCAGCAGAAAGGCAGCACAAAACTTTTTCTACCTGCTTTCTGGGCTGAGATCGGGAAATGCTGAATTTTGGTCTCGGCTGGTGAACAAAATGTTCCAAACATAGCCCACGCACAACTCCACCGGGGAAGGTGCCAGACAGGAGTTCTCTTAGTAGTTTTCACATTGCTCCTATAGGCAGCTGAAGACAGCGGAAAAGATGTTCTACCTACTTTCTGCGCTGAGGTGGGGAACAGCTGAATTTTGGACTCGGCTGGTGACAAAATGTTTGAAACACACCCCATGCACAACTCCACCGGGGAAGGTGCCAGACAAGAGTTCTCTTGATAGTTTTTACAGTGCTCTGGTAGGCAGCTTAAAGTCACCACAAAAGTTGTTCTACCTGCTTTCTGGGCTGTGATGGGGAAAAACTAAGTTTTGGACTCGGCCGGTGACAAAATGTTCCAAACACACCCCATGCACAACTCCAACGGGGAAGGTGCCAGAAAGCAGTTCTCTTGGTAGTTTTTACACTACTTGAGTAGGCATTTGAAAGACACCACAAAACTTTTTCTTCCTGCTTTCTGGGCTGAGACGGGAACCGCTGAATTTTGGACTCGGCTGGTGAACAAAATGTTCCAAACACACCCCATGCACAACTCCACCGGGGAAGGTGCCAGAAAGGAGTTCTGTTGGTACTTCTTACATTGCTCCGGTAGGCAGCTGAAAGAGACCACATAAGGTGTTCTACCTACTTTCTGGGCTGAGATGAGGAACCGCTGATTTTTGGACTCTTCTGGTGACAAAATGTTTCAAACACACCCCATGCACAACTCCACCAGCTAAGGTGTCAGAAAGGAGTTCTCTTGGTAGTTTTGACACTACCCCGGTAGGCAGCAGAAAGGCAGCACAAAACTTTTTCTACCTGCTTTCTGGGCTGAGATCGGGAAATGATGAATTTTGGTCTCGGCTGGTGAACAAAATGTTCCAAACATAGCCCACGCACAACTCCACCGGGGAAGGTGCCAGACAGGAGTTCTCTTAGTAGTTTTCACATTGCTCCTATAGGCAGCTGAAGACAGCGGAAAAGATGTTCTACCTACTTTCTGCGCTGAGGTGGGGAACAGCTGACTTTTGGACTCGGCTGGTGACAAAATGTTTGAAACACACCCCATGCACAACTCCACCGGGGAAGGTGCCAGACAAGAGTTCTCTTGATAGTTTTTACATTGCTCTGGTAGGCAGCTTAAAGGCACCACAAAAGTTGTTCTACCTGCTTTCTGGGCTGTGATGGGGAAAAACTAAGTTTTGGACTCGGCCGGTGACAAAATGTTCCAAACACACCCCATGCACAACTCCAACGGGGAAGGTGCCAGAAAGCAGTTCTCTTGGTAGTTTTTACACTACTTGAGTAGGCATTTGAAAGACACCACAAAACTTTTTCTTCCTGCTTTCTGGGCTGAGACGGGAACCGCTGAATTTTGGACTCGGCTGGTGAACAAAATGTTCCAAACACACCCCATGCACAACTCCACCGGGGAAGGTGCCAGAAAGGAGTTCGCTTGGTACTTCTTACATTGCTCCGGTAGGCAGCTGAAAGAGACCACATAAGGTGTTCTACCTACTTTCTGGGCTGAGATGAGGAACCGCTGATTTTTGGACTCTTCTGGTGACAAAATGTTTCAAACACACCCCATGCACAACTCCACCAGCTAAGGTGTCAGAAAGGAGTTCTCTTGGTAGTTTTGACACTACCCCGGTAGGCAGCAGAAAGGCAGCACAAAACTTTTTCTACCTGCTTTCTGGGCTGAGATCGGGAAATGCTGAATTTTGGTCTCGGCTGGTGAACAAAATGTTCCAAACATAGCCCACGCACAACTCCACCGGGGAAGGTGCCAGACAGGAGTTCTCTTAGTAGTTTTCACATTGCTCCTATAGGCAGCTGAAGACAGCGGAAAAGATGTTCTACCTACTTTCTGCGCTGAGGTGGGGAACAGCTGACTTTTGGACTCGGCTGGTGACAAAATGTTTGAAACACACCCCATGCACAACTCCACCGGGGAAGGTGCCAGACAAGAGTTCTCTTGATAGTTTTTACATTGCTCTGGTAGGCAGCTTAAAGGCACCACAAAAGTTGTTCTACCTGCTTTCTGGGCTGTGATGGGGAAAAACTAAGTTTTGGACTCGGCCGGTGACAAAATGTTCCAAACACACCCCATGCACAACTCCAACGGGGAAGGTGCCAGAAAGCAGTTCTCTTGGTAGTTTTTACACTACTTGAGTAGGCATTTGAAAGACACCACAAAACTTTTTCTTCCTGCTTTCTGGGCTGAGACGGGAACCGCTGAATTTTGGACTCGGCTGGTGAACAAAATGTTCCAAACACACCCCATGCACAACTCCAACGGGGAAGGTGCCAGAAAGCAGTTCTCTTGGTAGTTTTTACACTACTTGAGTAGGCATTTGAAAGACACCACAAAACTTTTTCTTCCTGCTTTCTGGGCTGAGACGGGAACCGCTGAATTTTGGACTCGGCTGGTGAACAAAATGTTCCAAACACACCCCATGCACAACTCCACCGGGGAAGGTGCCAGAAAGGAGTTCTGTTGGTACTTCTTACATTGCTCTGGTAGGCAGCTGAAAGGCACCACATGAGGTGTTCTACATGCTTTCTGGGCTGAGATGGGGAACAGCTGAATTTTGGACTCGGCTTGTGACAAAATGTTCTAAACACACCCCATGCACAACTCCACCGGGGAAGGTGCCAGACAGGAGTTCTCTTGGTACTTTTTACATTGCTCTGGTAGGCAGCTGAAAGGCACAATAAAAGTTGTCTTTCTGCTTTCTGGGCTGAGATGGGACAAGGCGGAATTTTGGACTCGGCTGGTGACAAAATGTTACAAATACACTCCATGCACAACTCCACCGGGGAAGGTGCCAGACAGGAGTTCTGTTGGTACTTCTTACATTGCTCCGGTAGGCAGCTGAAAGAGACCACATAAGGTGTTCTACCTACTTTCTGGGCTGAGATGGGGAACCGCTGATTTTTGGACTCTTCTGGTGACAAAATGTTTCAAACACACCCCATGCACAACTCCACCAGCTAAGGTGTCAGAAAGGAGTTCTCTTGGTAGTTTTGACACTACCCCGGTAGGCAGCAGAAAGGCAGCACAAAACTTTTTCTACCTGCTTTCTGGGCTGAGATCGGGAAATGCTGAATTTTGGTCTCGGCTGGTGAACAAAATGTTCCAAACATAGCCCACGCACAACTCCACCGGGGAAGGTGCCAGACAGGAGTTCTCTTAGTAGTTTTCACATTGCTCCTATAGGCAGCTGAAGACAGCGGAAAAGATGTTCTACCTACTTTCTGCGCTGAGGTGGGGAACAGCTGAATTTTGGACTCGGCTGGTGACAAAATGTTTGAAACACACCCCATGCACAACTCCACCGGGGAAGGTGCCAGACAAGAGTTCTCTTGATAGTTTTTACATTGCTCTGGTAGGCAGCTTAAAGGCACCACAAAAGTTGTTCTACCTGCTTTCTGGGCTGTGATGGGGAAAAACTAAGTTTTGGACTCGGCCGGTGACAAAATGTTCCAAACACACCCCATGCACAACTCCAACGGGGAAGGTGCCAGAAAGCAGTTCTCTTGGTAGTTTTTACACTACTTGAGTAGGCATTTGAAAGACACCACAAAACTTTTTCTTCCTGCTTTCTGGGCTGAGACGGGAACCGCTGAATTTTGGACTCGGCTGGTGAACAAAATGTTCCAAACACACCCCATGCACAACTCCACCGGGGAAGGTGCCAGAAAGGAGTTCTGTTGGTACTTCTTACATTGCTCTGGTAGGCAGCTGAAAGGCACCACATGAGGTGTTCTACATGCTTTCTGGGCTGAGATGGGGAACAGCTGAATTTTGGACTCGGCTTGTGACAAAATGTTCTAAACACACCCCATGCACAACTCCACCGGGGAAGGTGCCAGACAGGAGTTCTCTTGGTACTTTTTACATTGCTCTGGTAGGCAGCTGAAAGGCACAATAAAAGTTGTCTTTCTGCTTTCTGGGCTGAGATGGGACAAGGCGGAATTTTGGACTCGGCTGGTGACAAAATGTTACAAATACACTCCATGCACAACTCCACCGGGGAAGGTGCCAGACAGGAGTTCTGTTGGTACTTCTTACATTGCTCCGGTAGGCAGCTGAAAGAGACCACATAAGGTGTTCTACCTACTTTCTGGGCTGAGATGGGGAACCGCTGATTTTTGGACTCTTCTGGTGACAAAATGTTTCAAACACACCCCATGCACAACTCCACCAGCTAAGGTGTCAGAAAGGAGTTCTCTTGGTAGTTTTGACACTACCCCGGTAGGCAGCAGAAAGGCAGCACAAAACTTTTTCTACCTGCTTTCTGGGCTGAGATCGGGAAATGCTGAATTTTGGTCTCGGCTGGTGAACAAAATGTTCCAAACATAGCCCACGCACAACTCCACCGGGGAAGGTGCCAGACAGGAGTTCTCTTAGTAGTTTTCACATTGCTCCTATAGGCAGCTGAAGACAGCGGAAAAGATGTTCTACCTACTTTCTGCGCTGAGGTGGGGAACAGCTGACTTTTGGACTCGGCTGGTGACAAAATGTTTGAAACACACCCCATGCACAACTCCACCGGGGAAGGTGCCAGACAAGAGTTCTCTTGATAGTTTTTACAGTGCTCTGGTAGGCAGCTTAAAGTCACCACAAAAGTTGTTCTACCTGCTTTCTGGGCTGTGATGGGGAAAAACTAAGTTTTGGACTCGGCCGGTGACACACACCCCATGCACAACTCCAACGGGGAAGGTGCCAGAAAGCAGTTCTCTTGGTAGTTTTTACACTACTTGAGTAGGCATTTGAAAGACACCACAAAACTTTTTCTTCCTGCTTTCTGGGCTGAGACGGGAACCGCTGAATTTTGGACTCGGCTGGTGAACAAAATGTTCCAAACACACCCCATGCACAACTCCACCGGGGAAGGTGCCAGAAAGGAGTTCTGTTGGTACTTCTTACATTGCTCCGGTAGGCAGCTGAAAGAGACCACATAAGGTGTTCTACCTACTTTCTGGGCTGAGATGGGGAACCGCTGATTTTTGGACTCTTCTGGTGACAAAATGTTTCAAACACACCCCATGCACAACTCCACCAGCTAAGGTGTCAGAAAGGAGTTCTCTTGGTAGTTTTGACACTACCCCGGTAGGCAGCAGAAAGGCAGCACAAAACTTTTTCTACCTGCTTTCTGGGCTGAGATCGGGAAATGCTGAATTTTGGTCTCGGCTGGTGAACAAAATGTTCCAAACATAGCCCACGCACAACTCCACCGGGGAAGGTGCCAGACAGGAGTTCTCTTAGTAGTTTTCACATTGCTCCTATAGGCAGCTGAAGACAGCGGAAAAGATGTTCTACCTACTTTCTGCGCTGAGGTGGGGAACAGCTGACTTTTGGACTCGGCTGGTGACAAAATGTTTGAAACACACCCCATGCACAACTCCACCGGGGAAGGTGCCAGACAAGAGTTCTCTTGATAGTTTTTACATTGCTCTGGTAGGCAGCTTAAAGGCACCACAAAAGTTGTTCTACCTGCTTTCTGGGCTGTGATGGGGAAAAACTAAGTTTTGGACTCGGCCGGTGACAAAATGTTCCAAACACACCCCATGCACAACTCCAACGGGGAAGGTGCCAGAAAGCAGTTCTCTTGGTAGTTTTTACACTACTTGAGTAGGCATTTGAAAGACACCACAAAACTTTTTCTTCCTGCTTTCTGGGCTGAGACGGGAACCGCTGAATTTTGGACTCGGCTGGTGAACAAAATGTTCCAAACACACCCCATGCACAACTCCACCGGGGAAGGTGCCAGAAAGGAGTTCGCTTGGTACTTCTTACATTGCTCCGGTAGGCAGCTGAAAGAGACCACATAAGGTGTTCTACCTACTTTCTGGGCTGAGATGAGGAACCGCTGATTTTTGGACTCTTCTGGTGACAAAATGTTTCAAACACACCCCATGCACAACTCCACCAGCTAAGGTGTCAGAAAGGAGTTCTCTTGGTAGTTTTGACACTACCCCGGTAGGCAGCAGAAAGGCAGCACAAAACTTTTTCTACCTGCTTTCTGGGCTGAGATCGGGAAATGCTGAATTTTGATCTCGGCTGGTGAACAAAATGTTCCAAACATAGCCCACGCACAACTCCACCGGGGAAGGTGCCAGACAGGAGTTCTCTTAGTAGTTTTCACATTGCTCCTATAGGCAGCTGAAGACAGCGGAAAAGATGTTCTACCTACTTTCTGCGCTGAGGTGGGGAACAGCTGACTTTTGGACTCGGCTGGTGACAAAATGTTTGAAACACACCCCATGCACAACTCCACCGGGGAAGGTGCCAGACAAGAGTTCTCTTGATAGTTTTTACATTGCTCTGGTAGGCAGCTTAAAGGCACCACAAAAGTTGTTCTACCTGCTTTCTGGGCTGTGATGGGGAAAAACTAAGTTTTGGACTCGGCCGGTGACAAAATGTTCCAAACACACCCCATGCACAACTCCAACGGGGAAGGTGCCAGAAAGCAGTTCTCTTGGTAGTTTTTACACTACTTGAGTAGGCATTTGAAAGACACCACAAAACTTTTTCTTCCTGCTTTCTGGGCTGAGACGGGAACCGCTGAATTTTGGACTCGGCTGGTGAACAAAATGTTCCAAACACACCCCATGCACAACTCCACCGGGGAAGGTGCCAGAAAGGAGTTCGCTTGGTACTTCTTACATTGCTCCGGTAGGCAGCTGAAAGAGACCACATAAGGTGTTCTACCTACTTTCTGGGCTGAGATGAGGAACCGCTGATTTTTGGACTCTTCTGGTGACAAAATGTTTCAAACACACCCCATGCACAACTCCACCAGCTAAGGTGTCAGAAAGGAGTTCTCTTGGTAGTTTTGACACTACCCCGGTAGGCAGCAGAAAGGCAGCACAAAACTTTTTCTACCTGCTTTCTGGGCTGAGATCGGGAAATGCTGAATTTTGGTCTCGGCTGGTGAACAAAATGTTCCAAACATAGCCCACGCACAACTCCACCGGGGAAGGTGCCAGACAGGAGTTCTCTTAGTAGTTTTCACATTGCTCCTATAGGCAGCTGAAGACAGCGGAAAAGATGTTCTACCTACTTTCTGCGCTGAGGTGGGGAACAGCTGACTTTTGGACTCGGCTGGTGACAAAATGTTTGAAACACACCCCATGCACAACTCCACCGGGGAAGGTGCCAGACAAGAGTTCTCTTGATAGTTTTTACATTGCTCTGGTAGGCAGCTTAAAGGCACCACAAAAGTTGTTCTACCTGCTTTCTGGGCTGTGATGGGGAAAAACTAAGTTTTGGACTCGGCCGGTGACAAAATGTTCCAAACACACCCCATGCACAACTCCAACGGGGAAGGTGCCAGAAAGCAGTTCTCTTGGTAGTTTTTACACTACTTGAGTAGGCATTTGAAAGACACCACAAAACTTTTTCTTCCTGCTTTCTGGGCTGAGACGGGAACCGCTGAATTTTGGACTCGGCTGGTGAACAAAATGTTCCAAACACACCCCATGCACAACTCCACCGGGGAAGGTGCCAGAAAGGAGTTCTGTTGGTACTTCTTACATTGCTCTGGTAGGCAGCTGAAAGGCACCACATGAGGTGTTCTAAATGCTTTCTGGGCTGAGATGGGGAACAGCTGAATTTTGGACTCGGCTTGTGACAAAATGTTCTAAACACACCCCATGCACAACTCCACCGGGGAAGGTGCCAGACAGGAGTTCTCTTGGTACTTTTTACATTGCTCTGGTAGGCAGCTGAAAGGCACAATAAAAGTTGTCTTTCTGCTTTCTGGGCTGAGATGGGACAAGGCGGAATTTTGGACTCGGCTGGTGACAAAATGTTACAAATACACTCCATGCACAACTCCACCGGGGAAGGTGCCAGACAGGAGTTCTGTTGGTACTTCTTACATTGCTCCGGTAGGCAGCTGAAAGAGACCACATAAGGTGTTCTACCTACTTTCTGGGCTGAGATGGGGAACCGCTGATTTTTGGACTCTTCTGGTGACAAAATGTTTCAAACACACCCCATGCACAACTCCACCAGCTAAGGTGTCAGAAAGGAATTCTCTTGGTAGTTTTGACACTACCCCGGTAGGCAGCAGAAAGGCAGCACAAAACTTTTTCTACCTGCTTTCTGGGCTGAGATCGGGAAATGCTGAATTTTGGTCTCGGCTGGTGAACAAAATGTTCCAAACATAGCCCACGCACAACTCCACCGGGGAAGGTGCCAGACAGGAGTTCTCTTAGTAGTTTTCACATTGCTCCTATAGGCAGCTGAAGACAGCGGAAAAGATGTTCTACCTACTTTCTGCGCTGAGGTGGGGAACAGCTGACTTTTGGACTCGGCTGGTGACAAAATGTTTGAAACACACCCCATGCACAACTCCACCGGGGAAGGTGCCAGACAAGAGTTCTCTTGATAGTTTTTACATTGCTCTGGTAGGCAGCTTAAAGGCACCACAAAAGTTGTTCTACCTGCTTTCTGGGCTGTGATGGGGAAAAACTAAGTTTTGGACTCGGCCGGTGACAAAATGTTCCAAACACACCCCATGCACAACTCCAACGGGGAAGGTGCCAGAAAGCAGTTCTCTTGGTAGTTTTTACACTACTTGAGTAGGCATTTGAAAGACACCACAAAACTTTTTCTTCCTGCTTTCTGGGCTAGAGACGGGAACCGCTGAATTTTGGACTCGGCTGGTGAACAAAATGTTCCAAACACACCCCATGCACAACTCCAACGGGGAAGGTGCCAGACAGGAGTTCTGTTGGTACTTCTTACATTGCTCCGGTAGGCAGCTGAAAGAGACCACATAAGGTGTTCTACCTACTTTCTGGGCTGAGATGGGGAACCGCTGATTTTTGGACTCTTCTGGTGACAAAATGTTTCAAACACACCCCATGCACAACTCCACCAGCTAAGGTGTCAGAAAGGAGTTCTCTTGGTAGTTTTGACACTACCCCGGTAGGCAGCAGAAAGGCAGCACAAAACTTTTTCTACCTGCTTTCTGGGCTGAGATCGGGAAATGCTGAATTTTGGTCTCGGCTGGTGAACAAAATGTTCCAAACATAGCCCACGCACAACTCCACCGGGGAAGGTGCCAGACAGGAGTTCTCTTAGTAGTTTTCACGTTGCTCCTATAGGCAGCTGAAGACAGTGGAAAAGATGTTCTACCTACTTTCTGCGCTGAGATGGGGAACAGCTGACTTTTGGACTCGGCTGGTGACAAAATGTTTGAAACACACCCCATGCACAACTCCACCGGGGAAGGTGCCAGACAAGAGTTCTCTTGATAGTTTTTACATTGCTCTGGTAGGCAGCTTAAAGGCACCACAAAAGTTGTTCTACCTGCTTTCTGGGCTGTGATGGGGAAAAACTAAGTTTTGGACTCGGCCGGTGACAAAATGTTCCAAACACACCCCATGCACAACTCCAACGGGGAAGGTGCCAGAAAGCAGTTCTCTTGGTAGTTTTTACACTACTTGAGTAGGCATTTGAAAGACACCACAAAACTTTTTCTTCCTGCTTTCTGGGCTGAGACGGGAACCGCTGAATTTTGGACTCGGCTGGTGAACAAAATGTTCCAAACACACCCCATGCACAACTCCAACGGGGAAGGTGCCAGAAAGGAGTTCTGTTGGTACTTCTTACATTGCTCTGGTAGGCAGCTGAAAGGCACCACATGAGGTGTTCTACATGCTTTCTGGGCTGAGATGGGGAACAGCTGAATTTTGGACTCGGCTTGTGACAAAATGTTCTAAACACACCCCATGCACAACTCCACCGGGGAAGGTGCCAGACAGGAGTTCTCTTGGTACTTTTTACATTGCTCTGGTAGGCAGCTGAAAGGCACAATAAAAGTTGTCTTTCTGCTTTCTGGGCTGAGATGGGACAAGGCGGAATTTTGGACTCGGCTGGTGACAAAATGTTACAAATACACTCCATGCACAACTCCACCGGGGAAGGTGCCAGACAGGAGTTCTGTTGGTACTTCTTACATTGCTCCGGTAGGCAGCTGAAAGAGACCACATAAGGTGTTCTACCTACTTTCTGGGCTGAGATGGGGAACCGCTGATTTTTGGACTCTTCTGGTGACAAAATGTTTCAAACACACCCCATGCACAACTCCACCAGCTAAGGTGTCAGAAAGGAATTCTCTTGGTAGTTTTGACACTACCCCGGTAGGCAGCAGAAAGGCAGCACAAAACTTTTTCTACCTGCTTTCTGGGCTGAGATCGGGAAATGCTGAATTTTGGTCTCGGCTGGTGAACAAAATGTTCCAAACATACCCCACGCACAACTCCACCGGGGAAGGTGCCAGACAGGAGTTCTCTTAGTAGTTTTCACATTGCTCCTATAGGCAGCTGAAGACAGCGGAAAAGATGTTCTACCTACTTTCTGCGCTGAGGTGGGGAACAGCTGAATTTTGGACTCGGCTGGTGACAAAATGTTTGAAACACACCCCATGCACAACTCCACCGGGGAAGGTGCCAGACAAGAGTTCTCTTGATAGTTTTTACATTGCTCTGGTAGGCAGCTTAAAGGCACCACAAAAGTTGTTCTACCTGCTTTCTGGGCTGTGATGGGGAAAAACTAAGTTTTGGACTCGGCCGGTGACAAAATGTTCCAAACACACCCCATGCACAACTCCAACGGGGAAGGTGCCAGAAAGCAGTTCTCTTGGTAGTTTTTACACTACTTGAGTAGGCATTTGAAAGACACCACAAAACTTTTTCTTCCTGCTTTCTGGGCTGAGACGGGAACCGCTGAATTTTGGACTCGGCTGGTGAACAAAATGTTCCAAACACACCCCATGCACAACTCCACCGGGGAAGGTGCCAGAAAGGAGTTCTGTTGGTACTTCTTACATTGCTCTGGTAGGCAGCTGAAAGGCACCACATGAGGTGTTCTACATGCTTTCTGGGCTGAGATGGGGAACAGCTGAATTTTGGACTCGGCTTGTGACAAAATGTTCTAAACACACCCCATGCACAACTCCACCGGGGAAGGTGCCAGACAGGAGTTCTCTTGGTACTTTTTACATTGCTCTGGTAGGCAGCTGAAAGGCACAATAAAAGTTGTCTTTCTGCTTTCTGGGCTGAGATGGGACAAGGCGGAATTTTGGACTCGGCTGGTGAACAAAATGTTCCAAACACACCCCATGCACAACTCCAACGGGGAAGGTGCCAGAAAGGAGTTCTGTTGGTACTTCTTACATTGCTCTGGTAGGCAGCTGAAAGGCACCACATGAGGTGTTCTACATGCTTTCTGGGCTGAGATGGGGAACAGCTGAATTTTGGACTCGGCTTGTGACAAAATGTTCTAAACACACCCCATGCACAACTCCATCGGGGAAGGTGCCAGACAGGAGTTCTCTTGGTACTTTTTACATTGCTCTGGTAGGCAGCTGAAAGGCACAATAAAAGTTGTCTTTCTGCTTTCTGGGCTGAGATGGGACAAGGCGGAATTTTGGACTCGGCTGGTGACAAAATGTTACAAATACACTCCATGCACAACTCCACCGGGGAAGGTGCCAGACAGGAGTTCTGTTGGTACTTCTTACATTGCTCCGGTAGGCAGCTGAAAGAGACCACATAAGGTGTTCTACCTACTTTCTGGGCTGAGATGGGGAACCGCTGATTTTTGGACTCTTCTGGTGACAAAATGTTTCAAACACACCCCATGCACAACTCCACCAGCTAAGGTGTCAGAAAGGAATTCTCTTGGTAGTTTTGACACTACCCCGGTAGGCAGCAGAAAGGCAGCACAAAACTTTTTCTACCTGCTTTCTGGGCTGAGATCGGGAAATGCTGAATTTTGGTCTCGGCTGGTGAACAAAATGTTCCAAACATACCCCACGCACAACTCCACCGGGGAAGGTGCCAGACAGGAGTTCTCTTAGTAGTTTTCACATTGCTCCTATAGGCAGCTGAAGACAGCGGAAAAGATGTTCTACCTACTTTCTGCGCTGAGGTGGGGAACAGCTGACTTTTGGACTCGGCTGGTGACAAAATGTTTGAAACACACCCCATGCACAACTCCACCGGGGAAGGTGCCAGACAAGAGTTCTCTTGATAGTTTTTACATTGCTCTGGTAGGCAGCTTAAAGGCACCACAAAAGTTGTTCTACCTGCTTTCTGGGCTGTGATGGGGAAAAACTAAGTTTTGGACTCGGCCGGTGACAAAATGTTCCAAACACACCCCATGCACAACTCCAACGGGGAAGGTGCCAGAAAGCAGTTCTCTTGGTAGTTTTTACACTACTTGAGTAGGCATTTGAAAGACACCACAAAACTTTTTCTTCCTGCTTTCTGGGCTGAGACGGGAACCGCTGAATTTTGGACTCGGCAGGTGAACAAAATGTTCCAAACACACCCCATGCACAACTCCACCGGGGAAGGTGCCAGAAAGGAGTTCTGTTGGTACTTCTTACATTGCTCTGGTAGGCAGCTGAAAGGCACCACATGAGGTGTTCTACATGCTTTCTGGGCTGAGATGGGGAACAGCTGAATTTTGGACTCGGCTTGTGACAAAATGTTCTAAACACACCCCATGCACAACTCCACCGGGGAAGGTGCCAGACAGGAGTTCTCTTGGTACTTTTTACATTGCTCTGGTAGGCAGCTGAAAGGCACAATAAAAGTTGTCTTTCTGCTTTCTGGGCTGAGATGGGACAAGGCGGAATTTTGGACTCGGCTGGTGACAAAATGTTACAAATACACTCCATGCACAACTCCACCGGGGAAGGTGCCAGAAAGGAGTTCTGTTGGTACTTCTTACATTGCTCTGGTAGGCAGCTGAAAGGCACCACATGAGGTGTTCTACATGCTTTCTGGGCTGAGATGGGGAACAGCTGAATTTTGGACTCGGCTTGTGACAAAATGTTCTAAACACACCCCATGCACAACTCCACCGGGGAAGGTGCCAGACAGGAGTTCTCTTGGTACTTTTTACATTGCTCTGGTAGGCAGCTGAAAGGCACAATAAAAGTTGTCTTTCTGCTTTCTGGGCTGAGATGGGACAAGGCGGAATTTTGGACTCGGCTGGTGACAAAATGTTACAAATACACTCCATGCACAACTCCACCGGGGAAGGTGCCAGACAGGAGTTCTGTTGGTACTTCTTACATTGCTCCGGTAGGCAGCTGAAAGAGACCACATAAGGTGTTCTACCTACTTTCTGGGCTGAGATGGGGAACCGCTGATTTTTGGACTCTTCTGGTGACAAAATGTTTCAAACACACCCCATGCACAACTCCACCAGCTAATGTGTCAGAAAGGAATTCTCTTGGTAGTTTTGACACTACCCCGGTAGGCAGCAGAAAGGCAGCACAAAACTTTTTCTACCTGCTTTCTGGGCTGAGATCGGGAAATGCTGAATTTTGGTCTCGGCTGGTGAACAAAATGTTCCAAACATACCCCACGCACAACTCCACCGGGGAAGGTGCCAGACAGGAGTTCTCTTAGTAGTTTTCACATTGCTCCTATAGGCAGCTGAAGACAGCGGAAAAGATGTTCTACCTACTTTCTGCGCTGAGGTGGGGAACAGCTGACTTTTGGACTCGGCTGGTGACAAAATGTTTGAAACACACCCCATGCACAACTCCACCGGGGAAGGTGCCAGACAAGAGTTCTCTTGATAGTTTTTACATTGCTCTGGTAGGCAGCTTAAAGGCACCACAAAAGTTGTTCTACCTGCTTTCTGGGCTGTGATGGGGAAAAACTAAGTTTTGGACTCGGCCGGTGACAAAATGTTCCAAACACACCCCATGCACAACTCCAACGGGGAAGGTGCCAGAAAGCAGTTCTCTTGGTAGTTTTTACACTACTTGAGTAGGCATTTGAAAGACACCACAAAACTTTTTCTTCCTGCTTTCTGGGCTGAGACGGGAACCGCTGAATTTTGGACTCGGCTGGTGAACAAAATGTTCCAAACACACCCCATGCACAACTCCACCGGGGAAGGTGCCAGAAAGGAGTTCTGTTGGTACTTCTTACATTGCTCTGGTAGGCAGCTGAAAGGCACCACATGAGGTGTTCTACATGCTTTCTGGGCTGAGATGGGGAACAGCTGAATTTTGGACTCGGCTTGTGACAAAATGTTCTAAACACACCCCATGCACAACTCCACCGGGGAAGGTGCCAGACAGGAGTTCTCTTGGTACTTTTTACATTGCTCTGGTAGGCAGCTGAAAGGCACAATAAAAGTTGTCTTTCTGCTTTCTGGGCTGAGATGGGACAAGGCGGAATTTTGGACTCGGCTGGTGACAAAATGTTACAAATACACTCCATGCACAACTCCACCGGGGAAGGTGCCAGAAAGGAGTTCTGTTGGTACTTCTTACATTGCTCTGGTAGGCAGCTGAAAGGCACCACATGAGGTGTTCTACATGCTTTCTGGGCTGAGATGGGGAACAGCTGAATTTTGGACTCGGCTTGTGACAAAATGTTCTAAACACACCCCATGCACAACTCCACCGGGGAAGGTGCCAGACAGGAGTTCTCTTGGTACTTTTTACATTGCTCTGGTAGGCAGCTGAAAGGCACAATAAAAGTTGTCTTTCTGCTTTCTGGGCTGAGATGGGACAAGGCGGAATTTTGGACTCGGCTGGTGACAAAATGTTACAAATACACTCCATGCACAACTCCACCGGGGAAGGTGCCAGACAGGAGTTCTGTTGGTACTTCTTACATTGCTCCGGTAGGCAGCTGAAAGAGACCACATAAGGTGTTCTACCTACTTTCTGGGCTGAGATGGGGAACCGCTGATTTTTGGACTCTTCTGGTGACAAAATGTTTCAAACACACCCCATGCACAACTCCACCAGCTAAGGTGTCAGAAAGGAGTTCTCTTGGTAGTTTTGACACTACCCCGGTAGGCAGCAGAAAGGCAGCACAAAACTTTTTCTACCTGCTTTCTGGGCTGAGATCGGGAAATGCTGAATTTTGGTCTCGGCTGGTGAACAAAATGTTCCAAACATAGCCCACGCACAACTCCACCGGGGAAGGTGCCAGACAGGAGTTCTCTTAGTAGTTTTCACATTGCTCCTATAGGCAGCTGAAGACAGCGGAAAAGATGTTCTACCTACTTTCTGCGCTGAGGTGGGGAACAGCTGACTTTTGGACTCGGCTGGTGACAAAATGTTTGAAACACACCCCATGCACAACTCCACCGGGGAAGGTGCCAGACAAGAGTTCTCTTGATAGTTTTTACATTGCTCTGGTAGGCAGCTTAAAGGCACCACAAAAGTTGTTCTACCTGCTTTCTGGGCTGTGATGGGGAAAAACTAAGTTTTAGACTCGGCCGGTGACAAAATGTTCCAAACACACCCCATGCACAACTCCAACGGGGAAGGTGCCAGAAAGCAGTTCTCTTGGTAGTTTTTACACTACTTGAGTAGGCATTTGAAAGACACCACAAAACTTTTTCTTCCTGCTTTCTGGGCTGAGACGGGAACCGCTGAATTTTGGACTCGGCTGGTGAACAAAATGTTCCAAACACACCCCATGCACAACTCCACCGGGGAAGGTGCCAGACAGGAGTTCTCTTGGTACTTTTTACATTGCTCTGGTAGGCAGCTGAAAGGCACAATAAAAGTTGTCTTTCTGCTTTCTGGGCTGAGATGGGACAAGGCGGAATTTTGGACTCGGCTGGTGACAAAATGTTACAAATACACTCCATGCACAACTCCACCGGGGAAGGTGCCAGACAGGAGTTCTGTTGGTACTTCTTACATTGCTCCGGTAGGCAGCTGAAAGAGACCACATAAGGTGTTCTACCTACTTTCTGGGCTGAGATGGGGAACCGCTGATTTTTGGACTCTTCTGGTGACAAAATGTTTCAAACACACCCCATGCACAACTCCACCAGCTAAGGTGTCAGAAAGGAGTTCTCTTGGTAGTTTTGACACTACCCCGGTAGGCAGCAGAAAGGCAGCACAAAACTTTTTCTACCTGCTTTCTGGGCTGAGATCGGGAAATGCTGAATTTTGGTCTCGGCTGGTGAACAAAATGTTCCAAACATAGCCCACGCACAACTCCACCGGGGAAGGTGCCAGACAGGAGTTCTCTTAGTAGTTTTCACATTGCTCCTATAGGCAGCTGAAGACAGCGGAAAAGATGTTCTACCTACTTTCTGCGCTGAGGTGGGGAACAGCTGACTTTTGGACTCGGCTGGTGACAAAATGTTTGAAACACACCCCATGCACAACTCCACCGGGGAAGGTGCCAGACAAGAGTTCTCTTGATAGTTTTTACATTGCTCTGGTAGGCAGCTTAAAGGCACCACAAAAGTTGTTCTACCTGCTTTCTGGGCTGTGATGGGGAAAAACTAAGTTTTAGACTCGGCCGGTGACAAAATGTTCCAAACACACCCCATGCACAACTCCAACGGGGAAGGTGCCAGAAAGCAGTTCTCTTGGTAGTTTTTACACTACTTGAGTAGGCATTTGAAAGACACCACAAAACTTTTTCTTCCTGCTTTCTGGGCTGAGACGGGAACCGCTGAATTTTGGACTCGGCTGGTGAACAAAATGTTCCAAACACACCCCATGCACAACTCCACCGGGGAAGGTGCCAGAAAGGAGTTCTGTTGGTACTTCTTACATTGCTCTGGTAGGCAGCTGAAAGGCACCACATGAGGTGTTCTACATGCTTTCTGGGCTGAGATGGGGAACAGCTGAATTTTGGACTCGGCTTGTGACAAAATGTTCTAAACACACCCCATGCACAACTCCACCGGGGAAGGTGCCAGACAGGAGTTCTCTTGGTACTTTTTACATTGCTCTGGTAGGCAGCTGAAAGGCACAATAAAAGTTGTCTTTCTGCTTTCTGGGCTGAGATGGGACAAGGCGGAATTTTGGACTCGGCTGGTGACAAAATGTTACAAATACACTCCATGCACAACTCCACCGGGGAAGGTGCCAGACAGGAGTTCTGTTGGTACTTCTTACATTGCTCCGGTAGGCAGCTGAAAGAGACCACATAAGGTGTTCTACCTACTTTCTGGGCTGAGATGGGGAACCGCTGATTTTTGGACTCTTCTGGTGACAAAATGTTTCAAACACACCCCATGCACAACTCCACCAGCTAAGGTGTCAGAAAGGAGTTCTCTTGGTAGTTTTGACACTACCCCGGTAGGCAGCAGAAAGGCAGCACAAAACTTTTTCTACCTGCTTTCTGGGCTGAGATCGGGAAATGCTGAATTTTGGTCTCGGCTGGTGAACAAAATGTTCCAAACATAGCCCACGCACAACTCCACCGGGGAAGGTGCCAGACAGGAGTTCTCTTAGTAGTTTTCACATTGCTCCTATAGGCAGCTGAAGACAGCGGAAAAGATGTTCTACCTACTTTCTGCGCTGAGGTGGGGAACAGCTGACTTTTGGACTCGGCTGGTGACAAAATGTTTGAAACACACCCCATGCACAACTCCACCGGGGAAGGTGCCAGACAAGAGTTCTCTTGATAGTTTTTACATTGCTCTGGTAGGCAGCTTAAAGGCACCACAAAAGTTGTTCTACCTGCTTTCTGGGCTGTGATGGGGAAAAACTAAGTTTTAGACTCGGCCGGTGACAAAATGTTCCAAACACACCCCATGCACAACTCCAACGGGGAAGGTGCCAGAAAGCAGTTCTCTTGGTAGTTTTTACACTACTTGAGTAGGCATTTGAAAGACACCACAAAACTTTTTCTTCCTGCTTTCTGGGCTGAGACGGGAACCGCTGAATTTTGGACTCGGCTGGTGAACAAAATGTTCCAAACACACCCCATGCACAACTCCACCGGGGAAGGTGCCAGAAAGGAGTTCTGTTGGTACTTCTTACATTGCTCTGGTAGGCAGCTGAAAGGCACCACATGAGGTGTTCTACATGCTTTCTGGGCTGAGATGGGGAACAGCTGAATTTTGGACTCGGCTTGTGACAAAATGTTCTAAACACACCCCATGCACAACTCCACCGGGGAAGGTGCCAGACAGGAGTTCTCTTGGTACTTTTTACATTGCTCTGGTAGGCAGCTGAAAGGCACAATAAAAGTTGTCTTTCTGCTTTCTGGGCTGAGATGGGACAAGGCGGAATTTTGGACTCGGCTGGTGACAAAATGTTACAAATACACTCCATGCACAACTCCACCGGGGAAGGTGCCAGACAGGAGTTCTGTTGGTACTTCTTACATTGCTCCGGTAGGCAGCTGAAAGAGACCACATAAGGTGTTCTACCTACTTTCTGGGCTGAGATGGGGAACCGCTGATTTTTGGACTCTTCTGGTGACAAAATGTTTCAAACACACCCCATGCACAACTCCACCAGCTAAGGTGTCAGAAAGGAGTTCTCTTGGTAGTTTTGACACTACCCCGGTAGGCAGCAGAAAGGCAGCACAAAACTTTTTCTACCTGCTTTCTGGGCTGAGATCGGGAAATGCTGAATTTTGGTCTCGGCTGGTGAACAAAATGTTCCAAACATAGCCCACGCACAACTCCACCGGGGAAGGTGCCAGACAGGAGTTCTCTTAGTAGTTTTCACATTGCTCCTATAGGCAGCTGAAGACAGCGGAAAAGATGTTCTACCTACTTTCTGCGCTGAGGTGGGGAACAGCTGACTTTTGGACTCGGCTGGTGACAAAATGTTTGAAACACACCCCATGCACAACTCCACCGGGGAAGGTGCCAGACAAGAGTTCTCTTGATAGTTTTTACAGTGCTCTGGTAGGCAGCTTAAAGTCACCACAAAAGTTGTTCTACCTGCTTTCTGGGCTGTGATGGGGAAAAACTAAGTTTTGGACTCGGCCGGTGACAAAATGTTCCAAACACACCCCATGCACAACTCCAACGGGGAAGGTGCCAGAAAGCAGTTCTCTTGGTAGTTTTTACACTACTTGAGTAGGCATTTGAAAGACACCACAAAACTTTTTCTTCCTGCTTTCTGGGCTGAGACGGGAACCGCTGAATTTTGGACTCGGCTGGTGAACAAAATGTTCCAAACACACCCCATGCACAACTCCACCGGGGAAGGTGCCAGAAAGGAGTTCTGTTGGTACTTCTTACATTGCTCCGGTAGGCAGCTGAAAGAGACCACATAAGGTGTTCTACCTACTTTCTGGGCTGAGATGGGGAACCGCTGATTTTTGGACTCTTCTGGTGACAAAATGTTTCAAACACACCCCATGCACAACTCCACCAGCTAAGGTGTCAGAAAGGAGTTCTCTTGGTAGTTTTGACACTACCCCGGTAGGCAGCAGAAAGGCAGCACAAAACTTTTTCTACCTGCTTTCTGGGCTGAGATCGGGAAATGCTGAATTTTGGTCTCGGCTGGTGAACAAAATGTTCCAAACATACCCCACGCACAACTCCACCGGGGAAGGTGCCAGACAGGAGTTCTCTTAGTAGTTTTCACATTGCTCCTATAGGCAGCTGAAGACAGCGGAAAAGATGTTCTACCTACTTTCTGCGCTGAGGTGGGGAACAGCTGACTTTTGGACTCGGCTGGTGACAAAATGTTTGAAACACACCCCATGCACAACTCCACCGGGGAAGGTGCCAGACAAGAGTTCTCTTGATAGTTTTTACATTGCTCTGGTAGGCAGCTTAAAGGCACCACAAAAGTTGTTCTACCTGCTTTCTGGGCTGTGATGGGGAAAAACTAAGTTTTGGACTCGGCCGGTGACAAAATGTTCCAAACACACCCCATGCACAACTCCAACGGGGAAGGTGCCAGAAAGCAGTTCTCTTGGTAGTTTTTACACTACTTGAGTAGGCATTTGAAAGACACCACAAAACTTTTTCTTCCTGCTTTCTGGGCTGAGACGGGAACCGCTGAATTTTGGACTCGGCTGGTGAACAAAATGTTCCAAACACACCCCATGCACAACTCCACCGGGGAAGGTGCCAGAAAGGAGTTCGCTTGGTACTTCTTACATTGCTCCGGTAGGCAGCTGAAAGAGACCACATAAGGTGTTCTACCTACTTTCTGGGCTGAGATGAGGAACCGCTGATTTTTGGACTCTTCTGGTGACAAAATGTTTCAAACACACCCCATGCACAACTCCACCAGCTAAGGTGTCAGAAAGGAGTTCTCTTGGTAGTTTTGACACTACCCCGGTAGGCAGCAGAAAGGCAGCACAAAACTTTTTCTACCTGCTTTCTGGGCTGAGATCGGGAAATGCTGAATTTTGGTCTCGGCTGGTGAACAAAATGTTCCAAACATAGCCCACGCACAACTCCACCGGGGAAGGTGCCAGACAGGAGTTCTCTTAGTAGTTTTCACATTGCTCCTATAGGCAGCTGAAGACAGCGGAAAAGATGTTCTACCTACTTTCTGCGCTGAGGTGGGGAACAGCTGACTTTTGGACTCGGCTGGTGACAAAATGTTTGAAACACACCCCATGCACAACTCCACCGGGGAAGGTGCCAGACAAGAGTTCTCTTGATAGTTTTTACAGTGCTCTGGTAGGCAGCTTAAAGTCACCACAAAAGTTGTTCTACCTGCTTTCTGGGCTGTGATGGGGAAAAACTAAGTTTTGGACTCGGCCGGTGACAAAATGTTCCAAACACACCCCATGCACAACTCCAACGGGGAAGGTGCCAGAAAGCAGTTCTCTTGGTAGTTTTTACACTACTTGAGTAGGCATTTGAAAGACACCACAAAACTTTTTCTTCCTGCTTTCTGGGCTGAGACGGGAACCGCTGAATTTTGGACTCGGCTGGTGAACAAAATGTTCCAAACACACCCCATGCACAACTCCACCGGGGAAGGTGCCAGACAAGAGTTCTCTTGATAGTTTTTACATTGCTCTGGTAGGCAGCTTAAAGGCACCACAAAAGTTGTTCTACCTGCTTTCTGGGCTGTGATGGGGAAAAACTAAGTTTTGGACTCGGCCGGTGACAAAATGTTCCAAACACACCCCATGCACAACTCCAACGGGGAAGGTGCCAGAAAGCAGTTCTCTTGGTAGTTTTTACACTACTTGAGTAGGCATTTGAAAGACACCACAAAACTTTTTCTTCCTGCTTTCTGGGCTGAGACGGGAACCGCTGAATTTTGGACTCGGCTGGTGAACAAAATGTTCCAAACACACCCCATGCACAACTCCACCGGGGAAGGTGCCAGAAAGGAGTTCTGTTGGTACTTCTTACATTGCTCTGGTAGGCAGCTGAAAGGCACCACATGAGGTGTTCTACATGCTTTCTGGGCTGAGATGGGGAACAGCTGAATTTTGGACTCGGCTTGTGACAAAATGTTCTAAACACACCCCATGCACAACTCCACCGGGGAAGGTGCCAGACAGGAGTTCTCTTGGTACTTTTTACATTGCTCTGGTAGGAAGCTGAAAGGCACAATAAAAGTTGTCTTTCTGCTTTCTGGGCTGAGATGGGACAAGGCGGAATTTTGGACTCGGCTGGTGACAAAATGTTACAAATACACTCCATGCACAACTCCACCGGGGAAGGTGCCAGACAGGAGTTCTGTTGGTACTTCTTACATTGCTCCGGTAGGCAGCTGAAAGAGACCACATAAGGTGTTCTACCTACTTTCTGGGCTGAGATGGGGAACCGCTGATTTTTGGACTCTTCTGGTGACAAAATGTTTCAAACACACCCCATGCACAACTCCACCAGCTAAGGTGTCAGAAAGGAGTTCTCTTGGTAGTTTTGACACTACCCCGGTAGGCAGCAGAAAGGCAGCACAAAACTTTTTCTACCTGCTTTCTGGGCTGAGATCGGGAAATGCTGAATTTTGGTCTCGGCTGGTGAACAAAATGTTCCAAACATACCCCACGCACAACTCCACCGGGGAAGGTGCCAGACAGGAGTTCTCTTAGTAGTTTTCACATTGCTCCTATAGGCAGCTGAAGACAGCGGAAAAGATGTTCTACCTACTTTCTGCGCTGAGGTGGGGAACAGCTGACTTTTGGACTCGGCTGGTGACAAAATGTTTGAAACACACCCCATGCACAACTCCACCGGGGAAGGTGCCAGACAAGAGTTCTCTTGATAGTTTTTACAGTGCTCTGGTAGGCAGCTTAAAGTCACCACAAAAGTTGTTCTACCTGCTTTCTGGGCTGTGATGGGGAAAAACTAAGTTTTGGACTCGGCCGGTGACAAAATGTTCCAAACACACCCCATGCACAACTCCAACGGGGAAGGTGCCAGAAAGCAGTTCTCTTGGTAGTTTTTACACTACTTGAGTAGGCATTTGAAAGACACCACAAAACTTTTTCTTCCTGCTTTCTGGGCTGAGACGGGAACCGCTGAATTTTGGACTCGGCTGGTGAACAAAATGTTCCAAACACACCCCATGCACAACTCCACCGGGGAAGGTGCCAGAAAGGAGTTCTGTTGGTACTTCTTACATTGCTCCGGTAGGCAGCTGAAAGAGACCACATAAGGTGTTCTACCTACTTTCTGGGCTGAGATGGGGAACCGCTGATTTTTGGACTCTTCTGGTGACAAAATGTTTCAAACACACCCCATGCACAACTCCACCAGCTAAGGTGTCAGAAAGGAGTTCTCTTGGTAGTTTTGACACTACCCCGGTAGGCAGCAGAAAGGCAGCACAAAACTTTTTCTACCTGCTTTCTGGGCTGAGATCGGGAAATGCTGAATTTTGGTCTCGGCTGGTGAACAAAATGTTCCAAACATACCCCACGCACAACTCCACCGGGGAAGGTGCCAGACAGGAGTTCTCTTAGTAGTTTTCACATTGCTCCTATAGGCAGCTGAAGACAGCGGAAAAGATGTTCTACCTACTTTCTGCGCTGAGGTGGGGAACAGCTGACTTTTGGACTCGGCTGGTGACAAAATGTTTGAAACACACCCCATGCACAACTCCACCGGGGAAGGTGCCAGACAAGAGTTCTCTTGATAGTTTTTACATTGCTCTGGTAGGCAGCTTAAAGGCACCACAAAAGTTGTTCTACCTGCTTTCTGGGCTGTGATGGGGAAAAACTAAGTTTTGGACTCGGCCGGTGACAAAATGTTCCAAACACACCCCATGCACAACTCCAACGGGGAAGGTGCCAGAAAGCAGTTCTCTTGGTAGTTTTTACACTACTTGAGTAGGCATTTGAAAGACACCACAAAACTTTTTCTTCCTGCTTTCTGGGCTGAGACGGGAACCGCTGAATTTTGGACTCGGCTGGTGAACAAAATGTTCCAAACACACCCCATGCACAACTCCACCGGGGAAGGTGCCAGAAAGGAGTTTGCTTGGTACTTCTTACATTGCTCCGGTAGGCAGCTGAAAGAGACCACATAAGGTGTTCTACCTACTTTCTGGGCTGAGATGAGGAACCGCTGATTTTTGGACTCTTCTGGTGACAAAATGTTTCAAACACACCCCATGCACAACTCCACCAGCTAAGGTGTCAGAAAGGAGTTCTCTTGGTAGTTTTGACACTACCCCGGTAGGCAGCAGAAAGGCAGCACAAAACTTTTTCTACCTGCTTTCTGGGCTGAGATCGGGAAATGCTGAATTTTGGTCTCGGCTGGTGAACAAAATGTTCCAAACATAGCCCACGCACAACTCCACCGGGGAAGGTGCCAGACAGGAGTTCTCTTAGTAGTTTTCACATTGCTCCTATAGGCAGCTGAAGACAGCGGAAAAGATGTTCTACCTACTTTCTGCGCTGAGGTGGGGAACAGCTGACTTTTGGACTCGGCTGGTGACAAAATGTTTGAAACACACCCCATGCACAACTCCACCGGGGAAGGTGCCAGACAAGAGTTCTCTTGATAGTTTTTACAGTGCTCTGGTAGGCAGCTTAAAGTCACCACAAAAGTTGTTCTACCTGCTTTCTGGGCTGTGATGGGGAAAAACTAAGTTTTGGACTCGGCCGGTGACAAAATGTTCCAAACACACCCCATGCACAACTCCAACGGGGAAGGTGCCAGAAAGCAGTTCTCTTGGTAGTTTTTACACTACTTGAGTAGGCATTTGAAAGACACCACAAAACTTTTTCTTCCTGCTTTCTGGGCTGAGACGGGAACCGCTGAATTTTGGACTCGGCTGGTGAACAAAATGTTCCAAACACACCCCATGCACAACTCCACCGGGGAAGGTGCCAGAAAGGAGTTCTGTTGGTACTTCTTACATTGCTCTGGTAGGCAGCTGAAAGGCACCACATGAGGTGTTCTACATGCTTTCTGGGCTGAGATGGGGAACAGCTGAATTTTGGACTCGGCTTGTGACAAAATGTTCTAAACACACCCCATGCACAACTCCACCGGGGAAGGTGCCAGACAGGAGTTCTCTTGGTACTTTTTACATTGCTCTGGTAGGAAGCTGAAAGGCACAATAAAAGTTGTCTTTCTGCTTTCTGGGCTGAGATGGGACAAGGCGGAATTTTGGACTCGGCTGGTGACAAAATGTTACAAATACACTCCATGCACAACTCCACCGGGGAAGGTGCCAGACAGGAGTTCTGTTGGTACTTCTTACATTGCTCCGGTAGGCAGCTGAAAGAGACCACATAAGGTGTTCTACCTACTTTCTGGGCTGAGATGGGGAACCGCTGATTTTTGGACTCTTCTGGTGACAAAATGTTTCAAACACACCCCATGCACAACTCCACCAGCTAAGGTGTCAGAAAGGAGTTCTCTTGGTAGTTTTGACACTACCCCGGTAGGCAGCAGAAAGGCAGCACAAAACTTTTTCTACCTGCTTTCTGGGCTGAGATCGGGAAATGCTGAATTTTGGTCTCGGCTGGTGAACAAAATGTTCCAAACATAGCCCACGCACAACTCCACCGGGGAAGGTGCCAGACAGGAGTTCTCTTAGTAGTTTTCACATTGCTCCTATAGGCAGCTGAAGACAGCGGAAAAGATGTTCTACCTACTTTCTGCGCTGAGGTGGGGAACAGCTGACTTTTGGACTCGGCTGGTGACAAAATGTTTGAAACACACCCCATGCACAATTCCACCGGGGAAGGTGCCAGACAAGAGTTCTCTTGATAGTTTTTACATTGCTCTGGTAGGCAGCTTAAAGGCACCACAAAAGTTGTTCTACCTGCTTTCTGGGCTGTGATGGGGAAAAACTAAGTTTTGGACTCGGCCGGTGACAAAATGTTCCAAACACACCCCATGCACAACTCCAACGGGGAAGGTGCCAGAAAGCAGTTCTCTTGGTAGTTTTTACACTACTTGAGTAGGCATTTGAAAGACACCACAAAACTTTTTCTTCCTGCTTTCTGGGCTGAGACGGGAACCGCTGAATTTTGGACTCGGCTGGTGAACAAAATGTTCCAAACACACCCCATGCACAACTCCAACGGGGAAGGTGCCAGAAAGCAGTTCTCTTGGTAGTTTTTACACTACTTGAGTAGGCATTTGAAAGACACCACAAAACTTTTTCTTCCTGCTTTCTGGGCTGAGACGGGAACCGCTGAATTTTGGACTCGGCTGGTGAACAAAATGTTCCAAACACACCCCATGCACAACTCCACCGGGGAAGGTGCCAGAAAGGAGTTCTGTTGGTACTTCTTACATTGCTCTGGTAGGCAGCTGAAAGGCACCACATGAGGTGTTCTACATGCTTTCTGGGCTGAGATGGGGAACAGCTGAATTTTGGACTCGGCTTGTGACAAAATGTTCTAAACACACCCCATGCACAACTCCACCGGGGAAGGTGCCAGACAGGAGTTCTCTTGGTACTTTTTACATTGCTCTGGTAGGCAGCTGAAAGGCACAATAAAAGTTGTCTTTCTGCTTTCTGGGCTGAGATGGGACAAGGCGGAATTTTGGACTCGGCTGGTGACAAAATGTTACAAATACACTCCATGCACAACTCCACCGGGGAAGGTGCCAGACAGGAGTTCTGTTGGTACTTCTTACATTGCTCCGGTAGGCAGCTGAAAGAGACCACATAAGGTGTTCTACCTACTTTCTGGGCTGAGATGGGGAACCGCTGATTTTTGGACTCTTCTGGTGACAAAATGTTTCAAACACACCCCATGCACAACTCCACCAGCTAAGGTGTCAGAAAGGAGTTCTCTTGGTAGTTTTGACACTACCCCGGTAGGCAGCAGAAAGGCAGCACAAAACTTTTTCTACCTGCTTTCTGGGCTGAGATCGGGAAATGCTGAATTTTGGTCTCGGCTGGTGAACAAAATGTTCCAAACATAGCCCACGCACAACTCCACCGGGGAAGGTGCCAGACAGGAGTTCTCTTAGTAGTTTTCACATTGCTCCTATAGGCAGCTGAAGACAGCGGAAAAGATGTTCTACCTACTTTCTGCGCTGAGGTGGGGAACAGCTGAATTTTGGACTCGGCTGGTGACAAAATGTTTGAAACACACCCCATGCACAACTCCACCGGGGAAGGTGCCAGACAAGAGTTCTCTTGATAGTTTTTACATTGCTCTGGTAGGCAGCTTAAAGGCACCACAAAAGTTGTTCTACCTGCTTTCTGGGCTGTGATGGGGAAAAACTAAGTTTTGGACTCGGCCGGTGACAAAATGTTCCAAACACACCCCATGCACAACTCCAACGGGGAAGGTGCCAGAAAGCAGTTCTCTTGGTAGTTTTTACACTACTTGAGTAGGCATTTGAAAGACACCACAAAACTTTTTCTTCCTGCTTTCTGGGCTGAGACGGGAACCGCTGAATTTTGGACTCGGCTGGTGAACAAAATGTTCCAAACACACCCCATGCACAACTCCACCGGGGAAGGTGCCAGAAAGGAGTTCTGTTGGTACTTCTTACATTGCTCTGGTAGGCAGCTGAAAGGCACCACATGAGGTGTTCTACATGCTTTCTGGGCTGAGATGGGGAACAGCTGAATTTTGGACTCGGCTTGTGACAAAATGTTCTAAACACACCCCATGCACAACTCCACCGGGGAAGGTGCCAGACAGGAGTTCTCTTGGTACTTTTTACATTGCTCTGGTAGGCAGCTGAAAGGCACAATAAAAGTTGTCTTTCTGCTTTCTGGGCTGAGATGGGACAAGGCGGAATTTTGGACTCGGCTGGTGACAAAATGTTACAAATACACTCCATGCACAACTCCACCGGGGAAGGTGCCAGACAGGAGTTCTGTTGGTACTTCTTACATTGCTCCGGTAGGCAGCTGAAAGAGACCACATAAGGTGTTCTACCTACTTTCTGGGCTGAGATGGGGAACCGCTGATTTTTGGACTCTTCTGGTGACAAAATGTTTCAAACACACCCCATGCACAACTCCACCAGCTAAGGTGTCAGAAAGGAGTTCTCTTGGTAGTTTTGACACTACCCCGGTAGGCAGCAGAAAGGCAGCACAAAACTTTTTCTACCTGCTTTCTGGGCTGAGATCGGGAAATGCTGAATTTTGGTCTCGGCTGGTGAACAAAATGTTCCAAACATAGCCCACGCACAACTCCACCGGGGAAGGTGCCAGACAGGAGTTCTCTTAGTAGTTTTCACATTGCTCCTATAGGCAGCTGAAGACAGCGGAAAAGATGTTCTACCTACTTTCTGCGCTGAGGTGGGGAACAGCTGACTTTTGGACTCGGCTGGTGACAAAATGTTTGAAACACACCCCATGCACAACTCCACCGGGGAAGGTGCCAGACAAGAGTTCTCTTGATAGTTTTTACAGTGCTCTGGTAGGCAGCTTAAAGGCACCACAAAAGTTGTTCTACCTGCTTTCTGGGCTGTGATGGGGAAAAACTAAGTTTTGGACTCGGCCGGTGACAAAATGTTCCAAACACACCCCATGCACAACTCCAACGGGGAAGGTGCCAGAAAGCAGTTCTCTTGGTAGTTTTTACACTACTTGAGTAGGCATTTGAAAGACACCACAAAACTTTTTCTTCCTGCTTTCTGGGCTGAGACGGGAACCGCTGAATTTTGGACTCGGCTGGTGAACAAAATGTTCCAAACACACCCCATGCACAACTCCACCGGGGAAGGTGCCAGAAAGGAGTTCGCTTGGTACTTCTTACATTGCTCCGGTAGGCAGCTGAAAGAGACCACATAAGGTGTTCTACCTACTTTCTGGGCTGAGATGGGGAACCGCTGATTTTTGGACTCTTCTGGTGACAAAATGTTTCAAACACACCCCATGCACAACTCCACCAGCTAAGGTGTCAGAAAGGAGTTCTCTTGGTAGTTTTGACACTACCCCGGTAGGCAGCAGAAAGGCAGCACAAAACTTTTTCTACCTGCTTTCTGGGCTGAGATCGGGAAATGCTGAATTTTGGTCTCGGCTGGTGAACAAAATGTTCCAAACATAGCCCACGCACAACTCCACCGGGGAAGGTGCCAGACAGGAGTTCTCTTAGTAGTTTTCACATTGCTCCTATAGGCAGCTGAAGACAGCGGAAAAGATGTTCTACCTACTTTCTGCGCTGAGGTGGGGAACAGCTGACTTTTGGACTCGGCTGGTGACAAAATGTTTGAAACACACCCCATGCACAACTCCACCGGGGAAGGTGCCAGACAAGAGTTCTCTTGATAGTTTTTACATTGCTCTGGTAGGCAGCTTAAAGGCACCACAAAAGTTGTTCTACCTGCTTTCTGGGCTGTGATGGGGAAAAACTAAGTTTTGGACTCGGCCGGTGACAAAATGTTCCAAACACACCCCATGCACAACTCCAACGGGGAAGGTGCCAGAAAGCAGTTCTCTTGGTAGTTTTTACACTACTTGAGTAGGCATTTGAAAGACACCACAAAACTTTTTCTTCCTGCTTTCTGGGCTGAGACGGGAACCGCTGAATTTTGGACTCGGCTGGTGAACAAAATGTTCCAAACACACCCCATGCACAACTCCAACGGGGAAGGTGCCAGAAAGCAGTTCTCTTGGTAGTTTTTACACTACTTGAGTAGGCATTTGAAAGACACCACAAAACTTTTTCTTCCTGCTTTCTGGGCTGAGACGGGAACCGCTGAATTTTGGACTCGGCTGGTGAACAAAATGTTCCAAACACACCCCATGCACAACTCCACCGGGGAAGGTGCCAGAAAGGAGTTCTGTTGGTACTTCTTACATTGCTCTGGTAGGCAGCTGAAAGGCACCACATGAGGTGTTCTACATGCTTTCTGGGCTGAGATGGGGAACAGCTGAATTTTGGACTCGGCTTGTGACAAAATGTTCTAAACACACCCCATGCACAACTCCACCGGGGAAGGTGCCAGACAGGAGTTCTCTTGGTACTTTTTACATTGCTCTGGTAGGCAGCTGAAAGGCACAATAAAAGTTGTCTTTCTGCTTTCTGGGCTGAGATGGGACAAGGCGGAATTTTGGACTCGGCTGGTGAACAAAATGTTACAAATACACTCCATGCACAACTCCACCGGGGAAGGTGCCAGAAAGGAGTTCTGTTGGTACTTCTTACATTGCTCCGGTAGGCAGCTGAAAGAGACCACATAAGGTGTTCTACCTACTTTCTGGGCTGAGATGGGGAACCGCTGATTTTTGGACTCTTCTGGTGACAAAATGTTTCAAACACACCCCATGCACAACTCCACCAGCTAAGGTGTCAGAAAGGAGTTCTCTTGGTAGTTTTGACACTACCCCGGTAGGCAGCAGAAAGGCAGCACAAAAATTTTCTACCTGCTTTCTGGGCTGAGATCGGGAAATGCTGAATTTTGGTCTCGGCTGGTGAACAAAATGTTCCAAACATACCCCACGCACAACTCCACCGGGGAAGGTGCCAGACAGGAGTTCTCTTAGTAGTTTTCACATTGCTCCTATAGGCAGCTGAAGACAGCGGAAAAGATGTTCTACCTACTTTCTGCGCTGAGGTGGGGAACAGCTGAATTTTGGACTCGGCTGGTGACAAAATATTCCAAACACACCCCATGCACAACTCCACCGGGGAAGGTGCCAGAAACGAGTTCTCTTGATAGTTTTTACACTACCCCGGTAGGCAGCAGAAAGCCACGACAATACTTTTTCTACCTGCTTTCTGGGCTGAGATCGGGAAATGCTGAATTTTGGACTCGGCTGGTGACAAAATATTCCAAACACAGCCCATGCACAACTCCACCGGGGAAGGTGCCAGAAACGAGTTCTCTTGATAGTTTTTACACTACCCCGGTAGGCAGCAGAAAGCCACGACAATACTTTTTCTACCTGCTTTCTGGGCTGAGATCGGGAAATGCTGAATTTTGGACTCGGCCGGTGACAAGATGTTCCAAACACACCCCATGCACAACTCCAACGGGGAAGGTGCCAGAAATGAGTTCTTTCGGTAGTTTTTACACTACCCCTTTAGGCAGCTGAAAGGCACCACAAAAGTTGTTCTACCTCCTTTGTGGGCTGAGATGGGGAAGCGCTGACTTTTGGACTCGGCTGGTGACAAAATGTTTGAAACACACCCCATGCACAACTCCACCAGCTAAGGTGTCAAAAAGGAGTTCTGTTGGTAGTTTTTACACTACTTGGGTAGGCATTTGAAAGACACCACAAAACTTTTTCTTCCTGCTTTCTGGGCTGAGACGGGGATGCGCTGAATTTTGGACTCGGCTGGTGAACAAAATGTTCCAAACACACCCCATGCACAACTCCACCGGGGAAGGTGCCAGACAGGAGTTCATTTGGTAGTTTTGACACTACCCCGGTAGGCAGCTGAAAGGCACCACAAAAGTTCTCCTACCTGCTTTCTGGGCTGAGATCGGGAAATGCTGGATTTTGGTCTCGGCTGATGACAAAATGTTTCAAACACACCCCATGCACAACTCCACCAGATAAGGTGTCAGAAAGGAGTTCTCTTGGTAGTTCTTATACTACCCCGGTAATCATCTGAAATGCACCATAAAAGTTGTTCTACCTGCTTTCTGCGCTGAGGTGGGGAACAGCTGAATTTTGGACTCGGCTGGTGACAAAATGTTTGAAACACACACCATGCACAACTCCACCGGGGAAGGTGCCAGACAGGAGTTCTACTGCTAGTTTTTACATTGCTCCGGTAGGCAGCTGTAAGGCACCACAAAAGTTGTTCTACCTCCTTTCTGGGCTGAGATGGAGAACAGCAGAATTTTGGACTCGGCTGGTGACAAAATGTTCTAAACACACCCCATGCACAAGTCCACTGGGGAAGGTGCCAGACAAGAGTTCTCTTGGTACTTTTTACATTGCTCCGGTAGACACCTGAAAGGGACCACATAAGGTGTTCTACCTGCTTTCTGGGCTGAGATGGGGAATCGCGGACTTTTGGAGTCGGCTGGTGACAAAATGTTCCAAACACACCCCATACACAACTCCACCGGGGAAGGTGCCAGAGAAGAGTTCTGTTGGTAGTTTTTCCACTGCCTTGGTAGGCATTTGAAAGGCACCACAAAAGTTGTTCTTCCTGCTTTCTGGGCTGAGATGTGGAACCGCTGAATTTTGGAGTCCGCCGGTGAAAAAATGTTCTAAACACACCCCATGCACAACTCCACTGGGGAAGGTGCCAGACAGGAGTTCTGTTGGTACTTCTTTCATTGCTCCGGTAGGAAGCTGAAAGGCATCACAAAAGTTCTTCCTGCTTTCTGGGCTGAGATGGTGAACCTCTGAATTTTGGAGTCTCTTTGTTACAAAATGTTCCAAACACATGCCATGCACAACTCCACCGGGGAAGGTACAGACAGGAGTTCCTTGGTACTTTTTACACTACCCCGGTAGGCAGCTGAAAGGCAACACAACAGTTGTTCTACCTGCTTTCTGGGCTCAGATCGGGAGACACTGCCTTTTGGACTCGGCTGGTGAACAAAATGTTCCAAACACAGCCCATGCACAACTCCACCGGGGAAGGTGCCAGAAATGAGTTCTTTCGGTAGTTTTTACACTACCCCTTTAGGCAGCTGAAAGGCACCACAAAAGTTGTTCTACCTGCTTTCTGGGCTGAGATGGGGAACAGCTGAATTTTGGAGTCCGCCGGTGAAAAAATGGTCTAAACACACCCCATGCACAACTCCACCGGGGAAGGTGCCAGACAGGAGTTCTGTTGGTACTTCTTACATTGCTCCGGTAGGCAGCTGAAAGAGACCACATAAGGTGTTCTACCTACTTTCTGGGCTGAGATGGGGAACCGCTGATTTTTGGACTCTTCTGGTGACAAAATGTTTCAAACACACCCCATGCACAACTCCACCAGCTAAGGTGTCAGAAAGGAGTTCTCTTGGTAGTTTTGACACTACCCCGGTAGGCAGCAGAAAGGCAGCACAAACTTTTTCTACCTGCTTTCTGGGCTGAGATCGGGAAATGCTGAATTTTGGTCTCGGCTGGTGAACAAAATGTTCCAAACATAGCCCACGCACAACTCCACCGGGGAAGGTGCCAGACAGGAGTTCTCTTAGTAGTTTTCACATTGCTCCTATAGGCAGCTGAAGACAGCGGAAAAGATGTTCTACCTACTTTCTGCGCTGAGGTGGGGAACAGCTGACTTTTGGACTCGGCTGGTGACAAAATGTTTGAAACACACCCCATGCACAACTCCACCGGGGAAGGTGCCAGACAAGAGTTCTCTTGATAGTTTTTACATTGCTCTGGTAGGCAGCTTAAAGGCACCACAAAAGTTGTTCTACCTGCTTTCTGGGCTGTGATGGGGAAAAACTAAGTTTTGGACTCGGCCGGTGACAAAATGTTCCAAACACACCCCATGCACAACTCCAACGGGGAAGGTGCCAGAAAGCAGTTCTCTTGGTAGTTTTTACACTACTTGAGTAGGCATTTGAAAGACACCACAAAACTTTTTCTTCCTGCTTTCTGGGCTGAGACGGGAACCGCTGAATTTTGGACTCGGCTGGTGAACAAAATGTTCCAAACACACCCCATGCACAACTCCACCGGGGAAGGTGCCAGAAAGGAGTTCTGTTGGTACTTCTTACATTGCTCCGGTAGGCAGCTGAAAGAGACCACATAAGGTGTTCTACCTACTTTCTGGGCTGAGATGGGGAACCGCTGATTTTTGGACTCTTCTGGTGACAAAATGTTTCAAACACACCCCATGCACAACTCCACCAGCTAAGGTGTCAGAAAGGAGTTCTCTTGGTAGTTTTGACACTACCCCGGTAGGCAGCAGAAAGGCAGCACAAAACTTTTTCTACCTGCTTTCTGGGCTGAGATCGGGAAATGCTGAATTTTGGTCTCGGCTGGTGAACAAAATGTTCCAAACATAGCCCACGCACAACTCCACCGGGGAAGGTGCCAGACAGGAGTTCTCTTAGTAGTTTTCACATTGCTCCTATAGGCAGCTGAAGACAGCGGAAAAGATGTTCTACCTACTTTCTGCGCTGAGGTGGGGAACAGCTGACTTTTGGACTCGGCTGGTGACAAAATGTTTGAAACACACCCCATGCACAACTCCACCGGGGAAGGTGCCAGACAAGAGTTCTCTTGATAGTTTTTACAGTGCTCTGGTAGGCAGCTTAAAGTCACCACAAAAGTTGTTCTACCTGCTTTCTGGGCTGTGATGGGGAAAAACTAAGTTTTGGACTCGGCCGGTGACAAAATGTTCCAAACACACCCCATGCACAACTCCAACGGGGAAGGTGCCAGAAAGCAGTTCTCTTGGTAGTTTTTACACTACTTGAGTAGGCATTTGAAAGACACCACAAAACTTTTTCTTCCTGCTTTCTGGGCTGAGACGGGAACCGCTGAATTTTGGACTCGGCTGGTGAACAAAATGTTCCAAACACACCCCATGCACAACTCCACCGGGGAAGGTGCCAGAAAGGAGTTCTGTTGGTACTTCTTACATTGCTCCGGTAGGCAGCTGAAAGAGACCACATAAGGTGTTCTACCTACTTTCTGGGCTGAGATGAGGAACCGCTGATTTTTGGACTCTTCTGGTGACAAAATGTTTCAAACACACCCCATGCACAACTCCACCAGCTAAGGTGTCAGAAAGGAGTTCTCTTGGTAGTTTTGACACTACCCCGGTAGGCAGCAGAAAGGCAGCACAAAACTTTTTCTACCTGCTTTCTGGGCTGAGATCGGGAAATGATGAATTTTGGTCTCGGCTGGTGAACAAAATGTTCCAAACATAGCCCACGCACAACTCCACCGGGGAAGGTGCCAGACAGGAGTTCTCTTAGTAGTTTTCACATTGCTCCTATAGGCAGCTGAAGACAGCGGAAAAGATGTTCTACCTACTTTCTGCGCTGAGGTGGGGAACAGCTGACTTTTGGACTCGGCTGGTGACAAAATGTTTGAAACACACCCCATGCACAACTCCACCGGGGAAGGTGCCAGACAAGAGTTCTCTTGATAGTTTTTACATTGCTCTGGTAGGCAGCTTAAAGGCACCACAAAAGTTGTTCTACCTGCTTTCTGGGCTGTGATGGGGAAAAACTAAGTTTTGGACTCGGCCGGTGACAAAATGTTCCAAACACACCCCATGCACAACTCCAACGGGGAAGGTGCCAGAAAGCAGTTCTCTTGGTAGTTTTTACACTACTTGAGTAGGCATTTGAAAGACACCACAAAACTTTTTCTTCCTGCTTTCTGGGCTGAGACGGGAACCGCTGAATTTTGGACTCGGCTGGTGAACAAAATGTTCCAAACACACCCCATGCACAACTCCACCGGGGAAGGTGCCAGAAAGGAGTTCTGTTGGTACTTCTTACATTGCTCTGGTAGGCAGCTGAAAGGCACCACATGAGGTGTTCTACATGCTTTCTGGGCTGAG
Source organism: Falco peregrinus (assembly GCF_023634155.1). Classification (NCBI taxonomy): domain Eukaryota; kingdom Metazoa; phylum Chordata; class Aves; order Falconiformes; family Falconidae; genus Falco; species Falco peregrinus. The sequence goes on from NC_073722.1 coordinate 306,432, forward strand.
ATGGGGAACAGCTGAATTTTGGACTCGGCTTGTGACAAAATGTTCTAAACACACCCCATGCACAACTCCACCGGGGAAGGTGCCAGACAGGAGTTCTCTTGGTACTTTTTACATTGCTCTGGTAGGCAGCTGAAAGGCACAATAAAAGTTGTCTTTCTGCTTTCTGGGCTGAGATGGGACAAGGCGGAATTTTGGACTCGGCTGGTGACAAAATGTTACAAATACACTCCATGCACAACTCCACCGGGGAAGGTGCCAGACAGGAGTTCTGTTGGTACTTCTTACATTGCTCCGGTAGGCAGCTGAAAGAGACCACATAAGGTGTTCTACCTACTTTCTGGGCTGAGATGGGGAACCGCTGATTTTTGGACTCTTCTGGTGACAAAATGTTTCAAACACACCCCATGCACAACTCCACCAGCTAAGGTGTCAGAAAGGAGTTCTCTTGGTAGTTTTGACACTACCCCGGTAGGCAGCAGAAAGGCAGCACAAAACTTTTTCTACCTGCTTTCTGGGCTGAGATCGGGAAATGCTGAATTTTGGTCTCGGCTGGTGAACAAAATGTTCCAAACATAGCCCACGCACAACTCCACCGGGGAAGGTGCCAGACAGGAGTTCTCTTAGTAGTTTTCACATTGCTCCTATAGGCAGCTGAAGACAGCGGAAAAGATGTTCTACCTACTTTCTGCGCTGAGGTGGGGAACAGCTGACTTTTGGACTCGGCTGGTGACAAAATGTTTGAAACACACCCCATGCACAACTCCACCGGGGAAGGTGCCAGACAAGAGTTCTCTTGATAGTTTTTACAGTGCTCTGGTAGGCAGCTTAAAGTCACCACAAAAGTTGTTCTACCTGCTTTCTGGGCTGTGATGGGGAAAAACTAAGTTTTGGACTCGGCCGGTGACAAAATGTTCCAAACACACCCCATGCACAACTCCAACGGGGAAGGTGCCAGAAAGCAGTTCTCTTGGTAGTTTTTACACTACTTGAGTAGGCATTTGAAAGACACCACAAAACTTTTTCTTCCTGCTTTCTGGGCTGAGACGGGAACCGCTGAATTTTGGACTCGGCTGGTGAACAAAATGTTCCAAACACACCCCATGCACAACTCCACCGGGGAAGGTGCCAGAAAGGAGTTCGCTTGGTACTTCTTACATTGCTCTGGTAGGCAGCTGAAAGGCACCACATGAGGTGTTCTACATGCTTTCTGGGCTGAGATGGGGAACAGCTGAATTTTGGACTCGGCTTGTGACAAAATGTTCTAAACACACCCCATGCACAACTCCACCGGGGAAGGTGCCAGACAGGAGTTCTCTTGGTACTTTTTACATTGCTCTGGTAGGCAGCTGAAAGGCACAATAAAAGTTGTCTTTCTGCTTTCTGGGCTGAGATGGGACAAGGCGGAATTTTGGACTCGGCTGGTGACAAAATGTTACAAATACACTCCATGCACAACTCCACCGGGGAAGGTGCCAGACAAGAGTTCTGTTGGTACTTCTTACATTGCTCCGGTAGGCAGCTGAAAGAGACCACATAAGGTGTTCTACCTACTTTCTGGGCTGAGATGGGGAACCGCTGATTTTTGGACTCTTCTGGTGACAAAATGTTTGAAACACACCCCATGCACAACTCCACCAGCTAAGGTGTCAGAAAGGAGTTCTCTTGGTAGTTTTGACACTACCCCGGTAGGCAGCAGAAAGGCAGCACAAAACTTTTTCTACCTGCTTTCTGGGCTGAGATCGGGAAATGCTGAATTTTGGTCTCGGCTGGTGAACAAAATGTTCCAAACATAGCCCACGCACAACTCCACCGGGGAAGGTGCCAGACAGGAGTTCTCTTAGTAGTTTTCACATTGCTCCTATAGGCAGCTGAAGACAGCGGAAAAGATGTTCTACCTACTTTCTGCGCTGAGGTGGGGAACAGCTGACTTTTGGACTCGGCTGGTGACAAAATGTTTGAAACACACCCCATGCACAATTCCACCGGGGAAGGTGCCAGACAAGAGTTCTCTTGATAGTTTTTACATTGCTCTGGTAGGCAGCTTAAAGGCACCACAAAAGTTGTTCTACCTGCTTTCTGGGCTGTGATGGGGAAAAACTAAGTTTTGGACTCGGCCGGTGACAAAATGTTCCAAACACACCCCATGCACAACTCCAACGGGGAAGGTGCCAGAAAGCAGTTCTCTTGGTAGTTTTTACACTACTTGAGTAGGCATTTGAAAGACACCACAAAACTTTTTCTTCCTGCTTTCTGGGCTGAGACGGGAACCGCTGAATTTTGGACTCGGCTGGTGAACAAAATGTTCCAAACACACCCCATGCACAACTCCACCGGGGAAGGTGCCAGAAAGGAGTTCTGTTGGTACTTCTTACATTGCTCTGGTAGGCAGCTGAAAGGCACCACATGAGGTGTTCTACATGCTTTCTGGGCTGAGATGGGGAACAGCTGAATTTTGGACTCGGCTTGTGACAAAATGTTCTAAACACACCCCATGCACAACTCCACCGGGGAAGGTGCCAGACAGGAGTTCTCTTGGTACTTTTTACATTGCTCTGGTAGGCAGCTGAAAGGCACAATAAAAGTTGTCTTTCTGCTTTCTGGGCTGAGATGGGACAAGGCGGAATTTTGGACTCGGCTGGTGACAAAATGTTACAAATACACTCCATGCACAACTCCACCGGGGAAGGTGCCAGACAGGAGTTCTGTTGGTACTTCTTACATTGCTCCGGTAGGCAGCTGAAAGAGACCACATAAGGTGTTCTACCTACTTTCTGGGCTGAGATGGGGAACCGCTGATTTTTGGACTCTTCTGGTGACAAAATGTTTCAAACACACCCCATGCACAACTCCACCAGCTAAGGTGTCAGAAAGGAGTTCTCTTGGTAGTTTTGACACTACCCCGGTAGGCAGCAGAAAGGCAGCACAAAACTTTTTCTACCTGCTTTCTGGGCTGAGATCGGGAAATGCTGAATTTTGGTCTCGGCTGGTGAACAAAATGTTCCAAACATAGCCCACGCACAACTCCACCGGGGAAGGTGCCAGACAGGAGTTCTCTTAGTAGTTTTCACATTGCTCCTATAGGCAGCTGAAGACAGCGGAAAAGATGTTCTACCTACTTTCTGCGCTGAGGTGGGGAACAGCTGACTTTTGGACTCGGCTGGTGACAAAATGTTTGAAACACACCCCATGCACAACTCCACCGGGGAAGGTGCCAGACAAGAGTTCTCTTGATAGTTTTTACAGTGCTCTGGTAGGCAGCTTAAAGTCACCACAAAAGTTGTACTACCTGCTTTCTGGGCTGTGATGGGGAAAAACTAAGTTTTGGACTCGGCCGGTGACAAAATGTTCCAAACACACCCCATGCACAACTCCAACGGGGAAGGTGCCAGAAAGCAGTTCTCTTGGTAGTTTTTACACTACTTGAGTAGGCATTTGAAAGACACCACAAAACTTTTTCTTCCTGCTTTCTGGGCTGAGACGGGAACCGCTGAATTTTGGACTCGGCTGGTGAACAAAATGTTCCAAACACACCCCATGCACAACTCCACCGGGGAAGGTGCCAGAAAGGAGTTCGCTTGGTACTTCTTACATTGCTCTGGTAGGCAGCTGAAAGGCACCACATGAGGTGTTCTACATGCTTTCTGGGCTGAGATGGGGAACAGCTGAATTTTGGACTCGGCTTGTGACAAAATGTTCTAAACACACCCCATGCACAACTCCACCGGGGAAGGTGCCAGACAGGAGTTCTCTTGGTACTTTTTACATTGCTCTGGTAGGCAGCTGAAAGGCACAATAAAAGTTGTCTTTCTGCTTTCTGGGCTGAGATGGGACAAGGCGGAATTTTGGACTCGGCTGGTGACAAAATGTTACAAATACACTCCATGCACAACTCCACCGGGGAAGGTGCCAGACAAGAGTTCTGTTGGTACTTCTTACATTGCTCCGGTAGGCAGCTGAAAGAGACCACATAAGGTGTTCTACCTACTTTCTGGGCTGAGATGGGGAACCGCTGATTTTTGGACTCTTCTGGTGACAAAATGTTTGAAACACACCCCATGCACAACTCCACCAGCTAAGGTGTCAGAAAGGAGTTCTCTTGGTAGTTTTGACACTACCCCGGTAGGCAGCAGAAAGGCAGCACAAAACTTTTTCTACCTGCTTTCTGGGCTGAGATCGGGAAATGCTGAATTTTGGTCTCGGCTGGTGAACAAAATGTTCCAAACATAGCCCACGCACAACTCCACCGGGGAAGGTGCCAGACAGGAGTTCTCTTAGTAGTTTTCACATTGCTCCTATAGGCAGCTGAAGACAGCGGAAAAGATGTTCTACCTACTTTCTGCGCTGAGGTGGGGAACAGCTGACTTTTGGACTCGGCTGGTGACAAAATGTTTGAAACACACCCCATGCACAATTCCACCGGGGAAGGTGCCAGACAAGAGTTCTCTTGATAGTTTTTACATTGCTCTGGTAGGCAGCTTAAAGGCACCACAAAAGTTGTTCTACCTGCTTTCTGGGCTGTGATGGGGAAAAACTAAGTTTTGGACTCGGCCGGTGACAAAATGTTCCAAACACACCCCATGCACAACTCCAACGGGGAAGGTGCCAGAAAGCAGTTCTCTTGGTAGTTTTTACACTACTTGAGTAGGCATTTGAAAGACACCACAAAACTTTTTCTTCCTGCTTTCTGGGCTGAGACGGGAACCGCTGAATTTTGGACTCGGCTGGTGAACAAAATGTTCCAAACACACCCCATGCACAACTCCAACGGGGAAGGTGCCAGAAAGCAGTTCTCTTGGTAGTTTTTACACTACTTGAGTAGGCATTTGAAAGACACCACAAAACTTTTTCTTCCTGCTTTCTGGGCTGAGACGGGAACCGCTGAATTTTGGACTCGGCTGGTGAACAAAATGTTCCAAACACACCCCATGCACAACTCCACCGGGGAAGGTGCCAGAAAGGAGTTCTGTTGGTACTTCTTACATTGCTCTGGTAGGCAGCTGAAAGGCACCACATGAGGTGTTCTAAATGCTTTCTGGGCTGAGATGGGGAACAGCTGAATTTTGGACTCGGCTTGTGACAAAATGTTCTAAACACACCCCATGCACAACTCCACCGGGGAAGGTGCCAGACAGGAGTTCTCTTGGTACTTTTTACATTGCTCTGGTAGGCAGCTGAAAGGCACAATAAAAGTTGTCTTTCTGCTTTCTGGGCTGAGATGGGACAAGGCGGAATTTTGGACTCGGCTGGTGACAAAATGTTACAAATACACTCCATGCACAACTCCACCGGGGAAGGTGCCAGAAAGGAGTTCTGTTGGTACTTCTTACATTGCTCCGGTAGGCAGCTGAAAGAGACCACATAAGGTGTTCTACCTACTTTCTGGGCTGAGATGGGGAACCGCTGATTTTTGGACTCTTCTGGTGACAAAATGTTTCAAACACACCCCATGCACAACTCCACCAGCTAAGGTGTCAGAAAGGAGTTCTCTTGGTAGTTTTGACACTACCCCGGTAGGCAGCAGAAAGGCAGCACAAAAATTTTCTACCTGCTTTCTGGGCTGAGATCGGGAAATGCTGAATTTTGGTCTCGGCTGGTGAACAAAATGTTCCAAACATACCCCACGCACAACTCCACCGGGGAAGGTGCCAGACAGGAGTTCTCTTAGTAGTTTTCACATTGCTCCTATAGGCAGCTGAAGACAGCGGAAAAGATGTTCTACCTACTTTCTGCGCTGAGGTGGGGAACAGCTGACTTTTGGACTCGGCTGGTGACAAAATATTCCAAACACACCCCATGCACAACTCCACCGGGGAAGGTGCCAGAAACGAGTTCTCTTGATAGTTTTTACACTACCCCGGTAGGCAGCAGAAAGCCACGACAATACTTTTTCTACCTGCTTTCTGGGCTGAGATCGGGAAATGCTGAATTTTGGACTCGGCTGGTGACAAAATATTCCAAACACAGCCCATGCACAACTCCACCGGGGAAGGTGCCAGAAACGAGTTCTCTTGATAGTTTTTACACTACCCCGGTAGGCAGCAGAAAGCCACGACAATACTTTTTCTACCTGCTTTCTGGGCTGAGATCGGGAAATGCTGAATTTTGGACTCGGCCGGTGACAAAATGTTCCAAACACACCCCATGCACAACTCCAACGGGGAAGGTGCCAGAAATGAGTTCTTTCGGTAGTTTTTACACTACCCCTTTAGGCAGCTGAAAGGCACCACAAAAGTTGTTCTACCTCCTTTGTGGGCTGAGATGGGGAAGCGCTGACTTTTGGACTCGGCTGGTGACAAAATGTTTGAAACACACCCCATGCACAACTCCACCAGCTAAGGTGTCAAAAAGGAGTTCTGTTGGTAGTTTTTACACTACTTGGGTAGGCATTTGAAAGACACCACAAAACTTTTTCTTCCTGCTTTCTGGGCTGAGACGGGGATGCGCTGAATTTTGGACTCGGCTGGTGAACAAAATGTTCCAAACACACCCCATGCACAACTCCACCGGGGAAGGTGCCAGACAGGAGTTCATTTGGTAGTTTTGACACTACCCCGGTAGGCAGCTGAAAGGCACCACAAAAGTTCTCCTACCTGCTTTCTGGGCTGAGATCGGGAAATGCTGGATTTTGGTCTCGGCTGATGACAAAATGTTTCAAACACACCCCATGCACAACTCCACCAGATAAGGTGTCAGAAAGGAGTTCTCTTGGTAGTTCTTATACTACCCCGGTAATCATCTGAAATGCACCATAAAAGTTGTTCTACCTGCTTTCTGCGCTGAGGTGGGGAACAGCTGAATTTTGGACTCGGCTGGTGACAAAATGTTTGAAACACACACCATGCACAACTCCACCGGGGAAGGTGCCAGACAGGAGTTCTACTGCTAGTTTTTACATTGCTCCGGTAGGCAGCTGTAAGGCACCACAAAAGTTGTTCTACCTCCTTTCTGGGCTGAGATGGAGAACAGCAGAATTTTGGACTCGGCTGGTGACAAAATGTTCTAAACACACCCCATGCACAAGTCCACTGGGGAAGGTGCCAGACAAGAGTTCTCTTGGTACTTTTTACATTGCTCCGGTAGACACCTGAAAGGGACCACATAAGGTGTTCTACCTGCTTTCTGGGCTGAGATGGGGAATCGCGGACTTTTGGAGTCGGCTGGTGACAAAATGTTCCAAACACACCCCATACACAACTCCACCGGGGAAGGTGCCAGACAAGAGTTCTGTTGGTAGTTTTTCCACTGCCTTGGTAGGCATTTGAAAGGCACCACAAAAGTTGTTCTTCCTGCTTTCTGGGCTGAGATGTGGAACCGCTGAATTTTGGAGTCCGCCGGTGAAAAAATGTTCTAAACACACCCCATGCACAACTCCACTGGGGAAGGTGCCAGACAGGAGTTCTGTTGGTACTTCTTTCATTGCTCCGGTAGGAAGCTGAAAGGCATCACAAAAGTTCTTCCTGCTTTCTGGGCTGAGATGGTGAACCTCTGAATTTTGGAGTCTCTTTGTTACAAAATGTTCCAAACACATGCCATGCACAACTCCACCGGGGAAGGTACAGACAGGAGTTCCTTGGTACTTTTTACACTACCCCGGTAGGCAGCTGAAAGGCAACACAACAGTTGTTCTACCTGCTTTCTGGGCTCAGATCGGGAGACACTGCCTTTTGGACTCGGCTGGTGAACAAAATGTTCCAAACACAGCCCATGCACAACTCCACCGGGGAAGGTGCCAGAAATGAGTTCTTTCGGTAGTTTTTACACTACCCCTTTAGGCAGCTGAAAGGCACCACAAAAGTTGTTCTACCTGCTTTCTGGGCTGAGATGGGGAACAGCTGAATTTTGGAGTCCGCCGGTGAAAAAATGGTCTAAACACACCCCATGCACAACTCCACTGGGGAAGGTGCCAGACAGGAGTTCTGTTGGTACTTCTTACATTGCTCCGGTAGGCAGCTGAAAGAGACCACATAAGGTGTTCTACCTACTTTCTGGGCTGAGATGGGGAACCGCTGATTTTTGGACTCTTCTGGTGACAAAATGTTTGAAACACACCCCATGCACAACTCCACCAGCTAAGGTGTCAGAAAGGAGTTCTCTTGGTAGTTTTGACACTACCCCGGTAGGCAGCAGAAAGGCAGCACAAACTTTTTCTACCTGCTTTCTGGGCTGAGATCGGGAAATGCTGAATTTTGGTCTCGGCTGGTGAACAAAATGTTCCAAACATACCCCACGCACAACTCCACCGGGGAAGGTGCCAGACAGGAGTTCTCTTAGTAGTTTTCACATTGCTCCTATAGGCAGCTGAAGACAGCGGAAAAGATGTTCTACCTACTTTCTGCGCTGAGGTGGGGAACAGCTGAATTTTGGACTCGGCTGGTGACAAAATGTTTGAAACACACACCATGCACAACTCCACCAGATAAGGTGTCAGAAAGGAGTTCTCTTGGTAGTTCTTATACTACCCCGGTAATCATCTGAAATGCACCATAAAAGTTGTTCTACCTGCTTTCTGCGCTGAGGTGGGGAACAGCTGAATTTTGGACTCGGCTGGTGACAAAATGTTTGAAACACACCCCATGCACAACTCCACCAGCTAAGGTGTCAAAAAGGAGTTCTGTTGGTAGTTTTTACACTACTTGGGTAGGCATTTGAAAGACACCACAAAACTTTTTCTTCCTGCTTTCTGGGCTCAGATCGGGAGACACTGCCTTTTGGACTCGGCTGGTGAACAAAATATTCCAAACACACCCCATGCACAACTCCACCGGGGAAGGTGCCAGAAATGAGTTCTTTCGGTAGTTTTTACACTACCCCTTTAGGCAGCTGAAAGGCACCATAAAAGTTGTTCTACCTCCTTTCTGGGCTGAGATGGGGAAGCGCTGACTTTTGGACTCGGCTGGTGACAAAATGTTTGAAACACACCCCATGCACAACTCCACCAGCTAAGGTGTCAAAAAGGAGTTCTGTTGGTAGTTTTTACACTACTTGGGTAGGCATTTGAAAGACACCACAAATCTTTTTCTTCCTGCTTTCTGGGCTGAGACGGGGATGCGCTGGATTTTGGACTCGGCTGGTGAACAAAATGTTCCAAACATACCCCATGCACAACTCCACCGGGGAAGGTACAGACAGGAGTTCTGTTGGTACTTTTTACACTACCCCTTTAGGCAGCTGAAAGGCACCATAAAAGTTGTTCTACCTCCTTTCTGGGCTGAGATGGGGAAGCGCTGACTTTTGGACTCGGCTGGTGACAAAATGTTTGAAACACACCCCATGCACAACTCCACCAGCTAAGGTGTCAAAAAGGAGTTCTGTTGGTAGTTTTTAAACTACTTGGGTAGGCATTTGAAAGACACCACAAATCTTTTTCTTCCTGCTTTCTGGGCTGAGACGGGGATGCGCTGGATTTTGGACTCGGCTGGTGAACAAAATGTTCCAAACACACCCCATGCACAACTCCACCGGGGAAGGTGCCAGAGAGGAGTTCTTTTGGTAGTTTTTACACTACCCCTTTAGGCAGCTGAAAGGCACCACAAAAGTTGTTCTTCCTGCTTTCTGGGCTGAGATGGGAAACCTCTGAATTTTGGAGTCTGTTTGTGACAAAATGTTCCAAACAGATCCAATGCACAACTCCACCGGGGAAGGTGCCAGACAGGAGTTCTGTTGGTACTTCTTACATTGCTCCGGTAGGCAGCTGAAAGAGACCACATAAGGTGTTCTACCTACTTTCTGGGCTGAGATGGGGAACCGCTGATTTTTGGACTCTTCTGGTGACAAAATGTTTCAAACACACCCCATGCACAACTCCACCAGCTAAGGTGTCAGAAAGGAGTTCTCTTGGTAGTTTTGACACTACCCCGGTAGGCAGCAGAAAGGCAGCACAAACTTTTTCTACCTGCTTTCTGGGCTGAGACCGGGAAATGCTGAATTTTGGTCTCGGCTGGTGAACAAAATGTTCCAAACATACCCCACGCACAACTCCACCGGGGAAGGTGCCAGACAGGAGTTCTCTTAGTAGTTTTCACATTGCTCCTATAGGCAGCTGAAGACAGCGGAAAAGATGTTCTACCTACTTTCTGCGCTGAGGTGGGGAACAGCTGAATTTTGGACTCGGCTGGTGACAAAATGTTTGAAACACACACCATGCACAACTCCACCAGATAAGGTGTCAGAAAGGAGTTCTCTTGGTAGTTCTTATACTACCCCGGTAATCATCTGAAATGCACCATAAAAGTTGTTCTACCTGCTTTCTGCGCTGAGGTGGGGAACAGCTGAATTTTGGACTCGGCTGGTGACAAAATGTTTGAAACACACCCCATGCACAACTCCACCAGCTAAGGTGTCAAAAAGGAGTTCTGTTGGTAGTTTTTACACTACTTGGGTAGGCATTTGAAAGACACCACAAAACTTTTTCTTCCTGCTTTCTGGGCTCAGATCGGGAGACACTGCCTTTTGGACTCGGCTGGTGAACAAAATATTCCAAACACACCCCATGCACAACTCCACCGGGGAAGGTGCCAGAAATGAGTTCTTTCGGTAGTTTTTACACTACCCCTTTAGGCAGCTGAAAGGCACCATAAAAGTTGTTCTACCTCCTTTCTGGGCTGAGATGGGGAAGCGCTGACTTTTGGACTCGGCTGGTGACAAAATGTTTGAAACACACCCCATGCACAACTCCACCAGCTAAGGTGTCAAAAAGGAGTTCTGTTGGTAGTTTTTACACTACTTGGGTAGGCATTTGAAAGACACCACAAATCTTTTTCTTCCTGCTTTCTGGGCTGAGACGGGGATGCGCTGGATTTTGGACTCGGCTGGTGAACAAAATGTTCCAAACATACCCCATGCACAACTCCACCGGGGAAGGTACAGACAGGAGTTCTGTTGGTACTTTTTACACTACCCCTTTAGGCAGCTGAAAGGCACCATAAAAGTTGTTCTACCTCCTTTCTGGGCTGAGATGGGGAAGCGCTGACTTTTGGACTCGACTGGTGACAAAATGTTTAAAACACACCCCATGCACAACTCCACCAGCTAAGGTGTCAAAAAGGAGTTCTGTTGGTAGTTTTTAAACTACTTGGGTAGGCATTTGAAAGACACCACAAATCTTTTTCTTCCTGCTTTCTGGGCTGAGACGGGGATGCGCTGGATTTTGGACTCGGCTGGTGAACAAAATGTTCCAAACACACCCCATGCACAACTCCACCGGGGAAGGTGCCAGAGAGGAGTTCTTTTGGTAGTTTTTACACTACCCCTTTAGGCAGCTGAAAGGCACCACAAAAGTTGTTCTTCCTGCTTTCTGGGCTGAGATGGGAAACCTCTGAATTTTGGAGTCTGTTTGTGACAAAATGTTCCAAACAGATCCAATGCACAACTCCACCGGGGAAGGTGCCAGACAGGAGTTCTGTTGGTACTTCTTACATTGCTCCGGTAGGCAGCTGAAAGAGACCACATAAGGTGTTCTACCTACTTTCTGGGCTGAGATGGGGAACCGCTGATTTTTGGACTCTTCTGGTGACAAAATGTTTGAAACACACCCCATGCACAACTCCACCAGCTAAGGTGTCAGAAAGGAGTTCTCTTGGTAGTTTTGACACTACCCCGGTAGGCAGCAGAAAGGCAGCACAAACTTTTTCTACCTGCTTTCTGGGCTGAGACCGGGAAATGCTGAATTTTGGTCTCGGCTGGTGAACAAAATGTTCCAAACATACCCCACGCACAACTCCACCGGGGAAGGTGCCAGACAGGAGTTCTCTTAGTAGTTTTCACATTGCTCCTATAGGCAGCTGAAGACAGCGGAAAAGATGTTCTACCTACTTTCTGCGCTGAGGTGGGGAACAGCTGAATTTTGGACTCGGCTGGTGACAAAATGTTTGAAACACACACCATGCACAACTCCACCAGATAAGGTGTCAGAAAGGAGTTCTCTTGGTAGTTCTTATACTACCCCGGTAATCATCTGAAATGCACCATAAAAGTTGTTCTACCTGCTTTCTGCGCTGAGGTGGGGAACAGCTGAATTTTGGACTCGGCTGGTGACAAAATGTTTGAAACACACCCCATGCACAACTCCACCAGCTAAGGTGTCAAAAAGGAGTTCTGTTGGTAGTTTTTACACTACTTGGGTAGGCATTTGAAAGACACCACAAAACTTTTTCTTCCTGCTTTCTGGGCTCAGATCGGGAGACACTGCCTTTTGGACTCGGCTGGTGAACAAAATATTCCAAACACACCCCATGCACAACTCCACCGGGGAAGGTGCCAGAAATGAGTTCTTTCGGTAGTTTTTACACTACCCCTTTAGGCAGCTGAAAGGCACCATAAAAGTTGTTCTACCTCCTTTCTGGGCTGAGATGGGGAAGCGCTGACTTTTGGACTCGGCTGGTGACAAAATGTTTGAAACACACCCCATGCACAACTCCACCAGCTAAGGTGTCAAAAAGGAGTTCTGTTGGTAGTTTTTACACTACTTGGGTAGGCATTTGAAAGACACCACAAATCTTTTTCTTCCTGCTTTCTGGGCTGAGACGGGGATGCGCTGGATTTTGGACTCGGCTGGTGAACAAAATGTTCCAAACATACCCCATGCACAACTCCACCGGGGAAGGTACAGACAGGAGTTCTGTTGGTACTTTTTACACTACCCCTTTAGGCAGCTGAAAGGCACCATAAAAGTTGTTCTACCTCCTTTCTGGGCTGAGATGGGGAAGCGCTGACTTTTGGACTCGGCTGGTGACAAAATGTTTGAAACACACCCCATGCACAACTCCACCAGCTAAGGTGTCAAAAAGGAGTTCTGTTGGTAGTTTTTAAACTACTTGGGTAGGCATTTGAAAGACACCACAAATCTTTTTCTTCCTGCTTTCTGGGCTGAGACGGGGATGCGCTGGATTTTGGACTCGGCTGGTGAACAAAATGTTCCAAACACACCCCATGCACAACTCCACCGGGGAAGGTGCCAGAGAGGAGTTCTTTTGGTAGTTTTTACACTACCCCTTTAGGCAGCTGAAAGGCACCACAAAAGTTGTTCTTCCTGCTTTCTGGGCTGAGATGGGAAACCTCTGAATTTTGGAGTCTGTTTGTGACAAAATGTTCCAAACAGATCCAATGCACAACTCCACCGGGGAAGGTGCCAGACAGGAGTTCTGTTGGTACTTCTTACATTGCTCCGGTAGGCAGCTGAAAGAGACCACATAAGGTGTTCTACCTACTTTCTGGGCTGAGATGGGGAACCGCTGATTTTTGGACTCTTCTGGTGACAAAATGTTTGAAACACACCCCATGCACAACTCCACCAGCTAAGGTGTCAGAAAGGAGTTCTCTTGGTAGTTTTGACACTACCCCGGTAGGCAGCAGAAAGGCAGCACAAACTTTTTCTACCTGCTTTCTGGGCTGAGACCGGGAAATGCTGAATTTTGGTCTCGGCTGGTGAACAAAATGTTCCAAACATACCCCACGCACAACTCCACCGGGGAAGGTGCCAGACAGGAGTTCTCTTAGTAGTTTTCACATTGCTCCTATAGGCAGCTGAAGACAGCGGAAAAGATGTTCTACCTACTTTCTGCGCTGAGGTGGGGAACAGCTGAATTTTGGACTCGGCTGGTGACAAAATGTTTGAAACACACACCATGCACAACTCCACCAGATAAGGTGTCAGAAAGGAGTTCTCTTGGTAGTTCTTATACTACCCCGGTAATCATCTGAAATGCACCATAAAAGTTGTTCTACCTGCTTTCTGGGCTGAGATGGGGAAGCGCTGACTTTTGGACTCGGCTGGTGACAAAATGTTTGAAACACACCCCATGCACAACTCCACCAGCTAAGGTGTCAAAAAGGAGTTCTGTTGGTAGTTTTTACACTACTTGGGTAGGCATTTGAAAGACACCACAAAACTTTTTCTTCCTGCTTTCTGGGCTCAGATCGGGAGACACTGCCTTTTGGACTCGGCTGGTGAACAAAATATTCCAAACACACCCCATGCACAACTCCACCGGGGAAGGTGCCAGAAATGAGTTCTTTCGGTAGTTTTTACACTACCCCTTTAGGCAGCTGAAAGGCACCATAAAAGTTGTTCTACCTCCTTTCTGGGCTGAGATGGGGAAGCGCTGACTTTTGGACTCGGCTGGTGACAAAATGTTTGAAACACACCCCATGCACAACTCCACCAGCTAAGGTGTCAAAAAGGAGTTCTGTTGGTAGTTTTTAAACTACTTGGGTAGGCATTTGAAAGACACCACAAATCTTTTTCTTCCTGCTTTCTGGGCTGAGACGGGGATGCGCTGGATTTTGGACTCGGCTGGTGAACAAAATGTTCCAAACACACCCCATGCACAACTCCACCGGGGAAGGTGCCAGAGAGGAGTTCTTTTGGTAGTTTTTACACTACCCCTTTAGGCATCTGAAAGGCACCACAAAAGTTGTTCTACCTACTTTATTGGCTGAGGTGGGGAACCGCTGAATTTTGGACTCGGCTGGTGACATAATGTTCTAAACACACCCCATGCACAACTCCACCGGGGAAGGTGCCAGACAAGAGTTCTCTTGATAGTTTTTACATTGCTCTGGTAGGCAGCTTAAAGGCACCACAAAAGTTGTTCTACCTGCTTTCTGGGCGGTGATGGGGAAAAACTAAGTTTTGGACTCGGCCGGTGACAAAATGTTTGAAACACACCCCATGCACAACTCCAACGGGGAAGGTGCCAGAAAGCAGTTCTCTTGGTAGTTTTTACACTACTTGGGTAGGCATTTGAAAGACACCACAAAACTTTTTCTTCCTGCTTTCTGGGCTGAGACAGGAACCGCTGAATTTTGGATTCGGCTGGTGAACAAAATGTTCCAAACACACCCTATGCACAACTCCACCGGGGAAGGTGCCAGAGAGGAGTTCTTTTGGTAGTTTTTACACTACCCCTTTAGGCAGCTGAAAGGCACCACAAAAGTTGTTCTTCCTGCTTTCTGGGCTGAGATGTGGAACCGCTGAATTTTGGAGTCCGCCGGTGAAAAAATGTTCTAAACACACCCCATGCACAACTCCACTGGGGAAGGTGCCAGACAGGAGTTCTGTTGGTACTTCTTTCATTGCTCCGGTAGGAAGCTGAAAGGCATCACAAAAGTTGTTCTTCCTGCTTTCTGGGCTGAGATGTGGAACCGCTGAATTTTGGAGTCCGCCGGTGAAAAAATGTTCTAAACACACCCCATGCACAACTCCACTGGGGAAGGTGCCAGACAGGAGTTCTGTTGGTACTTCTTTCATTGCTCCGGTAGGAAGCTGAAAGGCATCACAAAAGTTGTTCTTCCTGCTTTCTGGGCTGAGATGGGGAACAGCTGAATATTGGAGTCTCTTTGTGACAAAATGTTCCAAACACATCCCATGCACAACTCCACCGGGGAAGGTGCCAGAGAGGAGTTCTTTTTGTAGTTTTTACACTACCCCTTTAGGCAGCTGAAAAGGCACCACAAAACTTGTTCTACCTGCTCTCTGGGCTCAGATCGGGAGACACTGACTTTTGGACTCGGCTGGTGAACAAAATGTTCCAAACACACCCCATGCACAACTCCACCAGCTAAGGTGCCAGAAACGAGTTCTTTCAGTAATTTTTACACTACCCCTTTAGGCAGCTGAAAGGCACCATAAAAGTTGTTCTACCTCCTTTCTGGGCTGAGATGGGGAAGCGCTGACTTTTGGACTCGGCTGGTGACAAAATGTTTGAAACACACCCCATGCACAACTCCACCAGCTAAGGTGTCAAAAAGGAGTTCTGTTGGTAGTTTTTACCCTACTTGGGTAGGCATTTGAAAGACACCACAAAACTTTTTCTTCCTGCTTTCTGGGCTGAGACGGGGATGCGCTGAATTTTGGACTCGGCTGGTGAACAAAATGTTCCAAACATACCCCATGCCCAACTCCACCGGGGAAGGTGCCAGAAACGAGTTCTCCTGCTAGTTTTTACATTGCTCCGGTAGGCATTAGAAATGAGCCACCAAATGTGTCCTACCTGCTTTCCTGGGTGAGATGGGGAACCGCTGAATTTTGGACTCGGCTGGTTATAAGATGTTCCAAACACAGCCCATTTACAACTCCAACGGGAAAGGTGCCGGAGAGAAATTATTTGGTATTTCTTACATTGCTCTGGAAGGCATCTGAATGGCACCACAAAAGTTGTTCTACCTACTTTATTGGCTGAGGTGGGGAACCGCTGAATTTTGGAATCGGCTGGTGACATAATGTTCTAAACACACCCCATGCACAACTCCACCGGGGAAGGTGCCAGACAGCAGTTCAACTGCTAGTTTTTACATTGCTCTGGTAGGCAGCTGAAAGGCACAATAAAAGTTGTCTTTCTGCTTTCTGGGCTGAGATGGGACAAGGCGGAATTTTGGACTCGGCTGGTGACAAAATGTTACAAATACACTCCATGCACAACTCCACCGGGGAAGGTGCCAGACAGGAGTTCTGTTGGTACTTCTTACATTGCTCCGGTAGGCAGCTGAAAGAGACCACATAAGGTGTTCTACCTACTTTCTGGGCTGAGATGTGGAACCGCTGATTTTTGGACTCTTCTGGTGACAAAATGTTTCAAACACACCCCATGCACAACTCCACCAGCTAAGGTGTCAGAAAGGAGTTCTCTTGGTAGTTTTGACACTACCCCGGTAGGCAGCAGAAAGGCAGCACAAAAATTTTCTACCTGCTTTCTGGGCTGAGATCGGGAAATGCTGAATTTTGGTCTCGGCTGGTGAACAAAATGTTCCAAACATACCCCACGCACAACTCCACCGGGGAAGGTGCCAGACAGGAGTTCTCTTAGTAGTTTTCACATTGCTCCTATAGGCAGCTGAAGACAGCGGAAAAGATGTTCTACCTACTTTCTGCGCTGAGGTGGGGAACAGCTGACTTTTGGACTCGGCTGGTGACAAAATATTCCAAACACACCCCATGCACAACTCCACCGGGGAAGGTGCCAGAAACGAGTTCTCTTGATAGTTTTTACACTACCCCGGTAGGCAGCAGAAAGCCACGACAATACTTTTTCTACCTGCTTTCTGGGCTGAGATCGGGAAATGCTGAATTTTGGACTCGGCTGGTGACAAAATGTTTCAAACACACCCCATGCACAACTCCACCAGATAAGGTGCCAGACAGGAGTTCTACTGCTAGTTTTTACATTGCTCCGGTAGGCACCTGAAAGGGACCACATAAGGTGTTCTACCTGCTTTCTGGGCTGAGATGGGGAATCGCGGACTTTTGGAGTAGGCTGGTGACAAGAAGTTCCAATCACACCCCATGCCCAACTCCACCGGGGAAGGTGACAGACAGGAGTTCTGTTGGTCGTTTCTACGTTGCTCCGTTAGGCATTACAAATGCGCCACAAAAGGTGTTCTACCTGCTTTCTGGGCTGAGATAGGGAATCGCTGAATTTTGGAGTCCGCTGGTGAAAAAATGTTCTAAACACACCCCATGCACAACTCCACTGGGGAAGGTGCCAGACAGGAGTTCTCTTGGTACTTCTTACATTGCTCCGGTAGGAAGCTGAAAGGCATCACAAAAGTTGTTCTTCCTGCTTTCTGGGCTGAGATGGTGAACCTCTGAATTTTGGAGTCTGTTTGTGACAAAATGTTCCAAACACATCCCATGCACAACTCCACCGGGGAAGGTACAGACAGGAGTTCCTTGGTACTTTTTACACTACCCCGGTAGGCAGCTGAAAGGCAGCACAAAAGTTGTTCTACCTGCTTTCTGGGCTCAGATCGGGAGACACTGACTTTTGGACTCGGCTGGTGAACAAAATGTTCCAAACACACCCCATGCACAACTCCACCGGGGAAGGTGCCAGAAATGAGTTCTTTCGGTAGTTTTTACACTACCCCTTTAGGCAGCTGAAAGGCACCACAAAAGTTGTTCTACCTTCTTTCTGGGCTGAGATGGGGAAGCGCTGACTTTTGGACTCGGCTGGTGACAAAATGTTTGAAACACACCCCATGCACAACTCCACCAGCTAAGGTGTCAAAAAGGAGTTCTGTTCGTAGTTTTCACACTACTTGGGTAGGCATTTGAAAGACACCACAAAACTTTTTCTTCCTGCTTTCTGGGCTGAGACGGGGATGCGCTGAATTTTGGACTCGGCTGGTGAACAAAATGTTCCAAACACACCCCATACACAACTCCACCGGGGAAGGTGCCAGACAGGAGTTCTGTTGGTACTTCTTACATTGCTCCGGTAGGCAGCTGAAAGAGACCACATAAGGTGTTCTACCTACTTTCTGGGCTGAGATGGGGAACCGCTGATTTTTGGACTCTTCTGGTGACAAAGTTTCAAACACACCCCATGCACAACTCCACCAGCTAAGGTGTCAGAAAGCAGTTCTCTTGGTAGTTTTGACACTACCCCGGTAAGCAGCAGAAAGGCAGCACAAAACTTTTTCTACCTGCTTTCTGGGCTGAGATCGGGAAATGCTGAATTTTGGTCTCGGCTGGTGAACAAAATGTTCCAAACATACCCCACGCACAACTCCACCGGGGAAGGTGCCAGACAGGAGTTCTCTTAGTAGTTTTCACATTGCTCCTATAGGCAGCTGAAGACAGCGGAAAAGATGTTCTACCTACTTTCTGCGCTGAGGTGGGGAACAGCTGACTTTTGGACTCGGCTGGTGACAAAATGTTCTAAACACACCCCATGCACAAGTCCACTGGGGAAGGTGCCAGACAAGAGTTCTCTTGGTACTTTTTACATTGCTCCGGTAGGCACCTGAAAGGGACTACATAAGGTGTTCTACCTGCTTTCTGGGCTGAGATGGGGAATTGCGGACTTTTGGAGTCGGCTGGTGACAAAATGTTCCAAACACACCCCATACACAACTCCACCGGGGAAGGTGCCAGACAAGAGTTCTGTTGGTAGTTTTTACACTGCCTTGGTAGGCATTTGAAAGGCACCACAAAAGTTGTTCTTCCTGCTTTCTGGGCTGAGATGTGGAACCGCTGAATTTTGGAGTCCGCCGGTGAAAAAATGTTCTAAACACACCCCATGCACAACTCCACTGGGGAAGGTACCAGGAAGGAATTCTGTTGATAGTTCTCACACTGCCCCAGTAGCCAGATGAAAGGCACCACAAAAGCTGGACTACCTGGTTGAGGTCTTGGGAGGTATCACGGTACCTAGAGAAGGCCCTTAGGACAAGTGTTGTACAAGTTTTTCAGCTTCTACTGTACCATCGTTTTGATTTATGCCTCCTCTCACCCGCTGGTTACGTGTTGCCAGTAGCAGATCGTTCTGACTTTTTGCACCTGCAAAGCAATTTGATTTTATAATTTTCTTTCTTGACACTGTTAACCTTGAATATGCAAATTTCTTTTCATTGATAGTACCACCTTTCCCTGAGCTTAAGCCCTACTTTAGGTGAGGTTACTGTGAGAGCTGATCATTGTACTACCTATTAACTATGATGAATTATTAATGATTAGTTATTACTATTAATCACTGCTATAAGCACAACAAGGACAGTGACTGTTAAGAAGACAAGCAGCACAGTCCATGTTGTATTCAGGATAATCTGGACCACTCCCTAGTTGGGCCTT
The DNA here is from genome assembly GCF_023634155.1 of Falco peregrinus. Lineage (NCBI taxonomy): Eukaryota > Metazoa > Chordata > Aves > Falconiformes > Falconidae > Falco > Falco peregrinus. The sequence continues at coordinate 325,999 of NC_073722.1, forward strand.
TTGAGCACAGCTGTGTATCACAAACAACAAGGATAATATTCACTTTTTATCTTCCTTGCAAATTCTGTTCTATTTGTAGCAACTGAGTACAAGTTCTGCTCCCACCTCACAGGCCCCTCCCCAGATGTCTACAGGAATACCTTCATGTAGAATGGAGCTCTAGGCACCTTTATAAACAAACAAGCAAGCTTCCTTCACATCTATAAACACCCATGGCATCTACACGAACACCTTCTTGCTGGTGAAGTGCCAATTGCCATAGCCTTAGAGAAAGTTCACTTTTAACCTCTGGCTCTATTATCAAAATCCTGCGTATAAAACTGCGTTCCCTGTTGCAAGAATGAATAGACAGTTATTATCCAGCTCAAATGCTCCTCTTTAATGGCTTTTCATGAAACAGCATCATGCTTACCTATTTCTAGAGCATCAAGGCAAAAATAACCCTGTACAAAGCTAATAGTCCTTTCACAGCATCTATGTAGCCATAGTAGAAATTATTTACAAAGGAATCCTAAATCACACAGGCCCATTCGAGCTCCCCTTTCCACATAATTCTTCAGAGCAATCTAATCAACAATGTCTCTTTGTATTTACTGTTCATAAACTCTAACCTGTTTGGTGCTGTCCTCTAATTTTCAAGAGTTGCAGGGCTGCTTCCCAGAAATTCTTCAATATCTCAGAGAAGCTGGGATTTAAAACTTGGTTTGTTTCTTGGTATCCACAATAGCACTGAGATTTCTTCCATCAAGAAAAGGACATACCTGGGGAATTTTTTGACTCATCAATTTTGGGGCAAGGAAGAAATTACTTTGAACATGGGCTGAATTTAATCTTCTCTGTAATAATGACTGGCTGTATTACATTCCAACTTCTTCCCTGCAACAAAATCTTGCACCTGTATTTTGCCATCTGTCATATGAGGGGCTCAAGCCACTGTGAGAAAGACCAGCTTTCCTTTTCGACATGGAAGACAAGATGTGTAGATGTTATGGGCATACAGACAGGTGCAAACAGAGAAAAGTATGTACCAGAAGTACAGGGGGAAAATGATGGATCACTGGCTTTTACAATTTACCTAAACATCCTTATGTCTAGATTATCTTCGCTGATTAAGCCTTTCTTGGTGCTGTAGTAGAACCTTTGTCATTCTAGAACTTTCTCACTTTAATAAGTTCCTATGGCTCAGATGGTGCATGGAAAAGTGCAGGGAAACTTCAGTGTTTTCATAAATAATGCTCAGCTGCTTAACCTCGGGTTAAGAGCTAGGCTTAAGTCTGAGGGTTAGGTCTGAATGTTCAGCCATTGGGTTAAGAGCTAGGCTTAAGCCTAAGGGTTAGGTCTGAAGGTTCAGCCCTCGGGTTAAGAGCTAGGCTTAAGATTGAGGGTTAGGTCTGAAGGTGTGATGGCCTTCAGGGTGATGGCCCAGTGTGATGAAGGGCATTGCCCTGGGTACATCTGTGTGTTGAAGCATGGCATTAGCAGTAGGGTAGCCTAGCAATTCCCTTTCGGCTATGAGAAATTCTGCCGGCACATGAACTTTGCAGAAAAGCAAAACTGCTGACATACACAATGTGATTGTAGAGCATCACACACACCTTATAAAAATAAAACCCAAAACCAAAAAACAAAAACAAAAACCTACACAACAACAACAAAAAAAAAAACCAACAACAAAATAAAAGGCAAGGGCTCCCAGGTTGGAGTTTGTCTTTCTTACTCCTTTCTACACTGTCCGGACTTCTAAAAAATGGTGGAAATCAGGAGTTAGAGCATAAAACTCAAAATTACTTAATGGATACTATAAACTACGCCAGATGTTAAGATCTAGATAAAAAGGAAGCTGTCCCCTTCACCCATATAACAATCATCACTTACATTATAACAATAGCTAACTCCACCAAATATTTGAATTCTGTTCCATTTCTCGTCAGAGACACTTTCCACTCAGATCCTGGCAATTTTAATTGAATGTGAGCTGATGACTTTTCAGGGAAGCAGTCTTGAAAATCAGAAGCACAATTCCAGAGAGCAATGCTGCCCCAGTATAGTTACACAGAAGAATCTTAAGCCTTTTCAAAGGCCTCTTTGCACTTGCTAGACATAAGCTGCCCTTACGCCTGACTCTTGTATCCAGGATGAATTAGAACAAGCAGGAGAAGAAACATGGCAAAAAGCAAGGCTGTTTCCACTCGGCGTTGATGAACACACACTTTCATGCATTTTGCACTTGCAGTTTAATCATGGAAATCATTCTGCACACTCCTACTGCTAATGACCTGATTGTTAGGAGAAAGGTGGGCCCCAGTCCTATTGACTGTTTACATCTTAATGTTCCCTGGTTTTGAAATCTGTTTCCAAACTAGCTGAGGTTCTATGGTGCTACATTTCCTCTGCAGCATCACACACTATCACTCAGCATCGGCTCTTTAGCCATAATCGCTTCCTGCCCTGGCTTCTGCTCAGCACTGCAACTTGCTGCAGAACAAAACCCCCCCAAACCTGGTCTGTGTACATAAAATGGTATAAAGCAGGGGTCCTCAAACTTTTTAAACAGGGGGCTGGTTCACTGTCCCTCAGACACTGTCGGGGGCCGGACTATAGTTTGGAAAAAATGAACGAATTCCTATGCACACTGCACATATTTTATTTGTAGTAATGCACAAAAAACAGGAAAAAGAATGCAATAATTAAAATGAAGAACAATTGTAATTAACAAAACCAAATAATATTTCAATGTGAAATATGGGCCTGCTTTTGGCTAATGAGATGGTCAATGTTATGTTCCATATTTGTCACTGATAGTCGTAGCAAGTGATGCAAGTGTTCATCCGTTAGTCTGGATCTGATTGGAGATTACAGATGTTTCATTCAGCAAAAAGTCTGCTCACAGACATAGGTGCTGCCAAAGATGGTTGCCATTTTGAGTGCATGGTTCCTGAGATTATATTATGTCTCTGAGGGGAGAGATGCACAGAAATTAGTAAGGCTGCTTGATTTGAATGCATCTTTGAGCGAGTCACAAGTCCGTAGTTCGGCCAATTCCATTTGGTAAATCAGATCAACAGTTTCAATGTCAACAGAAAATGGGTTCTGGAAAAGCTGTATGTCCTGTTCATGGAGACGAAGCTCTTTAAATCTGATTTGAAACTCCTTTTGCAACATTTCTAGTACATCCACACGTGTTTTGTTTGGGAATGCAACTGCTGTTTTTTTCTGCCCACAGGTTTTGAGTTGTGGGGAGATGGCAGAAGTTTTCCTCCTTTACTTGGTTAATGAGCAGGTCTAATTTGACTTGAAATGCTTTCACATGTGAATACATATCACATACGAGCTTCCCCTTTCCTCGAAGTTGGACATTGAAATTGTTGAGTAGCTCTGTTACATCTGTCAGAAACGCAAGGTGCCATTTCCATTCTGCATCTCTGAGCTCTGGTACTTCTTTGTTTTTAGAAAGCACAGAATCATAAACCTGTGGAAGTAATTCATAAAATCATTTCAAAACTCTCCCTCGACTCAGCCAATGGACTTCTGTGTGGTACAGAATATCTTCATCGGCAACATTTAGCTCCCCCAAACAGACAGAAATTCCTGAAACTGTCTGTGGTTTAGTGCATGAGCTATAATGAAGTTAACACAAGAAACCATAATTTTCACGACAGAGTCCAGCTTCAGTTTTTATACAGGGGTGTATAAAACCCGATTTTTTCTGTAGATCTGAAGATCTAAATCTTCAGATTTACAACACAGTGCATGTTGGTGGATGATGCATTATATGGCTATTGGATGTGAATGGTTGCATTTGTCCATCTGTTTGTTAATGCGTGCAACCACTCCTTTCATGGACCCCACCAAGCTAGGAGCACTATCAGTGGTCACACTGAATAGTTTATCCCAGTCAAGCTCCAAATCGTTCATAGCTTGGCAAACTTTCTCATAGAGTTCCTCTCCTTTGATGCTTTTCAGTGCAGCAAGCTGTGACTTCAAAAGAATCATTTGTCCCACAAATGAAAATTAGAAGTTGTGCAGAATCACGAACATCATTGCTTTCGTTGAGTGCCAATGAGAAATAGCAAAGTTTTTGGGGGAGTTTTGCAACTGCAGATTCAAATTTTACCCCATTTCTCCAATCCTTAGTGCAATTGTAGGTCCTGAAAGACTCACTGTACTAAATAAATCCGCCTTGTCTGGATAAATTTCTTTGGCCACAGAAAGAAGGCATTCTTTAACAAATTCTCCCTCTGTGAATGCTCTGCCAGTGCGTGCTATGAGCTTGGCAACTTGATCGCTTGCTCGAAGTGATGATATATCGAGCTGCTTTTGCTTCACAAAAGTATTTTGCTAAGTTGTCAATCCATGTTTCAGTATTAATATTTTATCTTTTCTCACTTGTCTGACCAAAGAATCATATATATCTTTATGTTGAGTTTCGTAGTGTTGATGCAAATTGTATTCCTTGAACGCAGACACTGAATTCTGGCATATCAGACAAATAGCTCGCTCTTTGTACTCCGTGAAAAAATAATCAAAGTCCACTTTTGTTGGAACACCCCGCACTCAGAGTCAATTTTTCTTTTTTTTTTTGACATGATGGTGTGCGCGCTTCCCACTGGTGCTGGCTTGCTTGTCCTGCCCGGGAGCTGGAGGGAGGGAGGGAGAGACGGGGGAGCCGCCCCCCTCCTCAGCCCGGCCGCGCAGTCCGGACAGGGTGGCCAGAAGGGACTGTAGGGACTTTGGCGCGCCGGGGCTCTGGCGACTCGCCCGAGTTGGCTGGACCTCGCAGTGCAGAGGCTGCCGGCTGAGCTTACCCGGCAGAGGAGATGCCCGCGCCTCTCGCCCGCCGCGCACCGCAGAGGAGGAGGAGGAGGAGGAGGGGGAGGAGGGGGGAGGGAGGAGGCGGCGCGGTTTGGGCCGAGAGGCGCCCCCTGGCGGGGGCAGGTCGAGGACGAGGCACTGGTTCCAGCCCAGTCCCGGCAGGTGCGTGGGGGCTGTGGAGGCCGGCGCAGATGCAGTGGCAGGCAGTCATCTGATGCTGCTTGGTTCCCCCCAACCCCGGCGGGGGGCGGGGAAGTCTGTAAATAACGGGGGCCGGAATGAGGACCCTGGGGGGCCGTATCCAGCCCGCGGGCCGTAGTTTGAGGACATCTGGTCTAGAGTCAAGATACATCCGCAGCCTTCACACCTGCTGAGCTCCCACCCTAGGCTCTTCCTCCTCCGGGGACTAACATCCTCTAGCTTTCTGTTTTAGTATCACTAATACAAGGCCATCACTCTATATTCACTTTCTGATTTCAATCCCATTTATTTTTCCTACTTTAATAAAATGAGTCAAAGTAAATTAATGACATAAAAAATATTAACTTTCAGGGATGACCTATTTTTTAGCTGGACTGCACTACAGATTTGATTCAATGAAAACGATGCATTATTGAATTATAACCAGCCTGAAACTAAGTACTTTTCCCGAGTGCTTTCTTTCTACCACATACATACAGGGACCTAGCTATCCCCTATGGATTGAAAAGCTACTGTATGTTCACAAGGCTATAATTTAATTTTATAATTTTTAAAAGCATATTGGGCCCTAGATTAAATTTCAAGATACCCCTTCTGACTGGGTGTAAGAGACTGCGCCGGTGAGACCCACCATTGCCACAGCAGATGTGTTGCCTCAACATTACTATGGCAGGAAACTCATGCCATCCCCACAGGGAATGAGCTATACATTGTTAAGGCAGGAAGATAACACCACTGGCACAGAAGGGATTTAAGGCAGGAGGGTAACACTACTGCCACCGCAGAGATTGATCTATACATTGTTAAAGGAGGAAACCGACGGACGCCATGGAGCAACGGGGAGGCTGATCCTGCACAACCCAACCAAACCCCTGTGCGTGTGCCCAGACTTGGGGTCAGGGGGGTCAGGGTGCCTGGGGGACCCTGAGGAATGTTGGGCATATACACCATTGCCGGGTGGAAGGTGTAGTTAAGCAGAACAGCTTGTAACAACTCTATAAAAAACAGAACCAAGTAACATGGGACGGAACGTTCCCCCACCGGACTGGGAAACAAATCGGACCGTCGGGACTCCGCAGCTCCGGGGTGGTAGCTATTGCCTTGAACTCTTCCCTTCTTTCCTTTTTTCCTCCTTTCTCTCTCTCTCCCTCTCTCTTTCTCTCCCCCTTTGCATTCGCAGATTTATTGTCGGGCAAATAAAGTTCCTTGGCTCTTGACTTCGTTTTGAGTCTTAATTCTGTTCCCGAGAATACAAACAGAGCCGCGCTTCGGTCTCAGACCGGCACGTGACATGAGCCAAAATTTGAACGGGCTTGTTGACACACGGTTTGAAAAAAACTTGCATGTAAAAAAATGCCCACTAGATGGCACAGATGACTTACAAACGCAAGCAGAAGGGCAGCCAGATGCAACCTGTTAGCAGTGGTATTTATTACTTGCATTATCGCAGTGTCAGGGAGACTTAGAAGGGGATCTGGAGAGCGTTGTATCAAGTGATCTAAAAATATATATAGAACTCTAGGACCACTGCTGTCTAGAAATGCTCTATACAATCTCAAGCATAAGGCCAGAGACAGTAAATGGACGTGGAGAGACAAGGAAGCTTAGGTATTAAAGTAGAACGGAGTGCTTCCAGGGTTTTGAAGGTTTTGAACAGATACCCTGTTTATAACATCATGACAGCCAAAAGGAATCTGGTGGCAAGCTCTTGTAATGAAACTTCTAGCTTAGCACTTGGACTGCAAACTTCACCCTTGGCAACAGCCCCCTGATATTTAAAAGAATCCAAACTCAGCTCTGTGCTGTGAAAATCCTGTTTGTTTTCTTTTCCTCAGATCTGCACCAGCAGCACAAAGAGGAGCTATATCTACAGACAGAGGAGGCAGATGGAACAGGCTCATGTGTAGGCCTTTTGTTCAGATTCGTTTAGTGTACTAAGTTAATCAATTGAATCCATACTCTGTCTTAGCTGACTATAAATTTGGCTTCAACTAATTTCTATCTGCAATTTCGCCCAACTTCTGGGACTGAGAAACCTGCCTATTAAACCCCTGCATACTTTTATCTAGATAGAAACTACTTTTAGTATCAAAAATTGTTCTACTGCTACTACTCGTTTCCTTTTCTTGACTAGAAATCCATTGCTATTTCCACTTATCTTATTCTCCATAATTAAACTGAGAATACTTCCTAGAACACTTATTTCAGAAAGAAAAGTGAAACTATGCCTGTCATATATCTCTACACAGCTCACTTTTTTGTAAAAAAAGTCCTATCATTTGGCCTTGGAAACTAACTTATTATTGTGTTTTGGCACAAGGAAATATGAATACAGATGGCAGGGAGCTTAGATTGCTCACTTGGTACAAGGCAGAATAGGTGAGACAGTGGAAAAATGAAACTCATTTTCATAAGTGGTCCAATACTTGGGCCAAACTTACCTGAAACTATCATACATCGAGATTCTGGCCTGCATACTCACATACACTATTTTACCACACATCGATTTCTTCATCATCCACATGACTGTTCCTCAGCTGGCTGTTTCCTGGCCACTGGATAGCCAATAGTCAGGAATACCAGGTCTAGAAGGTTCCTCAGGTTTTCCACCGTAATATGATGGTTGATCATCACAATGTGATTTAGGGCCTATCAAATTCAGACAAAAACCTGCCAAGTCAGACATCTGTCTGCTTGCAGTGAACTAAGCATGCTTCAGAATGTATTGAGAGAGCAACTGCCATCTCTAATATCTCTTGAATTACTTTTGTGAATTATCAAAGTGTTCCAGCTAGATGCTCCTCTAAAGCACCAGGGCATCCAGCTACCAAGATGACACATAAATCTTTGGGAAAATGTAGTAGTTCTTCTAGAAAACAACTTTAAGTAGAATTTCATTGCACATTCTCTTTTAGCTTCTGTATTATTTATTTGTATCAGCTAGTTGTCAGGAAGCTGGGATAGGATGTTCCTGTTACCTCAGTGCATCTGATTTAGGACGCCAAAGTAGGTTTGCATCCTTTCAGTCCCTGGTACAACTGTATCACGTTGTATGTTTGAAAGATAAAATATCTAAAATGTGTTGTTGTTGCTTATTTGTCTGGCTTCCATTCCTGTAACAGTCTTCAATTTGGTTTTATTGCAAATTCCTTTACATTACACACATAGTTGCATTTTCCTGTGTCACAGCTGGGTTTAGGCTCTGGCCTGAAGGATTTTTGTGTCCGTTTCAGACACTTGCAAAAGTACTGAAATCAGAAGTCACAGACCTTTGAAGATCTGCGCTCTAATATGCCTCAAAATTGTTCCCTACCTATGCTGAAACACTAGTCCTTTAGTTCCTTCAACATCTCATTTTTGTTGTCCTTAACAGCAGCTGCCAGAATAGAGGTATCCATTTGTGACACAGACACAGCTCAGATAACTAAACTCAAGCAATTTTGCTCAGTGTTCTAGTTGTCCACAGCAGATCACATAGTGACACATTCTGGAGCACAGGCAGTAGAGACAGTGCATGTAAGGCTCACAGATAGGTGTCTAAGCCATTGTTTGGTCTAGTGTTGTCCTACCCGCTGACCTGTATATTATAGTGTGTGTGGGATTCAAAGAATAGCATAATACACAACAAGCCACATGCCTCTTAGGCAACTTCCATCCAGAAGCCAAGCATCCTAGCTGGCCAACTTCAGCTTTCCAGCCTGTGAAAGCTTTGCAGCCTCTGGATGCAATCCAGTCCAGCAGCACAGTCAGTGCTGGACATTACATATGGTACCAAACAGACTATAGGAAGTTCTAAATAAGTCTATTTAAAAAAAAAAACAAACCCAAACAAACAAAAAGTAAAATACAAAGTAGAATAGATAAGATTCAAATATTTGAGGTTATTTACTGCATGATCTTATATCAAGAACACGGTCAGGACCCTCTTGCAGTGTTTTCTTATTTCTAATGTTCTTCTCTTTTCCCATTACTTCAACTTGGTAGCAAATCCATTTTCCAATATCTTTTGAATAAAGTGTCTCAGACTTCCTGGAAAAGCTCAGAAAGATCTGTAAAGATTTTTAGCTCACCAACCAATAAAGCTGGGAAAACAAAGAAGGCAAAGTTTTAGGTGCATAGACTTCCTAAGATCTTAAAGGCAGTAAATTTCAAACAGTGTGGATCATTTGTTGTGCATTTAATCTAATGTTTTTAATCTGTGCAGAAGAACAGTGTGACTGGCATCTTGAAAGCAGAGGGGCAGAAGAAGTGTCAGCAGAGCAAGAAACAATAAGGTCATTTGTTATTCCCAGAAGGAGAGAGAGAGACCAAAAAAAAAAGTTGCGCAAGATAATCCCTTAGATCTCTTTTTGATTTTTACATCTACAAAGGGTGTGAATAGTGCTAGTTACACATGTATTTTACACAAATGTGGTGAGAATTAGGTAGGTATGCCTGTGCTTTGTCTTGAACACTCGTTAAATGCTTTGAGTAGAATGACTGTTGTCTTACGTAACAGCTAAGACAAATTTCGAGAAATCATAATGTCCAAAAGGCATCTGCCATTTTCCATAAACTTGTGCAAGCCTGGTAATCACAGAATAGTCAGGGTTGGGAGGGACTTCTAGAGATCATCCAGTCCAACTCCCTGATAAAGTAGGTTCTCCTGGAGCAGGTTGCACAGAATCCCATCCAGGTGGGTTTTGAATGTCTCCAGAGAAGGAGACTCCACAACCTCTCTGGGCAGCCTGTCTCTGTGCTCTGTCACCCTCAAAGAAGTTTCTCCTCACATTCTAATGGAACTTCTTGCGTTACAGTTTGTGCCCGCTGCCCCTTGTCCTGTCGCTGGGCGCTGCTGAAAAGAGCCTGGCCCCAGCCTCTTGACACTTGCCCTTGAAACATCTGTAGACGTTGGTAAGATCCCCTCTGGCTGCTCTTCTGGCTAAACAGGCCCAGCTCTCTCAGCCTTTCCTCACAAGGGGGATGCTCCAGTCCCCTCATCACCTTCATAGCCCTCTGCTGGACCCTCTCCAGTAGTTCCCTGTCTCTCTCTTGAACTGGGGAGCCCAGCGCTGGACACAGCACTGCAGGTGCGGCCTCACCAGGGCAGAGCAGAGGGGCAGGATCACCTCCCTGCACCTGCTGGCCACGCTCCTCCTAATGCGCCCCAGGATCCCACTGGCCTTCCTGGCCACCAGGGCACACTGCTGGCTCATGGGCAACTTGCTGCCCACCAGCACTCCCAGGTCCTTCTTCACAGAGCTGCCTCCCAGCAGGTCAGCCCCAGGCTGTACTGGCGCATGGGGTTACTCCTCCCTTGGTGCAGGACCTTACGCTGGCCTTTGTGGATCTCCACTAGGACCCCCTCCACCCAGCTCTCCAGCCCATCCAGGTCTCGCTGAACGGCAGCGCAGCCTCCTGGTGTGTCAGCCACTGCTCCCAGTTTTGTGTCGCCAGCAAACTTGCTGAGGGTACGCTCTGTCCCGTCACCCAGGTCACTGATGGATACGTTGAACAGGACTGGACCCAGTACTGACCCTGGGGAACACTGCTCGAGCTACAGGCCTCCAGCTGGACTCTGCGCCGTTGACCACAACCCTCTGAGCTCTGCCATTCAGCCAGTTCTCGATCCACCTCGCTGTCCACTCTCCTAACATGTTTCCTGAGCCATGATGTAATCCCGAATAATGTTCAGCAGGTTCCTTCAACATAGATACAAAATGTTTCAGTCATTCACAATTGTACTAGCAGTACTGCAAAACCAGCTGTCTCCAGACCTGAATTCAAGGGGGAGAATGTTTCATATGAAAACATTATGCATATCACTTCATTTGAACCCAGTTAGGTGGCACAATCCTGTGTAGACCTGTTACTATCCAGCCACTTGTGGCAAGTGACAACATGATGTACAGGAGCATTACAAGGTGCTCTGCATTTCTGCAGGCAGACCTGCGGAAGCTACTGCTGCTAAGGTAGTCTTGTCCCATTTTGTGGACCATTTAAGACGTCAGTTAGGTCACGCTCTATATTTATTTCTATATAGGAATGAAATCTCACCTACTCTTTTTTTTTTTTTTAAATGCTGCATGTGTTCTAGTTACTGTCTCCGACAAAAGCCAAACTCTAATTTAGAGTAATTACTTTTTTCAGCATGTGTGTGCATGCACACATATACATCTGATCATACCTGCTCTGACTACTTCTAAATACAAACTCTCAAGTGCTCTGGAGTGAGAAGTTGTGAGAATAAACCAAGGACAACTTGTTCACCTCTGCCCTTTTTATACCGCTGGTGTTTTATTTTTGTCATATTGGCCTTGATGTGATATTCAGCTGTCATGACTGTGTTTCCGATCAGCAATCTTAAATGTAGTGAAACTTGATCTGAAACCTCAAGAAGCTGCATAATACTTATTGTTCAAGGAAAGCTAACTGCTCTGGTAGTTTTCTTTTCAACTGGATTAGCTAGAAGTAGCTCTGATGTATTCTGTTTCAGCAATAGAGAGTGTAAAGTGGAAGAAGGGTCCTTTTAGCAGAGCCAGGAAGTTTTGTTTAAAATAGCTCAGTATGGGCAGGCACAGTGTCTTAATTTAGCCAAATGTTAGGGTGGCTCAAGCACTTTACAAATGTTTTCCTGATTTTCAGGTTTTTCCCAATTCCAGCTTCTGCCCAGTCTAAATTTACCTGCCATTTTATTTAAGAGGTGGAGAATAGATTCTGCCAGAATTTGCTTATAACCTGCAGGTGTGGGATTTCCTACAGTTTCCTGCAAATTATGAAGGCAAGCTCGGAGGAGACCCCCCCGCTCCCTTACTGCAGCAGCGCAGTTCCAGTGCCGGCTGGCAGGGAGAGGGGCACAGGAATCTGGATCCCGGGAGCATGGCACGTATTTACCCTCACCCCATGCCAGAGCACCCACCTCTTCGCCTGCCTCCTCCTCTCCTCCCTGCCACTGCAGCAAAGGTGAACCTCATCTCAGTTCAGACAAATTGCTTTATATTTTTAGCAGAGTATGTGAGCAGAAAATGATGATGTTGGAAGCTTTATAGAAGGAAAATGAAGGAGGAAATTATAATCTGCATTTCCTTTCAGTAGCAGGCAGCGAAGTAGAGTAGTCTTATTTGTGGCCATTTGACGAGAAATACCTCTGTGCTATGTAAGCAGTAAAAGAGTTAAGTTCCCAAAAAGCAGGCAGAGGCGATCTTCCTAACTGTACCTGGAGTAACTCAAGTTATAACATAGTTACAATATTAACAAAGACATGGTATTTTTAAATTCAGTAACTGTGTTTGCCTGGGCACCTCTTAGTGATTACACCCAATATGGTCTGGTGTATATGAGTGCTTGGATAAGTAAGTAAAAAGGAATGTAGGAAGAAACCAGAATTATAGGTCAAAAATTGGCAAATGCTGGATCACCAAGCTGCAGGAAGCTTTTTTTTGTTTTCCCCATTTGCAGCAGGTAACATCAAGAGAGCAGTGCTAAGAAAATAACAGGTATTCTATATGTTACACTAAATCAAGGTACAGGTGTGGACCCCATGCCATTTTGAAGAGCAGTAAGCAAAGAAGCAAATGAGTAGAAATAACTATTCCATGGACATTTCAGTCTTGCGATATAAAACCCCAACTTTAGGACATGCTGGCCTGTGGTGTGCTTCATTCTTACTTTTCCCTTTGTTTTAATACAAGGTACCAGAAAATCCAGAGTTGGTATTTCCACAAAGCAGAATGAATGCTCTGGGCTTTCACCCTGAACTTTCTGACACCGCTGCCCATTAGCATGGGGTTAAATAAAAAAAAGAGCTGCTAGAATAATATGAAAAAGGAGCGATGACAAGTATATGGCATATATCATGTGAATAGAAGTTAAGGATAGTGAGCACAATCAATAAACTTGGAAGCCACAGCATCAAATCCTGGACATATATTTATACACATGTATACAAAAGCATATTTTACATAGTTGGCAACCAGGAAAGATTTTTTTTGTGCTTCCTTGTTTTTGACCTTTGAACCATCACATGAATACTTTTCAAGTGGCATATCTGCTCCATATAGTTCTTTCAGGAGAAATTTTGCTATTTACACACTCCTGGACTTGTAGAGCATACTTCTATATCAACTTTGTTTCCATGGCTGCTTCAGTGGGATGGGAGCCTGCTGGGTATTTCCCTTCACAGAATGTGTGAGCAGCATGATAATTAGTACTGGGTGGAAAACAAGCACTAGATTTCATGAAAGTTGGTGAGGCTACTTCATTTGCTTTTCCTCTGCATTAAAACAACTAAACTTTGAAAAATGTTTTGCACAAAGTAGATGCGCCTCATCAGAAATCATGGTTAAGATCCCTCGCTGCTAGGTTATAGCTTTGGTATATCTATTCACTTGTAAACTCTTCAATTGCAGCTGTTCTCTTTTGTATAAATTAAAGACGTCCTGAGTAACAAATATTTTCTTCATAGCCCGATTTATGTTGAACACATGATTCATTAAACATGGGTCTCCCACTCTGCAGACCAGTGCTTTAAACACTATACCCTTGAATATGTTTTTTAAAATTTGTCTAGGACATCATTTTCTGACATGTCTAACTAGAAAAGCATAAAAAAAATACCAAAGGCGATACAGAAGAATGAAGCAACCTGTTCCTTCAAACTGTTCTGGAGCTACTCCACAGCTTGTGTCCCCACTCCACCTCCTTCTCCACCAGCAGTGAGTTTGTATGTAGGGGATCTCTCAGCATGTTGCCTTGTTCCATGAGAAAAATCAATGCACAAACTCCAGCTGTGACTTTGTTTTGCTACAAGCTCACCACTTCGGCTGAGAAAGAAATTAGGAACTGCAAAATGCAAAAAGCAGCACTGTTGACAGCAAGAAATTCTTCAAGCAACAGCAAAGCTTCAGAAGCAACTGTGCCAGTGCCAGGCTCTCCAAGGAAAGGAGAATGAGCAGATGGCCTGACACTCAAGGAGAGCCAGCAAGGGAAACAAGCACAGAGATGGGAGGAAGAAGCTTGGTCCAAAGAGGGAGAATGTTTTGGACCCTTTGGGATTTTTGTTTGCAATAAACAAAGAGAAAAAAATCAGTCATTCGTGTCTGTTACCCTGTCTCAGTCAGTTCTGTCAGGGCTCCAGCTGGCTATGAGCAAGTTCACACAGCAACAAGCCGAGAAGCAAGTGCTAACCAGACAGACAACGGGAGAGGAACTAGACTGTGCATGTTTGCGTGGAGAATGATTAAGGAATAGCTGTTCTCAAACACCAGTTCCCTGGGCAGGAGCATTAAATGCACCTCCCTGCAGTTTTGACTGCCTTACAGTTAAGGATAGATGTTATGACTTCAGAGAAAGCTCAGGGTACATCTGTATTCTTGTCAGTGGATCTCACTGGATACTTGATCCTACCAAAATAATCTGACTGTTCATAAATCACATCCTAGAAACAAGAAGCTTAAAATCTGGTCGTCCCAGTGCTATTTCAGCAGAGCACAACACTAACAGAAGAAGCAGGCCACTAATTTAGGGATCATAAACTCTGTTGTGGGCCTTGAAAAGCTCTCATCCCTTATGTTGTCTCCTACTGTAGCCTACTGTGAAACAATAATGTGTAAAAGATTGGAGCTAGGCAGTGTTTGATAGGAGTTCTCTGATGGGAATGGTTTGTGGAAAAATTAAAATATATATACAACTAAAAAAGCCTTTCAAAACATCCTAGAATCATTACTCTAAAGAAGGACTTCACAGGAAAATAGGCAAACAGGAGTAATTATCCATACAAAGACAAATAAACCTTACCTATCCAGGCAATCAGAAAGGTTTGGAAAGGTCATTTACAGATCAGGAAAATTTTGCACTTACTGATAAAAAGACTTCTCCATACTAAAACACAATGTTTGATCAGAGGGAAAAAAAACCACTGCTTCCTTTATTTCTCCAATTGTGATCTCCCATTTAAAAGTAAGGACATTTGAAAGGACAGAATAGGGTAAAACACAGACTGTATTCTAGGACTCAAAGGATCTGAAGAGTCCACAACTCTTTCTGCTTTACTAAATCCCTAATGGAAAAAATTTTGGGAAAAAGCCAGCATAGGAATTGATCCTGACACAGCCATACTGTAACTCTTCACTACAACTTCCCTTAATCTCATTTATTTCTTCAAAAAAACCCTCATATAAGAGGAAGTATTTCTTAAAATCTTTTCAAAATGACTGGTGGATGGGTGTCAGAAACATTGTAAAAGCCTGAACATCTCACAGCTCTCCATGTGACACTTCTGTATGCTATAGCAACAAATCTTCCAAAAGAAGATACATAAAGTTATCCAGAAAGGCTAGTTTCTTCTGCTGTCTAGAGGGTATTGTAGAGAAGATGGAGGCATACTCTTTTTCAGGGATACACAGTGAAAAGACTAGGGGCAGTGGTCAAAAAGCGCAGCGAGTGAAATTCTGATTAAACTTAAAAAAAAAAAAAAAAAATCACCATAAGCATGGCTGCCCAGAGAGGTTCTGGAATCTCCATCCATGGAGGTTTTCAAAACTCCACTGGAGAACGGCCTGAACAACCTAATTTTACCTTGAATTTAGCCATGATTTGAGCAAGTGGTGGGACCAGATAACCTGCAGAAGTGCCTTTCAACCTACGTTGTTCAATGGTACTGTGAGTTTTGCAAGAACAACAATTGCTAAATATTTTTTCTTTTCATGGCAGGAAGGACCTGTCATGCTGTCCCTAGTTCATTTCATAACACAGATGTGTAACTGGAAAAACAGCTTTATTTTTTATGACATCTTTAGCTGTTCATAGAATGTTAGTAGGCAGTCATACTGGGTGTGTTTATTTTCAAATCTGATGACTAATAAATTTTATCAAGGACATTTAAAATTCTAATTTAGGTAGCACAAATAATATTCCACATCATGTTGCATTCAGTCAGCCTTCAGCTTCCTGGAGATTTGCTCTCACACACAATTGATTTCAGCTATTGTCCTCAAGGAAAAGTTAGCTAGCTTTCCAGCAGCCTTCAATTCCCTAACTCCCAATATCTTTGGAGACCTGTCTGTTAAGGTTTAGTTCCACTAGTTATTCACTAGAAAGCATGGAGATTTGTCTGCATCCTGCAAATCATCATCACAAAACTGTACCTTCAGAGAATCATATAGGCTGGAAGGGACCTCTCAAAGACAAGAGTAGCTCAGCAGGGATGCGAGTCAGCTTGTCCTTACTACCCTGAGACACATCTCACTTGGACACAGGCACTTGTGTTCAACAAGCATGCTTAAATGGTCCATAACTCAATCTTTCTCTGCTATGGGTAGTAATTTTCTCCACAAAACTCCTACTGGGCACTGTAGGCACAAGGACCCTGAGAGGCCTGAGAACAGACCTTGCCAATGAAAAGTAAGTCATGGCTTTGAGTCACCTCTGCTTTTTCAGTGTCCTTTGGGACTAGGTCACTTACCCCATCAAGCAGAAGATCCACATTTTCCTTGGTGTTTGTCCTGCTGTGGATGTGCCTGTGGAAGCCATTCTTGGTGCCCTTCCACACCTCACAAGTTTTAACTTCAATTCAGATCTGACTTTCTTAATTCCTTCCCCACATGTCTGTCATACACACAGAACCAGCCAAAACTCCCACAGCTACCCCCCCCACCCCGTGCTCTTTTTAAAGACACCCAGGTGCTCTCTGTCAGAGCTGACCCTTAGAGACCCACTCACCCCCTTGCTCCCAAGTCGTATCACCTGCTCACCAGCTCATCCAGCTTGATCTCCACTAGCACTCGCAGACTTGCTCACACACCTGCACTCACTCCAGCCACGGACACCAGGGACACACTGACCCTCCAGCCCATGGTCTGACCTGTTGCTGCACTCACACCCCTCTACACACCTATGCACACACAGAATGGAGAGCTATGGACCAGGGAAGAGCTGGAAAGGAGTTAAAGAAGAAGACAGGGCAGCTTGCCCTGGTCAGGCACGGGGTACGGCCAGCCAAGTGAACTGACCAGCCAGCTACATGCAGTTCCCTCTTTATTTCCTTGCCCCTTTATTTTACCACTCTTGTTCCTCCAAACTACCTAAACTCCTCTCCTGTTCCACCTTTGCTTCCCATCCTAAACATCCTATAATAAGTGATCATGAATTGCTTTCCCCCTGCATCCCACAACATACACAATTCCTAGGCAGCAGTCCCCCTAGTCCAAAAGGTGATCCAGAGAGCTGCTCTCAATGCTTATGGTGATGTGTCGCGTCTGGATGTTGGGACTAAAGCTTCGCTGGGACAGCCCTAGGGGAACGCAGACAAGGTGTTTGTTCCTCAGGAGTCCTTAAATTTGGGTTCTTGCCTGCCTTTGTGCCCCTGTGCTCCTCTGGGCTTGTGCACGTGGGCCTTTGATGGGCAGATGGGCCCTGCTATGGGCCTGGGAGAAGCCAGGCACGGTTCTGTTCGGTTTTCCCACCCTTCCGTTGTCTCTCTGAGTTCCTTTGTGGGCCTGCAGATGAGTTTTATGACCTAGCTTAACAGTCTGGGCAATGCTTCTACATGACTTCCAGACAGTCCATCCCTGCTTCTGATCTCACCCTACACTTTCTTCCAACATTTAAGCTCCATCAGGAATTCCTGATTTGGTCAAGCTGGCCTCCTGCCACAGCTTCCCCTTCCTGCCCATCAGGATGGACCACGCTTGCGCTTTGAGGGGATTGTCCTTGAATTAACATGCTGTCTTGGGCTCCTTTGATGTTCAGTGTCCCCTGGGGTCACACCTACCAGGTCCCTTGAAAAGCCACAGTCCTTCAGTCACAAATGTTTCGGTCACACCAAACTGAGTGCATCTACAGGTCTGTATCTGTTTTCCTTCATAAGACCATTTTTCAACATTTCCTAAGCAGTGATTCCTGACTAATTGTTCTGATCATAAAATTCCCCATCCTGCTGATGAACATCTACTAACACTCCATGGGTTGTGAGAAAACTACTACCTGATCAGCTCATCCCTAGTGAAACACAGTGTAACACCACTGCTCTGCTGCACTGAAAGACAGCCCAGCACCAGAGCATTGGGCTGATCCATCCTGGGAAGTCGATTTTGCACGGACAAAGGCGAACTGTAAGAGTGGGGCAGAGGCAGAGAGCTGCAGAAGATGCCAGGAGCAGCTCCGAGTGTGGAGGGGGGATCTCCCTGAGCAACCCCAGCAGGTCTGCTGGGCGCTGCCCCATGCCCATCTAAGCTTATTCCCGATGGCCGATCTGACAGGTGACGGACAGATGGACCAGTCTGCCCAGTGACTCACACAGCAAAGAAATAGCTTTGCGCTGGCGGCCTTAAGGCATACCGACCCTGCCCTTCAGCAGTGCACAAATAATGTGTCTGCGAGACAGGAGGCAAAATGGGTGGGGGAGGGAGACGGGTGAGCCTGTGCAAGCAGCTGAAGTATAGGAAGGTTTTGTCTTGAATGAAGGCACTTCATTTTAATGTCGCTTTGTCATGTGCTGCTGTGCTGGCTCTTTCTGGCTCTACAGTTCAACATAGCGCATCAGCCTCGGGACACAGTCCAGCGTTAAGCCCTTCGTATGCATGCTTCTTCACAGTATTTACACAAAAGAACAAAAACGCTATAATTTTTGTAAGATTTTGTCTGCATTGTTTTTTCTTTCTTTCCTTAACCCTCAGCGTCCTGCACAAGCCTTGAGGCTGAGAAGCAGCCACAGCCCGTATAGCCGGGAGTGCGTGTAGGGTAACAAAAAGGTCACCAACAAAGCTACAAGGGACAGTGGTGACATTTGGTCTTCCCACACTCCCTTCATGTCTGAGAATGCATAGGAAAAAATTAGTACATTCCGGTCGAGAGAGCAGGCTGCGTTATTGAGAGGAGACAGGCATTGTGCTTGTCAGCACGGGCTGATCTAGCACTCTCATTTCCCCACCTAAACCCCTCAGCAGCACATGAAACAAAATGAATAACTTCCATGTGGAAAAACAGGCTGCTTACAAGTGATAGAGATGAAAGAGATGGAAAGCCCCAGCAGCCTGTAGCGGGCAAACTGCAAATAATGACTTGTGGGTGCCGTTTTCCAGGATAATTTCCCGCGCTTAGGGTCTGGCAGCTTGAGCCTGTTGCCCAGCTGCCAGGTGGCCATGCTCTTGCCTGCAGCACTCGGGGGAGGACCTGTGCTTGAAGCAGCCCAGATGACTTTGCAGTTTCAAGCTTACATGCTGCAAGTTAACCCCAAAACATGCTATCAGCATTGAGCAACGTGCATGCATCTGCAGCTAGATACAGCGGCAACAGTGAGGAGACGTGGTATGTCTCCTACCCACATGGTAATGTGTACAGCAGCAGGTAATGGCAATGGTCCATCTGCATCCCTCTCCTCCTTCCTAGGGAAGGGTAATACTGATCATGATAACCATCTTCACAGCAAAGATAACATAAAAGTGGACATACTCAGAACACCCACAGAGCACCAAGTCACTTTCATGAGGAATATAGGTATCAGGGCTTGAGAAAGCAATTTCACACCACTTTCTATCCTATAATTCTTAAACATAAGGATGCCTAAGATGTAATGGTGTTTGCATTTGGACTGAAAAGTCCTGGGTGGTTAAACATGGTTGTATTAAAAAGTTCAGAAGCATCCATTAGTAACTCAGAGGCATATAGCAATTAAGACATTACCAATTTGTCGCGACGGAGGGAAGACACAGTCACTCAATATGAGTGATCAGCAGACTTCGTTTATTGTACCTTACAGTCACCTTTTATGCCTTGTTATAATTAGCTCATACATATTACAAAAGTTAAGGTCATTATTGGTTAGTTGCCTAAATACCAAGCCCACCCCTAGTTTCTCTTCTGTAGTTTTCTGTTCCCACCTGCAACATTCTTTTCCCACCAAAATCTTCCTGTTATTGTGTAACAAATACAGCCAAAGACAGTGTATTTTGCTTTACTTCAGATAAGCTGAGAGCGATGTGCATTTTTGTTCAGCCAGCTGGACTATGTCTATGAGACCTTTTTCAGCTAGCCAGTTATCCACACCAATTTTTCCAACAAATTAGTCCAGGGGCACCTCCTTACACAAAATTTGGTAACAATTAATCAATGCACATGCTCACACATACACACAGCAAGCATTTTTACTTTTGAGGACTGCTGCAAAACTAATTTCTCTACAATTTTTCGTGATAATTAGAAGAATTCAGGACTGAAATCTTATAGCTTTGAAAAGCTGCAAATGTCTGAAATAAAATGGTGAAAATGCAGATACATGCATCTTTAAACTCAGCAGTCAGTTTCACATCTACATTAGCGATTGCTTCAGTGAGCTACTTACACATAGTTCAGGTACAAATGAAATCACCATTCAAAGGAGACAGCAATTTAATGTAATAGTCCAAAGTTGTAAGGCAAATGCACCAAAACCTCAGCTTTAGTTGCTCAGAGGAAGCAATGTCCATCTCTGCACTCGCCACACAACTTGATGCAGGGCAAGTGTTCTTGATTTATGTCAGCAGAGCCTTGTCCTCTATGTACAAACTGCACAGGAAAATCAGGAAAGGCTTATGAACTTTCAAACAGCTTCTGTACAGAACAAGGCAGAGAGAGAAAAGCATCTAATATCCTTTCAAAGAATTGAGAAAATGCTGAAGATATATAAAAAAAAAATTAAAAAGATGATGAAACATTACAATATCAGATTACCTGACAAATGTCTGAAAGCCAATTACCTAGTTAATCAGCTAGTTTCTATATTGGAGCTGCAGTAAGTGATGACAGTTATTGACCACAAGACAGCACTTTGCTTTGTTGCTGTTGCAGACTCATTTGCACCCTTATAAGCAGGAAGATAATTTATCCCGGGCCTGGTTTACAACTGAAAGGAGGCCTACCCAATCACTTGGTTTTCTTGTCCTTCCTCCATCAGCCTTTTCCCTCCCAAAAACTTGTGAATTAATTCACCAATTTCAACCAAAATCTCATGGACCGGGCTGCAGAACTGATGTCCTTGTTATGTCTGTGGGTGGGAACCACACTGTCCTCTTCTGAGGAGATTAACCTTCCTTAAAATCTCAGACTTTAACATAAAATGAAGCATTTTGCCATCAGAAATAAACTTAAAGTATTTACGGGAGAAGAAAATGCAATCAGAGTAGAAATTTGTGTCAAGTAACAATAAAGTGAGCAAGACGATACCACCATGCTGAAGAAAACAACTGGGCAACAGCAACCAGCTGAGAAAAAAAAATAATATTTGGTATTGGGAAAGGAATGCTGGTACTCAGATCATCTCCAGACAGCTCTTCTGGTAAACAGGAGCATAACACGGCCCCAGCAGTGGATATGGCATTGCAGAAGACACAAATGGGACATTTTTCATGTCCTTTAGATGGCCACCAGTGCAGGCTCATAGTTAAGGCACCGTTGTCTGTTGGTCTCTGTGTGTGTGTGGTTGGATGGCATGCAGCTTTTTACAGCTGTCACCTGTAGCTCCAGGGTGGGTGCACTGAGGGCTGCCACCAGGAGAACACAGAGCAACCTACAGGTTAAATAACTGTCCTACACCCTGCAAGCACTCACGCACTTGGCCCAGGGCGCAGCTCTCCAGGAAAGCTCAATGTTGTTGCAGGCAGAGGAGTTGAAAGAAAGGAGAGCTGAATGGGATGCCCAGACACTGAGTTACAAATGCATTTTTCTCAGGAGCTGGTGTGTGTGGTTGGATGGCATACAGCTTTTTACAGCTGTCACTTTGTACTAGCTGGTTTTCTTATCCCAACCCATTTGTCATTTTATTTCCAGTGTTCATCTCAAACCTTCCCTAAATGTTATGACAGCATTTACCCTGTGAAAGTGGGAAGCAATGAGAAGACGGGAGCTGCTGCTATTGCAACAAAAGCCAAGAAAGACATAATTTCTTTAATTATTATAACAGCTTCTGCTCTTTTCAGTTCAAATTCTCTCCTTGGTAAGTTCTGCTGAGAAGTGGCAGCCAGTAATTACAGGGGTCCACAAGACTGTGAGTGATTAGCGGCACTGTGGTGGTATTGTAATCTAGACATTACAATAAAATGAGCCTTCATGACTCCTAAATCATGTAGCATTTGAGGCAGCCTTTTTTCTACTATACAGACAACTTCACTGCTAGTGTAGCTGAGCTGGCTTCCATTAAAAGCAGGGACGTTGTTTCCTTTTCTACCAGAGGGCTGGCCACACAGCCAGTGAGGAATGACCAAAACAGAGGGAAACCACACACATCATAAAATATTTCTAACAAACATTTTACTCAGGGGAAGAAACATTTCCAGAGATTCCTAGAAGCACTGAAAAGATGCACAACATACCTACATTTGCAGGTCGCTTCTTTTGGACAGGTTCAGTCCCACCTGCTGCATACCACCTTTGACTAGCCATTTCTGCCATGAAGGATTCTTTGTGTACTCAGCCATGTTTTCGGTGCCAGAACTATCTACATTTGGCGGTGAGTAGAAAAGAAAAGGATAAATCAAACTTTTGAGTGATCTGGCCTTTGGAATGGCTGGGGGGTGATCTGTTATCCTTTGCTGTCTCAAAACACCATCTGCACAACTTGCAGGTAGTAGTGCGAGGTAGCTGCTTTTCTCTTACAGTGCTTACAGCAGTACCCATGCAGGCTGGTAAATTATACACAATACAGCTCCATTCTTATAGAAGTCCCATGCTGCAATACCTGGTATCAAAGCAGAGGCTGGCAATTACATGCCCAAAGTATTTCTATCTTCTGGTCTCTCACATCCACTTTATAATCACCCCATCCAAAGATCTAGTGTAAATGATGGCAGAAGAGTGGACACATCTTGATAAGACCAGGATTAGTTTAGCTTTCCTGTCTTGCAAATTCACATAGCTCAGAGGGCTCCAAAAGTTGGCTATCGGTTTATGAGACACGGTGCTGTTAAAAACTGTAATTTTCCTTATAGAAGGCAAAATAACCACTAGCAAACCAGTTCAAGGAGGATACAGACCCATGAGCACTTCACTGCAGTCTCAGGGGAAACCCTACGTTTGCATTTCCTTAGTGTGCTGTTGAAGGTACTGAATTCCTGTGGAATAAAGTCAAGTCAGCTTATGGTCCTCTGTTTGGGAAAACTGCTTAGGAAAGAAGTGAAATCCAGCTTGCTCCACAGACCTAAGGGGGTGCAAGACCCTTGTAAAACACACTGATTTTCACCTCCCTTCATCCTTCCTCATTTCACTTTCTCATCTATGCTCCCCTCCCACCATCCTGTTCAGGGAATACTGTTTCATCCCTTCTTCACTAAGGCACCATTATCATCTTACACCTCTCCTGGAAAAACTCTTGGGCCAGAACATTTGCAAGGAGTGAGTTCATGCTCACATTCATACCGGGAAAGAAATTTCCACCTTCTGAAACACTGGGAATATGTGCTTTTACTGCCTTTTTTGCTGCCCCCTCAACTCTGCTCGTCCTATTTTTTCATCCTGATCAGGCTGCCACGACTTGCTGAAATGAGGCTTGAGATTTACTTGTCTTTGACATTCCTTATGTAGTTCGAGGTGTTACAAAATCAGCAACAAGGACACCTTCCAGGGCCACTGAGTATGCACTCACCTTATGTATTTATTCTTGATGAATCGATGTCATATCTGAACAGAAGAAAAAGTTCACATATCAGGTTACTGAAAAATATTATTTAAAAAAATTGTAAACTCTTTAAGTAACTATTCCACTGTTCCACTCTGCAAGTGACTCTTAGACTCACTGAAGACATGTATCTTCAACACCCAGAGCAAGCAGAGTTTGCAGGTTTACTGCATAAACTGCTTAGGATAGGTAGTTGTTTTTTTGCAACATGGTGTTCACTTAGTTAATGAAACTAAAGAGCAGCAAGTTGAAAACACATGCAAACAAACACTAAGGGAAAAATAAACCACGTTCAATAATCTCTCTTGCGTACCATAAAGGATTAGAAAGTTCAGCTGCAAAAACCTTGCATCCTTATTTACAGGTTGGTGAAAACAAGGAACAAATAAAGAACAATCATCCCAGCCTGCCAAGGCAAAACCAGGATGGTAACTGAAGGAGTATGGGGAAAAAACCCTCCTTTTTGAGCTAGTTCTTACTGAACTGTCTCCTACAGAGCTGCCTGTGCTTTCTGCAGAAGCTGCCACAGGGACCGTGGAGGAGACACAAGCAGTGTCATGAAGAGAGAACACTGTTATCTCCCTTATGAAGGTCTGATACTGTTAGGAAGAGATAGAGAATAGAGAATTTCAGCTGCGAGGGACCTACAACTGTCATCTAGTCCAACCGCCTCACCACCACCGGGCTAACAGCCTGGTATGCCACTCCACAACTGAGGCTTCATTTCTGAGTAAAACCCTGCCAACATTTGCATCATTTCTCAGACAACAGGTTCAGAAAAATTCAGATGATGTGCTTAACTCACTGCTTCCCGGTGAAGGCTTTGGTCAGAGCGCAGCATTTCTCAGGTCTTTCTGAACTGCCTAGTCCTAACCAAGATGTGCTGCAAATGCCCTTTCTCGCATTCAAGGCAGATGCTTGGTAAGCAATTCTTAACAATTTATTAATAATTTATGGTTAAGATTATTTTGACATTGCTTTTGATTGATGATTAGCTTTTGAGGCTGGAGTATTATTTCGTGTTAGTTTTTTGACTAAGGAAGCAGAATCACCCTGTTTGGAGAGGACAATAAGGAACTGGCTTCCCTCTTGCTGGGAACACTTAATGCTTCGTTAGATGATCTCACCCAGACTCAAACACCCGCAATGTACACACCAGTCTTAGAAATTCATGTGACAACTAATCCGAGCATACCTGGCAAGGGAAAGAAAATACCCCATTGTGTGCTGATGAGCTGTATTTTTGGGACTACTGCAAAGTTGATAATTTCCTTTGGTAAGTAGGACTTGACACCTAACGGTTTAGAAACAAATCGATCTATAGAAAACAGACTGGGGTTATCTGAGCCCAGTTTGTACTCACACATTAGCCGGAGCGTGCTTCTGCAATGAGCTCCTTACTTGAACAGTGGCTTTAGGAGTTTCGCAAGTAATTCGGTTGTGTGAGTTACCGCTGGCAGCTTTGCAAAGTTTAACTTTGCAAAGTTTAAGCACGGCAAAGTGGGAAACGGAGGCTTGCAATAGCGAGGCTGTCACCGTCCTGCGTCCAGCCCCGACAAGCCACTGTTCGGCTTTAAAAAGGACGGAGCCGGCCCGAGCCTGCCGGGAAGGAGCCGGTGGAAGGGCCCCCAGCCCAGCCCGGCCCAGCCGGGCCCGGCCCTCTCCGGCCCAGCCCAGCCCAGCGCCCACCCGCTCCCGGCTCAGCGCCCCCCCAGGCCGCGCAGCCGGGATGGCGGTGGCCGGTGACCCCGGGGCGGGCGGGGGTCAGCCCGGCCTCCCGCTGGCGGGGCCGAGCCGGGGGGGCGGCGCGGGTGGCAGCCCAGAAAGCTGTTTTCCCTTCGCGCTGGGAGAGCAGTTGGTGCTGCTCCTCAGCGAGCCCTGGCACGATGCCTTTCCAGCAGGGCTCTGCCCGGACGCGGCAGCGCACCGTCCTTCTGGTGGGGATCGCGGTCCTGCTGGCCGCCCTCGTCCTCGCCGTGGTGCTGGCCTCCGTCCTGACTCACGGGGAGCGAGAGCTCAGCCCCCAAATGCTGAAGTGGAAGGACAGAGGGACCACTAGGAACCTGCAGGAAGTCATCCTGGGAAGATGTTATAACTACATCACGGCACGGTACCCTGAACTGGGGTGAGTAGTGGTCTCGGGTGTGCATCAGGTGTGTAAAGTGATCCAAAGAGAGCTGGCTCTCACCTCCACCTGGCTGTGTCCACTATGTTTGCAGTGGCAGAGAGAAGTCAGGGGGGTAAGACCCCCGTTTTGTAGCAAAATGTTCAGACTCTGACAGCGACCATCAGCACCTGAGTGGGGGCTCTTTAAGGAAACTACCTGCAGAGCCAGTGTAATGAACAATAATCCTAGGTCAAAACGTAATCATCAACAGGTTTTGAAACTTCCTTAAAGCCAGCTGAAATAAAAGCTGCATTCTAACAGGTTTGAGTACGTGGAGGTAAGCAATTTGCTATAAAGCTGATCTGCCAAAAATCCTGCATTCGTGTAACCAAACCCACACAGCAGGGAGGAAAAGGAGAAGGTTCAGCACAGATTTAAAGGATGGACAAAGGTGTTAGAAAAGCATTGAGAAATATCTCAGGGTTAGCCAAGACAGGTGTTTTTAGCATGTGGGTAAGACTTTGTGATGAGCACACAGACAGCTCGCACGGAGCAGTACAGATGGGTAACTGCCAGCACAGCAGTCCCAGGCAAAGCCTTCACCCAGTGCTGGTCCCTGCTCAGCCCATGGCAGCAGGTGGTGTGACACCCCGAGCAGCCCACCTCTCCTCTGCTGCAGAAGAGGATCCCCTGAGCCCACGTCTGTTAAGGCTGAGAACTGATTTTCTGATCTACTTCACCACAGGGAAAGGCAGAGTATGAAATAAGGAGTGCCCCAGCCCTGCCCCCTGCAAGTGTTGGGGACACACAGACCCTCAGGACAGGATCCAGAGCAGCCAGGGTCTCTCAGCAGGGACACATCCATCGCTTCTGTGGCTCCAGTCACCCGATCTTGTGTCCGCAGTAAGCCTCTGACAGCCATTTCCACCACCCTGGGCTGAGAGCTGTGGGGCTGCCCCACACCTTGGCCAGGTGACAGAACCATCCTGGTCTTTGTCTTACAAAAGGCAATTGCCACCTCTCGTTTTCATAACATTTTGCTGATGAGAACAAAGCTGTACATAGTTTGCTTGTGTTTGGACTTCTCTTGGCCCTGGATGTCTGGTGCCATATTTAAAAGCTGATTTGCAGCATCTGAAGGGAAACTGTCACATTGAAAATCATGGCCCAAGCATGCAGAGACTTAAGTTCATGCTTTACATTAAACACCTACGTGGGTTTAGTGAGGGAAGGGGGATTCTTTTTCAAATAAAATTAAAAAGCTCCTGAAGGTTTTGCAAAATCATGTACATATTTCTAAAGGCACATACGAATTTATTAAAGAAGCTTATTTATTAAATACACTTCGTATTTAAATCTGAAATTATTTTGAAGCCTGATAACCTTTAGTACTTATGCTTGTTTCTTTCAAATTGGGGTGCTGAAGATGTGAAAACCAGTTTTGTGTGAACACGTTTTCAAAGTCACCTACGTTTTCATTCATAACAACAGGCTGAATCTGAACCACAAATAGCACTGGGAATAATTTATTTAAGCAATTATTTCAAAGACACTTTTTAAAAAATCACAAACTCATGACCATAAATTTTCTAGGAAGGTTGTTTTTACAAGGCATAACATTTTGTGCTATTCATAATCCAACAATGTTTAACAGCTTCATGGCTGTGAGCTCACTTTCTTTCAGATTAAATGACTTCTGTATAGTGGGACGCTTTTTGGTTTATTTTATTTAAGAGACAAATCTATCCAAGACATAGAACACTGAAGAAAGGAAAAATACGCTCATTCACACACACCTGAAATGTTCAGGAGGTTCCTGAACAAAGGATTAAACATAGGTGCTTTCCTGGGAATCCAACACGAGATTCCTCATTTCTGATCCAGCTGACCTTGGTGCAGTTTGTCGTGTACGCAACCACTTGTGTTGCTGGCACTTTGCAATAACAAAATGCTTGCCTTTAGGACACATCAGAGCACCCCCTATCTTTGATCCCATGCTCTTTCATCGTTAATGTTGGCCTTGGATCTTGTGTTGCGTGAGATCTTTGATGCACTCAATCAAAGTAAAGGAGTAGGAACAAGGAACTGCAGAAACTTGGGCAGGTTTATGAGCTGAGCAAGCTGTGGTCTATATTGAATCAGGACTTCTGTTGCCACCGATCCCACCATGGGAACCTTGGTGCCTTGGTTAGACATCTTCTCATTTCCTCATAAATTTGCCCACAATCTCTTCTTGCCCTTTTAATCTTACACCAACATGCGCATTTGTTTAAAAAACTCTCCTTTTAGTAAACTCATGGGCATTTCCTCATACGTTTACCTTTTTATATCAGAGCCACTAAGTTCCATCTTTGGTGATACTTTATTTTATATTTTTAAAAATAGCAATCTATTCACCGCAGTAGTTAGTGAGTGTGACTACTACATTTTGGAGTGCCATAGTTCAAATTGGAATAGCTGGCAGATTTTAGAAAAAAGGGGGATTGTTGACATATGAATATGGACTTTCATAATGTTTCTGGATATCATGGATGGATTTAACAAAGGCCACAAGTCTACAGCCCCCCTTTAGCTCTGCTTTTGCAACTGCATGCTATAAATCATGTGAGAAGGCCAGGGACATGCTAACGTACACACCTCCACCATCATGGCTGCTTTAATCCTAGAGGATACCTCCTTGCACTCTTCCTCATTTTCCTGGAGCCCCAGACACCGTACACAGTCAGTACACTCTGGTCATGCTCTTCTTTGTTGCGACATGGTCTGTGGGCTGAACCCAAGCTCAGTGAGGCCACTGGAAAGGCTGCTGCTGTCTGCAGTCGCGTTTTGAAGAATTGCCTCATGCAATCAGGTATTACCCTGTCGATGTGCTTATCCCCCTCAGCCATCAAAACATGCAGGCGCGGTATTGAACTTGCTTGCTAAAGGGCAGTTCTCAGGTACTGTATGCAGCACCTCAGGAAAAAAAATTGTTGAAGTACCTGTGTGCAATGCAATCCTCAGTTTTGTCTCTGCTGCTGGCTGCCTGACTTGCACACCCACAGTTTCCTCGGTTCATCTTCCTGCACAGAACTGTCACCATGCCACAGTTCGCGAGGAGGCAGGGAATACCAAATGCTTAAACAGGGTATTTTCAATATTAGCCCCATTTTTTAGGAGAAAATGTGGGTGGTCTAGCAGCAGGTTTTAGGGGGTTTGTTCCTCGCACACAGGGTTGCACACCCAGATGCGGACATTAAAGAGCAGTGTTTCATTTTGACTTCCCTGGAAGATACTGGCAGCTGCCAGGAGACGGAGCTAGAGCCATAGCTTGCCACAGCTCAGCAGTCTGAGATTTTTTTCAACATTAACAAAAGCTGCAAGTTCTGCTTTCACTAGTCTTGCCGAAGTCATCGACCATGGCTGTTGGTACGCGCGGTAGTTTTGTCTGAGTAGGGGCCAAAGGCTGAGGGAAGGATTTGACCTCAGATTACTCAGTCTCCTCTTTCCCAGCGGTGCGGCCTCCCTCGTGGCTATCGGAAACTCGCCCTTCTCATACTCCGGGTCTCATGCAACACAAATTTGAGCTTGCAGGAATTTATCGCAGATATAATTGGAGGAGGGAGGCGTAGGGGTGAGCAGAGCGGGGCACCCACCAGCACCAGCCTGTGCCGGGGCAAGGCCGGGTCATTTGGGAGGTCAGGGCTGGTCGAGAGCAGCTGTGGCCACCTGGTAACTTACCATGGCTGGGGGATGTTGTGATGGCTTTGTGCCTTGATGCCTGCAGGGGGAAAACCGGCAGTAACAGGTGTAGCACGGAACTTGTTGACGGAGTTAACGGATTTCATTTTCCTCCGCCGTGGCTAGGTTGGCAGGCTGAGGTCAGGCATGGATCGACACCTTGTGCCCTGGGAAAGGAGGAGAGAAGACATATTCTAAAAGGTCATAGTCACTGATCCCCAAAGCATAAACAATGCTTTTTTTTCAGTCTAGAAATAAACTCATCTTAAATTTGCAGCCCAAGAGATTTTTCATTCCCATGCAGTGAGTATCCCCCTCGGATCTGCAGTCACTTCTCAGTCTCCCATTCACCCAAGCTAAGCCAAGCTTGCACGGACCTGCTATTTGGAAATGGCTGAAATCAAACCAGCTTATTTTTTGTCTAACCTCTGTCAGTGAGAGAGCACCAAGTATGCAGAGAGGGAGCCACTTTGGTAACGTACGTGACTCTCCAGGCCCAGCAATCCTACTGAGTCTGACAATGCAAAAACCTGGCGATGAAAGGCCCTGTTTATTTTTCTTACAAGCCTTTTTATATTTTTCTTAAGAACATGTGTCTATACATGATTGGTTTAATTAGAGACCGCCAGTTCATGATTGGATGATCTTTTCTTCGACACATCTTTAATACGCTTCTTTTACTTGCGCAGCTGTCAGTTCCTTTATCTTGTTAGCTCAGCTCTTCTCAGGACTTCTCGGACTCTTCATGGATACACGGGTATCTGTTCAAGGCTAAGCTCACATTCCGATCCCTCGGACCAGCCGAGGTTTCCCACAGTATGCAGTTGCAGGACAAGAGGCAATGGGCACTAATTAAAATACTTCTGTTCATACTTAAACAAAGAAAATAATTAAAATTCCATTTACACATCAGACAAAAAATCCTTTTCTTACTGTGAGGGTGGTCCAAGAGGAGAACAGGTTGTCTGGAGAGTTTGTGGAGGCTCCATCCTTGGAGATATTCAAACCCAGACTGGACATGGCTCCGAGCAACCTGCTTGAGCCAGGGATTGGACTAGACAGTCTCCAGAGGTACTTTTCTATTCTCCTGTTTCTTAGAAAATGCTTTTAGACTGCAAGAGGTCCGCTGACTAACTAGGACAGTGATGCAGCAACATTTTGGCTCCTCTGTAATGGCAATGGAGTTGATATCTGTTGCTACTTTCAGTTTGTCTCTCAGTATTAAGGTGGGCACTGTATCATCATAATAACACACTGCTTATTAGAACGCCCAAGTTAGAACATTTGCTACAATGCTTCAGTGTATGTTCTTAATATTCTTCTCCCTATTTCATATGCCAATATGATGACTTTAATACCTTTTCTGTGTTAGCCTTTGTTACATGAAGCATGCATAGCTGTTTTTCATGTATTCTGTCCTTCAATACTTATAACGAGGTCTTCTTTTACAGTTGTTTTCCCCTGACTTGTATGTGAGTGACTTTGACCGTTCTTGTAATTTCTTGGTAACTAAGATATAAACATTATAAACATTAAGAATTGCTTGAGTCTTACTTAAAGATACACTTCCATCAAAATATGCTGTATTGAGCTTTAATGGGAAGCTGGAGTATAACATTTAGTAGGCACAAATGGACAGTTATTAGCACTTTAAGATTTAGAGGTGGGGCCACTGGTTCTATAGTTGGTCCTTCAAATGAGCCCTCATGCTATACAGGGCTAGTTTCTTAACTATTCTTGGCTGTAAGATAGGGTTCTGTTTGGGTGTCATTGTAATCTTTTCGGAGAGGAGGTTTATTAGAAAGAATTCATTTTCTCTTTAGCAAGAGACAAGTTCATGTGGCAGTGAGTAGCTATCATTTATTTGTTCTTGAGATAATTAACCGCCAACATTTGTTTCTGCTTTTCTTGAGTATAAACATCAATGCTAGGCTGTGAAAGGCCATCCAATTCTGGGCAAAGCTCATACTCATTTCTGCGCCTAAAATTTACCCTCCCAGGCTGTAACTCCACTGACAAGAGCAACCCAAGCCTGAGAGTTTCCTGCAGATTTAAGGGGAAGATATCAAAAGTTGCATTGTCTTTTCTCCATGGCCAACATCAATGTACTTCTGAGGTACAGAGATGCTGTTGAGACCTGAACTTATCTCTTGTTTTGGCAGCCATATGTCAACTCCTCTGTCATCTATATTGAGTTATAATCATATGAAAATTGATATTAAATGACTATGTATGTCTCATATATTCAAACTTCTTACATTTATTTAACAGTGGTTAGATATTTAATGGCTCTTACTGCAAGATTCTGTAGGATTTCAAATAATTTTTCACATTTAGGTTAGCCTACACATACTGCATCACACTTACCCCACATCATATAATAAATCTGCTTGCAGTGAAAGTTTCCTTTGGTTTTAATCCAAGATACCAAAGAGAATATCATTCTGTCGGTACTGGCCTTCTATACATTAATCAGAAATATTTGTTGATGAAATACTGTCCAACTTTTCTACTGCAACTTTATGCAGCTATTTAGTCATATACAGTCAGTGCCTGTTCTTTGCCTTCTCTCTTGTTCATTGATTTTATAGAATTGGCTATACAGAGCAATGGCTGGGGCTGTCTAAATTATAGCACTGTTTTAGAATTGAAATTATTAGATGTTTGGATAGGCCAGTCAAAGAGCATGTTGTTGCTGAAAGGGGAAATCCTTTTCTTCCCCACCTCTCCCTGCTTCAGTTCTCCTGTAATATCTGTAGAGATGTCAGTGAAAACAGCTGTGCTTAGAGGTGATACTGTTCAGCTGTCATTGCTAAGGTATGGTTAAAACTTGAGAAATTTTAACGCTTCAGAGCACTGTGGGGAAATATAATTTTGCTTCTCTGTAGGGGCATCCTTTTTCTCTCTAGGGTCAAATGAAAATCTCCCTTAAGTGTCCAAGGGTAAAAACAGATGCTGAAGATGCAGGCTGTCTTCCCAGGAGATGTCACCCAAATCAGGTATTAGCAAGTTGTACTAAATCTCTGATCTGTTCCCTTGTCCTTGTCTTGCTGACACATGCCACCCTTGAAGCAGGGACTTCTCCTTACTGCATTTATGCCACATCCCAGCAGTTTCAGTTCTATAAAAAAACCTAATGTACTGCAATTTATTTCTTTTTTCGGGGGGGGGGGGGGGGGGGGATAGTCTGCAGCTGCATTAAGCTGTTGAGTGATTCCCTGCTATAACATACTTTAATTTAGATCTTTCTTATAGAAGTGTTTTTCCAAGTTTCATATTAAAAATAAAGCAATACTAAAAATACACTTTCTAATCAAGTGGCAAGATTCCAGCTTAAATTTGTTCCCCTTCTATCTGTTGATGACATGGCCCTCACTTGGAAGCTTAAACTGTAAAGCAGCTATGACCCTCTGTCAAAATGCAGTCCAGGTGAAGCTTCTGCCCTTCTAGACACTGTGTCCCACTTACAGAGCATCACTGAAAACACCATCTGCTTTAGCAGCTTGGGTTTTGACCCAGGAAAGCTGAAATCTAGCCAGCAAAAAAATCTGCTTATGTAGATGAACCCTTCACTGGTTTATAGCTGCCACCTCTTGGCTCAACTTTTCCCAGGAAGGGTGGTAAGGCTTACTGTTGTCCTGGAGCACACAACACACGTGAAACACTCTAGGAACTATAAACCAAAGCCACAAGTACACCTGCCATTAAAACCTTCTCATTGTTGCCAAAGGTGAAGGACCGATGTAATGAGGAGCTATCGTTCGTTCCAAGTCGTTACTTGTAAATGAATGTACACAGCCCTGAGGTGCACCCAGTGGAAATCTCACCTTGTACTTCTTTTTCCAGACCTCCAGACTCCCCACCTCTGCTGTGGGGAATTTAATCGCCCTGCCTGCAGGCAACTTTTCCAGAAGTCATCTTTCTCTGAGGCAGAGTTTTGGATCTTGTATCCCCAGTCAGTTCCTCCAACATTTTCTTTACTGGCTTTTGAACTATTTAATTAACAGAGAGCAATACCTACAAAATCAAGCTGCCAAGAAAATAGAGTATGTCATTCTCATATTGAAAAAAAGTTAGTCAGAAATGTTATGGTGGCAGACACTTTACAATAATTAAACCAAGTGGGTAGTGAGAGGCTGGTGCTCATTGGAAACATTGAGATCGACAGGTCTTCCGTGATTTTTTTCCTTCCTCCTTTCCCTTGGTAATTTCCCCCCTCTCTATTATCCTAATGCTAACAACAGCAGACAGTTATCTCATCAAATCCTCAGCGATGACAGCGTGTTGGCTGACCTCTCTTAAATCATATCTGTCTGATTTTTAGCACAAAGATACCTGATGGGAGATTTTAGGTGCTGGAAGAATAGGCACAGAGCTGATCTGTTGCATGCACGTACCCATCTTCTGACAGGTGGTCTGGAGATGGGTCTGGCCATCAGCTGGCATGAAGAACCGCACACCTCTGGGGCTGCCCTCAGCTGGGGCTCCTGCGAAGCCCCCTCTCCCTCCTGGTGGCAGTGTTCTCCCGGCATCCAGCTCCTCACACCTGCTGCTCGAGCTGGCTGCAGAGAAGCGCAACCACAGCCGCCTGGGCTGGGCTTGGCAGCCGCTCCAAAAAGCTACTCCAAAGCAGCAGCAGGCTGGGAGAAGGGAAGGGACAGCGGAAGAAAACCCAGAAATATTTAGGGCAAAAAAGGTAGCAAAAGGATTCTGGGTTACAGAGGGCTTCCTCAACACAGGCATAAAGGTTGTTGTTCATCCCATCATTTTTGACAACATAAAGACATAGCCACTCACAAGTTTACATGAAAAAACAAATTGAATATGGATGTGTAAATTGCAGCACTGTCTACAGCCATCACAGTTCACCTAAAGGAGGCAGATAAACTAAAACACAGGCAGAGACGGGTCTGTTAGATGCAGAAATACTGCTACACCATTTAGATCCTTCAATATGCATTCTCCTTCTGAAATGCCTGGGCTTTCACAGGTGAAGACGATACCTTAAGCTCCCAGCAGAGTGTGAATTGACCTTAAGCCTTTAAGGAGCTTCATAATAACCACAAACTTCTCACTGATTTTTTTAAAAAGCCAAATTTCCGAGTGCTTATTTGCATATCTGCATTACAGTTTTGGCTAACAGTGGTAGCAAATGAGAAGGGTTTTCTTATACAAATTGCAGTTGCTGGTGAGGTTTGGTGCCTGCAAAGGCCAGTTACGTAAAGGACTCAGGGGACTGTTTCCAGCTCTAACTTCAGAGCCTCACCACAGAACCACAATTAAAATCTCAGTGTGGCCTGAAGACATTGCGTGCTTTAGAAAGAAAACTTGAGACCTTGGAAAAGCCGCTACTGGGTGCAGGGGAGACCACGTCTCACCAGGAAAGTATCTGTGCCTCACAGCGATTTGAACAATACAGGCAGGGTTGACTGAGTTCTCCAGAACAAAGCCCAGAAGTAATTTCTTACAAATTTAAAATGGGTCCCATACTTGAAGCGTCTCTCTCAAATCTTTGAGTATAAATGTACAAGCAACACAGCCCAAGTAACTGAAAGCAAGACATTGTTCATGGTGTAACTGAAATCTGCAGGGATGAAACTTATTCATGATATTATAACAATTAAATAGATTTCAGTTGGGGATGAATTTGCTCTGTCATGTCCAGTTAAAGAAAATTACAAAGTAAAGAAAAAGGAGATCTATATTAATAGTGATTTTCCAGATAGTTCAATGCCATCCCATTCCCTTAAGTGAAAGGATACTCTTTCAAGGTTAGCCAGACCAGTGTACTGATATGCAAGAGATAATGATGCAGGAGCTGTCCGTTTTTCTAATAAGCACATTAAAGTTTGGCTGCTAGGATAGCTGCTAATGGAACTATTCTTGGCTCCAGCTTCTGTCTGATAAATTAGTGTGATATTCATATAAAAGGTAAATGGGTAGAAATACTCAAATTCATTGGAAAATGCAACTTCTACCCAAATGTAAGGACAAAGGCAGGATATGCTTTGCAGTATGTATAACATTTGGATTTAATAAGGCGATGTGGTTTTAATGGTTATTTGCATCCCAGCCCTTCTTCAACACTCTACAGAGTACAGGATATAGTGTCTGTCTCCAGAAGGTCATGAGGCAAGTTCTGCAGTCCTCACATTCAGGAGAAAGGGTTGTAAGTTCAGTTCTTGAGTTTACAGCAGGTTTCACAGTGTTCCTTCTAAGTAAGCTAGTTATTATTTCACACGTGCCAGCATTTCCCAAACTCTGTTCATAAAAAAAAAGTTTTAAAAAAATTAAACATAACATTAGAGTGTGTTTATGTTACATGTCACTGAATTTGGATTAAATATTTCAGATTCTGCAGTAGAATAAAAGGCCTTAAATATTTAAGCATAAACAATGTTAACCTCAAAGGAAGAAATCTGTTATGCACAAATATATGATATTTGCAGATATGATGCAGAATTAATATGCAACCCAAAACATACAAACGAAAACCAGAGAAGGAGATCACATGAGCCTCCCAGCAGTGTGGTATGTAACGCATTCACCATGGATTTCTGTATCTGGATTAGATAAATGTGACTGGTAGACTGGTGATCTCTTTTGCATGCTTCCTTTCTTTTGTACACCAAGAAAGAAAACAAAATGAGCCCATTCTGTGACTGAGAACTTCCCAATGAGAAGTTGGGAGGACAGTTTGTTTCTCAGGCATTTTTTGGTGGGGCAGATGTGCTTGTTTCAACCTGAAACTTCTTGCTGGAATTTTTAGCATACCACATGCCAGCGAACTTCTCGTGTTGTTTTCAGGAGGCCCAGAGCTACAGCAGGTCTCTGCCTTTACCTCTACTCAGCGTGAATTAAACGCTGCATACCAGACAAATGTTTTCTCGCTGTGCTGGAAAAAGGGAGAAGTGAAAAGTGTCTACCTCAACAGTGAGGCTGGAAAGAGTGGCATATCTCCCTGGAGCTGGCTTTAACAAGTCCAAAAGACTTCTCATGACTTATTTTTCCATATATCAATCAAAATCACAGTTCTACATGACTGGCAATCTCTTTGAGATATGAGGCGAAACCTGTATTTCGTATCAGAGAAATAGCTTTCCGATGGCATATCAATGAATTATTTTAATCCACCTTGATAGGTGAGGACAGCAAAAATGAAATATTGTTAAGCTCTTGCATGTATTTTTTTACATTGAAGATCTGTATTTTGATTTCTAAAACAATGCTGAAATTACCTAATTTCTATAAAAGCCCATCTTCATGCCTTATCATTTTAGTTTATACAATTAAAAGTACCACGCCGATTAGCAGCTGTAGATGACCTTCCCCCATTTGAAGTCTAAGCCATACCACTTCTGTGACATTTGTAGTTTTGCTCAGCTTTGCCAGGACCATGGATATAAAGACTCTTCTCTTGGGCACGAGTGACATCCATGCACATCACCAAGTACTGAGCTTGGTGTCTTGAAATGCTAGAGAGCTGATGCTTTGAATTTGTGACTCAGCAAGCTGTCCCGGGAGGATTGTTAATCACCTGGATGGTTGCTGCTTTGTGCTTTTTATGGCCATGACTTGAGTCCAGCAGCAGAACTGCTTTGTATTGTGTGTATTGCTTACCTTTCTGCTTTGGAAAAAAACCCTCCAGATTTTTCTTATGATTCCTTGAAAAATATTTTGTCTTCTGAGACCAAGTTTAAAAACTTTGTAATATGAAAGAGTAAATGACCAGGTAACCAGCTGTCATCTGTGGCTGTTAACACTGTTACATATAACAGATTTCAGGAGTAGCTTAAAAAAATTTTAAAAAAGCTTCTGCCAGGAGCACAAATCATTTGACAGATGAGAAGGTGTGAGCCATATAAATGTCTGTGAGATGTACCAGTGCTCATAGCCAAGCCCTACAAATTCTCTTGATTATACTGTTGACTGTGCAAAGCAAAGGGGACAGCTGCCTATTCTGCCCTCCATCACCCAGAGCCCTCTCTTTTGGCTGATTCAGTGCAGACATGTTGTAATCCTAAGTGGCAGTGAGAGGTATTTACAACTTCCCAACTCCTAAATGAAATACCAAAGCTAGAAGGATGGTCTCTGCAGGTTAATTACACAGTTTGCAGCCAGGGACAGGCTCCTCCAGGAGAAAATTTAATACACTCAAGTTAAATTCTGCTAAGTAAAACATGTGAAAACTTCCTGACATGACAGTGCACTGACTGTGCTCCCTAGAGCATCTGCAGTTTGGCTTCTGATTTCTACGGTGACTGTAACTGGAAGTGCATTTAGGCTCCCAGATAAAAGGCAACAGCCCTGTAAAAAATCATCATTCTTACTAGTCTTTCCTTACCTGGAGGTAAATTTGGTTGGTATAAGCAAGAGGTGTGGTCCCTAACACAGCAGTACCAGACTGCACGGTGAGGCGTTAGATGGGGCGTGCAGCCAGGCTGCCCTGGCCGGCTGGACACGCTCCGGGCTGACCTGCCTGTGCCCTGCCCCAGGCTCAGGCTGTGTCTCAGACAGCACTCTGCAGCAGCAGCACCCAAGCTTGCTTGAAATCTGCCAGGTTGGGCTGCGGCATATCTGCAGCCCAGCTAGAGCTCTGCAGTGTAACATGCTTGGCTGCCGTGGGAGCGAGAGCTGAGGACATACCCACCGCGGAGCCTTTGCAGAGGGCTGGAAGAATCCGGGGCATGGAAACCTGCTGTAGTAACCACCTTGGTGGTATGACCTCCCCATAACTAATATCATATACAATACTCAGTTAGATTTGCTACTACATAAATAAAGGCAGAAAAGAAGGAAGGCCAGGGACATCTTGTTGTGGATTGCTTGGTCCTTCCTGGCATGATACTGGCCCAAGCCCCTGCGGTGCGTCTGGTGGACACATTCCCTCTGGTACACAGTGCTGTCAGGTGCTGTCGCTTTCTTCTGGCCACAGAGTGAGTCTGGCCTCCTATTTGTCTTCTGATTATTTTCCATAAGGCTGAGGAAGGAAAGGAGGGGAGCTCATGCCCAGACAAGCAAGGAGACGGCCAGGAGCTCAGTGGTTCTGGCTCCTGCGGCCCACGTCACACAGAGAGCTCAGCATTCCAGTTTGGCCCCCTGATGCTTAAACGTGTAGAAATTGCGATCAGGTTCAGCAGTAGGAATGAGATCACGCAGCTGTAGGGACAATTAACTTGAAAATGCTTTGAAATCTTCAATGAATTGCTACTGCTTTTCTTAATCCCTTTAGGACTATTTGGAAGTGATCAGATTCCACATCCCACGTGGATGTGCCAGCTGGTAACAAAGCCTGCAGCTGTGGGTCTGTCGTGTACTAATTGATCAGTGCTGGCTTTATAGTGCTCTGAAGGCTCTAATTTCTTCACACAAGACAAAGTCCATTCTTCAAACAGCTTTTAGTGGGAACACTCTGGAAGATGATTGCAAATGGTGAAGAAAGAGCAGATGAGTCAAAGACAGAAGAGCTCCATTCAGACATGCAGACAGCAGGATAAGGCAGTCAACATTTTAAATTTACATTAAAATCGAGAAGAGAGTTTTTTATCACTGCTGTAAGGAGAGAGGCTGGCTTTCCACAGGGGCCTGAAACTGTGGGAGCAGGAAGAGGAAAGGAAGTACACCCATGGGGCACAGCCTTGAAAACCCATACTGGACAGGCAATAAATGCAAATTATCTTAATACAAAGTTTTCATTCATTATCTCAAGTACAAGAAAGCAAATGTCCTGAGCCATCCCAAATGGTATTGTATGCTGCAGCCTCAGGAAGGGAGCATGGCACTACATCAGTACAGAGACACAGTTGCTTGCCCACACTGTGCAACAGAGTTCCTCTTGGTAGTCCGAAAGGAGCCCTCCTGTCAACAGAGAGGTGCTTTAATTTCCTAGGCTGATGAAGCAGTGTCTTAAGAAACAAGCACAGGCTGCGGTGACAGAGTTGTGTTGTGGCAAGAAGCAGTTCCCCACCATGTAAATTTAGTGGAGCTCCTCTGACTCATGCCAGTGAGAGCAAAAGTGCCAGAACCTGTAACTGGGTGTAGGATCAGGAGGGGACTGAAAAAACCCACTGTCGACCAAGCACCTGATCTGGATCTTGGCTATACGTGTGCAAATCAGCTGTGGCTCCAGCAAAGTCAGTAACTACAAATGAGTGCATAAGCGAAAATCATATCAGGTCCAAAACAGCCAGACACCTGCTTTTGTTTTAGGTAAAAATATAGATATTATTTCTGTACAGGGAGATGCATGGGCATAGTTTTGGCTCACCGTACCTGAGAAGGTAGTATCCTTCAGCCATACTTTTAAAATTACAACCTATAGCCTGCCACATTTGCTTCACATGATTTGGTATGAATAATCAAGAAATCTGATCTTCTGGTTATGTGATATCAGCACTGCTCTTTTTAAGGGACAAAACCATAGAGGACATTCAGATATTGCAATAATCAGAAATTCAAAATGCAGGATAGAGAGAAAGATGTTTTAAAACTGTTCATTTGCCCAGGGAAGTTGTGGAACCACCATCCCTGGAAGCGTCCAAAACACATGTAGATGTGGTGCTTAGGGACACGGTTTAGTGGTGGACTTGGCGGTTCTGGGTTAATGGTTGGACTTGATGATCTCAAAGGTCTTTACCAACCTAAATGATCCTATGATTCCTCCGTTTTTACTTAATTTGCTTGAGATACTCTGCTTTTGTAATGGATAATGTACTTTGGTGCCTAAGGACAGTTAGAACTCTTCTAAAGCTTTTAACCATAACAGAAGGACATCCTATCACAGCAATAAATACTCATAAATACTAATTAACTATGTTTTAATCTTTCAGCAGAGATAAGGATTGCCTAGAAATATGGGAATCATTAAAACATGCGTTCATTTACAAGAACCCCTGTAATATTACATCAGAAGATTATCAGCCTTTAATGGAGTTAGCGAGTCATCCTATACCCTGTAACAAGGTAACAGTACGATGCATGGTGGACTGCTGAGGTAGGATTGTTGTGCAATGGCATGCCTGCGCAGTGCTCTGAGCGATGGGATCTTGTCCGTAATGACTGTGAGGGTCTGTAGGTCGACTAGGGTGATATTTTGCTTTTGCCCTTACTACAATAGTCCTGCAGTTATCACCTTTGGACCCCAGTGACCTTGTTCATTCTCTGTCACTGCAGATTATCCCTGTGTGAGGCTTGCCTCAAACACCAGTACCAGGGTCATCCTGGTGAAGTGAGGGAGATGTCCCTGTTCCCTGAGCAGGTGGCTTTTTGTAAGGAGCATCCCATCATGCTGTTAAAGGGACACTGCTTCCAAAAAGCTCTTCCTCCACGTGCAGTTCCAAAGCACACAACAAATTAGTTATGTATCCTATGAGAACTAGTCAAAACCTTTCTTTCAAAATGCTTTATAGGCTGAACGCATCCATTTCCACAAAAAAGTAACCACCCAAAAAGATTTTGGAAATGGGAGCATGGGCTGCAGGAGTAAGAACTGACCCACTAAGGTGAACTTGCAGCATTTCAATAAAAACTAAACCTCTTTCATTATCATGATATTTTTTGGTTTTGTTTTTCTCCAGGAAAATTTCCTGAGCAGCTCTAGTATAAGTATCACTTATTAGACATTGTACCTTATTTCACAGTCACTGTTTTGGAGCAAGACAAGTGACCTCGCTCATCGTTATACAAAATCCAATCAAAATTTCCTTACCTTGGAGGACACCTTGTTGGGTTATATGGCTGATAGGGTTTCATGGTGTGGAGACCCCTCTGCCCCAGGTAATGAGTCCGGTTTTTTACAAAACAAACATAAACACTGGAATTCTAGACTATTCTTTCCTCTTGTGTATCTAAACCTAAACACAATCCTTTTATCATATTCTTTTCTTGTAATTTAGTTTAAAACCTTAACTGTGTTTCTGTCCCATGTTATGGAAAACCAAAAATAATACTTAGTTCTCGGGTTAATTTTAAAACCACAGCTTTGGCTTTTATTAAAACACAAAGTTGCTGCTTGGTCTAATGGTCACATCTAGCTCTCTTTATCTAGCTTACTCGCTGCCTTCCTGTGACCTTTGTAGTACAAACCCTTGCGAAACAGGAATGCCATTCAAAAAGGTCCTGGCCATAGGCCAGTCAAAGTGTCAGGGGCACTATGTGGGTATCCTGGGGCAATTGCTGCCCACAGGACCCCTGGGTTGGTACTTAAGGCTAGCAACCTCTAAACTGGGCTGGAATTACTGAAAATGTTGGGCAAAGTTTAATTTTTCAATGCAATTGGACAGTATTTGTCAAGAGCCACCTGTTTCTCAATTTTTTTTTTTTTTTGAGAAAATCAGTTTTCTGAGAATTACTTGCATGCAGGGCCTGCAGCTGCCTCCCCAAAACATGTGTGAGCAAACTGGAAGACCTTTGAAGACATGCAAATTCGTTTCCCTCTTAGACCCCTTTCCTTGTGTAGCCTTCTTTCTTTGGTAGGGGGCAGATCTTTTTGCCATCGTTAGTCATCTCTCAAAGCCATGTAAACATTGCAATGATATTTATTCTAACCTTAGCTATTCTATAAATTTATTTCTTCTCAGGAATCAACTATGAATCCTGTCCAAAACGAAGTGAATGTGAGAGCAATCCTAGCTCTGTGTTCTGGAAAATGGCATCCAAGATGGTAAGATCTAGAACAAATCTCCCTGAATCCAAGAATGTTGAAAGGCACTAAGTTCTTGACACTGCCAAAAATGTGAGTTTGCAGATTTGACTTAAAACACACAACAGAAAAGTTCACATGAGCTTTAGCTTCAGGTGCTAAAAATCATGGTGTTGGAAATGTGTATTTCCAAGGTCCCATGTTTTACGTACAGGATTTAATAGCACTGTAGCTTGGGCATTCTTATGGGTGGGCTGAGACTGTGTGCTGGTGTCTAGAGCAAGACTTGGCAGACAGCTGGAACTTT
Source organism: Falco peregrinus (assembly GCF_023634155.1). Lineage (NCBI taxonomy): Eukaryota > Metazoa > Chordata > Aves > Falconiformes > Falconidae > Falco > Falco peregrinus. The sequence continues at coordinate 368,408 of NC_073722.1, forward strand.
GCAAATAATGCTTACACTAATAATAATCACCACCTTAATTAAATCAGAGGACTGAAATTGCTAAAATAAAACACATTTTAGCATGTAAATATTGAGAGCAGTGCCTAAATTGGCACAGAATTTTTCCAAGCAGCTGAGAATCCCCTTGCACCTTCCTGGCATAAACCTGAAGAGCATGTCCTCCTACAGCAGCATCTGGCCAGGTTCCTAGGGTGTACCCACTCGTATGCACATGCCAACTCCTGTCAACGCAATGAGACCCTGCTAGTCCAAGTTAAGCAGTTAGCCTGGGTTTGTTGAATCAGCACTTTACAGAAAAAAACTGTCAGAAAAAAACCTGTTCTGTATCAGTTTGATTTTACATGTCTCTCAAGACTTCATCCTTGATACGGCTATTAGTAGATGACTGCCCAGGTGGAAAGCAGGCATTCCTGTATGCTTCAGCTCTCGCGTACCCAAGAAAAAGTCTACTCACCATAAAAAAATAATTTTGTGGGTAAACTGGTGTACATAAGTTTTCCAAGGTCAGAATAGATTCTGTGTTCTTATTAATCCCTTCAGTTCCAGAATCTGGGAGGTATAAACAACCGTACAGTCAGTCTTGCTCAGCTGCAGGCTTTCCAGTCCAAATAAATTTAAGATCTATTAAAACTCACGCGTATTACATTAGCAAGTTACACTTAATGAAATCTTCCTGCAGTTTCACAGCTCTCAAGATGTGAGTGTGAGCCACATTGTTTAGATGTAAGAGGACTTGGAAGATTTGATAAGTACAGTCACCTGCATCAAGCTTTTTAAAAATTCTTTGTCTTACCAATGCATTATGTATCTAAAGTGGTTACTTTATGTTGTAACCTTAGTAGTCTTTAAATATTTGGCCGTGAGCTTTAAAGACTAAAAGAGCAGTGATTACATGATCCAGTAATGTAAAAATCAAATTAAATGAAACTCAGTGATGAGCTTTACGAAAACCACTGGGGAGAAAAATCCTAAGCCACAAAAGAACACGGAGGGTGAATCACGGTGTAACAAATACACGATGGTTTGCATCTCCTAAAACTAGTGTGGCATCTCTGTTCTCGTCATCACCACCTGAGTTAAAGTAGTCTGAGGATTATTGCAAGTTACTACAGCCCCATCAGATAGCTGTAGCTGCTGGGACTCTGAAAAGCCCTACAAAACCTGAAAACAGCAGTGAAAGCAAAGTTGCTGTACCAATCCCATGCAGCCTCTGACAGCCAATTCATAGCTGGCTAATGTACCTTTGTCACTGTTTTGCCATAGCCTTTAGAGGCTTTTTGGGGTTGGTTTGGGTTTTTTTGCACTGATATGTTCTGCAAAAATATTGGCCAGATCCTCTACTTGTATCCATCAGTTCTGATGACATCAAAGAAGCTACAGTAATTTCTACTAGCCCTGAGTTTGACACGGCACTGCATGAAGTGTCAGAGTGTAATGTCCATTTGTTTTGTTCAGTTTGCAGAAGCAGCATGTGGTGTGGTTCAGGTGATGCTCAATGGATCAGTAGAAGCTGGGGCTTTCAGAAGCAGCAGGTACTTACTCAGCGTGCTACCACCCATGTTTCTGTGGGGCCTGCACGCTGGTGAGCATGTCATTGCCAGCGAGTCCCAGTGCAGAACAGATTTTGGGAAACTCATATAGGGGTCTAAACCATTGGCTGTGGTAGAGCTGATTCACTTAACTCCTTCTATGCAGTGACTGTAATTGAAATCCTTCAGAGGGTATGAGGGTGGGGTATCCAGTATGCTCTTGCTACAGAGAGTAACTTTATCATAGCAGTTTATTTTTTCATTACACTTGAATGACACATTTCTAACCGTTCATGGAGCTGATTGGATTTTACCCTTTCAGACTGTGCTTCCTTGGGTCATCTGGTTGGAAGTGCAGTCTTTAATAATACTGAAAGATGCAGAATGTGCTGGTCAGGGGAACAGCCATAATCATTTCCCTTGCACTGGACCAAATCAATAGCCAATAAACCAAACAGGTGCAAAGGTACTAAAGATGGAAAAACTTCAGCTTGTCTCAGTCTGCAGACAGGTTCAGAAGTTCTTCTGAAATTGAAGTAATGGGGAGAAAATATTTTACCATAAGGTGATTAAATACTCTATGAAAATCCATTGGCAAGATAACGTTCTTTCACTGAGAATAACAGCAGCGCTAATAAGCACTAGTATTTGGGGAACATACTCTGTACGTCTTTTTCAGATAACAGAATGTTTTGCTTTTTCATGTCCCATTCTTACAGCATATTTGGAAGTATTGAGATCTTTAACCTAAATCCAGATAAAGTCTCTGCAGTACACATTTGGCTTATGCATGACATCGGTGGACCTCAAAGGTAAGTCATGCCAGTACGAAACAACAAGCATGTAGAAGCCAAACAGCACAGCTTAGTTCTAACAAGTGACTGACTAACAGTGACACTGCCTTAAACCTGCACATAATACCTGCTCTACCTTCACTCTCCTAGCTGCTAAGTTTACTGGAAAGAAAAACATCTGTACTGTTGTTTTCTTTAGTATTTTTTGTAGGTACTGCTGAGAAGTTGTAGCTAAGACAAATGACATTTTTCTTGCTTTCAAGAGGTCCCATGACCTTTACGTTCTTTCCAACCCCACTGAGTTCTACAGACCTTTATTATGAGTGCAGCACTGAAGTCACAGAGCAGGCTACATTTGCAAGGGTGAACGGCTGAAAATATCTTTGTCTGCAGTAATAGTATAATTATGCTGAGCAAAACTATTTTTGATAAAATAATTTTGAATGCTAAAGCAGGTTTCCCAGAAAGGTTGTGGAGTCTCCAACTGTGGATATTCCCCAAACCTGACTGGGTCCTGGGACACCTGCTCTAGCTGATACTGGTTGGACTAGATGATCTGAAGTAGTCCCTTCCAACCTAAGTGATTATGTGATTTTTAATAACAGATCTGGAGTCTAAGTGCTTACCATGGAATTACTGATACAAGAACAGTGACCTCAAATCACATCTGAGCCTTTCTGAGTGACCTTCTCCATCCTGGTCAGATTCATTTGCAGATCTATCACATTTCAAGCACTGAGCATGAGGCTCAGTCAAAGAGGCCTTTGACCCCTACCTTCAGAGCTGGTTCTGTGGTTCCTGTGGTTATAATACACTGCCATGGTTTCTCCCATTCCTAAGGAATCCCCATGACAGAGGCAGCAGCTCTGATCCTGTGGGTCAGGAAGCAGGCTGTGATGATGCAGTTGCCACTCAGGAATGAGTGTGGACCCAGCAGAGACCCTTGCTTAGCCAGCCTCACTGTCTGACACAGTACCAGCTCCAGTGCTGCAACAGCTTCCCTAGCCCAGACACCTGAAGTGTCTCTGCCACACAAGCTGACATATCTGTTGGAGCCCACAGGCACGCATGTATCCTGTGGTCAGTGTGCCAGACATACTCTTGTGTCCCATTGCACAGAGGTTTGCTGAAGAAAAGGACACTGAGTAATCTGTGCGTTAGTTCTAACAGACATAGCACTTGATCCTTTCGGTCACGATTCCCCTACATCAGAAAAGCCATCACGTTCCTCCTAAACAGCTTCAACAACCCAGTGCCCTGCCAACCTTCTTGACACATCCTCCTCCTGTGCCACATTCACAGCAGTTTCCTTTTTATTTTCGACTTCCTTCCAAGGAGAAAGAGGGAGGATTAGCTCCAATAGTAGATATTCTTTTTATCTTCTGATTTGTATTCCATGATGAGTCACTGATAGATCTGGCAAGTTTAGTGAACAAAGGAGAACTGCTTTCCACTAATGCCATATGTTAGGAACTGGATACGATCTGCTACTGTATTATTGCCCTGGTGTGTGTCCTATGTTCTGGACTAGGTAATTATTTTTATCCCAAGGTAGCAAGTCTTTTGCAGTATCTCTGCCTATGACATTTGTCAGTCCTCTCACTCAGCTTTGGGGCCCCTCGGGCTATTTCAAGCAAATTCAGCATAGACATAAATATCTCAAAGGCACGACATTGTTACATGCTTCATGAAACCATCAGCTGGATGGAAAAGGAACACACAAGTTAGGGCTCCTGCCAATGGAAAAGAGGTTGAAACAGCCCCTTGCCAAAACAAAGCAGCAGCACCCACAGACTGAATCAAACAGACAGGCGCTGCTCATAGCATGCTTTCTCCCATGTTGTCTACCTGCTTACTCCTGTCTTATGTTCTGCCTGGGGCTTAGCTGCTCATTTTCATGATTGGTCCTTTCTCATCTCACAGAGGACTTGATCCCTTTGTCCTTCCACAGCCTTATATTGTACTCCTGTGGATGGAGGCCACCAATAGCTCTGGAGCAGTTCTAGAGCTTATTGAACTATGAATGGAACTGAATTATTTCCCACTAACACCATCCTGCACAAAGTTCTTGTGCAAGGTACACAGCCGAATATCACAGTTCCTACCAGCGAAGGCCCAATGGTAGCAAAAACTCCACAGAACCAATGGAATTTACAGCACATTAGCAAACAAGCTTTTAAAGAATCTTACCTGAAAGAAAGCAAAGTGACATAGTATGGAATTTAGCTTCTTGTACACGTAAGGAACACAAATAATGAAAGACTTTTCTCTCCAGTGAATCCTGCTCAGGTCATTCCATAAAGAGGTTAAAAAGCATCTTAGAAGAGCGAAACTTTAAGATCACCTGTGAAGACAATTACAGGTAATTACTTGCTGTTATTGGTAACGCCTTGCTAACATAAACCTGAAATTGCATCTCCCTCTTGACAGGGTTTACAGCAAGCTAGAGCAGACTCCCCTCTTACTGCCATCACATGCCTTCAGTGTCTGTGTGCTTCTCAAGGGCTTCCACTTGGGCTGCAAGTGTTGGCTGGGTCTGGGGTTTGCTCTCTGCCTCGTGCTTGCCATTAAGCTTGTTCAATTGCTTTCAGAGAAGGAGCAATCTTCAACAGATTTTCATCTGACTGGGCTTTTTACCTACAATAATCAGAACCACGTAAGCAGCTTTCCTCCCCGTGGCATGCAGATAGCGCAGTATGTCAAGGATGGTCCTCACTTCCTTCGCTATAGTTTAAGCTTACTTTCTGTCCAGCTGCTTTGTCAGAGAATAAGGCATGAGACATGATAAGCATTATTAATTACTATAATTTACCATTGTCAGGAGAGAAAAACAGGAACCTGGGAAACAGCAGCCCAAGTTCTGACTTGCCTGAAATCTCCAGCTGCCTGCTGAGGAGATACAGAAGCCTGAGAGGCTTTATCCCTCTGTGTAGGTTTAGAGACCTTCACACAGAGCAAAACTATTTCTTAGTGACATTAGAAAAGCAGCAAAAGTTCAATATTACTCATATCTGTCAGGAACAGCTTTTCAGAGTGAAGAACTCTTAATTAGATAACATTTCCAAAGTAAACAAACATTTCTAAAACCCGCTGTGTTTGTAACATCGGTTTTAAGTATGGAAGTGTTGGCCTGCAAAGGAGACAAATGCCTTATCTGGTGATAGAACTTTAATCCTGAAGGCAGAGCAATATATTCCTGTTTAGGTATTGCTGAACCTGATTAACGGGTACTCTGCACCTTGTGAAAAAATTATCACTGGTGCAGTGCATAAATCTGCCAGATCATGTACTCACTTTCTCTTTGGGTAAATGCAGCCTTTAATCAATGCTCCCAGGACCTGTGAGTAGGTACAGACTATTTTAGATTAAGATGAATAAACTAAGGGGCCAGGAAGGAAGGGGAAATAAGTAGTAGCTTAGATCCCTCATGGCTTAGCACAGGAGAAACCCGTAACACATCATGAAGAGTTGTTACAGAATCCTATGATTGTTTAGGTTGGAAAAAACCTTTAAGATCAGGTCCAACCGTTAACCCAACACTGCCAAGTCTACCACTAAACCATGTCCCTAAGGACCATGTCTACATATCTTTTAAATATCTCCAGGAATGATGACTCAGCCACTTCCCTGGGCAGCCTGTTCCAATGCTTGACCATCCTTTCAGTGAAGAAATCTTTCCTGATATTCAATCTAAACCTCTCCTGGTGCAACTTGAGGCCATTTCTTCTCATCCTATAGCTTGTTGTCTGGGAGAAGAGACCAGCCCCCAGCTGTCTACAGCCCCTGTCAGGCAGTTGTAAAGAGCAGTAAGGTCCCTCATGAGGATCCTTTCCTCCAGGCTAAACAGCCCCAGTTCCCTCAGCCACTTCTCATAAGACTTGTGCTCCAGACCCATCACCAGCTCCGTTGCCCTCCTCTGGACATGCTCCAGCACCTCAAGGTCTTCCTCGTTCTGAGGGGCCCACAGGTGAACACAGTAGTCAAGGTGCAGCCTCACCAGTACCAAGTACAGGGGGATGGTCGCTGCCCTGGTCCTGCTGGCCACACAATTTCAGATACGAGCCAGGATGCTGTTGGCCACCTTGGCATACTGCAGCTCATATGCAGATGGCCATTGACCAGCACCCCCAGGCCCTTTTCTGCTGGGCAGCTTTGCAGCCACTCTCCCCCAGCCTGTAGGGCTGTGTGGGGTTGGTGTGACCCAGGTGCAGGACCCAGCACTGAGCCTTGTTGAACCACACACAGTTGGCCTTGGGTCATCGGTCCGTTCTGTCCAGACCCCTCTGCAGAGCCTCCTGTCCTCAAGCAGAGCAACAGTCCTGCCCAGCTTGGTGGTGTCTGCAACTTACTGAGAGTGCACTTGACCTCCTTGTCCAGGTCATTGATGAGGACATTAAACAGGACTGGCCCCAGTACTGATCCCTGGGGAAGCACCACTTGTGACCAGCCCTCAACAGGATATAACTCCAGTCACCACCACTCCTTGGCCTCAGCCACCCATCCAGCATTTTACCCAGCGTAGAGCACACCCATCCAAGCCATGAGCGGCCAGTTTCCCCAGGAGAATGCTGTGGGAGACAGTGTCAAAGGCTTTACTAAGGTCCAGGTAGACAACATCCACAGCCTTTCCCTCATCCACTAAGCGGGTCACCTTGTCATAGAAGGAGATCAGGTCAGTCAGGCAAGACCCGCCTTTTGTAAACCCCTGCTGCTGGGCCTGACTGCCTGGCTGTCATATGTGGCTGGACGCCACATAACAGCATTCAGTGATCTGCTTGAGCGCTGACACACTCATTGCTGTGATTCACAACTCTCCTCAGACACAGTAACAAGTGTGGCTTTTTGTCAGAGCTCCACTAATACATGAACAACTGTGTAGAGCAATATGGACAATTAATTTTAGTATTTTATATACAGAGCAATAATAAAATAAGCAATTTACACGTACAGTAAAACTCTTCAAGATAGACTGTGCAAGTTAGCATCACTCCACTGAAGTCATTGCAAACAGGACTGTGTGGGTCCATATCAGATGAGCATTTCGCTTTTCATGCCATGTAGCAATTTATGCTGGTCATTTTCTCCTGCTTCTGTCCACGTCAACAGCATCCTCCACAAGTAAACCCCAAAATAGATTCACTGGATGTGATTGCAGCAAAAAAAATCTAATCATATCTGACATTGTTAGCAACAGCTTTACATTGTAGCACTAGAGGTTACCATTGAGTAAGCAAGATGGTAAATTTCCCAGCATGGCAGCAACTCCATAGCCCGTGCAAGAGATCTTCTTTTTCATAATTATTTTTGTTAACGCAGCGTAGCTGACATGCTGTGAGTTCACATCATACTTTATTGCATACTCACTTGCTCTTGTCCCTAGCCCCTAGAAACACCAGTTATCTTTCTGCAGCAAGATCTGAAAAATAACCTAAGAAAAGACATCTACTTTATAAGCACAGATGTAACATGCACTGTGACTTTCATGTTGGGTTTAGTACCTGGGGAGTTACTCTGTTGTACTTGCAAAGTGGTTACTAAATATTTGTTTGTTTTTGTGTCTTATCACAGGCCAGTTCAGCTCCTTCAGTGTGTGCATAATCCTGACCACTCAGACTGCAGACTTTGCACCAACGCCACGGCAGCTCCATGAAATGCAGTCCTACACACTGCTGAGGACTCTCATTATTTGCATGCAAAACTGGAAAAGATGAGGTTACATAGCTTAGAACGATAAATAGTAGTGTGGTGTGTACAGAGTCCATAACCAGAAATCCTTGCTGTGATACTAACAACCAAATAACAGGAGATGATACTTTAGGTGTGATTACTGTACACACATGCACACAAACATTATTTCAAAGGGGCCGGGGCATGTTCAGTGGTTGAGGGCAGATGGTTGCCCTTGTTTGCTCCCGCCTGTACAGCTCCCCTTGTGCCCACAGGCTCAGAGCATGGTATTCCCTGGGGCATGCATAGAGAAGAGAGAGACTTTCTGGCGGAGGCAGAGCTTGCCTGGCTCAGTGCTCTGCTACTTCCCTGCTGGAAGACTGGATGGGAAGTGACTGGAGCATGCTACACTCTCCCTGCATCCCAGAGGGGAGCACTGCCCAGTGGCACACGGTATATATACATCATGTTTCTCCTAGGGACCGTGGCACCCCCAAGCAAGTGAAGCAAGTAATGGAAGAGGCAGAATGGTTCTTACCTTTTATTGGGCATCACAGCAAGTGGCTGCTGGGGAAATGGCTGAGCTGAGCTAAGAAAAGACCAGAAACCACTCAGGGGGTTGCCAGCATCTGTAAGAACACATCAAATATGTAGCTGGGGAGAGAAAATAGCAAGACTGACTCAGACTGCCCTATTAACATCCTACTGGAAACACTCTTGCAGTTCAGATTACATTTTATTCTTAATATAGCAGTAAGCGTAAGCCTTCTAACTCTCATAAAAGGTCCTTCAGGCCGCAGCTTGGCCATCCGCTGGAACAGAGACAAGCATCGAAAGGTTGCCACAATAAAGAGTCTCTCTTGACCTTGGTTTCTGAGGTGAAAGGTGATTCCTTGCAGTGCATAATTCAGAAGCACGGGCATGCCATAGTACACTGAAACAGCAGATTTCATTGATTTCCTTGGATTGCTATTTCACCAGCCTCATATGCATAGTTTATAGTGCAGTGTTTATAACAAAGCAAAGATCTGAGGGCAGCTTGTGGCCGTGGCTGTAGTGCCTTCATGCAGTGCCATTGACAGTAAGAGAACAGAGCAAGCCTTGTTACAGAGATGCTCCTAGGTGTTGCTGTGCCACCGTAACCAGCAGATTAGGCGGACTGAAGCTCCCATGATCCCACAGGCAGGAGGTTATAATGCCGTATGTTATTGCAGTTACCCAGAGTGTGAAGCATCCTTATGGAACTACACAAGCTGGTGTAATTTTGCGCGTCTCTAGATAAACCTTTCCTCTGTAATGCACAAGCCTGCACTGAGCGTAGCTGGACCACTCCCAAGACCTCACCCATAATGTTTACATTAAGTGAAAATATTTTTGTTTGCACTCTGTTATGTAACTTCTTAGATGCATCAATGCAGACACATACCAATACTTTGAAATAGATTATTTCTGACTATAGGTGAAGAGTTTGTCTTTGTGCTTGCTTTTGTACCTCTTCTGTTATAGTATAAAATATTGACTGTAAAGTTGGGATCTAGAATAAAATTGCAGATGGCAAACATGGTTAATTCAGTTTCACATTCTATTTAAACCTCCGACTGAACATAAAAATAAGCATTTCCTAAAAATAACTCAGAAATTCATTCAAAGTATGAAACCCTACATATACCCACGCAGGAAAGCAGAGAAAAGTCACAGCACACATCTTCCCTAGGCTGCACTCTGTCTCACTCTCCATCTTAAACAGAAATGTCCATGTCTCTGTAGGTGGCTGGCAGTGAAACATCCCGTGTCTTTATCTTGAACACATCCATCCATATATATATATGTTGTTCTCAGCCATATTAATTAAGAAAGGTGACTGTTCTTATTTGATTATGTAGTAAAATGCCAAGAAGGACATCCGTGGTTTTGAAAGCTGATGTTTACACCTAACACAGGCAACTGTGCTGGAGTAAATAACAGCTTTGTAACAGAGGTGGTTGGCGTGAACACTGTCCTGGCAAAAAGTCTTTCTTTTAAAGGTATGTAAGATGACACACAGTTACAGGAGAAAAGGGCAATAAACAAAATTAACCTTAGGGAAATAATCAACTTTCCAATTGCCTGATTTAATTTTGACTCGTTATTCTGCTGCCAAGAGGGGTTGCAAATTTTCTGCATTTGCAGGTGGATGTGCTGGGAAGAGGGTGCAGGACACAATGGCTCATTTGCTTTTCCCTTCATTAGCACCTGCAAAGGGAGATGTCAGCCCAAGTACAGCAGCTGTGGCACACTCTGGATATCCTTCAGCTCCTTTCCCCAGTACCACCCCCCAGACCCACAGAGCCTGGTGTCATCTACTGTGTTCTGCTCGTTGCCTTTCGGGAAGCAGCATTAATGTTGGCCCACTTTATTTACTAGAACAGATGCACTGTAGGTGTACATCTGGCCCACTGAGACACACTCAGGTCTGTGCTTGGATTACATGCATAACAGAACATTAGTGAACTCATTTACAACTAGCATTTTTGTTATTCATAGTCACACATTTGAAATGCCATGCAGACATGCCCTACCAGACAAGTATGATTCCTAATCCTATTGCTTTGCTGAAAAATTATAAACCAAAGAAACGCCCAAACCAATACAAAGTATCCCAAATTCACAGAAAACCAGACAAAATGAAGCAGAATTGATGCTTTTTTCCATTACATGGAAGAAGTATTTCTTAATATGGTTTGAAACACGTTGGGTTTTGAAAATATACTTTCAACCTGATGAAGCTAACCTCTGTCACAATTTCATTAAGATAAATTGGCTAACCTGCGCCCCAGGCCCCTAGCAAACACTGCCAAAGAACACTGTCCAGAAACCTGAGAGGAATCAGAGTTACTGGGTGATAAGGAGATATCAATGTTATGCACTCCCAGACCACACTGTGTGGGGAAAGCTACTTCTGTGACACTAGTACAGGGGTCCTCAAACTATGGCCCGTGGCTGGATATGGCCCCCCAGGGTCCTCAATCCAGCCCCTGGTATTTACAGACCCCCCTGCCGGAGGTTGTGGGGAAACTAAGCAGCCACAGATGACTGCCTGCCACTTCATCTGTGCGCCAGCCCCCTAGTTAAAAAGTTTGAGGACCGGACCGCTGCACTAGTACCACCGCATTGCTGCCTCCCCAGTCTTTGATGTACTCAACCTGACAAGAGCCTGCAATTATGAGATTTGTTTTTAAGATTAGGAAACAAATGAAATGCAGAAAGATTTGTTCTCCTTGCTAGCCATCGTTTGGTCTTGTGTTCAAATTAAAATATCAGCCTCTCCTAGTGTCAGGAGGCTCAATGCGATGGTATGCAGATAGCCTGAATCCCGCCTAGCCCCGTATGCCTCGTGTTTCCTCTTGGCTGATCCCGGGTAGCTGCCCCCACGCATCACTTCAGCCTCCTGCATCTCCCCGCAGTCACCTGTCAGGAACCATTAGCTCCCTCCATTGCCTAGGTGTAGGGATGGGGGTGAAATTAAGGACTGGGACTACAGGCTTTCATTTCAAATAACAAGCCTTACAAGTTAAGAGAAAAATCTGAAAACTGGAAATAAAGGTTGAAAAACACGCAGGGCAAATAAACCTTACTCTCAACATCATGATTTTTTTTTATTTTAATCTTCTTTTTCAAGTTACTGTCTGCTTTTTCTGGAGTCCAAAATTCTTAGTGCAGTGGCTGTAACAATCTATGGGTAAAAGTCTTTGGAGAGAGGGTTCTGATTTTTTTTTTGTATATGTATTGGCAGCGTGTAGTGCAGTGGATCTGGGTCCCCCTGAACACTGGCAATAGGGCAGTGGGTTTGGATGGGACCCAATGTAGCTGCAGCACTGCAGGCTCTGTCAGAGGCAGAGGTTTCCCTTCACTTGATTTGGTCTACCCTTCATGTGTTACCTGGGAAGATACCCTGATACTCAAACCAGTGACCCCCAGACATCATCTTCCATAAAAGAGCTCAGTAGAGAGAGTAGAAAAATGAGATCGGCAAGCCTTCCCATAGGAAACACTGTGAATAGGCTGTCTCTCAGAAACTCATAATAGCAGCATCATTTACAGGCTTAAGACAACAATTAAATGTGCTAAGAGGCTGATCCTTCCTATTAAATAGTTTAAAAAGAGTAGGGTACTGACTAATCCAAAGAAAACACTTTGCATGTAAAACCTGAAGGCTGGTGAAAAAAAACCCCACAACAAATAGCATGGCAGAATGACAGAAGGAAAACCACAGTAAATACAACAGGAGCTGCAGTAGCAGAAGAAAAAAGATCTATAAAAACTCCAGCTTTGTGGTTGGACTGTAACAACCATAGTGCCCACATACCTATGGCCATGGGGTGTACATGTACCTGTCCTCAAGCCTGAGGCTGAACTCAGCATTTGACTAAGCCACAGAGAGCTGTGCAGGCTTAAGCAGTCCCCAAGCAGCTGTTCCAGGTCACTCCTTTATCTTGCAGCAGCATCCCTCTGTTCTGCCAACACAAATGTTTCATAAAACTCCTGATGAACCAGGACCGGCAAATGGTCAGACATAGTATGGGGGTTTACTCCCTCTGGAAAAAAGAGATTTTATATCTAGCTGAAAAAAAAATATGTGAATCAATAGGAGGTTTTTGTTTCAAACTGTATGTGTATTTTCATCATGCTTGTTGTCCTTCCTTTCCCGTGTGGCACTGCTTGCCCAGATCAGAAGAGCCCAAGCAGCAGCCCATACAGCAGCATCTGCTCCACAACAGCACATTTCGCAGCAATACAGCTACCTTAACCCCGATTCATTTCACTGCTGGGATCTGGGTGTGCATTGAGGGAGAGTAAAGTAGAGAGGGTTAAAACTGATACTAAATACTTTAGATAGGATTGATATTATTTACAATTAGTCACCTGATTATGTAGACTTTATAGTCAAAGGGACAAACCAGGCACCCCCTAAAAGCAGTTATCCTGCTCTGCACTGGTGAGATAAGACAGCAAGGATGATGTGTGCTCCAACAGAAGCTTCTTCTCTTTCTCTACTGACTATGAAAGTTGTCTAGATGATTAGCTCAAATTTATAAAATTAGCTTCCAAGTGGCTAAATAAAAAGTTTCCCTGCAAGAAACACCCCTAAACAGAAAAGGACATCAAAACACCTTCTTACATAAAGCAGATAAGAGTTTTTTGCAAAATATTTAAAAATTGTGATTTAACAATCCGCTTTCTGAGTACATACAGCCACAGTTCTAAAAATCTGCTGATCATTTCAGGAACTGACTGTTCTTTCAAGCGTATCAAATGCAGTCAGTTAGAAAATCTAGTATTCCACTAGAGAAAAAAAATGCTGTTATTAATCTGCTGCATCTATTTCATATGTTTTCTGTTGACTGCCTCCATTTGCAAGACAGACTGCTGCAATTTGTGTCACGTTGGTCAGGAAATAATGCAACACAAACAAACTAGCAAACAGCAGAAAGCTTTACCACTGGTCAGACTCCCCTGTCCATGCTGTTTCTGCATCCTCCAATAACCAGACCACACTCCTCCTCATCTCTACTTTACCCAGAAGCTCATCTCCCACCCTCCTCGGCGCTATTTAACCATTTTGCGGATGAGCTACAGCTGCACATCATCAAAGCAAGGCCACCGCTGCATATTATCAATGTCAATCAACCCCACTACCCTCATTCCCCTACATGAGACCACATTTACTTGCTTTAGGCTTTACTTTTTGTGCATATGCCGTACTTCCTTAGATATTTATTTTTTTTGGCCAGTTTACTTGATAAGCACAGCCAAAATTGCCCAATGCCACCATGACAAAAATCTTAACAGTTTCTTTCCTGTTGCCTAATGGAGTAAAAATGCAACAGGTATAAATCATATTTATATCTTAAAGAGCTTAAAGGGTAGTTTGAATGTTTTTTTTCTCTTACTGAAACTGAAAATCCAGAAATCAGTAAATATAGGATAGTTACACCAATGGTTTGCACACGACTGGAACAAGCTCCAGGGAAAAATATTTTCCCATACCTACTTTTCCTGAAATACTAATAATAAAAAATAGTAATTAGACCTGGGACTTCTGCAGATGAGGTCTGAACCTTAGGAGCTGGAGCAAAAGGTCTGCTGTCTGAGAACATTAGCAAAATTACATTCTCTGTGGGCCAGACACAGTGGGGATGCATAATTTGCTAAACAGTCAGTTGGAAATGCATTGGCATAGATAATAAACTTCTTGACAGTGAGACCTTATGCAGAGTCATATTTTTGTGCTGTAACATGCTACATACAATGTTGGGTGACCAGAAGAAGCCAGCTTTGCTGCCCCTGAAGGTAGACTTTCAACAACATCAGTACGTGGCTGTGTTTGGTTTACAGCAGGAAAACATTAAACAAAGATTAAGAAGTGGTCTAGTCAGAAATAAACAAAATAGTAATATGGATAATAGCTCATTTCTTATACTAAAATAGGGAGCAGGAAGTCAGTGACAGTTTCCACAAATTTTTATCAGAGACCTATAGCTTTCATGAGTAACATCAGACAGTTCTGATATGTGATACATGGGGCAATTTCATATGGCTTGATAAGTGTAAACAAGTCCTGAGGTGCTTGAATATTTTTTTTCATTAATGAACTACTATTTTATTTTTTTTAAGCTGTAACTGTATTGAATGGACTACGTAGATAGAAATTTATTTCTAGGGCTATAAAGGACTTGCTATGTGACACTGGGCAAACAATTATATCTCTAGATTTGAGATGTCCTGCCTGAATGGGAGGAATGATAAATTCATATTTTAAAATTTTAAGATCATGAGGGTCATCACAACAGCTAAGCTGATCTTATGAATACTACAGCTTTCTAGTTTCATTCTATAGCATGCCTCTACTCTGTCCTCAAATTGTGCTTTAGGCTAATGCAGAGAGGCACCAGCCTCATGCTTTCTGATAACACAAGGCAATGAAACATCCACTCTTCCCATCATAAGTTGTTCCAGTAATCACTTATTTATTGTTTTTTTATATTTTACATGTATATAATATTTATTTATATTGATTTATACTTCACCTATATTCAGGTTCTAGCAACTTCTTGTATCCTAAGAACAAAATTAACTCTATCCCAACCAAAATCAGGACAGTGCTAAAGATCTTTTTTCTTGTGGAGAAGTGTAGCTTCTCCTTCTGAAAGGAATTCGTAATCCAGACACTTCTCACTCTCTTTTTTTTTTTTGTCAATTGAAGAGATTAAACTTTATAAACATTTCAGGATGATACATTTGCTAGAAGCTGTGACTTTTTACTTCACCCACTCCCATTCCTTATTATTTTTGTAGTGCAAAAAGACACCTTACACACCCTGCAGCATGTTGACTATAAGATTAACCTGACATTCAATCCCTGCTTTTATTGTCTTTATCACTGATGAGTCATAGTAAAATGATTACAGAAAGTACTCACAGGTTTGTTGGAACAAAGTCGAGAGGCACATTGTCTACTACTGAAAACCATCTCAGTTGTTACTTCAACCAGCTGAAGTGGGTGAATGTTGTGGTCAAAATACTCAGCTGCTGGGAAGTTTCAGGGAACCTCTTTCAAGTATGTCTTTCATTTAATCTATTTCACACACTGTATTTCATAACATAACATCATTGCATCAATTGACATACTACAGTAGGCAAGATTTTTTTTCAGACTTACACCAAAACACTTTCTTATCATTCTACTATGGTTAATTGATTACAAAATAACCTTTCCCTTTAATTAGTAACCCAAATATCCTAGCTATAACAGAACTCTAACAAGCTGGTTTTTCTTTTCTGATCCAGACATTTTGTCACTTTAACTTTCTTGAGAAAAATAATTTCTACTTAACAATATAGCTGCAAATATGAATTATGTGTATCAAGCTTTACTTAGTACATTTCCTGAAAGCCGAAAAAGCTGTCACCAGCATCAACATATCACTATTTCAATTTACCAAGAGAAAAGCAACAATCCTGGCAATGCAAAGACCTCTTCACCAATGTCTGAGTTCTTTCCTAATCTAAATACTACATTGAAGCACAGAAAGTCATAGAAGCGTAACTGTAAACCTGCTGATGCTTTATAGTCCTCCTTAACCCCCCAACCCTGCTGGAGTGCCACACATGTTCCATCTGACCATAATTCTACTAATTTTTCCTGTTTATGCCTAGTTTCTACTCAGTCTTCCTGGAAAACAGAGATGCTTGAAAGTAAACTAGATGGAAGGCACAAGCACATGGGCTGTGGGATATAACTGAACCAAAGCCAAACTGAACTGAAGCCAAAAAGAGATGATTAACATTTCAAAGAAGAGGAGAAAAATCATTTAATATTCGATGTCCTTTTGGTTTGGATTGCTGGTGTTCACAGTCTCACAATATCACCTTAAAATAAGTGGCACAAAGATAATTTACTGGGAGATGACTGATTTTGATCTGGGAATGTACAGCATGACAAATTGCATCAGTGCAAAAGTAATTGCTCTTTAATTACAATGTCAAAAATTATACAGTCCCACGGCAGAAATATACCAGTCTGCATTTCTAAAATTTTCACTCTTTTCATTGACATTATGTTCAGTTATCTCACAAAAGGTTACTGTGGCCAAGGCTTGGCATGATAAAAGTTTGATGTAGTAAATTAAAAATGGATAGGAAATAATTTATATATCTCCTCCTGTACTATTTTCAGCAGCGGATGAGTTGTACTAGATGGCAGCAAAAGTAGGAAGTGCCTGGACTGTCTCCTGAGCTGATAGGCACCGGCCGGTCAATAAACCCATGGCAGAGCCCATTGCAAAATGTCCCTAGCCAGAGATAAGAATGTTGTTATTACTATGACCTGAATTTGGTTAAATCTCTACTTAGTATTGACAAGGATATTCCAGCTGATCATTACTGAGGCAGAACCCAGCCTTTTGCGCTGCTTTGTCCCCAGTTTGGTGCCCACCAGCGAACAGTCCAGCCCCGCTGCGGTGGATGGAGCAGCACCCTCAGTGCAGTAACCGTGCCACAGCAGCCCAGCCCATGGCACACATGCAGCAGGGACACCGTTTCCAAAAGTCGTGCTGGCAGTGCAACACTACCCAGAGAAGGAGAATGTTAGCCATTCCTTGGGCCTCCTCAGACCTGAGAAAGGAAAACCACTGCAGGAAAAAATCCCCTGGGAGCTGGATGGGAGCTCTGTTTCCAGAAAGCCAACATTTCCCAAAAATAAAAAGCTGGAGGAGGAACGAAGAAATATGATGCGTCATGGGCAGTGGTGAAATTTTCTTCCTGGTGTGTGATTAGCAAGATTTTTGGTTACCCCTAAGAATACATAAGCCTTAGAAAAGGTCAGTGCTTGGAAAAAAGTAGGTAATCCCTCGAAGGTTTCACTGTGTATGCTGCAGTCAAAACGGCAGCCAGAGAAGGGTGGGCTTAGCTTCTCTGACTGCTTTCTCATTCAGCACACAGCAATGCTCTCCAAACACCCACATTTTTGTGATGTTCAGCAGATGCAGGGAATTCAAATACAAATCCAGTGTTTAAATGAAATAATACAAATTTATTGGTAATATTCATGTATTACTAATTATGATGCCAGAATAGCATAACGAAAATATAAAGAGCTTGTATTATTGTAATTATAATTTTCCCTGTCTCAACACAGGCCTCAACAAAACTACGGCTCTTGTTACCAACTGAAACAGAACAAACTGTTCCCTATAGAAAACATTGTTTCTTGGGATGCTTCTGCCTGTAAAATTCACCAGATAGCCCTGGGTAAAGGCTCTTTTCCAGCAAATACTACCAGCTATTTTCTGGCAATACTACTGAGGAAGTAAAGGCTGAGTAATGTTAGATTTTCACCTGTCAGCTTCAGCTTTAACTTTTTAACTTTCTGCAGACGGGATCAACATCAGCAGGTTCTGTGGACAATATGCTGCTTGTAAACCATGGGGTTATTTTATGTGTTTTGGATAAGTCATTTGTGGACATAACACAGGCATAACAGAAACTCAGTCTGTGACCTGCAGGCCCTTGGACAACAGCACACATCAAAGGCATGTGTCTAAGTTGCACGTAGCAGGAGTAAGATCAGCATCAGTGTCACAGATCCCTAGAGCTGGTGCAGACTTGTCACTGCTCTCTCTGTTTCCTCTAATAAAACCACTGTACTTGACTCTGGTTGCAGATGGCATGTGAAATGACATCAGTATGTCCAGAATTTATTAACATACAATGTGTGTGCTGCTTTCTTTTGGCTCTGTGTAAACTACTACATGTCCAGAATCCTAGGTAAATACCTGAAATCCTCAGAGAAGTCCAGGACAACACTTCCTGATGAAAAAAAGAGATGAAGTCCGGCCAAGGCCAAGCACATTGCTCTTAAAGTTTATTTCCCCAGAGGAAAAAATGTGTTGCAAAGCTGCAACACGTTCCTCTTTCCCCCTGGCTTCATAGTACTTATTATAACAGGTTTCTGCTCTGTTACTGGCAAACACGGTCTTCACCATCGCCATGCAGCCCTTGTGGTTGAGAATGACTGTGCAGGGTTGCTGGTGAGCTAAACCCAACCCATACCTTCTGCAGCACTGCTCAGCATGACCATTACTGTTGCTCTGCAGCTGCTTATTTCTCACCTTATTCCTGTCCAAGGTCTTGACGCTGCTGATGCACAATGCCAACAGCTTTCCTCATCAGGGTACTCTGCACTGCTGCTTGTAACTAAGCACTGCTGAGATCTGGTTAGTACACTACATGCAGTCAAACACATCCCTTCTGTATCCTGAGGCACTTGACCTTTCTTCATTACCGGATGATATATAATGGATGAATAATGAATAATTGTAGGCTTTTGAATAAACTGAAGTTATAGGCATGACTGTTTGAATATTTCATTCCACATTTGGTCCACCTCTTCATAACAATGGCCATTAAAGAAAATGTCTAGCAGCATTACAGTTATATTATTACTGCCCTTTGAGCTTCCAAAATTTTGGGCAAAGGCTGATTTTTTCCTTTGTGCACCTTTCTGATAACTGTGGAGTATTCCAACAGCATTTTACCTGAGTTCATGTTTTCCCTACAGTGGCAAGCATGAGTGAAGTTCAGCTACAAGGCATATGAGGGGGACTCACCTCCATCTATGGGAGCTTCCTTGGAGCGTGCTCTTTTGTCTCTAAGGCAGGATGGATACTGCAAACCTGCTCAGCTGTCAGCATGGTCTAGAAATCTAAAGCAAAGGTGGGGGCCAAGGAAGTTATTTCTTTAGTGCAACATACAGATTTAAGTGATTTAAACGTGGATGTAGACGACATGAAGACATTAAACTTTTCAAATTGTACAGAAAATGGGAGTCACTGCATGTGCATTTTAAAAGTCTGCACACAATTGTGACTGGGATTGCCAGCTTGTTTCATTTGCTACATCCATTGTTCATAGCTTATGAAATCCTGTCCACAAAAGAGGCACATGGATTTCCTCATGGTTGAAAAAGGATGTTTTTTGAATTCTTTTTCCAAGCTAAATCTCACCTGACAGCTCACCGGTAATGATGCCTTCATCAGACAGACTTCAGTGCATACTAGCATCGCAGTGTGAGGTCTCCTCAAATCTTGGGGAAGCAAGCTGGTTTCTGGAAAGAGCAAAGAAAGCATTGCTTATGTGTGCTGTTTGTTGCCAGACAGATCCATATCCAATGTGTAATAAATCAACTTGGTAGAAGATGAACACTGGTAATTATTTTTCTACAATGATTTTCAAATGAGATTTCTTTAATACCACCAGTCTGGAGCTCCTGAGGCCCCTGAACAGTCTGCACCGCAATGCCCTGCTTAGATTTGGCCCACTATTCACTGTTCCCTGTGCATCAGCAGTATGTGTGTTTGGTGATTTAGTACCACATGACAACATGGCACACAGTAGAAAGAGCACTACACATCCTCCCTCAGAGCTCTGAAGCTTAATTCAGCTACCTCTAACTCATCAGCTGATGGATCAAATCCAAAGACTCCCAGATTCCATGGAAGTATCTTTTCTTACGACATTCAGAGGTCAAGTTTTAGATCCTGTTGATTGACTTCTGAGGACCAGAGGCATTTGGAAACACTTATCATCCCAAATAAAGGACAGAAAATAGGACCATAAGATTGTCTAGTCGCAAAGACATTTCTGACAAAGAGCACTTATTTGTAGTCTCTTGCACACCTGCAATTGGTGGATAAAATCTGAAGTGGTTATTACAAGTGACTATGACATATATGCAAATGTATGGAACATGATTATTTTTTGTTTAGCATGTTCTAAGAAAGTAAATCTTCCTGCGATATGTAGCAGAACCTATTTCAGCTCTAGACAAATCATGAAAGGCAATTAGAACCTCCAAGGACAACACCACATATGTGATGTGATGGCTTCACCTGCTTTCCAGGGTTTTGATCTTGTCCGTTGCTTATATCACATCCTGAAGAGCTTACAACTTTCTCAAAACTTGTAGTTCTGTAATCAGAAGACATTAAAAAGAGGATATTGGTCAGTTCTCTTGAGTCTGCTTTCCTCCCCGCTTCCCCAATGAAAGCTCCCAAATGGTTCCCATTGTCCAAACTTGAGCAATAGGGAAGTTTCTATTGTTCCTGCAGCAATGCCCGTTTTCTCTTTCTCCTCTCATCATGCTATTTGAATTCATAAAGACAGAGCCTCTACCTTTCTCTAAAATTTCCTGGCACAATTATTGCCAGGAAAAGTAAGTGTGCTATTTATCTCAGCAGAACAAAGCTAGCGACTGTACAAATACTATTCTGCATTAATTCCATGAGCTGTCTGGGTGAAGAGCTGAGAGCAACTCCTTGTGTCACACAACTATCTAACAAGACAATGTTAGGAAGTCAGTGCTTTGTGCTGCATGGTTCAGCAATCCTCTTGAACTGGGTATTTCACGTAAATGTAAGGGAGAAAGGTATACTAAAAATCAATCATGATTTGATACCCTGTTATCAAAGTAGATGTACTGCCTAGAAGCACTGCTGAGTATGATGGTAGCCACCATGAGGAGACTTGATCTGCATATTTTTAGAAACTGAAGAACTTTCATATCTGTTAGGTCAGATACATCACCTCTGGCTATCGGAGGGGTCATATTGACTGAAGTGTTTGCTGAACTCGTGCGGCATTTGTGTCTTGTATTCATGAAGAAGCCTAAAAGACGTGGCCTAAAAGACATGACCTAAAGGAGTGTGGAAAGAGAGAGCTGTTGGTAGACATCGCTTGTGCCTTCGCTGCTTTCTCCTTCAGTCTGGTTTTCAGTTGTTCAATTAATTCTATTTGCAAGCAGTTAATTATTTGGCTGCTTCTGACTTACTGGTCAATAGTGAATTACAATAGCTATTTCAAAGAGTAAAATTAATCCTAATAGCAGGGTATAAGCCAAATTTACTTCTGAGTAATACTTACGTGAGTCTAGAGGAGCTCCATTAGTATTGAATAGACATATGTCCCTGAAAACAGTGTTCTTGTGTAAAGGGGTGCATCTCAGGGGGAAACCACTGGGCCTCTCAGGTAATACAAATACAAAGCTTTCAAATGCAGAGAAGCCAAATTCAACATTCATTTGGCAAGAGAGAGGAAAGGTGATATGAAGACTGGTGCTCTGTAGGGAGGTGAGTTAGTTTTCATCTCTAAATAAATCTCGCCCTGCTTCCAAAGACTGCGCCCAATATACTAACAGAAATGTCAGCCATACTCTTGCCAGAACTGTCTCCAGCAGGAAGCATGGGGCAAATTCAGATGAGCCATGCAGGCATGATCTGGTATCATCAGCTCCTAATAACAGCCTAAATTCAGGCATTAAGGTAACCTTTGTGCTGCAATGCTAGAGGGAAAAAAAAAAAAAAAAAAAAAAAAAAAGCCTACAATTTTTAAGGGGAAGGGCTCAAACAGCCAACGAGCACCTGCCAGTTCAGGAGTTTGTCATGACTCATCAAACCTCACTAAACCCGCTCTAATACACTTCTGCTTTGGGTTTGGTTTTTTTTTGTTTTTCATTCGTCCCTGACTGGTACTTAATCTGTTCTTCTTGGAGAGGAAGGAGACATAAATTTGTGTGATGTGCTTCTGGAATGATCCTGGTTTGTGTATGTCTTCTTCTGTTCTTTCATCACCACAAAAGCCTGTAAAACAAGTTGGTACTTGAAAATCCACTTGAAGATAAGGGGTAGGCTCACAATGTCAAGGAAGATATATAAAAGGTAGCAAAGGCATCCAGCTAAACATTGCCAGCTTTTGAAAAGGCAAACCCCACCGGAATGCTTGGCAATATACTCCAGCTGGATGAGGAAAACCTACATACTCAGGTTCTGAGAAGAGTTTTTAATACCATGACTGGGCTTTGTTCTACTTTTGGTAGTAAAATTATTGTACATTAAAATAGGTCTTTCCTCTTTTTTCTTCTGCATAACATAGCAACAGTCTATTCTTCAAAGCCTTTTAATTGTGGGGACATAATTTTTTTTAATGAGCCTTCCTTATACTCTGAATAAAATACACTGAAATAGAAGTAGACGTAAATTACCAGTGTCTGTTTTCTGTGAATTATATTTTTAATCATCGCTAAGCATCACAGCTACAGAATTTAATGGGATTATTTCTTAGTATTTCTTTTACGTGTACATTTTCTCTCCTTTCAGTTTGAAAAAGAAGTCAACTTTACAAATGTAATTTCTATTAATGCTGCTCCCATTTCATTGCCTGGAACCTCTCCCTCCTTTTTACCAATTTGAAACACTCCAAAGTTATGGGTCACCCTTATGAGGTTAGGTTAGAATGCAATTAAGGGAGTAAATAAGTAGGGGTCTCTTTGTATTTGGTATTTGGCTTTTGAACTGCTGATGTGGAGGTTTTTTTTAAGCCTTACTCATACTGGGGAGGCCAAGATACTTTTTCATAGGATTCATAGGATTTCATAAGATAGCATAAAAGAAACATCAAGCACAAGGATGTTAAAGATAAAAACGCTGGATGCGAAGACTTTGATTCTAGTTGTTAACATTAACTCTGCCTCTGAAATCAGTGTTTTCCTGCTTTTGTTTTTACAGCCTCACTTCTAATTTTTCTTTCACCTTCTCTCTAAATTACAGTTGGAAATTGCCCTAACAACTGGTCTTCCTTCAGTCTTGGGGGACTTCAGTAAATACTTTTCCAGCCTCCTGCTGAAGTAAAATCCGGCACACTGAAATATCTGTGCGGGCAGAGCACAAAGCGGTTCAAGATGGTGAAGAAAGATGCATCTGATTGAAATTCTGAGAAGAGTTTGGGCAGCAGAGTGTAATTACCTAGCTGGACATTGGCCAGGACTTCATCAGCTAACATCTTCACTCTTACAATGGTAGTGACCTGAGAGCTCTAATGACCCTGTACAACCAGCAACCTGATCATTAACCCAAGCAGAGTGTTGTTAACCCAAACACCCCATCTGCAGCAGCACATGCAGACCCTAATTCTTTGCATGAGGATTTTTTTGGAGACAAGATTTCATCTAAAATCACACACAAACCAGCATCCTCAATGTCCCAACTTTTCTCTATCCACAAACTGACCTCTTTAGCTCACTTCTGTGTCATTTGCACATGTAAATGAGGAATACAGTCTATGAGATCAACACTTAACTAGAGTCCTCCCTATAGGACAGTAAGGACTATAGGCTGCTGCACATATAGCATAAAAACCATGTTCGTGCCTGCAGGCACAAGAGGCAAGATACAAAATTCCCCGGAAGCTTGCACTGCAGGGAGGAACTGCAGCTATCCTTTGGAGAGCCCTTTGGAACAAGGAGTAGGAACAGAGCTGCCACGGCGCATACATCTGTAGGGATTCAGCTGCTGTGGAGCAGCCCAACAGCAGTCTTAAGATTTTCCAGGGAATCATACCACCTCTAGAGTGACTCTAGAAACCGCAGCACCTTCAGGCAACAGATGTAAAGGTATCTTGCATTATTTAAATAAAATTCTATTATCTAAGCACATTCATTACATATAATTTGTGCATGTATTATGGATATATAGAATACATTCCTGTTACAGTTTATATTGTAATTCCTGGATTTTAAGATTCATTTTAACATCAAACGTTCTGGCTGACTGGAACAACTCTCCTCTTCCTTGGCATACCCAAAGCACCACAGAGTGCTCATATGTGCACACTCGCAGACAGTTTTGAACATGTTGCAGGCTCTCATTACATAACAAAGTCCCTTTGATGTGTCTCTTTGTTGCTTGGAAATCAGTGTGAGACTTCCATGGTCCACTGAAAGCTTCAGATTAATTAAGAATACCCTTTCTACATGGGGCCTGGTATGATTAGTGAGTGAGGCGGTCAGGAAGCAACAACTTGGTGGGAAAGTCCTCACAGTTCTTCCACCTACTCATTATCATTTCTTTGTCTTAGGCCAGCTATTTCCAGTGGGATCAATAAGCAATTTTGAATGAAGTTCTAGCTGTTGAGTAAAACATGTACTTTACATAGACAGGAGCATGTTTCTGGAGAAATCTATAAGAATACTCATTAAAGAGATAAGCTGGGCCCTAATGCATCCTTTTCTGCTAATATTAACTTTATAAGCAGGTAAAAATCTTTGTGACGTGGCCAGTGCCCTCTCTTTATGTGTGACCCTGTAGAGTCTCACTGCAGTAATGTCAATGGAAGGAGCAAGCGAGGCACCTGGATACCCTTTAGAAACCTCTAGGGGTTCGGTGACCGCTAGTTCTAACCCTGCTAGGGTTCTTGCACTCTGCTTTCTCTCTGGCTCTTTGAAGAGAGATGATGACTGCAGCTGGGGTTCAAAGTCCCCCTGCTCTTTCAAGGGAGGGAGCAGAAAGAAGCTCAAAGATGTTAGAACACAGTAATACCTACAGCGGTCTTGAGATCCATAGGATATGTTATACCATTTATGGTGCTGACAAGCAGAAGCCATGCATCCTCCAGCCAGGGATGGGATGATACTACCACCCTAGTGACAAGTTTGCAAGGAACCTCTGCAGGCTGGAACCTGCTGAATTTCTCATATTGAAGCTGGATTTTTCCATTTGATCAATTCCCAGTGTTGTATAACTCTTGGAAATAGCCTAAAGGAACAAAAAATGTACTATATTGAAATGGAATGAAAACCAGGCAAAGGCACAGGTGAGGTGAAGCAGCTCCCAACAAGTATTGAGCTGCCTTGCTCAGGGCAGCATCAGAAAAAAAAATAAGGTAAAGGTGGGTAAGGGAGTGGAATTTATTATCTAGGTTCAGCTACGTCTAAATGGATTGAGCACGGCAGTATAAAATATGTCTTGTCTGAACACTCGCTCTCCACTACGGTTGGCCAAACTCAGGTGAGGTGATATGGGGTGGTAGGTACTCATTGGCCCCCTCGGGGGAGGAGGAGGGTGAGGCACTCCTGGAAGCAGGAAGGTTGAGTCACTCAACTCTATTCTCCTACAAGTAGTCATGCAACAAAGGAGATTAGATAAGTAATCTGGACTGTTGCTAAAGTGGTAAATGAATAAACGAGGTTGCAAAAGGAATGGAAACTCATTCAAAGGAATTTGTGTGTGAAAGTGAGTTGAAAACACACTACAGAAAATGACAGAAGAATAAAACTTCACAGTTAAAGGAGCTGAAATTTTAGAGATTTTTTAAGTAGTACTGCATTAGCAGAGCTATTTGCTGGGTTTTAGCAATGTCGCTCCATTTCCTAGTGAATACAAAGATACATGTAAAATTTTCTAGATAAGACTGTCATATATTAGGAGATAACTAGAAAACCTCTCATCTTACAAATTTTTCTCTCCTCTTTTTAAAAAAATCCATTTTTTTACTCTCCAAAGTTTGGAGAGTTTGTGGAGTGTGTGAAGGTTGGGTCCATCTAAAAAGATCATCCATAGCCCAAAGCAGTTACCAAATGTATCTTTATTCCATATTGCAAGAGCAGGGAAACTCCCTGAAACTTCTTTATCTCTGAAGCTACAATGAATTTCTTATCTTCAAAAGCCCCATCCTTCTTTCTAAGTAAATATTCAAACTATAATAGCCAGAGTATCTGGAGAAACAAACTGTATTGCCTACAAAGTAAGCTACTTTTTCCCAAGAATATTCCTAATAATTTTAAAATAGCTAGAAGTTAGCTGGATATTTTCAAGAACACACATGTAGTTCTTGTGCAGAATGATCTAATCACAAGGCACAAGAAGGAGACCACTGGAAATTCGAAAATCTCTATTTGGTTCCTGATTCAGATACTGCTTTTTTCTCCATGACTGTCAAGGTCATCTGGTCTTTCTATACCTAATTTCCCCAGGTGTAAAAAGGGGCTGGTTTTTCCATAACTCAGGTTGGTGCTAAGAAAGCTGAGATCCTTATGTTTTCAATATGGTGGGACAGAGGACTTGGGCTGCACAGAAATAATTTGTTATTGTTTCCCTGCACTGTGCTCCTGCTTGCCCTGCTATAGAAAGTGTTAGAAAAGTCACTACCACCATTATTCCAAGTTAAGCCAACGTGACTTTCTGACAACTGGTGCACCTGGGGAAAAGAGGCACAGGACAGACCTCAGCTGTGACCTGTCTCATAATGACCACAGATACTAAGATGAAGAATGCCAGGAAATGTTTTATTTATCCTAACCAGCTTGACTCCAGAAATACCAAAGTTATGCTGACCTAACTGGCTCTGTAAATGCCCAGAAAGAAAAATTGCTGTCAAGTAATTTTTTTGTAGATATAGGACAGAAACACAAGGTTTCATAAATGCAATGAGAACTTAGATGCACTTAGCTGTACACATGTAGTCTGTGCAGTTATGGAAAGAGCTGTTAATGAAGTTAGACTCCAGAGGTATTTGCCTCAGACCCTGTATTCTGAAATGTGCCCTTCTGAAGAACAGCCAAAACTATGTACTCATGGAAGTTAAAAATCCCATTGTTTAGCTGAGATAGTTTTGAGATCGGCACTCTCACATTAGTCCACCTTCCAAAAAAAGGCTGCTCAGAGATCTCCACACTGTTCTTGCAGGATACCGGCTCAACGGTGTGCATCACAGGTGAAATGCACCCAGGAACTGTTGAGATTGAGCATGTTTTCGTCCTGCAAAGAGCCATGCATGAAGAGAAAAGTCAGTGCTGAAAAAAACCCCAAGATGATGAGGCAGCAGAAATATAATGCATCCCTGGAAAGGAGCATGCAGCTCTAACATGTGGATCCAGGTGCTGACAGTCCTGCACATGGAGATGTAACTCCCAACTCTGGAATCCCAGGCTGGAATTTGTTCTGGGATATGTCACTGGTTGGGTGTTCCTGGCTGGCCGGCAGCCACAAGGAGAGCTATGCCCTGTGGCAACTCACACTCCAGGCAACAAAGTACTTAACATAGTACTTGTGAGGGTAACAGCAGCTAAGGGTAGTTAGGATTGGACATTTTCCAAAACATCTGGAGCAACTGAGCCTTTTAAACCAGGCCTGCCCAGTGCTCTGGTTGTGATCTGGGACTACAATACAGGTGTCTGTATACAAGATTAGATACTAATAATTAATTGCTACATTGATTGCTTGAGCCAAATGTGCACTGCTTATCCTTCCTCTGCATCTTTTGACTGTCTTACCTCGGTGACCTCCTAATGCCAAGTGGTATAGGCCAACACAGAAGGTGTCTAGCAGCTGGAACTCACTTGCACTTTCAGTATTTATCTATCTGCCTTAACAGCCGGGAGCTGGCAGCTTGGCACCCTGCTTCCACCCTGCTTGGCATCAGAATGGCTGTGTTTTCCAGCTTCCACAGGAGTTAGTGCTGATGCCCCTTTTTTCTGGAGTGGGCATTAGTCCAACAGAATTTACTCTGTGCAGCCTGGTGACTCCCAGTGTTTCCATAGGGCGTGCAGAGGCTGGAACTTCAGAAAGAAGAATCTCCTTCTTTTTTGCCATTCGGACTTGGTAAAATACAGCTGAATCCTTCTCAAACACAGTTTGCCGGACTAATAGCTACATCCCACACTGAGGATTTTATTAGTCACATAGAGTTCACAATATTGTAAGTAGAAAAAAAAAGTAAACAAATATCATATGAAGTACTTATGAGAGCTGTCAGAATACTATACTCTTTAAAATACTGTGGCTAATGCCTGAGCTGGCACCATACCTTCTTACTGACTCTGCCAAAATAATTTCAACCCTGTGTAAGAAGACTTGACACTTACTAAAAGAAAAAAAAAAAAAAAAGCTGTGTGTTTAGTAGCATATGTTCCTCTTATCGAGGACTTCCATCTACATTTAAGCATTTTTGCTAAGTTAATTCTTCATTGCAAATAAAATAATTATATTAAATAATGGCAAGGGCCTTTATTGCTGTACCAACAAGACAGACTAGTATTAAAATGCTCTCCCCAGACATACTCATTTAAATAAAAAGTGAGTATATGTGACAATGAAGGAAAAGAGAAGCGGCAGATGGTGAGTTACTCATAACTACCCATCTTAAGAATATTCTCTCAAATAACCTAACAATGAGATAATTGCAGAAGGGAACAGCCTATATTTTCGCAAGAAACAAGTATTAGTTTAATTTGCTAGAAATGCTCATGAAAGTTCAAGTTGCTCCAAGTGGGCGACTGTGCTAGAAGACCACCCTTCCTAACCCAGAGCCACTGGAAAAATATAACTTGTATATTCTATTTCTTCCAGCTGGAGTTTCAAAAACTATCAAAGGTCAATAGTCATTATTTAGCTTTACATTTTCTAAAATCTCTAGTCTTGTAGATTTTGGATTTTTTTATTTTAAAATACAGATGAATTTTAATGAATAAAAAAGTATTTATTAGTGTTGTCCATACACAAAATAACAGGCAATAGAACTTCAAAGGAACATACAGGCAGTGGAGCACAAGTGCTTTAGCTGCTTGAGTAAGAGTCCAGTCTTGGGCCTATGTGCGAAATTTTACAAGTGTTTTTATCTCTGCATCTCTGTTTACCTGCCAGAAAATGATTATAATGTGCTTCATACTATAGGAGAAAAGAAAGAATGAAGTCTGCATACTTTTCTGACATCCTTTGATGAAATTGGAAAACTGAAGTTTTGCAAAATTATGGAAAAATCTGAAAATCTTGTTGCCCTTCATTATCACGATGATGAAAAAAATAAAGGTAATGTAATTCCCTGCCGAAATGTTGCTTGCACTGGCTGAGAAACCTGAAGCCTGCAAAGCTGTAGAAGTTTTTTAAAAACTGCTTTCTAAGCAACACTTTGGCTAGATCCTGTGAAAGTGTTAAGACAAAGGCTTAGCACTTACAGAAAAATCTAGTTAAAGAGAGAGAGAGGGAGAGAGATAGATAATATTTTGAATATATTTTGAAGTTTATTTTTCTTAATAATCTTTAGGTCAAAATTATTGTACATAACCAAGAAGTGCATAGTGCTAAATTCATTTTGGCTAGCACAGCTCAAAAAGGGGCGAGGAGACTACTTATACACTTCTCTGTAGAGTATGTAACATCCATTGGTAACATCTGTGTAGCAGTGTATGTGCAAATAAAATCAATAACATCTTCAACTATGTCGAGTGTAGTCTGCTGTGTATATACAAAACCAGAAAAATATATTCCTTTTTTTTCTTATATACACTATATAACATAAGAATAAAATCTGGAATAGCGTGCTTTAACTTGGATGAGACCGGACTTCGATGATACAGAGCTTTAGAAACACTTCCTCAGCATTTTTTGTCTTGGACCATTGTGATAAAAAAGTTGCAGAAAGAAAGCAAGCTTTCTGGACAGTATTCCTCAGCCACCTTTTTCTGATCAATATAATCTATATCTTCAACACAGTCTTGACGACTGTGTTCTAGCTTTTTTTCAGTCACTGAGGCAGCTGCTGGAGTCTGAACAACTTCTTTTGCATGATGAATTGTCCCTTCTGCAGGACCCACTGATGTTAGCAGGCTTGAGTGGGTCAGCTTGAGATGAGCACTTCGTGGGCCTTTCCTACATACTTTAGATTTTAGGACACTTTTGGGGTCTTGACAGATCTGCTTCTGCTTCCCGAGGGATCGGGAGACTTGTTTCCAGTAGGATTTCTGGTTTGCTGCGTACTGTGCACAGGTGGAAGGGTCTCCAGAGAATTCACACCAGAACTTGCTGTCCCCATGCTTGCACTCTATGTACACAGCAGCAGCATTCGTGTCAGTCACTGCCCAGGTGCACTCAGCATTTTCTTTGGTTTTAAACTTGCCTTTAGGAGATGATTTTCCTCCTTTTGACTTCCGCCCTTTTTCACTGCCTTCGTTAGATTCAGTTTGTTTTTTCCCACTGTCTTCTATGCCTTGTCTTCCCTTTTTTCTTTCCTTCTGTCTTTCACAGTTGGCTAGTAGCATCTGGGCAACCAGAATCAACACACAAAGAAGTCCAAAGCTTTTGATCTTCATGGTCTCTGTTTTGCTTGTTATCTGCCTTCAAAACAAACAAACAAGCAAAAATGTAAAAATATTTTCGTTTAATGCTGGAATCCATTTGACAGTTGCAGTATTTCAGACATGGTACTGCACTGCTCTTTGATACCTTTTAAAATGATGTTGCCAGCCAAATCCTTTGTCCTTTGTGTGAATAATACCTGGTTTCTAGAATCATTATGTATTATCCTTGGGAACGGTAGATGGCTATCAAGTCCTTCTGATCCAATTAATGAACTATGCAATGTGGAACAGAAAAGAGTCACTCCCAGGACATGCTACTGCCCAGTGACTGAGGTACCTTAATTAAAATCTCTTCTGCAGTCAAAGAAGGAATTTGAACCTGGGATTTGTCAATCTCAGATGGATATCTGAGTTTATAAGTTTACGAGTTATAAATTCTAACAAGTAAGCAGTTATTCCCATGGTCTCCCATTTTCTAAATGGCATGTAAGAAATTTTGACTCTAGCCTCCAGCTATTTTTCAGAAATACACCAGACAGAAAGGAAACCATTTGGTTCAAGTTGAGCAAAATTATTTCTTAATTGCCTTAATTCGCTGGTCATGCCAGTATTTCAGTTTTCTGTTGAAAAGAAATATGAGAGTAGTCTTTCCAGAAACCAAAAAGTAACTATTGATGCATTCTTTGCTGCCTTGACTGCTAAACAAACAGAACTACCTTTCTGTTTTTGAAGACACCTGCAGTGTACTGCACTGTGTCTAAAGCTACCAAATTCAAGGGATAAATATGCAACTTCAGTTTTGATGTGTAGCTAGTTAGCAAATTATTGCCAAGCCACTCCCTGTGTCTGCACAGAGCACATTTATTTCAGTAGGTCTTTCTCGTTATGAAGCAGCTTTTAGGATCAGAGCATACCATAATAGTAAAGGGTTTAAAACTAGCATTTAGTTAATTAAATCCCTAAATGTATTTTTCAGATGTTCCCATCACAGCCATTTCTGTAGCCAGGTTTCCATGTTAGAAAGCAGAAATTCATGTGTAGGCACGCTAACAAGGAACCTATTTCAACATTAAACGACCTGCAAATATCTTTAGCTGCATAAACTTAGAATCTAGAATACACAGGTAGCAGGAGATGTGAGCAGGTTCTACTTTTGCATAGTTCTTACTTGACTTGCTTCAAGCCTTACACCATACACAGAGATTTTTATACTTGACTGGCTTCATGCCTTTTGCTCTGCAGAGATTTTTCACTCCATAAAACCCTCTTTAGAGAACATCATGTAGTATCTACAGATCTGTTGCAAATACAGCAACTAATAACACTAAAATGAATAATGATGTAACAGTAACCTGTTGCAAGTGGAACAGCGCAAAAGTAAGATAACTAAAAGACATACCTTGCATAGGGCTTGGGGACACCCAAACGCAACTCCTGCTGCAACTCGTCTCTTTCAAAAGAATCAGAGCCAGTTGTAAAAGCAGCGTGGTATTTATAAAGGCAGAGACACACCTTCAGGTCTCCAGCAAGACTATTACAACACAATAGGGTACTTCAGTGCCATGTTCATTTACACCTCTGACACACCTCCTTGGAAAAGCGCCAGTTCTCATTCTTAGCACAAAAAAACCCCAACCAACCACCCGAAAAACAACCAACCAAAGTCAGCTATGGTGGGGTGACAAGGTGTGTTTGTCTAAATTAGATACTACTTTAGCCAAGTCCTTCCCTCTTCACGAACAGCATTAAGAACTTTATTAGGTCATGAGCTTCTCTAAAAGAGCTTCTCCCAGCCATTGAGGGACATATCCTGCAACACCCTCAACAAGCTGCATTACCATTGTGTTTAGCAAAATTTGGGTAGTAGTATTCAGTGATTCTTTGGGAAACAAAAATAATTCCACAAAGCAATTTAAAGTTACCTTTTGAGCATTTCACTACCTCCTGTCATAAAAATGTATTGGAAAACATTTAAAAATCAAAATAACTAATAATTCTGCACGAAGGACAGCATTCATTCACATGTTTCTGAGCCCAAAGCTCCGACACAAGGTCAGGCTCCCTCAGAATCAGTGGCTGTGTGGGGTCTGAGAGCTTGGATCAGCTGCACAGCACTGCTCTACGCTCCGCCCTCTGCAGCTTTTGCATGCAGCTTTTGTGTATGTAAAGAAGTGGGGTACACTGTGAGATTTCATTACGGGACCACATCTAATGCATATTAACCAGAAAAAGATGACAGTGAAAGAACAAGCATTAGACAAATCCAAAAATGTGTTCAGAGTTGGGAATAATTGTCTCTTAAAGAATAGATAGAGCAGCTAGTGCCTTTGTAGCTCGGTTGCTTCAGGTGGTTTTACTGGAGAAAAGTAAGTGGGACATTTGTTATATATGCTTGGGAACTACTTAGAAGAATAAAAGGTGGGATGCAAGCAGAGATAAAGTAGAAAATGGTGTAAGATACAGGCTTTGACTCTTTCACATCAGACATAAATGGAATGAGACAAAGGGACAAAGCTATAGGCAAGGCATTGTCTGGTTTGGTTTGGTGATGACACGACTGCTAACTTTCTGTAAAAAAAGCAGAAGCCAAAAAAGAAAGAAAAAGTGTAATTCTGCAGTGAGTGCAGGACAGAAATGTGGGGAAAGGGATTCATTTACTTGAGATGCTAAGGGTCTGATCTGTGTGCCAGGACTATCTCCCAACCTGTGTATGTTCAGCTCCCTTTGATGCTTTCCAGTTGAGTTCAGCCACCAGATCTGCCTTGTGCACCTTCGATTGGAATGAGTTTGTATGAAGCTGTGTACAACAGTCCATTAAATGTGAAAGATTTTGGTTAGCACTGGCAAGGGCTAATGAATAGAGGTAAGGATGACTCAAGGATCAGAAAACCTTTCACGATGTGTCAGGTTGGATGGGAATGAGAGAAAGAAGACAATGTAAGAGATAATTAAGGGACTCTTGCTCAGGAATCCTAAACTAACACTACATAGTATGCACAGTATCATCTGGAGTATTAGTATTTAGCAAGGATCCTCAAACCTAAGCAGCTGCATTAGTGTGGCTATGTGCCCTACCTAATGAGTCTCTCAGCAGGGCTAATTACTTTGGGGACAGCATCAAGCCAAAGCAGCTACACTACCTCAGGTTCTGGCACTAAGTCAGGTATGGCTTTATCATGCCTCATTGCCTTGTGTACGCATACTATAAATTGGTCTTTGTGTGACAGATTAGGGGGTTCATTCAGGCATGTCACAAAAAACCCCAAACAACCAAAAACCCCAAAGCCACCAAACCACCACTGCACTCCTCCCTACTGTGTCTGAACAACGTCTACAAATAGGGAGGAGAGGAAGATTACAAAGTATGTAAAGAAACATGGGCAGTGGGACCAAGCACAAGGTTTACAGTCAGGAACTAAACATTCCTGTCCCAGCTCTGCCACAGAGTCTCGGAGGTATTCACCAGGAGATGCGAGATGTTCTTTACCTGCAAAGGGAATATCCTTGTAGATTATGTTGCAATGATTTTTTTTTGTTGGTGTTTACCAAATACCATATACTGGTGAAACTAACCACAATGCACTGAAAATATTTAAGCCCCCCACCATCTATCACTTCCAAAATTGCCTATTTTGACAACTTTGTCTAGCAAAATAGGTTTCAGTGCCAGCCTCAGTTCAGCTGCCCCATTGCCAATGGGACATAGCAACTTAGTCTTCCTACTTCATAAAAATGGGGGAGGATGGGGAGAGAAAAGGCTGCCCAAGAGATCTGCCTTTCTGCTGCTTTGATATTCCTTCCCTGAGGTCATGGCAGGCTGGACCCACATGAGCTCTTCCCATCTTGAGCATGCGGAAACTTCCGTAGAGAATTCTGCAGCTGAGTGCTTGTTGGCATGGGCAATTACATCTTTCAGATGATCTGTCTTGAGCCAGCTGGAACTCTTGCTTAACCTGCTTAGATGATTTCAAAATCCAAGTAAATCAAGATGTACTTACTTAGGTACATAAAATATAGTCACAGTCTATGGAAGTTGGCCTGGATACTCTGCAGTTTGTTGCTATGCCCCAAGAATATCTTTCTGTTCTGTTTTGCTTTAAGTAGACATGCACTGACATTTTATGGATGCCTTTTACCTACCTGGGCATATGGTGCATATTCATACTGTACCCTAATAATCCTGCTGGGAGCTGCCTCATCAAGTGATCAGAACATTGGTTATCATCTTGAAGAGACAGTAAACAAAATTAAAGTAGGACCTCCATTTCTTAGGTGTTTAATTAGTACCTAACTGTCAACAAAAAAATGCTGCAAAAACTTTTAAAAATATAATTTCCAAGAAAGTTGAGGTTTTGGTGGGTTTTTTTTGCTGTTGTTGTTTTTTTATTTTTGTGATGCACATTTTAAAATATACCTTAGTCTTGCCCTTTGCTGAGCGAAAACACTGTTCACTTGTAAACTGCAGGCATAGTTTTGCTGCAGAACAAACAGTGCAAACTAATAATCGAAAGACAATTTGATCTATGCAACATATGGCAAACCTGAACAGCTAATTTGGCAAGGTCAAATTTATGGGGAGCTATTTCGTTATTAAAATAGAAAGGCACAGAAAACATTTGGAAACACTAGCAAATCAAAGTAATCACTGAGAATTACAAACATGGACACCCAAATCCCAATGTGAGTTGTGTATTGAAAATCTTAAGCCTTTTGACTGAAACTTGAGGCAGTTAATCAGCACTTGAAAATTTTCATTAGAACTGTTATAACTAAACCTAGCTGATGTCTTTCTGTTGTTCAAGCAAAGAGAGGAGAAGTTTTATCCTTATTGCTAACTATGATTCATTGATGTGGAAGAAGTGCAGTATTTTCTAAGTTAACACTAATTGCTGCTTATATTATCCACAGATATATATATATATATATAATTATTATCATTTAAACTATTAGTTGCATTGGTGCATTATTTGCAAACTGCAGCTTGCTTGTGGTATCATCTATGTGACATTGTGAGGCTCCTGTTCATTTATAGTTTTTCCCACCCAGAATAAAAAGTTCATTTTATATACAAACAGTTAAGAAGTTAATTTAATTTACAAGTAGAAATTCATCAGTTAGTTTCCTTGACCACCTACAAATACAGCTCCATGTAAGAATATCAGCAATTTGTCAGTCATATGCATAGACACCAAAACGATGTTCTCTGTGCAAATGCTCAGGCAGAGCAAATTAAAACAGATCCAGCATCAGTGAACAGCTGCATTTCAAATTAATGTCAATGAGTACCATCCTGACCCATTCAAGCAGTCATGATTATGGGGAGTGACCCACTGCAGCAGGTAATGTTCCAAGGATATAAAAGGAGGACTTGATCTTAATGGGACTCCAGGGACATGTGTAGAATCAGTCCCTCTGTCAAAACATTCCTCTTCGTTTAAACAGTTTGCACATAGGCTTCCTTGAAAACCATGTCACCTGGCACACCATACCTCACCAGTTCTCTGGAGTGAGTTTGCAAACATTGTTAAAGGAACAGGATCAGGTGTATGTACTATAAACCTCACTTTCTACTTTTCTATATACTTTCTACTATACTGTTACTAGAAGTGAATACATATTTGCTGCAAGACCTGAAGAAAGAATGATATTCAGCATTCTACATCTAGAGTTCCTTTAAAAATTACCAGTCTGAATAAATGGATGATGTCAAGCTGCAGGTACTTTCAGGGGCAGGGAGCAGAGGGGTTGTGAGGTTTTTTTTTCATTTGCTTTTAATGTGACTAGCATTCAAACAGGCAGTTTCAGTGCATAGATACACACTGTTAATGTGCAACTCTTACTACAATTAAAACAGACGAGCCTGTTCATGTACTGTTCACTAATGAAATATAATTATGTACAGGCTGTAGGTGTACAACATTTTGCTGAAAATACCTGCTGAAAGACTTAAGTATGTTAACAAATGTGGCAGCTATACCCTCACCTCCAAGTGCAATACTCTTTTTACTGTGGTGATCAGCTGTTCTCTGGCACCTCACTTCCATCCCTAGGTAAAAAAGCTTCAAGCAAGGAACTCATAACTTCATTTCCTTCTTGATTCTTTGAATCTGGTATCTACAAAAGACAATAAGCTGAGAGCCCTAAATGTTCAAGCCCTTTAATGTAACATTTTTAAAGTTGCCACAAGGGCAATGGCATCAGTGCCAACTTTTCTGTATTCTAATTGCCTGTGCCAAACACTTCAGAAGATATCCATAGCCTACTGATGTTTCTCTGGAAGAGGCTAGTTAATTTAAAATGCGCTGATGGTTTCAGTGCAATGAGATCTGTTCACTAACTATTTTACATTGAAACATAATAACTTGAAGAAAGGTTGAAGAAAACCCATCACTTAACAATAATTTTTAGTAACCTCTGACCTGGAATTAAATTCATATTAGTTAAATAAATACTATAAAAAAGCACCAGATTCTTTCTTTATTGAGTCTTTAACGTGTCCAATTATTTCACAAACTGGCCAAAACTGACAACTGAATTTGGCAGAACAGCATCCAAGTGAAAACCAATATCATGAAACCCAAATAAGAAAGCTAATTCAAACAAGTGTTAACTTTAAGTTAATCCCAGAACAACAGAACCCGTATGACTGCTGTACACTAATTATAAGCCAACAAAAAGAAGACCACCTTACAAGACTAAATGGTGAGGTTTCTTTATAGCAAACTGCAGTTCATGTTGAGGTTCCCATTTCCAGATGCTCAGACATTGCCATTAAGAAATAAATTCCTGAAACACTAGTAAATGAAGACTGCTCCTTCACACACCAGTTATCTGTGAGTGAAACTAACAGCTTAAAATTTTATCCATCATTTGTAGCCCTAGTATTACTGAATACCTGCCTCATCTATGAGCTCAGTAGTTTTTACGTGTAGTGTTATTCTTCATTTACTTGCCGCATTATGTTG
Source organism: Falco peregrinus (assembly GCF_023634155.1). NCBI lineage: Eukaryota > Metazoa > Chordata > Aves > Falconiformes > Falconidae > Falco > Falco peregrinus. Next base: position 405,825 of record NC_073722.1, read on the forward strand.
GCAACATTTTGATTAAAATATCCTGATAATCATTTACTGCCAAGATGTAGTGTCTTTTCAGCAGGGGTTATAACCCTCTTGGCTCCCAGCCAGCCAGCAGCTGTTAATCTGTTACCTGGCTGCTTACTGAACACAAGAGTATTGCTTTATCTTGGTAGGCAAGGACAGCAGTGTTTTTAGAAAAATACAAGTGGTTTTAATTAACCAAAGGAGATCCAAGCCAGTGGTGGAGCATGACCATTAGGAATGTGTTTCTGAAATGATGAGGAAATTCCTCTTATTTCATTAGACAATACACAGGAAAATTCTGTGGACCACTTGTATAGAGGAGACAGAAAACTTTGATGCCAAATGGAGTTTACAGAGTGTTTTGCCTTGGCAGGAGGAGTCCTTTTGAATTCAAACAAGGACAGGAAAATTTGAGATGCCTCCTCTCTCTTAATCTTATTGTGAAAGTATGTTGAACCAACCTTAAAGAAAGTTTGCCTTGATTTTGAAAAAATTCAAGGACAAAGAAGTATAAATAATTGCCGTTGCTAATGAAACATGATTGCCTTCTTCTATACAGGATTGAATGCTGATACCACGATAAAGATAATTGTTACTATACAAGAGTTGGTGGAGATCTGAAGACTTTGCTCCCTACCTATTTGCATTAGATAATGCTACAGGATCACCAAACAAGAGATAGGATTTGATAGATTAAAAAAAAAAATAAAATTTTTCCCCTTCTTCTTCAGGATTTAGCTCACACAGAATGCAAAGGCTATATTTTAAAAAGAGAAAAATTTCTTCCCAGAAAAAAAACCATGTAAAATAGAGGGATACTACACTGAAACGTGTGTTTCATACTGACTTTTCCAAAGTCAGGAAGAACTTCACCTCAAAATCTGAATTTTACATATTGTCATTTAATTTTGGTTATAATGGGAGTTTTCACTTCTCTATCTCAATCACAGCTAAAAATTCTCTAAGCACAATCATTTTGTTGTCCTGTGGTTTTGTTTTAGCAGGCTGGCTGCTTGATCTGTTAGCACAGATTCACTATATTTAGAGCGTACTCAAGTTGTTTTGGCAGCCAGGGAAAACAACTATTAACTAATTGCCATCTTAGTCTGCTAAGACTTTCATAGCTTAGAGCAATTCAAGAGCCTGTCTGTCTGACCAGAAAAGCTTCAGAAATGCAGACAAAAAGATTGCTCTCTTTGGGAAAGATAAAATTATAAAATAATAGAAAGATGCCATTGTAAATTGCCGCCTGCTGTTAGACTGGAGTCTATTCAGGGTAATGGCAAGTCATATCTATGAGGAGGAATAATCTAACACATTACACAAAATCATCAAACACCTATTGCTAGAGCACAAGGGACCGTTTTATGGGCACTGCTGTTTGCCATAAGCACTGAACACTCCAATCAAAATATTCTTTTGGCTGTCATGTCTCTTGCTAAAGCATTACAGTAAAAAATTCCCCACATGCTTATTCAGATGAATAGCTTAAAAAAGTCTTTGCATTAAGGCAATACTGGTGGAGTTACTACAGCTGGACGAGGGTAAGAAATGTGGTTCAGCCCTCTTCTAGTTCTAATCCACCTTCTCATAAAGGTAAGATTTTTTTTTCTTGGTGGGAATTCTAGATGACTGAGGCACTTGTATTTTTCTGATGTATACACAGTGGTCTCCACTGAATTACTTCCTTTACAGGCAGCAAAAACACTAATGGATCCTGCGTAAGTGAAGGTAACAAAGATCAGCTGAAGGTTCGGAACATTTCAAATATTGACTAGACTAGTGGTGAAATTCTTTCACACCTTGATGCAGTAGCAGAGTGATACAGGATGAACATGAACGGAGTTGAAGACAGAGTATGTACAGCCAGGATGTGGTGCATTAGAAAGACATTCTTTCCCAGCTGCTGGCCACTTTTTTTGGAGTTGTGTCTGGGCTTCTGTAAAACACATCTAATCTGAACTGATATAATCAACAGTTGTTTTTTTTTACAGAAGGTGCGGCAATTATCTTTTCTGCCTTTTATGTTAAAAAATCAAAGCGAATTACATTTCCTTTCTAGTTCACCTCTGATGTAGCTCTGGTCAGAATAGATGGACTTTCAAAAGTCTGGTTTTGATATCAGTGATATCTCTGGTCTTTGTCTGTTCTCAGGATCCTTTCCAGAAAGCTTAAAGCTGTACCAATAAATATACATGTGCATATATACACAGATTTATATACAATACAGTAAGCATTGAATAGTTTTCTCCCTTCCATTACAGTTCATTAATATTAGTCGGTTTATTTGTATATTTTTTTAAGTAAGGGGTGCATATATATGTGTGGAGAGAGAAGAATATATGTATCTACCCTGACTAAGAAAGTGTATTGCGTAAACTCTTTCGAGTTTATTAGTGCCTGGCAATTTTGTGGGTTTTAGCACTGGTTCCAAGCACAGCAAGACATTTCTAGCATCTGTTTTAGCATTCCATTCTATGGAATAAACATTCATTTCAAGTACGCTTTTTAAATATCGTGGGAAAATGGAAACAGGAACCAAGAAATTGTTCCAGGAAAAAGGAATAATGAACCAGGAATGGAAAACCAGGGACTTCATGGTGTAGGAGACTGGGCTGAGTCTGGCTGGGATGGAATTAATTTTTTATAGCAGCCCATATGGTGCTCTGTTTTAAATTAGTGACTAGAACAGTGCTAATAACACATGGATCTTTTAGCATCAAGGCTTTTTCTCTTTCTCACTCTGCCCCCTCTCCAGCAAGCATGCTGAGGGTGTGTAAGAGATTGGGAAGGGACACAGCCAGGACAGCTGACCCTGGCTGACCAAAGGGACCTAAGGGATATTCCATACCATACGGTGTTGCACACAGCAATAAAACAGGGTAATTTTTCTAAAGTAGCTATTGCTTGGAGACTGGCTGGGCATCAGCCTGCTTGTGAGAGGTGAAGAGTGAATGTCTGCACCACCTGGTGATTTTTCCCCCCCTCTTCCCTTCACTTATTAAGCTGTCTTTATCTCAACCCACTTTTTTTAACTCTTTTGCTCTTCCAGTTCTCTCCTCCATCCCACTGGGGAGGAGGAGCGAGTGGCTGGTGGGTGTTTCATTGCTGTTTGGACTCAGCCTACCACAAAGACTTCAATCCTGCAAATAACTAACAGAAATTTTTATTTCAGTGGATTCTAGTTGGAAAGAAACCAACACAGATTTCAGTCTGTGTGCAGAACTTCCCTTTTGCTAAAAGTACCAGTGGCTAAGCTATGCTGATACCGCCTTGGCTCTATGCTTCTAACCCACGACATTTATCACAGCAAACACAACAAGAACACACAGCCACAGTTGTGACAATTCCTTTGCTGATTTAGGTGACTACATTTGACAAAACTACTTCAGCTACATGGAAAAAGTGGCCTTGGGCCAACACAAGCTACGCCTCCACAAGTCATGTCAGCCACCATAGCCTGACTTACGCACTGCCAGGAAAGGCCACAATCTTGGGGTTATCCTTGAAACATAGTATAAGCATCCTTTAAATGCACTTGGGCTGTAAGGCTCAAGAGCTCACATGTTTCAGCTCACTTGCTGAAAGCTCATCAAGTCAGAAGAATTACTATAAAGGTCAGCATTTCATAGCTACTGTTTGGGCTGGTAGCTCTCAGCATTTTCACACATGACATAAGTCTCTGAAGGCACAGAGAAAGGGCAAAGGGAATGGACAAATCTTATCTGCCGTTTTCATTTTACTGAGATGAGCATGTTTAGGTATACAGTGACTAGAAACCATTAACAAAGAAAAAGGTTTCTTGACCCATCAAGTTGTAGTGCAACTCATTACGGTTGGCAAAAGCTGAAAGGACACACATCCCTCAGCATCTATGACAGATCTGGGGTTTGTTTAGTTAACCAAGAGTTAACCAAGCGTCAGTGTCTCTGACTATAGCGATCTTTCAAAACTTCATGTTTTTCTTGGACCATTTCTAACTCTACAGCTCCTCCATGTGGAGATGATTAACAAACAAGAAATTAATAATCCTAAACACTAGGTATTAATACTTTTTTAATGGGTTTGCAGAGGACAAGCAGTACTCTAAATATTTAGGACATTTTTTAGAGATAATCAACACTGTTCAGCCTGAAACTCATTTTCTGAAAATGGGTGAAAAGCATTTCTGAATATGCAGTAATTCCATACATCAGAATGTCACTGCTAATGCTGCAGCATTGCAATTCCTATTCTAATTTTAATTACCCTTTTTCCTCTGTTATCACATGAATTACACTAACTTTTACTCATATTTAATTGTATTTATTCCTGTGTGCCTGTGTAGGAATATCACATCAATGTCCTACTTTATGCTATGAGGGAATTTGGGGATTTTCTTCTGTATGTTGGCAAAGAGGACCTAAATCCTGGTTAACTAACCTGATGGTTGAGAACAGGGCTGAAGGCTGTATCTAGTAAAGAACATCCTTCCCATAACCCCTTCTCATACTGCCTGTCCACAGCCTTCAGAAATGGAGTTCTAGATTATTTAATGCAATATTTAAAACAATTATTTGATAGTGAATATTATCTGCATGTTATGATGACACAATACAAATTATTTCATTAAATACTAATAAGCACTAGGCTTGAGGAAACTGATAAGATAAGAAAAGAGCACCACCTGATACTCTGCAGGAATTTTGGAGAGTAGTTGCTGGCACTCACCATCCCCTCATACCCCTCCAGAAGGAACAAATGTGGCATGAAGAGAGACTCTCTCTCCTGCCCATTCTCACTGCTGAAATGGAAACGGCCAATGTTCTCAAAGGTTGTTCAGATAGCTTTCAGTCATCACAAGGATATCTGATGTATGCTTGTAATTAACAAAAAGTTCTCTTTTGACACTTTTTATTAAAGGCTTGGGGTTAAATAGGAAGTGGAAGAAAATATGGAAAGAAGAGAGACTTCAGGTGCTATTAGATTTGGCCTGCAAGCCACATTTTTAATGTATGTCCAGTGATCTGAATTCACATCCACTATTGATTAGTACCGGAGTGGTACACGTGGTAAAGCACTCTTTCCTGCTTTCTTTTAAAAAGTGTGTCCTTAAGCCAGGTCTCACAATAGGTAGGGAGGGTTGTAGGATTCTTTCTGTTAGCTCTGCTCAGGTTTTGACCTCAGATCTAAAATAAATGGAGCTAGCTAATTCCTTTTGAGAACAGTATTTTATATTTTTTTGACATATAGTTGAGCTCAGCAAGGAAACCTCAGTCCTTCCTTGTTTCAGCACCGCTAAAAGCCCAAAGCTTCTCTGAAATAGGATAAGCTCGCGACTGAAGTGTTCTCTGTAACCGCAATCTACAGTACAAAAAGGCTCGATTGGCTGCCCCACTGCCATGGTAGGGGGTGAGATGGGGTGCACCAGGCAGGCTTCTTTCACTCCAGCACTAGGTTGAAATCAAGAAGAAAAACAATAACATTTCGACAGCTCTGAAAGAACAAAAAAGATATTTTTGAAGACAAATAAAATTTATTAAATTAGCTCATAAAATAATTTCAAAACTATTATTTTAAAGATGGCAAAAAATTGACTACAAAGGGAAAAAGCAACCTTTTTCATTGCTGTCTCCTTGCCACGGAGACATTTGTAAATTTTAGTTTTGAATAATCAGTGAAATCTTGGCATTCTCAAGGGCCCTTTCCTGTTAACCCATCAATACGTACTGTGTTCCTCCAGCTACCTCAGAGCAGTTTCTTAATATTTGTACAAAGCTTGTTTTTATATAAAAACACAGACTAGGTTTTAAGTATTTTTGTTCCTCCCCTTATCAGCTCTTTCTCCCTTCTCTGAATCATTATATTTAAGGTAATGAACTAGAGAACCCAAGAGGAATGGTTTAAATAAAGTATAAACGTAACGAGACCAGAGGAACACTGTTGCATTCAGATGGGAGATTTACATTAAACTACCTGCCGGCACACGTAGGCAGGTCTGTATTCACTGGGCACACTATAGATATTAATCTGCACTTTGCAGCATGACAGATTTACAGTTGGAACAACTGAAGAGATGCAGACAAACAGATATGCAAGCCGATAAAATGGTAAACAGCAAGACCTGCGAAAGAGATGGCGTTTGCAGTGCAGAATTTCATTGTTGTATCTATATGCATAACCTACCGATTACAGCCGCAGTAAAACTGTGTACCAGGCTGGCTCTGTTTGAGAGCCCTCACTGCGTCTTCAAGGTCCAGAGCTGGGGCACGTGAGGGATAGACTTTGTTCCCATGTGTGTTCTCATCTAGTAGAATTACAAAAACATGTTACATTTTTGTTTCTGCTTAAGAACACATCTAGTACTGTTCAACATACTAGCTTCTGTCGAAACATCTGCTGTCAAAGGCATGACTCTGTTTCCTAATCTTTTAGAGGTGCGTAACAATACTTGTCTGTCAGAGAGATGCAAGAAAGTTACCTTGATATTTCTTTTTCTGGAAACATCCTGAAATCTACAAATAGAAGGCAATGTGGAAACAAAATGTATTACAATTTTAAACAATTTCTACGACTTAGAAACTAACTTCTAGGTGAGTTCAGTACTCTGTTGCATTCAGTTTTCCTTTCCAGGTCTACAGGTCTACTACACACTGGTAAGTGATGCGCTTACACAAAGCTGTTGTAGAAAGCACACTAGCAATTAAATCCTTCTATGTCTCTGTAAACAGCAAGAACTATTTTTGGTTTAGATAATGCAGGAGAAAACATAGACATGATGATGATGTGGAAAATTAATTACCTGAGGATTTCCTTTTCAGATGGATTTCTTCTTCTCCCTCAGGTATTTACAACATGCCTTTCTTCTCACAGATGCTGAAGACAGTTTTCTACATTGCTTTCTAGCCCTTGACAGCAGATTTTCTTTGCTCACATAAATTATGCTGGAGCTGCAAAGTAGTCACATGCAGTTCTTTGCTATTCAAGTTCAACTAATACATAGATATTTAGAAAGGGCCACAATATACCCTGAAGAATAATTTGTCTGGTGGTAAGGATTTAAGGTAAACTTTAATTTTGGATCTTGATTTTTTTGCAAGTCAGAAATACTTCAGACACAATCCTCCACAGAAATATGATTTATAATGAGGAAGAAAAAAAGTTTCCCTGTTCCCTGAAATACTGTGATTGATCTATTGCACTTGAAATGAAATATGTACCTGCCAAAGGACACTGCTGCCACTGCAATGAAATATGTAGTGTTCTATAAAAAGTTTTGTAGTTCCCTAAGCTGAAGGAAAAGTGTTTCTGATTTCTTTCAGTTGTTGACTCACCCTGAGCCAGGAAGATGTCCAGACACAATGTGATCAGCGTGAAGCAAAAGCAAAGGCTATCGAATTAACTCCAGCTATGTAAAAGATTTCAGGCCTGAGAAGGCAGGGGAAGCAGATGGCTACAGATGATGTTCCTCATTAGTACTACCCAGAGGCTCTCACCTCCTGTCTGGTGTATTGTGAAAAGCATCTCCTGTCATCCTGCACAGCTTACCTTCGTGGCAGATGCAATGTGGATTTCTACGGATGGGTTTTAACAACAAGTCTTGGAACATCTTCCTGATGAGAGAAAGTGATGTGAGTGAGTCATGGGTGACAACAGTACTTGAGGCAGGTCTTGTGGAAAGATGAAGATTTTGTCCTGAGGAACCACATCTCCATGGCCTGCTCCAGCATCCTCCCTTTGGGCAAAACCACTACCCCGTGGCCCAAGTTCACTAACATGACATGAAAGATACTGGTGCCTCCGCCGCTCTGGCCTCCAGCCCCCTGCAGGGTCCTGTCAGCCATACCTCTGCCGAGCGCCGCTGCTCCCAGCCAGACCCTGCTGAACAGCCAGGACACCTCCACCTGCCCGCAAACCTCCTCCTCAGCCCTGCCCAGGGCTCGGGAGCCACGGCCCCAGCCCAGCACCGCAACACGGCCCCACAGCCTGACAGCATGCAGCCCCCGGGGCCCGCACAGCTGCTTGCACCTGGTCCACGGGCAGCTCAACCAGGAGACCACCCTGCTCAAGGCCATGCAATTTTTTCCCCACAAAACCAGGCACGGCCCCAATGCTTGAGTTTCAGCTTCACGTGGGCCATCAGAGGCACAGAAGAGCCGTGACTGTCTCCGGCAGTGCTTTCTGCCCGATGATGTGGAAACCCTACTCCACGTTTCCCTCCTGCTGCCTTCCCACACTGACCGGCTCTCCCACGTTATCACCAGGGCATTGGAGGCAAGTCTGTGGATTCCCACATTACATTTCTGGAGCACCTCAGTGCCTTGATGACAGCATGCCCGCGGCCTGCGCCTGACTTGGAGCGAGGAGAGCGGAGGGGGGAGGCAGCAGGCAGCACTCCTGCCCGCCTGCCCTGGCAGGGCGAGCGGCAAGGCCCCAGTCAGGGCCCAGAGCCCACACGTCACCATTTCCCTCAGCTGGAAGTTTCCAGCCCTCTACAATTCCTAGCCAAATTAATTTCATTACAGCTGCATTTGTGGGGAGCCCTCCCCCCCCCATTATATGGGTAAGACAAATAACAGGGCAACCAACTTCACCATTCGCACATTAATTTTTAACAGGCAGCACCAGCGACAGAGTAACGCCATTTTTTCACGTCTGCAGGCAGCTGACCTGAAAGGACACCTCTGTTTCCACTCCTGACTACAAGCATTGTGAGCCCGGAGGCAGCAGGAGCGCAGCACGGGATGGATGGATGGATGTACGGATGTACACCCATGGCAAGCAGCCAGTTATGCAAACAGTGTTATAACCTGCTGAGGAGAGGGAGATGGGGAGGCAAACACGAACTTCCACTCCAGATCAGGCATCAACTTCTTCTTGCTCCGTACAGCCCATAATATAGCTACTCTGGAAATTCAGCAGCTGGCCTCCTGCCTAACATGTAAGCAGTCAACTTTGTGTGCAAGATGTGAAAGAAAGATTCTCAGTATGTCTGTTACGGTGTCCACGAGGTAACACCAATGTCTTGTTGTCAGACTGACTGCATCTCTTCTACTTTGTTTTCTTATTTTTGCTTTTGTATACGTATCACATATTTTTTGTCATTGTAAAATGATCTGCGAATTCTGGGGACAGCAGTTCTGGTTTGTAAGGGGAAAAGCAGAGAGCCAAAAGAAATCTCCTGCGCTGCATCTGACTCCTCTTCAGAGAGGAAAGCAGAGATTAGGAAAATTAATAGCAAGAGAAACAAAAAAAGAAATCAACAACCATAAAGCTCCTGAAAAAGCAGGAATGGCAATGGGCAACTTGGGGAAATTTTAGTTTCCCCCTTGTTTTATTTTTGTGGAAGTTGTCTGTCCCTAAAATCCATGTCACAGCAACTATGACACCTATTGAAAAATCAAGAATGCAAAAAGTAAGACTGCAAGCCATGCCAGAACAACCAGGCAACACAGCTGAACAATTCCCTCAGAAAACACCGGAGTGCACTACTGCATAGCTGAGATGATTTACAGGTAGACAAGCAGCACTGTTTTTGAGGTGTGGATTTGCTCTACTTTAACACAAATAACCTGCACACTGCAAACAGCAATCTTCTTACTTTCAGATACTTCATTTTAAGACAGACAGACTTGATGTTCGGTGTTCCTTAGCACCTGAATCTCTTGTTGATTTTCTCTGCTGTCAAAACCAGACTAAATAGAAGCATGCACTAAAACCCAGGGGCACTAAACGTGAAGTTATCCAAGATGATGCATTCGACATAATGATGGGATCTGCCATCAGGACATACTTAAGAAATTAGTCTCTTTAGTTCGATTTGATACAGTTAGAATGGCCAATTCAAGAGCATTTTTTGCACTTTAAGGAGACACGAATGCAGACGTGTTCATTATTAAATAACCTGAACTTCTAAGATTTCTTCTGTTTCCATTGTACATCACAGAATCATTCAGGACAGAAGGCACCTTGGGAGGTTTATAGACCAACCTCCTGCTCAAAGAAGGGTCACAGCAAATTCAGACTGTGTTGCATAAACTCTGTCCAGTTGGTCTTGAAAAGCTCCAAAGATGGGAGATTCCAGAGCTGCTCTGGGGAACCTGTTCCTCTTACAGTGAATGTTTTTCCTGACACCAAGTCAGAACCTTACCTGTATCATTTTCTGACCATGATCTATTTTTCTCCTATCAGACAGGTCAGGGAAGGGTCTAGGTCTGCATTCTCTATAGCTTGCTCATACATACTGGGGCGCAGCTATTAGGCCTCCCCTAAAACCTTCTCGAAGCTAAACAAGACCCATTTCCTTCCTCTTTCCTCACAGGAGTGTGTTCCAGTCCTGACCATCTTGGTGGCTCTCCATCGACTTGCTCCAGCCTTTCCTGGATCTTACCTATGCGTGTTAAATACACATTGTTTTATACACAGGTTCTCCAAACACATCACGTTGCTTTGCTTGGAAGATTATCTTGTCAAAGTAGCAAATACTCATGATGCTTCTGTGGGAACCTAAAGATGAGGGTCTTGAGGCAGGTGGACTACTTCACATTGCACCGAATTAGCAGCAGAAGCAATGGGCCTGGATGTCAAGAGTCTCCCTGGCTGTAGGAACAAGACAAACATTTTTGCCGGCTGTTCCTCTGTCAAGAAAATAAAGACCAATTTCATCCCCACTGAAGCAGATTTCCTGAGGTGCTTACATACGTGGGGACTAACCTAAAATGAATGAATCAGCAGATTTCATGCATTCATAAGGTACACGAAAACTGCATTAAACTCACCACAAACACTTCTCCATTCATCCTTTCATTAATGAATAGCACTTCCATACGAACAAGATAACTGAAACATCACAACTGTATGTTTCTAGTCCTGAACACAATTAAACCAGCAACATAGCTGATATAATCACAGTGCTGTTACACTAGGGTGGGCCATTTCAGTTAGCATCCAATTTTTTAAACCTTTTGAAAGCAAGATCATTATAGTTAACTGACTTGCTAAGAGTGCATAGTGCTGCCTAATAAAATGCAATCCATGCCATGCATCACCTTGGTGCCACAATTATGTATTTATTTTTTTTTTTTAGATTTAGTGCTTAACTCTGTATTTTGGATCCTGGGTATTTTACAAAAAGCATTTCATGAAAGAGGGGCCTTTGGTGCAAGACTATTTGATTTCTGGTTTCAACAGTGAAGCTTCAAGTGATGATTCTAGACAACGCAGTCCCAAATACAGAGCCCTGTGCAGCAGAGCTCTGCTCTACTGAAATGAGATACGAGTTCCCTAGGAAACAGGGCACTAGCAAGTATACGTGGCATTTGTCCTCTACTAAGCAGAATCAGTGATAACCATATATATATATAATATATTTGACTGTATCATCAAGAATTCTACAAAGGGTCAGACAACTGCTGCCTTCTGTGCTCAGTGCATTACATACAAGAGGGCATAAAGGGGAAATTTTTCTTTTGGTGAACTGATGAAATCTCCTCTTTTCTTCTGCTAGCAGTACAGCAGGTGAATGAATCTCCCAGACTCCTCTCAATGCAAGACACTGTCTCATTTTTGAGGTCATTTCTGTTATTGTGGATACTACTGCAAAATATTCACCCTGCAGTGTGGATTTTGGATCATACAGAAGAAGAGTTTCAAAACATTTAAAACACACCTCAAGAAAAATCTTAACATCCCTGTAACATTTCCAAATAGTTCCCAAACATCACTGTGATGCATTTTGCATGTTTGCAAATCAAAAAATTATATTCATTTCTATGACAGAAATAAGTAAATAGGTATTAGAACCATTTAGGTTGGAAGACTTTAAGATCGAGTCCAACTATTACAGCTGTACTACTACATTTTTTTACTCACAGCACAAGAGCACGGCAAGGGTAACAAGTTACAAATGAAGATTAACCACATTATATTTATGGCTGACAAAAATACAGACTTGCTTGAGCTTGCAGCTCATCAGCATTCAAGCTATTTTTCTGCCTTGTACACACAACCTTCTGCACTGATCCATGTTCATTACTTGCCTTTCCTTTCCATGTATTTTAAGAGGTTTGGGGACAGAAAATGATTTCAAGTTCTTTTGGTACAAGGCACAACATTTATCGATACGACAGTCACGGTCTGGAATTATGAAGTAAGAATTACTAATCTGTGAGTAAAGCTGGAGAAGTACTTAAGTGTAACAACACCTTGCAGAAACAAGCAAATACAGAGCACTACTAACTTCTGTGGTGCTAAGTTTTTCCAGTTATATCCCTGCTGCAAAGCTCACTTGGGAACAAAAGGGATAGTTGTTAAAAAATAATCTGAATATAAATGTGTTATAATCTCTGACAACAGGCTATTAGGTTTTGCTTTGTGTTTTGATGAGACTTCTGCAAGTGCCCAAGTGCAGGTATGAGTGACTTTTCAGAATATTCACAAAACATTAATATTACCACTAACAGATCCTGCCACACTGAACTCTGCAGATGCATCACAGATGAACACTTCTAATCTGCTACGTTTAGAAATGTATTATTACATTACTCTTACTTCTCCCATCTCTTTTTCCCTGCTGGCTGAAACTTATCATTGTAATATAAGTGTAGTAACATAAAAAATATTAATATTAATGAAAACATGTTCACAGTGGGAAAGTAATAACTCAGACCTGTAATTTCTCCTCACATTCTACCAACAATCTCTTAAGAAATAAGTATCAAATACCATGATTTTATACAAGTAACACCATTTAAAGTTTTAAGAAAGCACATTGGGTATGTTTCAAAAAATCTTACTTTTATTGTTTGCACTAACTGCAGCATCATTTACAGTTTTTATCTCTAATAAATTGAAGTAGATCAGCACACAAAGACTTTTTCAAGGTCAGCACTCAAAGTGGAACCTTGGTTACATAAATGCTTACACCCTGGTGTGTAACAGACCTAGGAACAGTTAGTTCATCCTAACACTTTTAAGTATGATCACTCCAGTTTCATGCATTTTTCAGGGCTGTTAAAGTTTCATTTTAGGGGTGCAAAAAGAAAACAGCTGCAAGATTTATAGAGATGACTCATTTTTAAACCAAAATTCTTACATCTAAATTCTTAAACTACAGCGAGGACCCTCTTCAGCTATAAAAATTTTGCTCTGCAAAACAAAAAAGAAAAAAAAAAATTAGTGACTTTGCTGTATTAAGCACAGGTAAGATCATTAGCTGCCTAAACACTTGCTGGCTTACAGAGCATATATTCCCATTTCTGTCAAAAGTTTGCCAGGTTTAGTCAGCAGCTCCTGGCTTTCTCACCAAGCCGAAACAGAGGTTGGTATAAAGCCAATCCTTCTGCAAGGGCTTTGCATTTTTAAATCCTGGCTGAAAACCTAAGACTTCCCAGACAACCACCTGCATGCGATCCCCTGTCGCCCCTACAAACCCGCAAACCAAGACAGTGCATTTGGTTTTACGCATTTCTGCCAACTGTTTATGAACTCAGTTTTTAAGTTAAAATGGTTAATTATTAACTAGTAGTTTTAATGAACCAACATTATCCTCTCAATTTCTGAATGTAATTTTAAATTGTTCTAGCTGTTGTATTTGTTATTGGATCTGACGCATTTCTTACTTATCTTACTTCACTGGCTTAAGTCCAGAAGTCAGCACAAAAGGGAAGGAATGACAGGAGGTGGAAAACAAGCCCAATTCAGTTAGAACTGAAACACCATAGGATTAATAACAGGTAGGACAAACACCTCTGTACGTATTAAAGACTTCACAGGAGGCTGTCAGGGAGTTCCAAACCAGCAGCTATCACTGGGAGTTTATGCCGTCCAGCTGCTTGGAAGCCACGGTACAGGCTTTGCCATGTTAGATTTTAGTAAGTGAGCCTAGAACCTCTCAGCCCACACCCCTGAGACCCCAAAGATCAAACTAAACCAAAACTACAACAGGATTACTCTTACATCTATTTTGCTGTGCTTCAGGATGGGAGTTTTACCTGAACCAAATCCTTAACCCCTGAAGAAGCCAATAATGTAGGAGCAGAAACCATGCAGGGATTCCCAGCAATGTTCCCGTGCCAGTTTCATTGCTTCTGTTTCAACTTCAGACCCTTGACCATGTTGGGCTGTTTTTATAAGAGGTAGTATTGGAGGTTTCCCTATTTTCTTAACAGAGCTTATTCCTGCTTCGCTCATAGAAGTGGAAGTTTTCTGGACTGATTTGTCCTGGTTCACTAGATCTTCCAGCTCCATGCCAGCAGCTACTTGCTTCATGAGAGCCTCTGGGTGAGCCTTTTGGCACATGGTGATCTTCAACACTTGCGTGGATTCACAAGCATGCGGGAGCTTTCTAAGTTCCATGGCAATCTGATTCCAGTAGATCTTTGGATTGTTTAGGAAAGCACGGCAGACTGACGGCTTGCCAGTGAATTCACACCAGTAGGACATGCCTTGGCTTTGACATTCAATTCTAAGTTTCATTTCCTCATCCCCACTCATGCTCATTGTGCAAACATCTTTGGTTTTAGTCCGAAAATTGATTTCTTCACCACTGCTTCTTCTGTTTGGCTTCAGCTTCTCTCCCAGTCCTCCCAAGCCACAGATCACTACCACAAAGAGAAGAGCGAGACTCTTCATGGTGACAGGAGTTGACCAAGATCCTCGAGCAACACAATCCAAAAGAGTGAAAGCTGTTAAGTGGCTGCTCACAATTTAAAGGCTTGGTGCACAAAGAAGCCTCTTTCCAGTGCAACATGGGATATAAGGGTTTTTCTTAAATAAAAATCATAAATCACACTTCAGTAGGCAAGTGCCCACAATTTATAGCCTGAGACAGCGTCAAATAGCCTGTGAACTCTCAAGAAGGTAACAAGACAACTCTTGTAAACGCAGTTAAATACAGAACGATAGTTGTATAACGAAAAAGTGCATTCCTTTCCAGGATGAACATGTCATATTTGATTTTTAACAGATATTTTCCATTCTCCAGCTGCTTTATAGCTGTCTTCATGCCAGAGCTTGTAAGACCATATTGAAGTAAAAAAGGATAAAAGTGCCAAAGCAATCTATGCAGCTACATCTGCATGATTATAAATGTGTCCTACTAATAAAGGCTGATTTGTGGAACATGTCTTCACCGTGAGGATGCAATTTTAATACTTCATTTTGTCAGCACATGACTTGCAGTGGAGACACATGGAAGAATCAACTGCACATTCTGTGAGCCATGAAAGATTTTTAGACTTGCAATATTTAAGCAAGATAAGGAATAAAGCATTAGCCAAATAAAGATATTCCAGGCCTAAACATAAACAAAACATTTGGAAGTTTTATCATCACTGTCATACCATGGATTATTTTCAGCCAACAGAGCAAGACTAGAGAACTAGCTTACCATGGGTTTCAGCAGCAGGGAAATAACTCTAGAGCATGTCAGAGATATCTGTGCTTTATCACCTTTCACTTTTTTTTTAATACATATTTTCCTGTTCATAATAAATGAGCTGTAAAAATGCCATAAAACGAAGGCAAGAGAATAGAAATATTTTAGCGCAGAGTCCTGTACTTGCAGTTTCTGCTGCAGTAACTAAAAGCAGAGCTAAGGAAAATTGTGTTGACTCCCTTGGCATTTAGCGGGTCAGGAGATAAAACCCCTCCCATGCTGTTCCGAGCCATAGGACTTTTCTGGCTAATAAGACTCCACCATGCACTTCCTTCAAAGACCCGTATGCTACACTCAGCCTGACCTGAACAACTTCTGGAAGGCGCATTGTATTATTTAGGGGTATGCTTGAATAACTGCGAGGTGCTAGAAACCCTGGGGTTAAGAATGACCATTTATAATAGGACAGAACACCATTCTGTATGTCTGGCCACTCAACAAGTATCACTACAGAAAATACCAAGGCAAAACACATTCATTCCACACAGACAGTGAAGCTGAACAAACAAACAAACAAAAAAAAAAATGCAGAAAATGCTTCTGTAATACTTGACAACAGACAGAGACCCTTAGCTGCTGTGGCATCCCAGCTAGCCTGAGAGCCGCCTGCTTGAAGATGAAGCCACCTGGAATAGCCATTCTGGGTAGCCTGAACCTTGTTCTCCCAGTAAATGTCATGAAATTCCCCAGGACTAAATACCATTTGACAGAGAGAACACCACTGTTTTCTTTTCATCCCCTTGCTAAGGCTGTTTTAATAACATTTTTAGCAGAGGTCTCATTTCTAGCTTCTGCCATTTGTTCCTCCTGACTGTCTCTCTTTCAAAGCATAGTGGTGCGGCTCTCCAGTCAAGTCTTAGGAGAAACACTAATGGTACAAGCCTACTCAAGATTTACAATTCACTCTTCTGTTGTTTTCTGGTGCGTCTTCTCACCCATCATCCAGCCAGCCAGAATCTTGTTGCCCACCTCCTACTTCAATTTCAAGGATTTCAAATCCCTACTGCAAGCACTGAAAGACCTCCTAATATTCGGCAAACAAATGTGTTATTTACACTTGGTTATGCACAAAAGCACTGACAGTCCCTAGATTAGAAACTAAAGGCACTCATCTCTCCTGTTCTAACAATTGCTAAAGAATCCAAAGCTACTTAAAAGTCATTTTATACCAGTTTCAGACCTCTTTTTCTGACACTTTTTAAAGTGTAATCGTGAAAACAAATCAGACTACAATGATAAGGACAAATACCAAAGCTTGGACTCAAGAGCTCTGGTATATTTGTGTATCACAGTTAATATGTTATTGCCAAGCGCCTGTCTCACTTCCACCTGATGTTTGTACTCTGCCTGCCTGCCTATCAGATGAAACAACTCATAGTCTGTTTTATTAGTGGAAAACAATTGTCCTTTTACAAGTTAAGCCAGGATGCCAGCAGTGAACTCTGGGAGCTGAAGAGCTGCCAAGCATTTAATTCTGTTGTCAGTGCTACAAAAGCGAGAGGCAAGCAGTGAGTCTTGAGCACTTACAGAGTATGTGGATATCCTCCACAACTCATCAGCTTGAATTCTACCACCTCTGCATAGATCACATTCTTTGTGGAAGTCAGAAGTGCCTCACCCAATATGCTTTCAGTCTCTTCTGCTCTAGTTCTTGGTCTCTTATCTTGCTTAAGTTAAAGTCATCAATAAAAGTCAAATATAGCAGAAATTTTTAATCAAGGTAAAAAAATTCATTTTTGTAAGATTTAAATTCAGTGCAACTCTTCTGAGACAGCTCTACACAACAAAACAATTGAGAATCAAACATCAGGTAGTTAAGCAAGTTCTTTTTTATTTAAATGAACTGGGAACATTTTCTCAAATTAAAAATTGAGACTTTTAAAAATCTGCAGTTCTGAACATTACATATACACATATGCTACATACTGTCAATTAGAAATGTTTCCATTTATGACCTAAAAATAAAAAAAAATTAAGGTTATTCCAGATTGAATACCGGTATCACTTTTCAGTGTTCCTTTAAAATTATATAAATGATTTACAGGATTGTCCCTACTTCAAGCCAATGAACCTTGTTGGAAACAAAGCTAACAATACTGATACATGAAGAGACACTTGTTTAGATCAATATACCCAGTTACTTTACCTGCTGAAATGTTTTACGCTACTAACAAATACTTTTGGCCTTGTTGATGAATTCTACTGTTAACTAATTCAGCAATGCAACTGTATGCCAAAATTCAAGGCAGTAACTCTAATAGTACAAATGTTAATTTCAATTCCTAAACGCATTTGAATTTCAGTATTGGTAACCATATTTTGGTATTATTTAGCAAAAAATAGTCTCGCTGCCCCCTGAAAGAGACAAAGCTTAATATTGACACTGTTAAGGACATTATAGAATTGAGTGTGAATGAGGAAAAGGAAGTCAGAGAATGTAAAGCATTCTAAAAATCACCAACATATGACACCTTTCATGCTCTTTTTGAGTACTATTGAACTGTAGGAAGCTTAGCTTTTTCACTATATTATGCATTATGCATTATGCACAGTCCCAACCCTCCCACCCAAAGTTTCAAAACAAACTTCTCCAAAAAGTCCCTTTTAGGTCTATACTGCAAAACCCACTAGATATTAAATAATTTAAAAAAAGGGAGAAAACAAAACTGCAACTGAACTTTTCAGACACAAAGAGACACTGTGGATCCCATTACACTTCAAATTTAGTCCAAAGTGGTCATTCAAGAGCACCAGATAGCAACACTGAACATGCTGGTAGATTCATTTGTGAAGAGTATCATACAATATTAAAATCTTAACTAAACACTTAAAAGTTTTAAGAAAAAAGTATATACAAAAGTCTCTGTATACAAAATGTATTTTTATGTAAACGTGTATGTACTTGTATTTAACACAAATCTACAATTTAAGAACTTGACTAATTGTCAGAGGATTGCTAGGGAAAGGCTGTTAATCTAATTAATTTGTATACTGTGATGTAAGGTAGAAAGCCCAGTGTAAAAAAAGTAAAAAACAAAAAACATTTTAATTCAAGCTTTGAACAGTGGTATTTGAGAGGCAGTGCCCTGATCGCAAAATATTCTATGCAGTAGTTTGTGGCATAACATTCGATAGTACATTTGGGATTTACAGTACAGGTGTCATAAAACAAGTGGCTCAGGATTTGGAAGATGAATGCAAATGCCAATACACTTGGAAGAATAATGATATATTCCTGTAGAAGAATCTTGAGCCTCATTTATGTAGCCTGTAAATCACACACACACACAAAAAAAAAAAAAAAAATCAGGAAAATTTGATGAAGACAGAATTATAATACAATTTAAGCAGAATAAAGTAATAGATTTTCACATGAATATCAATATGGTTCAGTATTTTTTTTTATTTAAAACCTTACAGCACTAATTTTGCAGAAAGCAGAGCAGCCTTCTTCAAAACAGTAAAGTAGTAATATACTAGAACTGGCTTATTACTTACCCCTTAATGTTCCCAGCACGTGTTACCACTGTTCCATAGAGCTATAAAAAAAAAAAAAAAAAAGAAAAAAAAAAGGAAAAACAAAAAAACCACACAAACCAAAACAGTCATTTTCTTTTGCCCACAAATGGAACAGAAATATCGTGTCTAACTAAGGCTAGACAAGCTCAGCCGGCGCAAACTATTCTCAAACTTTTACCCATTTATTCAAGAATTTTTCAAAGAAGAGGAAAAAGATTCATGGTTTCCTCCACCAACCTTTCTGGTTATCTTTGTTTTATGATGGAAAGAAACACTTGGATTACCTATTCAACAGCACTTCTTAATGCAGCCTCCAATTTTGCTCTCACAAAAATGGTGGCTGCATTTGAGGTTATTTGTATCTTTGACGTATATATAAAAACATCTGTGTGAGATATTTATACAAATATAACTCACATAGTTCTCATACTTGTATTTATGTATCTTATATTTATAAAGATAGATATCTGCATCTCTTCCCAGCAAAATAACCCAGCTGATTTCAAAGGACAAAAAAGAAATCCCAACAACCCATGGGATTCTTTACACCTGCAAAAGTACAGGCGTACAGAGATCTATTCAAAGTCAGATCTCTCAAAGTATGTCTCAAAATAATTTGTAGGAAATGAGAAACAGCAAAGATAGCATAAAAGCGAAGAGTTTGTGATATGAAAATTAAACCCAAGACTATTGATATGGGAATCCCAGACTGAGAAATTCAATGCATATATAATTAGCAGGTTTTCACATTATTTCAGCACATCAGAAGACCGGATTGCTTCAAACCAAATACTTACATTTTATTATGGAAGCCCACTTTGAGTAACTTAAAACTTAGGAAGTCAGGACTGAACTAATGCACCTTTGTTCAAAAACTTATTTTATATTAGTAATTTTTAGCTTATTCAGGAACATTGTATAAAACTATTTGTCAATCACTGAAATATCAAAGAAAACATGCTATGAACCTCAAGTATTAACATCCGTATTAAAGATTCAAAGATCAGAAAGCAACTTCTAAGGCCTGAGCAATTATTAGTTTCTTCTTATGTGAAGTATCAAAAGTCTTTAAAACTGAGAGTCCTTAGATACACCAGTGGAGAGCACTTTTGAATTGAACGTGTTGTAGGTTAATTTAGGGAGTACCCTTACGCTGAAGAAGGGACCACGACAATCATGATCATAAATATCACTAAAAAAAAATATCATTATATATAAATACTTCTTCAGAAGGAAATGTGGAATCAAGATTTGGTCAGTAAATAATATTGTAAAATACAGTTCTAATAAATAATAATATACAAGTGATGCAGCCATAAATTCTGGCCAGACTTCCAAACTTCGGGCTCTCTGGTATTTACACATTACTGAAAGAATGGTGGTATCTCACTTCTCTGCCAATACTCAACCTATACTTTCAATCATGAAGTTGCAAGTTAGGCACAGTGAGCTACAGATTTCAATCATAAAATAGATCCTTTCCTAAACTCTGATAATTTTTCAAACCCAAATATTGAAATTGTGGGATGTAAACGGGAAGTCTCACGACTATTTACAGCACAGAAATTGTAGAGACAGAAGAACCCAAATCTCCTCCTGTTTAAACTTAACTTGAATTTCTTGTCTTGTGATATTACACTAGTTCTGCCCATGCAGAATCACCCATTTTCTCTGTTCCTGTTTTCTGCTTAGCCTGGATCACCTGCTTTTTGCACAGGAAAAGCTCTTTTCCTCACCATCTAAAAAATAAAACAACTCACGAATGAGAATGGATCCCATTCCACCACTTTCAACTGCTGTCAGGGTATTTTAATATGTTTATCAGTTCAGGACCACCCACTGCACTAGATAAATACCTAATTACCTGGATTTTAAAATCAAATTTAGGGAATTGCTTTGTTAAGTTGCTGGAAATTACTACAATATCTGCTGTTATGCAAAGAATATTTGAGAAATACAAATCATATAGCATTTGCTATAGAGAGTAATCATGCAAAAAACATAAATGGAGAATAAAGTGGTTCACTTTAAGAACGCGTAGAGAATTGGATAGGTGATTAATATAGTAGATTAAGTATGGACACATGAAAGCATGCAGTTTCAGACTTGGTTTACCTTGTAAAAACAGGATTGTGTATACCATATAAATGCTCTTTATGATAACCATTATTACCATTTTCCGTACTGTAATAAAATAAATACACCAAGAAAATCCACGTTAACTATAAGATGCAGTATGTACAGTATGGCTTCTAAGACATGTATGTCGATGATGGTCTTATATGCAAAGATAAACTGTGTCTGTACAATAGAATATAACTTTTCCTTTGTAACATTCAGGAGTTCTGACACAATTATAATTATACATTTTAAAATATTTTTTTATATTCTCCAAAAATTAATTATTTTGTTATTCTTGTTGAGTTGGATACTCTAATAGAGTCTGGCGAAACAGAACATGTTACCTCTTTTGAAGTAGCAAGTTACATTAAAAATATAAACCCTCCCTCCCAATATAATAATTTTAATAAATACCAGCAAAAATGTCTTATGTTTTCATGAGTATAGTTTTAACACTAAAAAACACAGAAAAGGAGGAGTAATTAACTGGACACCAATAAGCGAGTCATTTTAGCTGTACATGCCTGTTTCTGCTCTACTGACTTGTGAATGTGTAATGAAAAATGACCAGTGTGAAATTTGAGAAATGCAGTGCACAGGCTAACTAAACAATGAGTAAAACGAAGTAGAAGAGAACAGTAAAAACAAAACTGATTGGAAAATTTGTAAGAACAGTTATCATAAAGTAAAATGCCAAGTCCCTGAGACAGAGGAACTGCAATTGAAAAAGGAAAGACTGGTTAGGAATAACTAAGACAGTAAGAAAGCAAATAATTAATTCAAGGACATTGCAAAAGCAGGCATAGTTCACCTTAACAAGTTATTTAACAAAGCTAATTACTTGCACATTGGAAATGTATTTATATAAATGCTGCATACAAAGCCCTGAAGACCTCATTCTGAAATAAGTTTCTCAAAGTCAGAGCTAGAAATATCTGCACAGTCAGGGCAAGGCAAGGCAATCAAAGCCCCCTTTGCAGGCACCAACCCAAACCTGCAGCATTTCACAATAACATACAGTTCTAATCTGACAGCACAGAAGGTTTAAGGATTATGGTGCTTTCATGTGAGACACTAGAAAAAGCATTTCAATTCATTTGCTAATTGGCTTGCTTAGGACTATATACTTACTCATCATATACATCCTCTGTATCCATTCTACGATAGTATTTGGAGAGTTTCACAGCAAAAATTATGGCAGGAATTAAAAATATTGAAGAGCCTCCCAAACCAAACCAGAATGTATTCTGAAACAAAGCAAAATCCAGGCAAAAAAAGATCATAGAGAAAATGTATCAGAAAAGTGCTGAATCCTTGCTTGATATTCTAAGCATTGTTACTGGAAGAACACAGTAGAAATCAGTGGCTATCTGAGGCTCCTTATACCAGCGCGGAATAGGGCAAATTAAGCATTCTCCACTGTCAATGTGAACTAAATCAAGAACTCCACCGTCTTACAAATTTAACCAAACAGGAATATGTTCACGGTTTCCCAAAGTTACATAGCCCTAAGAAGTTATTTCCATGTAGTCAGCCTTATGCTAGAAAGTGATTTGGTGTCTCAGCATTTAATTTACTAGCCGCATTATTTCTTTTTCCTTTCTTGATATTTTGAAGTATTTGGCAAGAACCACAAGAAAGACAAAATCTGAGTTTCCAGCACTTTCTCGAAGTACTTTTTAACTTACTAACTGCAGCCTGTTTGTGTAATTAATTTCGTTATTGTACAGTTGAACTGAGTTATCACCAGATGTTAAAATGATGATTTTTCAAATTTGATTTGTATTGGCTGGAGGCATTTTGACTTATAAGTGACTCAGCTAAGTTCTATCATCAGGAAAACTATGGTACATCTGCCACCAGATGGTTAGTGGCTACACACAGGAGAACAGAAGCTGTGTAACATACCAGATAATCTGTAAGTACAACATGATTCTAGCAGATTAAGAGGTTTTCATGGTTAAGCATTACGAAGGTTAAGCATTTCATGGTCAAGCATTTTCAAGGTTAGAGTGCTTTGGCTTTGATTGTTACATGCATTTACTGTTGGTATGCTTAGGAACTGGATAAATGTATCACGAAGCTAAACAATAGCTAGAGGTTTTAGGGGGGTTCCAGGCACATGGTTTCTTATTCTATTTTTAACACATGCTGTCCTCTTTCCAAGCTACTCTGGCAAGATGAAAAAGCCAATTTTATGAAAAAAATGATGAAAAAGCCCTTATATACTGCTACCAGTCATGCTCGAGCCTCCACCGTACAGGAATGAATCAACATCTGTCACAAGTGATAAAACCTCATCTGGGTTTTCTAGATACCAGATAAATCTAGATATCCAGAAAGATACTTGAGATTTCCTTGGTATTTCTCACTCACTTTCTGCCCCCACCCTATTCCCATAAATTAGAAATGAGTACAGCTCAAACTTCAGTTCTTTATGCTTTTCCATTTTAAGGTGATTCAGAATCAAGCAAACCAAACCCCACCTTTTCCAAAATTTTTATTCCAAAGCAGTCGTACTGCATTTACTTTGCAATTCAAGTTGGAAGAAATTTACTAAGGAAACAATTTTACAGATTTCTTGCTAATAGAAGCCTAAGTTCAATGGGAACCTAAAAGAAGTCCAGCATTGTTGGACTTGATCCAGAATAGTTTTTCCTTGCGTAAGTCTGGACGTGATACTTTACTATCATACTCCATAATAATTAAAAGCAGATTAATGTTCAAAGATTGCCCCAATTTTGAATAACAGAAAATATTTCTTACCACAGAATCAGTTATATAGCTGCATAAAAAAATATCTACTGCTGTATCTATCACATTGGCAATAGGCTTGCATGCTGCTACCTCCATGGCAATCTGAAAGACAAATTAAAAAAAAACAAAACCAAGAAACAGTTTAAGTACTTAACAGAATAAAATAAGAATCTCAAAACTTGCTTAGTTACAGATACTGTTACTAAATTGTTAACTCTCACCCTATCAAAATTAAAAATAAATTCCAGTGTTATCAACTGAACATCTTTACAAGATCAGCTTATGTTCTCAAAGACTGCAGCTGAACAGAGAAAAATAAACCAAGAAGTTAATGACATCAATTTGAACTAAGCAGGGTCAGGCTCAGTGCAGTATTAGCACAAATTATTTCAGGCTAGCCCTGGAAAAAACGGTACTATGTTCAATTTGCATTTTATCCCAATCACCACAATTCATCATTTCCATTCTACTTCAATCACAACAAAACTATTTCTAGAAGACAAGTTTCCTCTTCATAGTAAGTACAAATACCTTACAAACTGAAACTATAAAATATACTATCGAAGTAACATTTTTATTTTCGTTATTATTTAGCTATTTTACATGGTTTTAAATGCAGCTTCTCCCAATGAAGTAAATGCACCTTACCGACTCCTTGACCCACTCAACGTATTGCTCAAAGTAGCCAACTATGGTATCCATGTACTTTTTTGTCTCCTAGGAACAGACAAAATAAGTGAACAAAAGTAAGTGAACCTCTATCTCCATGACATTATAAATTAATGTACTTTAATCAAATAAAGCTTACCTGGACAATAACTAGAGAAGCATTGTTATTTATGAGAAGCTGGGCAGCATTAACGGCACTAATGACATTTTTCACCTTAACCTGGAGAGGAAGAAATGGCGTTTAACACAAATAAATCCCTTCCAAGCTGTTACAATGGCTCTGCAGCCATTATTAGAAACTTATTCTCTTGATAAACCAGCGTCACTAACCTGAAAAAATACACAATTCCAGACAGAACGTGAGCCTGCCTAAGGATTCATGATCATTTGACTAAAATTCTCTCACTACTACGAAAGGAAGGTATCAGTGGCTACAAACAGCACCTTTTCCTGAAACCTTTGTAACTATACACTAGATCAGCTTTCTCTTCCATTCTCTTTCCTTTCCTGAAACGTAGAAATAGTTTCCATCCATGTATTTATATAAACTACAGACCCCCACAGTGCACAGGAAGGAAACAGTGGGCTATAAACTATCACAGCTCTTGATTACTAGAGTATGATTCTATACAGCTAGAATATGCTGCTAATCCATATCCCAAAGGATCAAGACACTTCTTCCATAAATGTACAACCCCATAAAGTCTCAGAAAGAATGCACACAAAGGAAAATGTAACATGCAGCCTCAAACTTTAGAGACATTTCTTAAACATACTAATGGGTCAAATATCATCCTCTTCTTACCAACACCTTATTTCATGACTTCTTACCTCCCCATCCAGATTCAAATCACAGATTTTTAGAAGAAATCTAGCCGGTCTGCTGCTGTGGATGGGTGAAAGCCATAATGGGAGAAACTGAGGTAGGTAGGGCCCACCAAGCTGTTTTTATTAATGACCAAGTGGTAGCTAGTGCGGCTGGATCCCTGCTGCCGGAGCCAAGGCAGGCCGATGGCACCAGGAAGCTTTGCTGCCACAAAAGTAACCAACCTAGTGCTTACTCTCCTGAGTCCAGCAAAGCACGGAGGCAGCTGGGCTCACAGTGGTGCCCGCACTACCTGCTGCTTCAGAGGTGAAACATGGGCTGCCCTGGGGAAGCCTCCACACAGCGAGGCCAATGCTGCGGAACCAGGGAGGTACAGAGCACAGTGCTAACAACACGGGCCCTGCTGGGAGCTGGACATTGGGCAAGAGGAGGTTAATGCTGTGAATCACCAAGCTCTCTCTTCTCCATTGTATTTTTGCATTTTGTTTCTTGATTGTCCCCCCTGAAGTTTTGCATTCAAGGAGTCTAGAAAAAACAACTATATTTTTAGGAAAATAAATAACACAGTATATGGAACTGTACTGAAGTCTATTTATCATGTGACAATTAAGTTTACAATTTATACTTCAAAAAATTTCCCAAACTTTTTTTTTTTTTTGCCTTTTTTTCCCCACCTCCTCTACAAAGAAAGGAAAACCAGGGTAGAAAAATCTGTGCAGAAGAGATATCTAAATCCCTGTTACTACCTCAAAACATTACAATCTCTTCCAATAACAGAACCGCAAGAACCAGAAAAAGCTGTACTGAAAATATATGCCCTGCATATGTGGCAGATGGATTTAAAATGCATAAAAATATTCCTGTTGCCAGAAAGAAAAGCTTACCGTAAGTTCAGATGATGTCCTCTTCAATAACCTGATGCTCTGATTTAAAGTGCTCTATTAAAGGGAGGGGGGGGGGGGAGAAGATTCAAGTCATCACTACAGGTAAAAGCCCACCTGTTTTAACATTATATGCATGATTCGTTCATCTATAAATTATTTTGCTTCTAATACAACATAGCACATTATATATAGTAACAACAGTTCTATTAAAACAAATTTATTGTGGTTTTAATAGCTGAATCAGTATTTCACTGACAGCACTTAGTCATGAATTGTGTACTGGAAGACTTCAGATTTAACTAAAGTTAGTAGCAATAAACTGAGCAGGATTTATTTAGAGGGAAGAGGGAACAGTTAAAATCAGAAGCAAGTGTTCAGAGAATTCTGTATTATGCAATTTCAGAAGGGAAAAAGCACTTACCCTAGCTTTAACATATTTCTTGACAGTCAGTTTTGTAAAAGAAAAAAAGATATGAGAATAATTAGGAGTTAATTAGGGAAGAACAGCATAGAATCAGAGTGGAAGAGAAGACTTATTGCTTTTCTACAAGAGGACTTTGATAGGGGCAGAAATACTGTACCAGATGCTAGGATAAAGTAAAGTCTTCATGTTACGAAGAGCAAAAAGCAACACCTAGCATGTATGAGATTCACAGCTCCATACTACACAGATTGGTGCCTGGCAAAATCAGGCAGAAGCACCCCTTTCACGTCTTCTATAGCATCAATAAAAGAGATTTTTCTTTGGCCCTAAATACTACTGCCAGGAGTTTCCAGTTCCAATACTGTTAGGTGATTGCTAACTCCCAAGAAATAGTGTGAAACTGGCAAATGCTCTTGTTACTGAAGACAAATGGGAAAAAAATAAAAACCAAAAAGGGATTTAGGACTAGAATTTTGCAAAGTTCTCCCCTGCTTCCTCTCTTATCCATATATAATCACAAATAGATACATAAAAAAATGGGAAAGAAAAGGGTCAATATTTTAGAGAGTATTAATTATATAGCAGTAGTATTACAAGGAGTAAAACTATTTATTACACACATACTTTAACCAGATTACTCTTCAGTGACAATGCAAATGCAACCTGTGCTTATATAATATTGAAAGTCCAGCTTTCTAAATTGTATTTAAGAGATTTAGAGATTCATACTTCTACAAATATGTTTTAACATTGCTTTAATATTTTACCATAGCTTGCTCTAGTGGAATGACTTGCTGGTTATGAATCATTCGAATGCTGTTTGCGTGTCCTTTTAAGGCATTTTCCAGTGCTCCTTTCGGCTGCAAAAAATGCAATTATGCAGTATTGTTCAGTAGTCTCAAAAGCCTTCCAACAAAGCAACAAACCAATGAAAGCTGTATATTATACTCATCCACTGCAGAACAGCTGATGCTAACAATGGGATATGGCAAATTGAATTTCTCAACACAAGGAGGGGAAAAATAGCCATATCAATAATTCAAACCTCAGCAACCAAGAGACAGATGTATTACACCGCTTTTCAGGCTATGACATTATCAGCACAGATTTCACCGAAGAGAGTTTTCACATGGTGCAATAAGTCATTTTAAATACAGAAGAGCAAGCACATTCACCTCTCGCTCATCACTTCTGCCAGTGGATCAACAGCCAGACTTCATCACAAGAACTGTGCAGCATGGTTCCCAGCTGGGATGAGCATCTCCCAGTCGTGGATGCTTGCTTTTGTTTTGGCCACTGCCAACACCACCCTGAAGCACCCTCTGCTTTGAGGGGCACAAAAGTTTAAATATTTTCAGCCAGTAACTTGGAAAGGCATCTAGGAAGGGTATTTGTCATTTTGGGGGCTCCTGCCCTTCAGTCAGAAGATATGAGTTTGTGCCCCCATTTCCATGCCTGAGTGCCTGTCTGGAGCTCATACTTGTTCCAAAATACTACAAAATTTGGTTTTACTCTCAACAATACATTCCTTTTCCATTTCCTTTTGGTGGCAAAATCACTTGGTTCCCTGCATACACACTGAATACACACTGCTAACTGCACTTTGGAAGTGTAATAACAACACACTTCAATGCTCAGAGATGTGCTTGCTTCCTGTGAAGTGTTCATGTAAGCAGTCAGCTGTGGGCACTAAGCATCTTCAAGACATCTCCTGTACTGACAAGTTTAATTCACTTACCTAATGACACTTGGGGTTGGTATTGCACCCTCCTCCATACCCTGACCCCTTGGGTTGATGCGAGTTTTATTACACTCGCTACTTCCAGTGTAAAAACATAGGCTCCATTTTATGTAAGGTGCCAGAAAATGTAAACTATACACCCAAAGTTAGTTAATTCCAGAAGCTGTTAGTTTATTTCTTAATTGATTAGCCTTGTAAACTGCAAAAGCTATCACTAATAACAGGGTGGGATTATAAAATATCCTTGGAAACCAGTATAAATTATGAAACAATCTAACTTTTGCAGTATGTCATATTCTTGTGGGTTGGACTTTTTTTTTTAGACATTTCATAGATTACACTAAATACCATCACAAAGAAGAAATAAACATGTACCCTTTGTGTTTGTGACAGCAAACACATTTAATATTGTATTTATCTTTGTCTTTTATATGGAGAAATTAATTTGCCTGATCTATTCTCAATTCTAATGCTTGCTTTAGATTCTATTACAAAAAATAATGAATAAAACAATCTATCAGCACAATATATTTTCCTTTGTGGAACTACATGGAATATACCTTTAAGAAGACATCTCAGAAGCAATTCTACGTAAGATGTGACACGTTTGAAGAACCTCAGCTTTCACTTAGAAAATAGCCCCAAAACAGCAGCAAAACACTCCCCCACCTGTATAGCCTTCAAAATAGCACAGTAAAAATTGAGAATGGAAGTGAAGCTACTGGTGTCTGTCCAAGTTAGCAGACAGCCTACACGAGTAAAGAGGAAATGTGCAGCTCACTCACAGTGCCTGGAGAAGATGTTAACTACAATACAAAAAAAAAAAAAACAAAATCATGAGCAGCCTAACCTTGACATGAATGCATGTGTGGCAGGAAAAAAACAACCCAAAACAACAAAACCCAACAGATGTAATCAAATTACGCAATAAGCTGCAGTAAACACATTAGGAGTCTCTGTTGGTGCCCTCCTCTCCCTGGAGTAGGGATGGATATCTGATAAATTCCAAACAGCATGGTCTCACTCTGCTGTCTGTGTCCCTTAGTGATCCAAGCAATTGTAGTACGTGTGCAGCATAACTCCTTCTCCTACATCACAATGCAGGGATCTGTCTTGAGCCAGTGCTCAATCTAGTATCCAAACGATGACTCATTTTGAAAAATAAACATAAAGTGACCTTGACATGCATTACAAACGTATCAACTGAATATTCACTATCTGTTACCACAGCTGTGTCATTCTGCAGATTCATTCGCAGGCAGTGTTGTAGCTATATCCTCCGACCATTGTCCATGTGTCCGCATTCAAAACGCTTTTCAGAGCGGACAGGATCTCTTTTGTCCACTCTCCCTCCACAATGGAGCCCCACTTCTCATTAGAGCCTTTATGGTGCCACAGTATTAATTTTATTGCTAATTGTCAAATCTGCTCACTAACTGAAAGAAAATTCATTCAAATAGTCTTTCCCATCATAATCTAACCAACTTTTCTTCCAATTGGGACCCTAAAATGTAGACAGCATAACAAGAAATACTCTAACAGAGTATTCCCCTCTTTTCTTAAGCAAACAGTGGAATTTTAAGAAATTACACTTCCAAAGAAAAATTGTAGAACAGTTAGCGTACAAAAATAAATAATTAGCAATATTTAAAATACAGCTCACACACAAGATTGTTCTTTAAAGTTTTTCGTTATGTGACAATCCATCTTGTATATAAGTACATATATAAGTACAAGAATTCTCTCATAGGAAGTCTAAATACTTGTCCATTTATTTATACTTATATAGTATATACAATAATACATAAAATGTATTGTTTATTAGTGAATTAAACTTACCAGCTGGTCTGCCCTTGCTTCTAAGTCATTAGCAAATGACAGAAGATCAACCTTGGTAACGCTTTTATTGATCTGAAACAAGATGTGAACAGTAGGGAAAGAAAAAGAGTATGTTGTTATTGTGTATACAATTTGCACTTAACCACACCACCTACTTTTTCAATCCTTTATTTCTTTAAATGTTTATTGACCTTAACTTCTGAAGTGCTTTTACTCCAAGTTTTGTGATTCTTCTGCCCTATCACACAAAAGCAGATTTTTTTCCATTTTGCCCGTTGTTAAAGAAACATTTCATTTTATGCTTTCTTCTGACTGTGTCTCTAGTTTATTAGTCTCACCTCTGTCAAATATGCTGCAAAGTTTATCCCTTCTATTCCTGAAGAGCTAAAATTCAGAAGATTCTCCTTTCCAATTTCATCCAGTAGAATGATTTTGCTGAGGTTAATCTGAATATGTTCAATTTTAAGTGCTACATCTTCTGTATACTGAGGGAAACAAAATAAAACACAAAAGTAGTTTGCACCCAGTGAATATTCTTCTATAGGTGTCCCCCCCCACTGCCAAAAATCTAGATTTTGCTGGCTCTTCACTTCCATGAAGAAGCAGGCATTCATTTTTGCTCACATCAGTTTAATTCAATTAACTTTAACAGAACCCACCAGGTAATGTTCCTACCTTCCCTGCAGTATCCACACAGTCTAGCCATGCCATGTTATAACCTACCTATGCATCTTTCATACCAATTAATTATTTGCCTTCCATTAAATTTTAAGCAGGCTACTCCAAATAGATGTTAGTCCCTCCTAAGAAGAGACTGAGTTAAAACAGAATTCTCTTTCCCCTCCAGGAAACAGTACCCTTACAAATTTTAAGTTGTACCCCTGGCCCTAATCAAGGAAACATAAAGAATTCAGTACCTTAGCTGTGGCCAGGACAGATGCTATCTGCTGTATTGGCTACAGGACTGGATGAGATTCCTCTAAGATGTCTAGTGACGACCAAAGATGACTTGCTTATTGTTACCCAAAGTACTCCTGCACCGCACCCAAATCTAAAATGTTACCTGTCCTGTAGAGGCCGCAAAACAATGGATGAGGAATCTGGAAACCCAACTTGCCTCCCAGCCTCCACCATTAGTCTGTTACTGAAACTCAGTTTTCCCCTCTTAATGAATCTTCCCTGTTAATTTCGTACATTATTTGGGACAGGAACCGTATCTATTAAATGTGGGTACACTGCCTGGCAGAAGAGAACACAGATCCCCTAGGGGCTGCTGTAATGAAGACCACTATTACAGGCAACCCCACAATTAGTACAGGCATGTAATAAAAATGCAGTCGTGTACTACTACAGCTTAATTGAAAAGATTTTATTTTATCCCAACACCTTCCCACTGAAACCAGAACCATTCTTAGGAGCATGGTGTATCATATCCTGGATCAACATAAATCTGACTGCAGGAAGAAGAGGTCACACCAAGAAAGGCATTTATATAAAAAACAAGACTCTCCATAAACACCACAAGCAGCCTTTGCAAGATGCTAGACTTGAACCTTCTATGCAATTTTCAAAATTAAAACCAACATTATTATCAGCACCCACAAAAAAAAAAGCACATCAGAAAATGTCCCATGGCCCACCAAGACTGGTAAAGAACACCATATTCGTAAATAGATTTCTTTCTTTCAAATTAGCTTGGAGAGTTCTTCCCTCCTTGCAGGGTATATTGTATATAAAAACAAAAATCCCCTAAAACAGAGACATGATATACTGTGTTTAAGAGCAAACCCCTCTCCAGCCTTCAAAAATAATCATGCACTCATTCAAACTTTCTTTACTTACCATACTAACATTTAAAAATTCATTGATATTGAACAGTTGTTCTAGGTGAAGTGAAGTATAAATTCCTTTGTTTTCCTTGCAATCACTATAAAAATAAAAATACATATATTAGCCTAAAAACGACCTTAAGGACCAAGTATTATGAAAACGGTTAACAACATTTTCATATTCTAAGAAAATCAGCACTTTAAAAAATGTTCTGGCTATATTTTTTGATCATTCTACAAGAAAGCAAGTAATTAACAACTTCTGCTGGTCTCAAAGATGCAAAATGTTCTCTCAAGTAGTATTATTGCACCAAGACCACCTCTAATAACCCATATATAGGAGCAGAAAAATCAGAACATCTTCTGCAATGTGATTTTTGCATGTGCTTCAAATGAAGCATGGAGATACCACAAAAACAAAATGTATAAATTGAATTAAATCTTGAGCATTAACTTTAATACCTGTACACTTTTTCAAAAGTCAAGTTAATATTTGGATTTTTAAACAGGATGCCAGAAAGATAGTTTTTCCAGTGTTGATTTAGTAAGTAGGGAGTATCCAAAACCTAGGAGACAAAATTCCGTAACGTTACTATGATTCTGAGTTTTCAATTAATGAATTTATTCACATGCAAACTTTTGACACATACCTACATCTAAGCTTATTACCCACTAATGGAAATACAAGCAAAACAGTGAATTCAACTCTCTGGTGCAGAAGGCAAATATTAAAGCTCCATGTCACCAAGAAATGCTGAATCACAGAAATACTTATCTCCAAAGGAAGACAGACATGCAGTATTTACATCACAAAGGAAATTCAACCAATAAAGGATAAATGTCTCTATTTGGTGTATAAGGGCAAAGCAAACCCAGATCCAAACTCACTTGAAGTGTCCCATAAAATAAATATGCCACACAACTGACAAAACCATGGGGACTCATGGGGATTCTACTCATTATTTAATAGCTTGAATAACTTCACCTTGAATAAAGTTTTATCTTCAAAGGGCTCACAGACCAGTTTTTCTACATTTCCACCTGTGACAAAGGTGAGCACCACGACAATCATCAGCACCCAGGAGAAAAGAAAACTGAATCCAACACCACTGAAAAAGAAATAAGCTGAATAAGTTTTTGCTTTTTAAGAACAAAGTATATATACATGGGGCAAAAGTGAAGCCAACAGTTAGCAGTTGTAACAGAGATAAGAAAAACATAAAAAAAATGGTTGAAAAACTTCTGTTTTCAAGGTACGTTCTTGCCCTCTGAAACATCTTACATGTTTCAGCCCTGTAGTCTTCAGCTAAAATGAATATAAAATGCTCACATTTGCATTATGCATGCAAACTCTTTTAAGCATTAAGTTTAAGAGCCACAAAAGCCTACAATTTTCTTTTTTAAATTCAACTCTCTAGCCTTGTGCTCTCAAATGAGTTTTAGACAGATTTCAGATGCAATTTTCTCTTGCACCCAGCAGAAATTATATTAAACCACTACTGGGAACTTCCAAGAGCATCCCCAAACCTGAAGTGCCAAACCAAAGGGCTCTGAGAAAATCAAGTGTTTCTTGTCCCTTGCATGTTTTTTTTTTCTTTTCAGCAAATGCTCAAGTATACTAAAAAGCTATGAATTTCCTTTGTATTTGCAATTATCTGTTCCCAGTTTTTGCAGTTTCCAAATGGCCTTACTAAGAAATTCACTAGCTGTAATTTACTCACCTTAAAACAGCAGATTCAGAGGTTTTATCCTTCAGCTATGATACTTAACGAAAGAGCAACCAAAAATCCCCAAGTCCCTCAGCAGAAGTACATAAGAACAATACTTATTTTTGTTCTTTTTTTCAGCACATATACATAGGTAACAAACTAAATTCTTTCCATATCTATCCATCTATATGTCCTTCAAAATCAATAAAACCAACCTTCTACAGACACCAATAAGTGAAACTTACGCCATAAGAAAGTTTCCCCCAGTGTTGGAGATGCAGCCTCTGGTGGTTGGAGAAGCGTGTTTATCATAACCACAGGTGCCACACAGCAATCCAAGATAGTAAAAGACCAGAATGAGGACCACCATGCAGCACAGGATGAGACAACCCAGCCACCTAAAGAATAAAAACCAAAGTGCTTTGTTAATAGAATGTAAAGAACACACCAGAGACCTGCAGATTACTTCAGGCAATACCATATTCCCAACTGGCCCACTTGTGGTTTTGTTTGAGCAACACATGCTAGCAACGAAAAAATGCTTTTCCTACACTAGCATGTATTTTGGGCCGAACATGATCACTGTTGGATTATAAACAGCTGCTGCTGAAGAGCTGGGGAACAAACATCACAAGAACAAGGTGTTTCCAACCTCAGTTACTCCAGGTTGCTCCAAGCAAACTGACACAGAGGAGGCAGATGGTCAAACAGTAATTTATTCAAGAAGCAACTGAGAAATTTATGAATGTGGATTGGTCATGTAATTGTAATTAACTGTATATAAGGCTATTAAAACCTAAGGCTTTGCTTGTCTGCACTGGAATGCTTTCAATGTACGGAGCAGGTAACAGAACTCCATCATGGGAAAGATCTTGGATAGGAATTGAACTTTCATTTTTATTAATTAAATCACATTTAATTATTTGTTACACAAGTACCAGTTCTATATGCCCACGTATTTGGAGCACATCCATTTATTCATGTTTTATATCTCATTCTAGCCTTTCATCCTCTACCAATTCCCTCTGCTCTTCCTTTTCCCCTGTTATCACTTCTCCCAGCTTATATTTCTTAAGTTCCCTTTTCTTCTCTCTATACCTTTGTAGAGAGAAAGCAGGAACAAGAAAAATCAGAAAAGGGAATACCGTAATGAATACGCACAGCCAATAAAGAAAAACATTAATGCTGACAGGTACATTCATAAAAGAATACTTAGTAAGAACCACAGAAAATGCACCTGTAATCATGAAAGGGATGAACAGAAAGTAATTTGGACAGCCACAAGCTACTTGGTTTCATTTGTACTTGAAGTACTACTAGTTTAGGTTTGACAAGAATGGGTATTTCAGTGTCATGCAGATAAGATATTTTGCCACTTTTTTGAACCTAAATAAAAGATTAACATATACACACTGTAGCAGAATGAAGCAATATATTTATTTGACTAAATGCAATCTGAGCTTCAAAGAAAACATTGCTAAATTTGTCAAATTAGGCTCACTACAAAAAGTGCCAGATAAGGAATGGCCTAAAGGTAACATTAAAAGTAAGGTTCTTAAAGTTCAGACTTCTGCTTACTTTTATTAACCACTGTATTAAAGCCATTACCGCAGTTATTCTGTAACAGAGAAACTGATTATGACACAAAGATAGAAACAATTATCAAATTATAGGATCAATTGAAATGTCAAAATGTAGGGAGAGCATAGGATGAGCTTGAGGACTGAAATGACTAAATGTGGACAAAGTTAAATGGTATGAAAAGAAAAGCCTTATGCTTCAAAATATGAGATTATTGATCAATTATAGGCATCACACAAGCCCCAAATAGGAAGAATATGGTTTCTTCAAGGTACATTCAACCCATGCATTCACAAGGAGAAGTAATACACCAGTAGGAACAAGCAAGGGTGCGCAAGGATTTACAAGGTGCAAAGCAGAATCCCTGCTACTCCTCCTCCGCGGTAGGAAGGGGGCAATAAAAAGGGATTCACTTCAAAGTCTCTCCAGTCACATGCTCTCAGCCACTTACCCTGCAACTCAGCAAAACCAAGACCTAAATAAGAAGTCACTCAGACACTGTGAAACAATCCATTCCTTTACACATTACGTCTTCAATGTCCACCTAGGTATATCCTTCCTGAAAAAGACCTGAAGACCTAGTGGAAACTACCTCTTGCTCTGAAGTGGAACAGCACCCAGTTGTTGATTAGCTGCAGTTTTGGCTTTTACCAAAACACCAGTAACAAACAATTGCCTTACAGCATATTTGTTTCACTGTGTTTATCATTAATAGTTTAATTACCTTTACAGAACATTAAAATATTAAAGTATTAACAACAGGTAGCACCTCACTACTGCCTTATTTCCTGTACATACCTGTAGAAATCATACTGCTCCACTACTGGAAAATAATCTTGAACATATGCTTCACTCTGTGTAAGATATATTGTCAAATCTGCTAAAATCTTCTGAACAGGGAGTGTTTTTGTGAAGGTAGTGATATTTGAACCAATTGATTCCAGCAAATTTTTGATATCTAAAAGAAAAAAAACCATATTGCACCATTACAGATTCATAGAAGAAATTTATATTCCACATATGCATTATAAAATGGTAATAAGCCATTTGCCACATGTAACAAGCAAGCCATGAAGACAAGCGTGAGGAAGAGACAAGCAGGCAACAAAAACTTCAAAGTAACACAATGGCATTTTAAAACACACACTTTTAGCATTCAGTTTAATGATGAAAGATGTAGATGTCAAGCCAGAATTCTCTTTCCTTTTGTTATAAGGAATGTGTCACTTTCTATCTAGCCAGCTTATATGTTGCTTTTCATGCAATATTGCAAAAGGTAACACTAAGCAAGATAATTAGCCACTAAGTTTAAGAAGGAGAAGATCAATATCTATTTAAAACTCCATCCCTTGGGAATACAACACTGTGGAAGAAATTAGACTGCTTATATTGAGAATCTATACCAGTTATTTTCAATCTTATTAAAAAAGATCACTTAAATTCATTCCGATGAGTTAGCAACACTCTTCAGATAATGACCACTTAAAGCCATTTTTCCCCTCAAATTATGTACAAACATGCTATCTTATACTTACACACTACTTAGATACACGAAGACATGATTAGTTCACTTATTACACATCACCTATTTGTAAAATGCAGTTTCTGTTCACTCTTGCCCTTCTTTCAGCTTGGAATATAGTTGAAACAGCAGGATGTATAACTATAGGCTGCTATTTGGTAGTAGGCAACACCTTCCTCTTTCTCAAACAAGAACTGAGCAAGTTTCTGGATGTTTGTTTTGTTGTTTACTTTTCTAAATTCAACCAGGTACCAAAACACTCTTCTTTTAAAAGTTTACAAATAAATGCATTTTTTTTTGCTGTAAACCTATTTTTTCATTTGCTTTGTAACTCAAACTCAGTTTTTATAAAAAAAAACCACCTTGACAACTTATAAATAGATTAATTAAGATGGCTTGTCTGTGTTCAGGCATATCAGCAGATACTGAAAATTGAGTAAATCTGCACTAGATATCCTAATGAAATGCATAACATCAATTTTAGAACACTGGCTCATTTTAGGGAAGTTCACACAGCATGCTATGCTTGTATACATACTGTGTTTCAATTTGCCTGGGAGGGAAAAAAAAAAAAAAGAAAAAGAAAAACTTACAAGGAACAGCTGTTAATATAATGCAGAACGGGTCCACAGTGCAAGAACAAAAGTTAAAACAGGTTAGTATACATACACTATACTACATTTTATTCAAATGTCAGGTGTCCAGGTATTGTCAAAGAATAACAGTGTAAAGCCCAAGTAACAAAACAACTAAGATAGACGTTTAAATTATCCTTCAGGTGTATTTTTACCTCCCCTTTGCCATTCACTACATTTTAACACAGCAGCAGGCAGGTTCAGTTTTTAACATCACACTACTAAACACATCATAGGCACGTTGGTCAAGGAAAATTAGCTTTTCAACCAAATAAAGATAAAGTGTGCAGTTGTGATCCCAAAATTTCTCATTACTTGAGCAGTAAACCCCCTATCAAATAAAACTCCTCCATAAAATACCATATGGCCTATTTTTAGATTTAATTTTGTGTCTTCACTACTACACGGTTGCTTTCTATGAGTTTTTTTGTGGCACCAAATTAAAAAAAAATTGTTAACTTCTACATTGCCATTTTTAATTATCTTTAGCCCAGAAAATATACTATCAATAAAAGAAAACAAGAACATCAGTAAGTGATACAAAACCATCAATATTAAACAATCAAAGTGAAAACATCGTTTGTCCTCACCTGATAAAATGTTCCTGGTTTGATTCACCACTAAATCTGGAGTATCATTAAATGCTGCATAACCCTAAGAATAAAAGTTGAAAAAATTATAAGAAATTTCTATTGTCAAATTACTTGCATTTTTTTTCTTTTATAGAAGGAGTAACAGTATACACATGCTAAAATGTATGTGTCAATACTATGAAAAATATATTTTTATCACTGCACATTAGAAAAGGTCAAAGCAAAACAGGAACTCAAGTATATTTCAGATTCAGTTTGCTCTCTGGGATATTCCTTGAAAAAAAAAATTTAGAAAATCTAGATTGAAATATACATGCATCAGTCACAATAATCTCAAACTTTATAGTACTGTTACCTGTCAGATCTAACTCACGTAAAACTGAGAATACACACGTGAAGACTCACTAAGTAGAAGGACTTACCGCATACCGAACACCTCCTCTCTGCAAGCCTGTGCCTTCCTAACCTGAAATGCATGTCACACAACCATGGAATCCAACTGCCACTAAAGACACTGCAACGCTTTCTTCAGTGAGAAGGGGAAAGCAAGGGTCTAAACCAGGGGAACCAAGCTCAGTAGCTCAACCGGACTGAAAGCAGCAGCCACTGCAGCAGATGCTTGAAGTCTTACTTCTTGCAGGCATGGTCACTTCAGAAGCAGGCAGAGGTCTAACCTACACACAGCCTATGGTTTCAGAAAGCGCCTTCCATTCCTCACGAACATTTTCTGATTGCTAGATTTTTAAACTGCTCAAGCTAAGCCATTTTTTTTCTAGATGAAAATCATCGTGTTTTGTGGATAGTCTTGCAAGAATACTATTAGTAATTCCATTAGGTCCATTGCACCAGATTTAATAACAAATATACACATAAAGAATTTGAAAGGCATATTTCAAAATAGCTGGAATACAATAAAATTAATTAGGACAGCATGGATTTTTTCTTTAATTTGAACCAAAAGATATAGAACATGCTAGTGGATCCATATTTCTGCTTTTTTGTTTTTTAATGATTGTCTTTTCAGGCAGACAATTAGCAATACTTCTTAATCTGTAGTATCCTGGAGACAAAAAGCACTACATTCATACTTTCAAATATTAAATCTTGGCCAAACAATGGAATAAGGAGAGATACCCGCCATGAGGCAGGATGAGGTGGGAAAAAGACAATTCTGCTTGAAAAAGTCAAAGGAAAAAAACAAGTGATACACAAGTACCCCGGTTTAATTAACAGTTTACAAGCCTGCCAAGAAACATACCTTTTGAACCAGACTAGAAAGGTCTGTTTTTAGAACATCATTGACCTTCGCAAGCTGTGAACTCACTCCTGGCAACTAGGAAGCAAAAAGCATTCTTGAGTCACATCGAAGTAGTAGTCTTGCTAATTTACTAAATATTTCAAAGGCAGGAGAGAGGGTAAATAAACTGGAAAGATGTTTTGTAGTAGATTCTTTCTAGCAAACTTGTACAAAAGCAAAGCTTAATCTCAGCATTTTTGCAAGGGCAGATTACTTCACTGCCTGGGCACTGCAAGCACTTTAATGTAGCTGCTTGACACACATTTTATTCTTTCCTACACAGATGAAAACAGTGACTGGAATTACCCAGAAACACAATAAGGAAAGGTGACTTATCTCACAAGTGACAGCACTCACTGAGCCATTAAGTTGCAGAGATACTGCTGGGCTTATTCAAGGCAATCACACTGTAAGAATCTGAAAAATATTCTCTTACCCCACTAAAATTGGCATTGATGTTCAACTGATGTAATGAATTCCTGATGATATTGCAAGTGGAGGCAGCCTGAGCTGCAGAGCATGCAGAATCATTGAGGGTGTTGCTTAGATGCATTTTAACATCTGTCAAGTTTGCATGAAGCCTCTCTGTTCCCTCCTGCAAAACCTCTACAGAGACACTCACATTTTCTAGTGCTTCCTTTGTTTCTCTGATGGCTGCAAAGATGTGAAGTTTAAAAAAAAAAAACAAAACACTTTAATTAGAAACCAGTCTATAGATACAGTTATGAAGAGAAAGAGCACATGTAAATGCTATGACATTCTCAACAACACTGATTTAAATAACCCTGCTTCCCCTCCAGAAAAACCCTCTAGCACAGAATATGTATTTATGGCGCACAAAAATACACAAGTTATGCCTTCCTACAAACAAATTAATGTGCTCAGGCTACTTTTATTGAGATTCTATCCATCTCCCAGATTACTCTTTTCTACCCTTTCCCTACCTCTCCTTACTCAAGTGGTTTCAGTAAAGAACTTTAACACTTGGTCATTAGGTATCAAAAGAAAGCCCATGTCCACAAAACTGTATTTTCAGTATTTTTTTATAATCCAACTCACAAATTATGTAGCTGCAAGAAAGGGAAAGAGACTATGTTGCATCAGTCAAGCATCATGAGTGCGCAATGCTGTCTGGCTTTAGGTTTCATCCCAATCACACCAAACAAACCACTGATCAGATGTTTAATAGACAAAAAACCCACACAGATACAACTAAAAATACACAAGTCACAAAAATAAAGTGCACTTCACACAACACAAGGTTTTATCATGTTTTTTTACCTTTGATAGCCCTTTCCACTTTGACTTCAAGACAAGTAAGAGAAATAAAGCAAAAAAGGAGAATGATGACGAGTGAATGAAAAAGAATTCATGGATAGAAAAACCAGAGTGACTCAAGTTCATGGGTGTCTTTCACTTTGTGCTATTAGCTGTACCTGATTTTCTCTATAAACAGTACCTAATTCCTTATACAGAAAATGTAATAAAAGAGTACTTTCTTTAAATGGAGACAGAACTAGGCATGAGCAATGCTTAACTCAAAGAGACTGAAGAAATGATGGTTAGCAAAGCTTGGGAGTGTACAGGATGAGGCCATTGTATGTCTAAGACTAACCTGCAAAGACCTATGGACAGCTCTTAAAGCACAGCTTTCCTAATCTCCCTTATATTCAATGGAAAGGAACAACAAGCTGGAGCAGGGAATTTGGATTTCATCTCTCTTCAATGATGCTGAAACTAGGTATCAACAATACCACATAAATCTTGGTTTAGTTTATAAATGTATTTATACATTTTAAAATATCTGAAGTCTTCAGTTTAAAAGAAACATTGAGGCACGTAGAAAAATGGTAAGTTGAACCATGTTACTGCATAAAGCCATCCCATACTGCGCACTAGAAAGATGATGCCTGTTTTACCACAGCAACAGAACATTAATACAATGATATGTACATCTTTACCTCCTGCCATTGTCAGAGCTGCATCAAGTGCAGGGCGTACTTCTTTTCCCAGCTGTTCTTGAACTCTATTTCCAAGCAAGGGTCCTACATCTATATGTGTGGACAGATAAAAATACCCATTACACACTAGTTCAATTTAAACAACCTCTTAGTATAGGCGCTGTCAGACTCTTAAGTTAAAGTATACCTATAAGATTAAAATTTCTCTAAGTCCTGACAGCGAGAACTTAATGACAGAAGATAACGCAGGTACACAGTTCTCCTTTAGCTAGCTATAGGCCTGTAAATTAAAGCAGTGAATCAAAATGTGACTGAGAACATTCACTAGCACATAACTATATAGGTAAAGACACAACACTTCTCCAAAATATGTGGTTTATTGCATTTACTACTTTTTTGGAAACAGGTATTTTTTTTCACCATCTATCTCAAAAGAGGTCTGGACAGCAATGTTGTGTCATACTCTTTCACTACACACCGTTTTCATAGTGCAAGAGAATCTAGAAAATGGATTATTTTCCTTTCTCCTGTTCCTCATGTACCCAGCAATGTCAAGGTCACCCACAGCCCAGACCTGTCAGCCATCTCCGCTGAAATCCCGTAAGCGTGTCAGGCACCTGTCTCCGGTCCCTGACCCCTCGTGCAGTGCACCTGGCACCCCTGCTCAGGGCTGGTTTCGCGCTTACCCTACAGCTATCCCCACCTCCAAACAGACAGACGCTGAGCAGAGTTCGGTGAAGCATTTTAATGTAACATATCCTTTAGGTAGTTTCTGGGTCCCCTCCATTTGCAGATCACGGTAAACAGCTTTTTGAGTGTTTTGTTCTTGATGAGATGGGAATACTGCATGCTACAGAAGCATCCATTACTGTCAACACTGCCAGGTCTGGCTTGGGATGAGAATTTTTATCAAGCAGAAAACACTTCTCAGCATTTCCTTAGGGTGGGCAAACTGAACTCATCTACACTTCTCTCCAAATTTATGGTACTGATTCCCTTAGAATGAATTTTTTTGCCCCCAGGTGTCACATACTTAATTCTGGTATTTCAAGAAAATAAAAGCTATCTTTATTTATTGATGAGCACTCTCATCACAAATCCAGTTCGTTTTCTGTTAACATATTAAATTAGCATTGAGAACAAGTAAATATTTAATTTGAAATTTCAGTTTGGAGCGCCTGGTAAGCTACAAGCTAGCACTTGAAATGCAGGTGTCAATTCATTATTATTATAGACTTAAAGATGACACACACCTTTTAGACAAGAGTGTTTCTGCCCAGAATTAAGTTGCAAGACTATTGTTGCTCCTTGTTTCACAAGAACATTCAATGTGCATTAGTAGCCTCACAGAGACAAGACATACTGACCCTGGGTCATGCCAAGCTGGCTGCATTGAGGACTACCTTAAAAATACATTTTAAACCTAGACAGAAGCATGGATTCTGGGTAAAATAAATCAGTTTAGGATAAGTGGCATGCTGCCACATTTGCATAGTTTGATCCCAGCAACAATCCTTGGTTTTTTGGTATTTCTGTATTTCACTTCAGTCTGAAATGCAGATCTGAACACATTTATCAACACCTGCTAAGAAGACATCTTGAATTATAATCTGCACTGTATTTGGTCAGCCCTTTCTGTTATCTGTTTTGGAAAGCAATGCTTAAATTAAAAACAAAAGTCAGTCATTTGGTTGTTTCTGTTTACTGAGATCTTTAAAAGATAACGCCTCGCACTTTAACTGTGCTGAAGGGGAAAGGGCAGCTGTTGTATTTCAATTTTATCTCCTGCTCTTCAACTGCTCATTCTGAAATGGCAAATACGTTAAGCAGCTTTAGAAAGAAGATAAGCTTATACCTCAACTTCTAGCTGAGTAGAGGACAAAGGTGTAACAACAAAAATAAACAAATACAGAGCTCTCTCACTCACTGGAACCATCAAAACAGCTGGCAGCTCTGTTCCTTGACATTTGGCTCCACATTAAAAACCA
This sequence comes from Falco peregrinus, assembly GCF_023634155.1. NCBI lineage: Eukaryota > Metazoa > Chordata > Aves > Falconiformes > Falconidae > Falco > Falco peregrinus. The sequence continues at coordinate 449,144 of NC_073722.1, forward strand.
GGGAACAATATTCTGAAAAAGCCTTGAATATTAGTGGTTATTGAACTATAAAAAGGAAAATAAAATACTAGCCTGACTTATGGTATACAGTATTTAAGAAAATACTTCTATTTCAGGAAATAATATGCATTATACCAGCTCCAAGACATTTTATGTGAAATTAATTTCAGGTTTTAGTCTCATTTACCACTGACAACAGCACTTGTTTGAAAACCATATTCTCATAAAGAAAATTTCATTTTGCATTATGAGCTATTGACATCATCTTATTCAAGTCTTTAAATACACATTGCTAACCCTCTTTAAATCAAAGTACTTACTATTTAGGTCAGAGAGTGCTTTATCCTTAGTTGTGTTGTACTGGCTCACCAAGTAGTCAATTTGCTGAAAAGAAGATGATAAAATAACTATTAAAACAACTGGAAAAAAGTTATGCTTTTAAATAATGAGTCAAACTGCCTCTTTGAAGCAATCAAAACACTTGTGCAAACCCCCAAAATCCTGGCACTCTACTGTTTTCAGTTAACTAAGTATTTAAAAAACTTCCTTGGCAGAACTGCATGTAATAAAAGATGTGTTTATTTGGGAAAACTACTTAACTAGAACATCACTGGAGTAAATGATTCCACTGAAAAGTGTTAAGTAGCAGGAACTCTGGCCTTATGAAGGCCTCAAGTCAGTCAGGCCAATAAGGTTTTGCACATCATCATCTCTGTTATTTGATTTTCTAGTGGCATTAGCTCCTCCTTCGTGAAGAGACATGCGCAAGACGACAGGGTGGTAATTTGGAAACGATTGACCACCAGACTGGCTTGTACCTGGGCAGCCCCTCAGAGCTTCTCTTTCGGAAAGGAGCTGGCTGCTCTGACTTAATGCAAATGGTTTTCCTTAACCCCAGGTAGGTTTGGCCCAGTCACAACCTGAGCTCTACCAAGACACCATTAAAACCTGGTTACCAGTGGATGCGGAGTTTGGACAAAAGGCTACCAAAGAGCCATCCCAAGTGGAAATCTTACCATACTAGTTTTGAAAAGACATTAACCACCTTTACTGATTTCTGCACATTTAAAATGGTGCATTACGAATCCTACCCCAACTGAGCTTAAGTAATGTAAAAGTTAACACACTTGACAAATGGGTTTCCGAGTTTAAATGTGACTCAAATGTGTACCAAAGCGTATCTGGCTTGCAGTCTCAAACTTTCTGTTGAGTAACGAAAAAAACCCGAACAGACAAAAAACCACCCTCAAACCAACATATTGATCATACAGCACTGGATGTAATTAAATGATAAAGTATGAGGCAGAGCTCATTTTTCTAAAAAAAAAAGTGGAAAAAAAACCCCAAAACAACAAACCTGAGAATCGCTTACTAAAGGCAGCTGCAGGTATATTTTTTGTTTATTTCTTTTGTCTTCCTAGGCTAACCTAAGGACTAAAATGTTGCAGAGCTACAGGTTTTGCATTGTCTCCAGCAATGTCACAGACAAAAGGCGATTCTGTGTAACTAATAGTGTTATCGCTCAATACTCGGTCTGCAAATCTTCTATGACATGGACACTTAACATGTGACTTCTTTTTATAAATCCTCTTATATGCTGTATACCTCATACTGATGAGTCAAGGACACCAGTTAGGATTTCAGAGCTTTATAGCCAAATAGTTGTATTCTACAACTTTTTCAAGAAGCTGACATCCTTCTCCTATCCTCAAGAAATTCTTACAAACATGTGTGTATACATGATACTCACGTACCTTCTCTGACAAAATTACTTAAAAGATATAACTGGTGACTGCATCATTAAGTAGCAAGTGTAAAAAGAAAAATAATGCTGCCTAGAAACTAAAAACCTGCTACCTAAGTGAGACTTTGAGGAACCCCTGGCACAAGTGTTCAAATCCTGACACTTAAATTCAGTAATTCAGGTGTTTATTAACTTTTTTAGCTAGTGTCTGTGGTTTTTTTACCTATTAAGATAGTTAGTTCTACATAACAGATTTTCTGTTCCGACATTTCTTGTCATCGCTCAATGTACTGCGAAGGGGAGTCTAGTGGTTTCTGAATGCAACTGGATTGCATCTTTCTGTGCCTGAGTCAGTTCCAAACTGACAAAAAGGCACTCTGCTTCAAGAAAGAAATTGTTGGCATGGTGTCCACTTCCTGCCACATATGTTCATCACCAGACTGTCACAACACCATGAGCAAATGATTAATTCTATAGGGAACAACTCCAGCTAGGGAAACATTTAAAGGCACCACCCAGATGTCTCCTGTTTGAGAACAGCCCAGAGTTACTGTGACTGTGATGCTACCACACTCACGGATCCCTCCTGTTTCCAATTTATCAGTCACATGGAAGTAAAACAGATTAATTAAATGTAATTAATTAAAATTAATGAAAGCCAAGGTAATAGGACTGTCGGGCTTTTTTTTCCCTCCTAATCCATTAAGAATTGACATTTGTACATGGCAAAGTTTAAAATCTTCCTTACTAGCATTTCCCCCCCCATGCAAAAAAGATACGTAGAGGGCTCCTTTCCAGACTCTAAGGAAAGCTTGAGAGTGGAAAGAAAAGAATCTTTCCTGTTTATTATGGCACAGTATGACCCTGGTTTAAAGAAAAAACAGTAAAAATACTTGTGGAAAAGAAGTTACTGTAGCTCAGTCCCAGAGCACATAACAAGTCCAAAATACAAGGAAACAGGAAAGAGAAACACAGAATCCACATTCTCATGAAAAACCTTCTTTCCCTTTTTTGTATGTATTCCTTTTAAAAACATATTTTTTCCAAACGATTCACCTTCTGCTAGCAACCTGCAGTAGTTCTGCAGAAGGAAGAGGGCCTACAAGCACCATCGCACCATACTCCAGGAGTACAGCTCAGAAGTTGCTCAAAGAATACTGATCCATCAGGATAACTCCCAAACGTTTACTGCTGTCTTACCTTGCATCATTTGTTCTACTTTGTGAGACTGACATATAAAGAATAAACAAAATACAAAAAAGTAATTTATGCCAAACAAACAACTATGTTCTGCAATATTTCTTTCTTACACTTCTTCCCTCCCACTCCCCATAAAGATAAAAATTCTTTACCGCTGGAGTGTCGTTAAGGAAAATTTTCAGATCTTTAAAGTTACTGTTAACCAGTTTCTTTGCTCCTCGGACTTGGTTAGTTAAATGCTGGTTGGCAGCATAAGCACAGAGCACTCCAACACTATAAAAAATACAGGTAATTATTATTGTAAACGACCATTCTGACATAAAATAGATACAAAAAATTACAGCTAAAAAAGGTCAACTTTATCACAATAAACACTTCCATAAATTCACACATTCTCTTTTTCTTTCTGCAAGTTCTCACTACTCATTCAAAAAACAGAAAGGAGAAAGCAATGTTAACCTGAAGTCTTCAGAAGTTACTAAAGCACAACTACTTATCCATTTGCATTGATACTGTCAGAAGATGTATATAGCCCAGGTAAATTGTACCAGACTTAGAAACGTTAGGCTTTTTTACAAGTATTATTAACCTTGACACAGCTACCAGCAAACGTGCATAAGTTAACAGTGAAAAGAAATATTTTACATTTGAAAATGTCAGCAACATTTACTGCTAATGGCCCAATTTATTTACATAATTACAAGGATCTTTTAAAAGCACACGAATAGTCCCTGTTAACACTAAAATAATATATAGGCATTTCCTGATACTAAGCCAAAAGGTAGCGAGTTAGACTTCCAGTCAGCACTGCTGCTGATTTTCTATTTGATCATACCCCACTGTAAAATTCTAATTACAATATGACAGATCTGCACAAACAGTAAGTAAAAAGGCAATTAGAAGTCCCGTGAGAGGCTTCAAAAGCTGTCTTAGCATATATCACCCTTACGTTTCTTTGTTTAGTTTAGATGTAAAATAGACTTAAACAGAAGGATGACAAGCACTTGACAAGCAGACTCCAATGACTAACTCTTCAATACAGTTTCTTGATGATGCTTATAGAAAGTGGTGGAAACTTCAGTAGATGACCTGATAAGAGAAACTGGTGAAGAAACTAGAACTGATAGGAGAATTAGACAACATGTACATTTTCACACAGACAATGGCTTCCACACTGGCCAGTTTTCTTTGCCAACAGACAAATGGCAACTTGCATCCATAACTGTGTGGCCAGCAGGACTCGGGAAGTGACTGTCCCTCTGTACTCAGCACTGGTGAGGCCGCACCTTGAATACTGTGTTCAGTTGTGGGCCCCTCACTGCAAGACAGACATGGAGGTGCTGGAAGGCGTCCAGAGGTGGGCAATGAAGCTGGTGAAGGGTCTAGAGAACAAGTCTTATGAGGAGCAGCTGAGGGAACTGGCGTCATTTAGCCTGAAGAAAAGGAGGCTCAGGGGGGACCTTCTCACTGTCTACAACCACCCAAAAGGAGGCTGTAGCAAGGTGGGGGTCAGTCTCTTCTCCCAAGTAACAAGTAATAGGATAAGAGAAAATGGCCTCAAGTTGTGCCAGGGGAGGTTTCGATTGGATATTAGGAAAAAATTCTTCCCTAAAAGGGCTGTGAAGCACTGGAACAGGCAGCCCAGGGAAGTGGTGGAGTCACCATCCTTGGAGGTATCTAAAAGACACGTAGACATGACACTTGGGGACGTGGTTTAGTGGTGGACTTGGTAAACGTTGGGTTTACGGTAGGACTGTATGATCTTAAAGGTCTTTCCCAATATAAACGATTCTATGATTCACTTTTTTTTTGTAAACATCTCTTGGTCACAACAGCTAACCTTTCAGACAAATACCAGAAAAATCAAGTAAGCATTAGAGCGGTAGTAGCCTCAAAGGCAGCTCACTACAAACCCACTTGATGGGCTAAGCTAAGCACTAACCTTCCGCAGGTTTAACTGGCGGACAGCACAGATCCACTCAACACCGGCTCAATACAGCCTCAAAGGGCAAGCACCGCCCAGGGGCTGCATCTGGGTGCATCACAAGCAGTTGCTGGATGGCACATTGGGTCAGTCCCGTACTGCGCATTACAGCACATCAGCTCAACACTGGAGAGGCAGGTAGTACCCTGAAAGGTCACTGTGGACATCCGCACAAAAGGGAGTCACTAACACCAATGGTATTGCGCTCCACCCAGACTGTCAAACTTCCTGAGTTGGGGTGTCAAGACAGCCTAAATACTATTTTTAAGTAAGACTTAGAGAAATACTGTAACGGGCTTCTGATGGGGCAAAATATACAGGGTAAGAATAATTCTTACTGCAAAAAAACGTGTGTTCAAAGGAAGCCATAATACAACCAGATAAATGAGAAATGGGATGGTGGAGAGCAAATGGGTACTTAAACCAACATGATTTGCATATCCTGGCAAGACAGAAGCGAACACCCTGATGATGCATGTCTCCTCTTATCAGTGATCCAAAACCAAGCCTTCAACTTTATTTTGCTTTTCCTATTTTAGCCTTCCCAAACAACGTAAAGGCTTGTTCTCCTGGTAAAACTAGTCTCAAGTACAAGAATCTCTTCTGCCCTGACAAATACTCTCAGTAGGAAAATTCTGATTTCAGAGCATGATACAGAGAGATGGCAAGACTATATGCTACAGGTGCTGGTCTACTACAAATGCTTCAATAACATTTTTCTCAACATCCAAGAATATTCATAACAGGATAACAGAGTCTGACAAAGCGGTTGCTTCCCTAGCCAAAATTTCACAGCTATGTCTTCAAAACTGGCAATTAACTATCTTCCCAGAAGTCATTAATGAATGAAGGGACACCAAAATTTATCTTGCTATTTACTTAACTAACAGCAAATGACATAGTTGTATTTCCACTACAAAAAACATTTGAGCAGCCATTACCATCAGCTACCCCCCATGGGTAGCTCAGAATGCATAAAAATCCCAAACCATTTGATGATTCTAAAATGAAACCAGTTACTTTGCTTATCATAGACACATGCAATGTATTACTTCTTTTCACTCTACAGTGATGGTAATTGTGGGTTTTTTTAAATCAGAAGATGAACTATCTCAATTTTTCCTGATAAACAAGCATTTATATGTCACTATGAGGTTTGGAGTTTATCACGTCCTTGTTCTTTGGACAGCCAGCGTTTTTATGTCTTTTCAATATTATGCTTCCAGAGCAGAAAGGTCAACTGGAAGCTAACAAAACAGTACTTTGTAAGATATGAGCATGATAGTTTTTCTCTTCATCTCCTAAAGGGAAGGAGTGGGAGGAAACAAGATAGCAGAGATGCTGTAAGCAGACAAGGCACTCAGAACAATTGTGACTACATTCTGAATGTAACTAAAACACACAACATGAGAGAGGATAAAAATAAATCTATTTAACATGTAACTGAGGCTGGAGTCAACATTCAATAAAAGGCTACAAGGAGAAAGTCATAAAGCAGGAATGAAAAGGACATGCCTTTTCTACATTCTCTAACAGATTAGAGAATTGTTTAAACAGTCTCTTCAGGAATCAGATATTCCACCCTCAATTTCTTATCAGGTTTCACAGATATAAATGTTACTAATCCAGCTGCAGTGGGGGACCGAAGCTTCTCCTTTAGCTGTGTTTGCAAAAAATCCCAAGTCACAGAATAGAAAACTTGAACAGATTTACATATTGTAAGAATCTTACCTTCCTCACTACTAACTAACAAATTTAAGAAAATAACAGGCTAGAAACTTCTGTAACAACTTTTTCACCAGATGCCAAGTACCATTCCCTTCCTTCGGACTTGGCTTTCCCTAGCCTCATACATAACGACATCCACAACTTCACAAAACTTACAACACAACCTCTCTTGGAAGGACAGAAAACTGACTATGTGTTTTTCTATCCAATAGCCAGGACACCTTCTATCACCAGTATTAAATTTGGTACTGTGATGTATCAGGATATTTTTCTAAAGAAATCAAGTGTCCCTTCCTTGACTTTACAATTTAGAACTTAATGAAATCACATTTCTTTCCCAAAGAAAACATATGTTTGCCTAAGCTTGCAGATGACTAGGAAATCAGATTTAATAGCAGGTCTCTGATCCTGAATTCGAGTTAACCTTTGCAGAAAAGCACATAATTTTTTGATGATAAATTTGGAATATCAAAAAATCAAATTACTCAGCTATATATTTGATAGATTATTTCTACATCCTATGCCCTTTAGCAATAGAATCCTACTTTGTAGGACAACATTCATACAGAAAAACTGCAAATTACCAAAAACACCAGATGTGTTCTTGGTTCAATCTACCAAAAGAAGTATTTCAAATGCATCAAACAAATGCACGTACTGGAAAATTACACACTGAAGGCCTATTTAAGATAAACAACAGGGTATGTAATCACAAGTCTTCTGAATGGTCTCTTGTACCTTTCCTTGAGGAAAGCATACTTCCCACATGCACCCCACCTTCAGAGAGCAGATCTAGGTAGAGTGGTTTGTGGGTTTTTTTTTTTAATTAAAAAAAAAAAATCTGTCATCTTTAATTCCTTTACACATGATTCCAGTAAGCTTAGTATTGACTTCATCCTAATTACCAGAGGACCCTATCAATGGAAAAGTGAGAAGAAATGTTCCTTGAGATTAAAATCTACTAGCTGAAATCTTCTAAAATCTGTATTAACTGCATATATATGTCAGTGTGAACTTGCATGCTGACACACAGAAAAGCCATTCCCCACCCTTTACTAGAGTTTTCAAGAGATGTCACCTATATACACAATCTACTGCAACCTCCACATTCAGAGTCTTTCCCCTACTAATACTCTCTACTATGCATTTGACCTGTCCTGCCCAGCCAAGGAAATACAGTTTGAACCCATCTTTCCATACCAAGGACTGGAAAAAATAAAAAGTTTAATGAAAAAGAAATAATTCTCATGCTTCCTACTTTCAAAGTTCTGATCATTTGACTGTGTGAATCCCATAATGTCTGGCATTGCAAGGGAAAGGGACAGGAGGATGCAGAATGTACACTTAAATAGTAATCCTGAAGAAGTCCATCACCTAGAAAACCTTCCCATTCCCCCCATCAGCTGTCTGCATGTACCTTCCACTGGACAGCCTTAATTTAAAGCAAAGCTCCACTGGCAGAGGTGCAGGTTCGAGGCACTCTGACGGATGCGTGTCTTGCTAAATGCATCTCCTGAAGCAGCACACTAGTTGGGGTGAAGAAGTCTACAGCATTCCAGTCACCTGGCAAGGGTTTGGGGGGGACATTCCCAAAGGAGGCCCCTGATGCTCCACGACCTTTACCCAAAAAATGAGAGGATCCACCTTAACAATTTAATGTTGCATCTTGATGTAATCCTGTATTAGCAGAGATCATTCAAGTTTTTGTTCTTTTGGCTCTGTTTGCAAGTAGCCATAAGCATTTTACTTGAACAGGATGAACCTTTTGATTATTGTCATAGCATATGTATTCAGCTGTGGCACATTCCTTGAGAAGTGTGATTTTGGAAGAACAACTACAGGTAAATCTTCCACCTAATATGAAATTCTATGGCAACTTGGGGGAAAAAGTAGAGAATAGTCCACAAGGAGACAGCCTGCATACAATACAAGAAATAAACAGTTTTAAGTAAATCTCAGGCTTTCTCGGGGGGTTCTTTTGGGTTTTTTTGGGGGGTGGGGTGGGTTTTTTTTTTGTTTTTTGGTTTTTTGGGGTTTTTTTTGTTGGGGCAATGGCTACCTGTCCTTTTGTGTTTCAGCACAGCAGCAAGCAAGTTGACATAGGCTTAAATAGATCCAGAGCACATCATCTTCTCTTCTCTTGTGAAAGAACATCCAGGAAGGGCAGCAGAATCTGCTTTGTACGGAGACCCAAGCACTCAAGCCAAGCTGGCCTAAGTAATATTTGTCTCATAAAGTCCTATCTTGCCTTGCACAGCACTCACAGCGTTAGAGACTTAGCCAGCAAGTCATAGGAGATTATCTCCACCTGTGCAAACCTGCAGACAGAGCTCACGCCAACACCTCCCTTAAATTAAGCATCTGATACTCCTGATGTCTTACAAAAAAAGGATGAGTCCGAGGCAGACTCCCTAGGCATGGAAAGCGTGTCAGTAGGGATCACTGACTTCCCAGTCATGATCTGCAAAGAATCATTTGCCAGTGCTGGGTATGCTTAATACCACAAGAATAGCTCACAGCAAACGCGCAAGATAAAGAGACCAACTGGGCAGATGATCTCCCAGTTTCTCTGCTGACAGGCAACATTCCTCAGTCATTATTACCAGAACACAGCATCCTGCAACGTGGTGTAAAGATAGCTGGCAAGGTCTGTGAGCTACCTTCAGTTTTGGCATGCTGAGAGATAATTTAATAACTTACTTTCTTTAAGGCACCATTGTACTATGGAGAACTTTTGTCCTGTCATCATGGCAGGGATGCACCTACCACCTGCAGTACCATTTGACTTTCTGGTCTTCAGGATACTGAAGTGTCACATTTGTTAGTGATGCCTGGGAGAAAAGAGCATGTTCCCACACCAGATATCAGTGTGGCCCACATTTGAGCATAGGCAAGGTCTCAATTTGTCATGAAAAGCAGTAGTAAAAAGAAAAAAAAATATTCTAGGTTATAGTGAAGTGACAAAGTAAGTCCCACCTGACTGACACAGTATAGGTCAAAAGACTTGATCTATAATCACAAAATAAGGATAGTAGGCAGGTGAAAATATGAAAAGGTTGAAGGAAAATAAAAAGCCTGAAAGCAATGTATTTTGAGAGCATCTACAGGGAAAAGTCTTGACAGTAGTCCTTTATCATCTGTTACACACCCAGCAGAGAACAAGAGTGTGCTCCTAACACCAGTAGCACCGAAGTGTCTCCAGACTCCAGGATTTCACAGTGAGTGCATGCAGGCTGTAAACAACACAGTGCCCACAAGAAAACCCATTATTCTGAACTAATGTGAAAATCAGGGGGACAGCAAATACTGAAGGAGGTCACACAACTATTTTTCTCACTGCCGCTACACTATCAAGAACAAACTAGCATTTTGTACCTCAGGTTCTCTTATGGGACGGTAACTGAACATAGGACACTATATCCTATATTCCTAAGGCTAACAAAACCTTCTGCAGCTGCCATTTTGAGACCGGTGAAAACTTCATTTGCCAAAATCGAGCTTATTTTTTTTTTGTTTCACACCTACATTCCTCTCAAGCAAGTACATAATGACCTGTGGATAGCAATGGTAGCAGCCTTTTTACAATGTAGTCACATTTTCTTTAATAATTCTGCACCTGTAGGCTAATACAGTAACATTATTTGTCACATGATACTGCAAAATTAGTGCTATACCAAGCTTCATATTGTTCTCTTTATTACACTTGCCTTATTATTAAAGAAGCAACAAAAAGAAATGTTGCAAAACAGCTCCTCTGACAGTCAGCATTTTTCTTCTGTCTTTGATGCATTTCCCCACCACAGTTGTCACAGCAACGACACATACAGAAGCAAAGTCCCACAAGAGGCAGTAACAAAATAAATAGCAATCCCAAGGCTGCGGAGACTATAAAACCGATTTCATAGTAGATAGCCTGTAATTCAGACAAAAATAGTGGTAATAGCAGATATCACATAGTAACTGCAATCAATATAGAGCAAATAATATTAATAAAAAAAAAAAACCAAAAAACAAACTACAGACTAAACCATCTACAAAGTTCCCAAGGTTAAGGACGTTCTGTATTTTGTCAATAGCTGACAACTTTTGATACAACAAAAAGATACATAACATTGTAAATACTGATAGCTAATAATTATTTACGTAGAGTATTAGCTAGGTAAACTACAGGAATGAGTGCTAAGAGAAATACGCTCACAAGAAACAAATGTGAATCAATGCAATTGAAACAGGTTAAAAATGAACACATTTGATTTCCTGGACCACAAATTTACTGTTTCTCACATCTGCTTCCAAAAAGACTCCACAAATTATCTGCAAGGCTAACTAGATCAACACTTCATTGGGGGCGGGAGGCTTGCCTTGTTCTCCTTTTTAATCAGTAATGGGCAGAAAGGTTCATATGAACCGCAAAGGGAAGCACTTCAACGGATGATCAATTGCAAATGCTTCTCCAAACTGCTGATGCTAAAACTGCTTAGGGACTGGAAAACACAAAGAAGTGGATTTTAAGCTCTCTCAGGTAAAGACATTTATTCTGCTGCTGAACAGCAGAGCACCAGCAACTAAAAGGACACTTTCAGAAGCTGGAAAGAGTGAAAGGGAACGATGCAATGCAAGAGCCTAATTAGCTTTTACTGCGGAAGCTGTGCAAGTGCCCCAGGACCAAGAAGCAGGGCCAGGCAGCCCTGGGGCCAGGCAGCCCTGGCATAGCCCCTACACAAGGCGCTGTGGCTTCAGGGGATAAGCTGGGAGCTGGCCACACTGCTTCCCACTGCTGCAAACACAAGCCAACACATTCAAAACTGGATTGGGCGGGTGTCTGTGCACAGAGCTAGACAGCACGGCATGGGCACCCCCCCCACCCCGTTTACCTTCCCTGATACATCTCTCTTCTCCTTTCCTTTCCCAATTTTAGGAGAACTAATTCTCACGCTAGTACTTTAAGCCCTCTTCTGTTTTACAAATCAGCCAGCACAAGGGCAACTTGGCAGCAAACGGATGAAATTGAGGCTGGATATAGTCCTGCAAAATAAGTTACAATTTCTCACAAGCTATCACTCATGCTCCAGTTCCAGCTTTGCTGATGCCCTTCCTCACAATCCCTAATTACCAACTGATCCAAATACGGCAATCATCACCATTAGCAGAGTTGCAAATTTCTGACCTAATTACCCATTCTAGGATAAAGCCTATTTTTTAATTTATTATTGTTATTAACTGCTGGTTAAAAGCTGTTAGCCCTTCTGAAGAATACAAACTAGATGCTTGGAAGAACTTGGCTAGATTTTGCAAAAGGATTACTGTTCTCCTTTCTAATTAGCTGAACACTTCAAAAACTATTTGACAACATAAACGATCTTAGAATAGGTTAGATGGAAAAACACTATTAAAAAAAACCATTAAAAATAGTTATGGATGTTTTAATAGTAGTAGTGCATACAGATGTGGTTAGTGTCTTTTGAAAGCTGTACATCTACCATAAAACATTACCTGAAGAGTCAGGACAACATTTTCTGGCTGTGGAAGTCAAAACAAATGAAGAATGTGTGTAATACACAGGCAGCATGCACAAAAACAAATCACGTGAATAATGAATAATTAACCATGACCAAAACAATTAACAACACAGAAACAATAACAAGAAGCAACTAAAGTAAAATAATGCACAGAAGCACCATTAAATAATTATGCAAAAAATATTTACAGTAAAATACATAGCAGATAATTTCTGGTTTCCTTGGTAAGTGAAAGGAATCTAGTATTTGTCCAAAAAATATTCCCATATTAAAACAACAACAGACCAGTTATTTTCGCACTGAGCATCTGTTTTGTATCATTCCCAACACATCTCACAGAAGAGAAGGACAGGGCTTGCATTATACTTCGTGGTTTAGTGATGTCTTCATGAATTCCACCTGTCATAACTGCTATAATATTCCTGACTTTTTCTTTTCAATGCTTATTTCATTTTTGCAGCTTCAAAAGCAGTTTTGGGACCTTAACACATCACATGCAAAATTCACCTTCACTTCTAACTAATTATGTACAGGTTTATTTTAAATCATTCCAAAGTATAACAGAAAAGGCATTCAAGAAAGACTGAAGAAGTCTATTTAACAGTTTCTTCACTGTCTTCTTATCCATAATTTCAAAACAACACTGAAAACTAAACATTCAATTAGAGGAATTTGAGAAGAATCCGATTTGCACAATGGAAACAGAATTTCTTGTATTTTTCCCCTTCATCTCCATATGACAAGTTCACAGCTGATAACTCTTTTCCCCTTTCTTGTAAGTGGAAAAGGGAAGCAGAGAAGCTAAAGATGGCAAGACTCCTCAGACCCGAGTCTGACGTGTGAGAATCAGAAATGTTCTCAAGGTTTAGGAAATTTTTTTTCAGCATCACACATATCTTTATGAAACTTCTACTGTACAACATACTTAAAATGTTCAAAATCATATTTGGAACTATATTTTTAATGGGAGGAAAACAAATGCTTACCCACCCTTATAAATCTGGTACCAAGTACGATTTTGAACATTTCAAGCAAGCCCATCTCCCAGCAGAAGTAAAACAACGGCAGCAGCGAGCTGGCTCGCCTTGAGCAGGCACAGCAGCTGCGCTCAACTGCTGGGCTGTCCTGACAGATTGCTGCCCCTGACAGGGGACCAGGAGATGTCGACAGTAAGAGTCCAACTGGGAACACTGGGACACACAGCACAGAAGTGGAAAAAGCCTCCTGGGTCACTAAACACATCCCACAAATAGGATTAAAAAAACCAAAACAACCAAACAAAAAACCAGCAGAGGAATGGCAGCAGATATTTAGCAGGATAAACGAGAAGCAGATTTCCTGTTCTTGCTACTGAAGGCCTGTTCCCAGCGCTTGGTCAACAACTCGTCTTTCTCACATGGATTTATACATGGCCCATTTCTGCCCTTTGCTTCTGTGAAAGCGTCATCGTTCTCCCAAACAGCAGTGTTTTCTTCCTGGTGTTTCCTCTCCAGGTATATATTTAAAAAGGGTAATTGCACCCCTTATCCATTCTTTTCCTAAGCAAAGCAAACTCTCTAGTCCCCTCTGAAGACCTCTGTGTTTCCCAGGTGACCCTAAGAGACACTTTCTGAACTCATCCTAGCCGGAGTTCATTCTCCTAGAATTTGAGTGATCAAAACCATAGGCAACATTTCTAACTACTTACTCACACCCTTCTGTGACATTCACACCTCCCTATCCTCACTGGAAATTCTTCCAGGGGCACTTCTACAGCCACACTGGCCTCTTCACAGCTACCTCTCACTGATACTTCTGTATTCGAGGGGATTCTCTACTTGTCCTGATATATTTTCCTTTTCCAAATTTGTTTTACAGTTTTGCATGGTATTCAGATCATAATTAGGACCTATAAACAGCCTCTGTTTTGCTTCTTAAGCACACCTAATATTGTATTTGCCTCCCTATAATCTCACAGTATTTTAACAAGCGCCTCCACTATGCAGGATTACAGCTGTCATTAGTCTCAAATTTCCCATGATTTTCGCACTAGTTACTAAATACTAGTGATCATGTATACCACCTATGGTCTAATGGTTTTGTCCAAAGCCTCTACCGAGCAAACCCACCCTACACTCCTCCCAGGTGTACAGGCACAGCCTACGGCACACCGCTGTCACAAAGCCCCACAAACAAGCCTATCGGACTGGCAAGAGTCACTTGATACAGCATGACAATACCCACGCACTTGGATGTCATGCAGAGGTTATCAAGCTACTGGAGCAATAGGCTTGTTGTCAGGAGGCCATGGAAGCACAAGGCTTTCCCCCTTCTAATCACAAGCTCATCCCGGTCATCCTGATTCAAAGCGATAGCTCAGTGCCTGCATGCCAAGCGCCATACTCATCTTCCTGACAGGTACACCATACTGCAGGGACTACAAGCAAGGAGCTCACATGAGGTAACGTGCCCATTGCATGGTCGCGGTTAAGGTTCCTGCTGCAGAACTCAACCAGCGATACTGCTTCAACAGTGGGCCACTATATTTGAGAACAACCTAAAATCAGAGCACGTTACATTCAAACTTCTCATGCTACCAGACTTAAGAATTTCAACTGTTACAAGATGATTACCAACCTAAAGAGAGAATGGAAAATACCCTTGACATGATTAGCACGCTACATAAACTAAAATACATTTTATATGTAGGCTGCGGAAACTTTATTTTACAAAGGCACCAGAGCCAGCATAAAAACGCAGCTTTTTGAGGACAATAGCTTTAGCTAGAATGAGAGCTGAGCAGTAATGGTTCTCTCTAAGCATTTTTAAATAAAAGCAAAATTTTTCAATACAGAGTCTCCAATCTTTGTGCAACACACACCACAATCACATTACAGCTGGAATTTGTAAGTGAGCCTTAACCATGCATAGCTTCTTTACAGTGGCTTATGAAATTTTCTTCACAATATTTTTGGAAAGGTTTTGGTCCCACTTTTTGTATGAAGCCATCAGACTTGTTATTCACAAACTTCATTCTTTCATCCTGTTGTTAATAGCTTTAAAACACTTATCTCCTGTTTTAGAAACAAAACTTAATTTCAAAGTCATTGTTTCCTTTACTTTATGCAGATACACATAGACAATTTACCTTTTGATAATCGCCCTGTGTATTTCCAAACTTCTGCTGTGCTAGTTTTCTGATGAGATCTGAAAATAAGCAAGAATATTCCAGAGTTTTAAACAACAAATTATAAAAATGGGGGTAAGAGGATGGTATGAATCAGTTCAGTAGGCAAGATGAAATTAAGAACAGACATCAACAGGACAGGCAAGCACATAAGTGTTTCCATAAACCTGTCTAGTAGCAACTTTTTTAATCAACTGTGTGTTTTATGAGCTCACAGGAAGATAACCAGGCTATCTATCAATCAATCAATTCCCCCTAAAATACAGTGAAGGTTTTTCTGAGGTCATCCTCTGTACCATAAAATCATTATTAAAAGTTAATCACAAACTTATCAATTACTTGGACAATGTTCTGGCTATCCCTTTTGCTTCAAATTTATGCCAACTATATACATGCATATAGACATAGATACATACACACACAGAGCATAAGAAACATAACATGCAGCTCCATCTAACACACTCATTCCTCATTTATTCACAATATAGACAGAATACAGTAACCACCAAAAAAAAAGAAAGTAGGAATGTAACATTAGAAGTGTCATTTTATTACACCAGTTTCTTTCAGTAAACCCCAGTAGCTGCAATGAATGGATCCCCTTTCTGGGACAACACCAGCCTATCTTTATCAAGGTTTTGCCATCCTTATGGGAACTCTGCAGGGAATTATGGCCCCCAGCCATTTCTGTGACACCCTGCACTTGAAGGGGGGGCACCAGCAGCTCTGCAAACCCTCTGCCTCAGATGGGCATCAGCAACTCTGGGCATGCTCTATGCCAAGTTGTGTAAAAGCAGCATCGTTCGAATGTTTGGGAAGAAATAACTGATGAACTTCTGGTCTCCTCCAATGAAGAGGAAACACATTAGGAAGGAGCACCCTACACCTCAAGGAGGAGCACTCTACCCCCCATGTTCATACAGAGGTGGACTTCATGGTACTATTGCCCTGTCCTTAGTCTCCCCATATGCAAATGAACGTACTTGATAAAAACCTCCAGTAAGTTACCTATCCTGGGGACCAATACAGGGCCTGACAGCTCAAAACGGACTGTTCATCTCCCACAAATCCAAGCCCCCTCAGAATTCACTGTAGCACTCATTAAATATGTTCAGTGAGTTCACAGGGGCTGTGATCTCATTCCTTTCTAATCCTGCACATGGCTCAGGAAAACAAATCCCTAAGTAAACCCACAGTCCTCCCTCCCCAGCACCCTACAGCGGGAACACAGACTGGGCTGATCTGCAAGGTGAAGAGATCCTCCAGAGCTCCTCACAGAAAACTGCATCCCAGGAAAGAAAACACACAACAGTGAGGTGACAACTGCTGTCCTAGAGAAGGTACTCCCTGCGAGGAAGCTGCAGCCAGCAAGGCTGCCGGCTACAAAACAAGAATCTGTTAACGTATCACAGGAGTGTCAAGCCACGAATCACCCACAGACTGGAAGTATGTTCTGTAACGCAGAAAGAGTGCTAGCAGCAGATGATCAAGGACTCTGTGGTGAGGCAACCTCATTTCGGAAAGACCATACATAAGGCAGAAGATAAGGCTGAATCCCACAATAACAGAAGTAAAGCCAGAACTTATGTAAATAAGCACCTGGGACAAACAAAATGCTTTCAGGCTCTGCAGCTTAAGAGTCAGGAGACCGCTGAAGGAAAGGGCATACACCACCGCATGGGTAACACGCAACTGATACACCACTGACACATCTCACAGACTGGGACCAGCAGAGTCCTCCTCCCTGTATTAAGACCGTTCTAAGCAGAAACGGTGTTTCTCTGGGAGTTTGAGCGGCAAGGACATACAAAGCAAAATGAGGCAGGACTGCACAAACCCCAAAGATGTAACTCACAATGGTTGTTAGACATTTTTTTCTTCTTCAGCAGAGATAACATTCCTTTCTTTTTGTTTATATACCTACCACATAAACAAATTTAGGAAATATTGGTTCATAAACTATCATGCAATGAATTTTCTCTACAGCTAGGTGCCTTTTAACAAGCAGGAAAAGAAAAGGGCTAAACCAACTCTTGTTTACACATTTATTCAACCATTTGACATTATGTGACAACACACTGCAGAACAGCAGCTAAAGAAAAACTTCTACCAACTTAAATGAGAACGTGATGGGAAAGAAGAAAGGAATAGCTCCTGTGATCCTCAGTGGCACAAAGCAGTACAGACTGTACGGACTGTGTGCGGGCAGCCAAACGTGGCAGCTGACCATCCAGGATGCTGTGGCATCACCCTCCTTGGTGCCACTCCAAAGCAGAGAGGAGAGCCCCCAGCAACCTGCCTTTGCTTCCAGGCTGCTCCTAACTCAGAGGTTCATCGTGCTTTGGAAGAGGGTTGGACCTGATGACTTCCAGAGGTTCCTTCCAATCTGAAGTATTCCAAAGTTATCCTACAATCATTATAACTTTGTCTTATAAATTACTTAATGAAGGAGTGAAAGCACTGCTAGGAAGCGTGTATGAAAACTAGATTTTATTATTGACAAAAACTTCCTTTGATACATTTCCTGTTGTTGGGAATTGGTACAAAGTCAAATTTTAGAAAATTAGCCTTTCCTGTTAAATAAAAGTTGGAAGTTTTCCCCCATTCTTCTAGTTGAGTCTGTCCCCATCATACATTAAAATTAAAAAATGACAAACAAAACCCAACAACAAAACATTTTACATGAACTTTTACATACACGCATATATATTTATGGACATCTGTATGCACAAGCATACACACATGTTACACTACTCAAAAGAAACAGGATGGTTGAGGCTGGAAAGGGACCTTCCAAGATCATCCAGTTCAAGCCCCCAGTGCAGTGCAAAGTCACCCACCACAGGTCATCCAGGGCCACATCCAGTCAGGTTTTCAATA
Organism: Falco peregrinus; assembly: GCF_023634155.1. Classification (NCBI taxonomy): domain Eukaryota; kingdom Metazoa; phylum Chordata; class Aves; order Falconiformes; family Falconidae; genus Falco; species Falco peregrinus. The sequence goes on from NC_073722.1 coordinate 467,365, forward strand.
TCTCTAAGGAGAATATTTAATACTTAAAAAAACCCAACCAATCACCCCCCTCCCAAAAAAACCCACACATAAAAAACCCAAACAAAAACCCCCAAACCACTCATTACTTGCAATATGCTTAAATTGCTCAGAAAGTTCCTGATTCACCATTTATTTATACTGTTTCTGTAATTTATAGCCTGCCAGTCAAAACAATGACAGAAATCAACCTGAATACACTCTTAACAAACTGATGCAGAAAACAGCATTTTCAACGTGGGTTTGAATTTCAGAGGCTCTAAAGCCTTTTCATCTGAAATGAAAACACCTTCATATTTATAATAAACAAGAAAGCCTGAAAACAGGTACAAAAAGTTCCAACATGGATTGAGTAAGTTAAATAGTGAGAACAATACAGGTTTTATACATAGCGCAATGCCCACCATTACACTGCCCATTTTCTCCCCTTAGTTTTCCAGAGTGTGAGACATTCCTGCTGAATAAAGATTTACTACTTGTATTACTTTGCAATGATTTTTCAAAAGTAACATGATGCTTCAGGGTGTTTTCCTCACCAGTGACTGACCAGTCTTTGCCATCAACTTGCTATTTCAATAGCCTTACTATCAACTGCATTAGACATATTCCCAGTTAATTAATTACCCGCAGTTACTAACCCACACATCTGTAAGCAGAAACATGCCTTAGTGGTTTTGCAGCATCAAGAATCTCCCTGCACATTGCAGGGGGGTTGGACTAGATGATCTTTAAAGGTCCCTTCCAACCCAAACAATTCTACCATTCTATTAGGTTTTACATTGATAGTAATCACAATTCCTACTGCAGCATTTAAGGGTTAAGCAGGCAAACACCCTGTGCCAGGTACTGTGTAAACATAAGCATCCTATTTTTACATATGGCTACACTGCTTACTGTAGCACAGTGAAGAGACACCTCAGCTCACATTTAATCCAGTCTGTGCTTTTGGTTTGCTTTTATGAAGCATCTTTCCTCCCTATCTAGAACATCTCATTTCTAGCATTCAAGTAAGTTTTTATGTAAAATTTAACTAAGGTAACTCCATGACTTTCTCCTACATTACTGGTAGAGTACCACCTTGAGGCTGATTTCTGTTTCAAACACAAAAGTGCCAGGAAGGTGTGATAAAAAGCAGTGCCCTCTATTTTCTGATTAACAGGATTACTTCTGAAATCTCAGCTTGACCAGCTGCACACATTGTTTCACAGGACCAGTAATCCACGGCTTTAGTACAGAACACATTTTATCACTGGGGTTAAAGAGCTTTACCTTGTGAGGCTCATTTACATGGCTAATTACATTACTGCTTTGCTCTGTCTCTTTCCTGCTCTCATCACACATGCAAAATGCCATCTGCCCTAGTAAATCTAACTAGCCAGATGAACTGTTAATTCACCAATGCAATTTGTGATGAAATATTAAGCACCTCTGAGGAGCTCCAGTTCAGAAAACATAATCACCAACTCCTGCATTGCATAAGTATTGTGTACATACACTTGCTATCTCATTACCCAGGCAAGAAAATGAGGTTATCACTAGGCTGGCTTAGAACTGCTCTACAGAAAGGAATAGCAAAAATAATAGAGATTTAAAATAAAGCTGTCTGGCTATTAAGTACCAACATAAATTAGTTACAAATTCATCCACCAAGAAAGCTTTTCAAATCTAGGTGACAGGAAAACAGTTGGAGTAAAACCTTTGGGAATGCTATGCTTTCTCCTCACTCAAACAATTCCATTGAGCCAGTTCAGCTATAGTGCAACTCCAGCATTAATCAAATTATGCCAGAAATTAATTTATCTTTTTATTCATAATATACCATATTAGGCTCCTATTCTGAAAAGGACTTCAAACAAAACAGTAAGAGCCATGACTGAAACATTCATGTCACACTGAATGGAGATTTTTCAGAATAACAGGGGAGAATTAGATAGATAAAATACATGATAAGTTAATAACTGCTTTAATGCCACCTGATTGTAATGCATTAAACTGTATTTCATCCCATTCCTCTTCACACATAATAGATAAGAGTCAGCAGACTACAGACATGCTGAATAGTTCAGCATCTCTCTGAATATGGGCCAGTTTGACCACACTTAGTCTCATAAATAAGAAGCAATAATTAGTCTGAAATTAATTAATGAAAATAACTTCAAGCTTGTTTTTTTCCTCTCTAATTATGACTCAGAGTAATGAATAACTCTTGCAAGTCCAAGAAAACCAGGAAAGCCCTATTAGCCTTTCAGACTTACCAGAGATAAAAACCTTTCTGGTATCTTACAGCAAGTTTTACTGCGAGTTCAGTTTATTGACATTTTAAAATACTTGCTTTCACTTGAGTGGGGCTTTGGATGCTTCCCCAAAGTTAGAAAGCCTCTGGCCATTAGCCTTTACTATGGTCAGACTCAGCTCCCACTGAAGAGGTGTCCTTCAGCAGGTAACCCAAGGTTACTTTTGGTTCCCTTTACCACCTCTACCTGCTTAAGGACTCTGCTCATTCTTACTGTCCCTCATCCTGCAATCATCACTTGGCTCTGATCCCACCACAGAGTAAGCTGACAGTTCAGTAATGTTGATGGCCAAAGAATCCACCATGCACTTTGGTGCAGCGACTGCAGAGAGGGTCCTGCCGCATTCCTCACCCCCTGCAGCCTGTCCTCTTTCCACAGAGCAAGAAGAAAACTCACTCTGTAGGCCAAGTGGGGAAGTCTCAAAGATGAGGAGATCTTCCCACTTCCCACACAGTAAGAGACCACTTTATAGTCCGCAGATGAGAAGTCTAATCCATGCATTCACTCAAATAGTCTAGTCCATTCCTTTCCAACTCCAGACTCGAAAGGTTCACTCCCCTTTTCACAACGTCTACCTCAGACAGTCTTGGGCCATAACCCTTGCCCCTAAACTAAGGAAAAAAGCAGCCTTCTCAGATAAATTCTCCCCACAACTTTCAGGCAAGTCATCTCTCTATACAATTTCCAGGTTTTTTTCTTAGAGTTACTGGGAACATGAAGTTGGTTCAGCTTTCACCTCCTGCTCCTCATGAGAGGCCATTCTGGCTCCCTTCACTTCAAGCACAACTGAGCAACACCCACCTTCCCCCCCTTGCTTCTGAAGCCTCCACACAAGACCACCTACTTACACTACAGAGATGGTAAAAGGGGAATTACCTGTTCAATCACCTGTTTATTCATCTGCATTAAAGAAATAAGGTGCAAAACCTAATCTTAAACCATCAGCCATGCCTTTGGACAAGAAAAAAAGACAAGAAAGGAACCTTGCTATTGTACCTCACCAATGACATCCAAAATGAAGCCCTAGAACCTGTTGTTCCACAATGGCTAGAAGAAGTCATTTTAATGGAGGTAAAAACCAGCAAATTCATACTAAATTGCTGAACTATGTTAACATCTAATCTCATCTGCTATGGGCTGTCTGTCTTCTCACCCTCTTCTGCGTTCAGTAAGCCATTTCCTCTCATCAACACGATCATTGTCCATTCCCTGACCCTGCACTCTTTAATTATGTGCTGATTAAAAGCAAGAGAAATACTCTTATCCTACAGCACACACTCATTCTCAAAATCCAGGAACACACAATACAACACAAGCAAAAACACAGTAAATGCATTTTTAAGGCCTCAGCAGACTTGTAAAGCACATACTGCTTTATTCATCGTTGAAAGGACAAGCTACTAGACCACCTAGAAATGAGTCCTAGCTTACACTGGATGCAGTAAGGGACAACGTGAGAGCGGGGTAAAGCTGCAATGTGAAGTAGGTAATGAAGAGATGAACAGCTATGAGCAGGAGCAAAGCGGTAGGAATGGTCTAAACAGGGTGAGCTTTAACCAGAGGGCAGATAGGACTAAGCATGGTGCAACTGCTGAAGATAAGGAATTGCAGGGCAGCAACAGCTGCTGAAGGAACCAGGATGTGAAACTAAGGAGACCCTCTCTGCACCCTTCCTGACAAAAAAATATCATTGATCCACTGAAGAAATTATACAGCAGTGGATCAGATAATCCACTAACAGTCGATGAGCTTCCTTCGTGCACACAAGAAGTTCACACAACACTTCACAAAAATGTGGATGAAACAATGAAGTTTTATAAAATCAGCTTCCTCAAGGCTGTTATTAGTCAGGAAGACCAACTGGGTAATGGAAGTCTTCTACAGAAAATCCTCACATCTTAGAGCAGCCCCAAACTTGAGGTTATTCCTTTAGTGCAGTTCTGCTTTCTGTTTAGGCACATTCTGCTTTCCATCAACATGCACAATGTTAAAGAGCCTGCTCAGGAAAAGGTTTGGAAAAAAAAAGTAAATAACCACAGTATTGACTGTTACAGGATGCTTTGAATAAAGATTTCTCCTTTGAAAATAACCTTTGCAGGGCTTTCTAGTTGTTCTTCGCTACAAAGAAAGTTCTGTTCTTGCTGAAGTTTTGGAAAAAGAACAAAAAGAGAGAAGCCTTTAGAAAAATCTTTGCTTAGGAGGCTGTAATAAATTTTGCATGTATCACACAGACACAAAGTCAAGTACAAAGCTTTGAAGAAGTACTGCAGACAGAAACTGCATACTCTCATTTTCTGAAGGCAACAAAACTTCTGCAGCACATTGTTTCTGCCACGGCAGCTATTTTTTGCCACTTACTTTGCAGCAGCTTACCTCAAGTTCTCCCTAGCCCACCATCTGGTAAAGATTTACAACAGATTACAGGCGAAGATTTAACTTGGTGCACTGTATGTGCTTGTCTGTTTTAGCACACTGCAGAGACTGAGCAACTTCTCGATAGTGTGGGTTGTGCAGACATATTGGACTTGCAACTTTGATCAAAGCAGTAAATATTTAGACTGGATGAACAAAAGCATTTTTCCTACTCCTTTCTCTTCTCAGAAGTTGCTGTAAACCAAGGAAAGCACAGAAAATCTTCTCATATCATTGAATTATTGGAAATATGAACACAGATAATTGGGGATTACATGCTGGAGCCCTGCCAGTACCAGCTTTTAATTACTTCAGTGACTGGCATTCTGGCAGCTCCAGTGAGATTCCTCAGAATTCTTTCTCTCTGTTTTCCCACTTCTGCAAGGGCCACAATTTTCCACACACGTAGGCTAACTGTGGCACGCGTATTAGTTTGAAGTACTACAGAAATCACTACTTCACTGAAAGAATCAAAGCAAAAGTAATGGTTGCTACTCTGAAGGAAGTTAATTAGGCCTCAAGTTTGTATTTCGTCTATACAGGTACACCCAGGCATCTTTCAGCTCAGTTAAACAGCCAAACCAATACTTAGTAGTATTAAGAATATTCATACTTACCATTGTAATCACTGTTTAAAGTTCACAAAAATTAAATGATTTGGTATATTTTCAGAGAAAATAAGTATCTTGACTATGTTATAATGCAATACAGGTCACAATTTAAACACAGAACTCTCTTTAGATAAGAAGAAATATATCTGCATATTGCCAAAAAGTGTCAAAACAGGTTTGTGGGGGGGGGGTTTTGTAACAGGTAGGCTTAGACTAAGATATATACACTGATTCATTGCTCAGCTGAAACTACAATAGCTGACATTCATGGCAGCTGGTTTCCTTTCTAACAATGAGATAATCTGGTTGCAGAAAAGGAAGAAGTGTACTCAAAAAGTTTTAATAGCAATATGAAAAGATTTAATACTGTTAAAAGGATGACAAACCCCACTAAAATTAATACACATATATTTTGCTCCAGCAACTTTTGAATAACACATATTAACTTTAAAAAAGCATCACTTTTGTTCAGATCTAGAAGTTACACAAAGCATCTTGAGAAGAAAAAAACAGTGAGAAAAAGGAGAGGAAAAAATTCTAATTGTCGTATCTTTTGATGTAATTAAACATTGAAGATGAGGACCGTGGGAAGAAGATTTGTTGCAAACATTTATCAAATTCTTATTACTTTGGCTGACATCATTGAAGAAAAAGCCATCATTTAACGGGACCTAGGAGTTTGTTGCTTTGTTAAATGACAACCTAAGAAAATTGTCAGACAAAAAAATGAGAGGGCTAGGCTAATGTTATCTAATGATGGTCTGTACCAAAGAAAAGAAAAAGTCAAATGACTGCTTTTCCAATGACAGGCAGTATCCATACAGTATCTCACATGATTAACTCAAAATGCTTTGTAACAGCCAAGATGACGAAGGAACTGAGAGGTCCCTTAGAGGCTTGTGAAAACATTATTCCTGTAAGTCCAGTGACATCCCCCACCTCTCCCTGTCAGTTCCATGAACTACAAGTTAGAAAAGAGAACAAGGTTGGATACTATGCAGATAGATGAGCTTGTAAAACCTAAATGGAAGGGGGAGAATGGACAGCCATCGTTAAGCTAGGAAAATCACGGAGCCTCAGCAGAGTGGCCTGAAAACCTGTAAGATGTCTGCAGTCACAGATACGTTTTCAGAGGTTCACACGTGAAACATGTTACCAGAGAATGTGGCTGACCCAAAACCTATTTCATCCTACTTCTTACCATACAAGACGCTGCAGGTATGCTCTGGAAGTCTCAAATAAGCTTTCATGCTTTTAGCGGTTTAGATTTCCTATTAACAGCAGAAGTGACACAAAGAACTGCCTTCTTCACATGGTATACTCTGACTGTGATTGTGCACTGGCAGCTGAAAGGTGAACCTTAGGCTTTGACCAAGGTGATGCCCAAGGTACTTATCTCTTTGCTACGAGATACTAAATGGGACAAGCAATCTTTTAGAGAAGAAAAATTAATGCACCCAGAGCTTAATTCAAATTGTGGTTTACTGTTATTGGTAGCACACAGACACCATGCTATATTCAACTTATCTAATGTTACCACACCCAATACACACACCACACAGTAATCTAGATGCAAAGGTACTGTGTCCTAAAATTGCATGTTTTTTTAAAAATAAATACACAAACCCTACCAATGAAGCTACTTTACCTAGGACGATAAACAAACAATAAGGCTACTCTCTGTCACAATACCATCCTGTAGCTCCCACCCTTCCCTTCCCTGTAGCCAGCACCCCTGGATTTAGCTGCGCCCAGAAGTCATCCCCTGCGCACCAAGGCACAGAACACTGCTGATCACCTCTTTGGTTATATGTTGTGTCTCCCATTGATATCCACAGACAAACAGAACAGGGTCAGGACACTTTCAGCACTGGTCTGGCACTGCCCATGCTGTGACTATCAGCAGGTCTCCTGAGCCAGGTCAGTACCTTGCCCAGAAAATGCCCAACCCATTTGCTATGAAATGTTCCCAACAGACACGACTGACATAGCTGTCTAATTTGGAAGGGATAGAAGGCAATTTAGGTTTGGGAAACATGAGCGAGTCTCAATACCACACAACTGTAGGCCCATTTTATTTATTATTATAATCTAGCTTCCAAAAGGCACTGCTGCTTCAGGTGCCCTCCAGCCTATCACCATAGCCACCTGTGGTGATGCCACTTCTGAACATTCTCCCCACAGAAAGTAACTCAGCTCCCTCAGACTCTGCTTGAGGTTCACTTTCATTAGTTTTTCCCTTCTGTCCTGGTAATATTGAAGTTGTGAAGCTGGATTGTCATTTTCCAATTGCTGTCAAGGCATGTTTTTCTCCCAGGCACAGCAGGCAGGCGGTATTAAACCAGACCAGGGCACACACTGAGGATGCTGTACAAAAAGGATTCCACATGTGCGTATAGTGCAAGACGTTCAGATGATCAGCCATGCTACACTTAAAAAAAAAAAAAAATAACGGAAAACCTGTCTGCAAGAGAGATTCCTTGTTTACATCACCCAAAAGAAGTGGGCAGGAAGACATTAAAGAAAAGTTAATGTCTGCAACTACAGTTCTCTGCAGTAGCCTCTAGCAGATAATCTGTATAAGCCTTCCCTCCCTGTCCACCAAAAATCCTTTTGGCGAGCAATCTGTTAGATAGTCTGCAGTCTGCAATAGTTCAGTGAAAAAGGAATTACTCTTCTGACACCTAGGAAAATAAAAAAATAAAAAAATCAGGCCTTAAATCTACTTCAGAAACATTCCAAGTGTTCCTTGTTTACACGGGTATGTCATCAAGTAAAGCATCTCTTAACTTCCCAGCATGAAATGAACAATGATCTTTTCAAACACACTTTCCTTAAATGTATATGAGTGGGCAGAGAAGAGGCTAATTTATCTTGTATCTTCCTGCTGCTCCATCTTCCCCCAGTATTTCCAACATTAAACACAAAAAATTTCTTTCAATGCATACACATTACCAAGTAAAGAAGCACTGCAAGTCCCCCTTCTTACCCCAGTTCTACACAAATGACACCACCACTACTTGCTATATATAACCTCTGTCACTAAACCTGTATTTTTGATATGCACACTTCAACTACTACTCTAAAGTCATATCACAGCTCTAGCCACAGTGCTGGGGAAAAACAAACACCAACAACCAACCAACCAACAGTTAGAAGGTTGTGGTGAAGGCACTGACTCTACAGCTTACTGAAATTGTTTTTTTTCACAATAGCGCTTAGCCAATCTAACAGGTAACCTGGACGGCGAGTCTTGCTCTTCTTCCCTTCTTCTCAGTTATTGCACCCCCCAACCCAGCTCCAGGACGTAATAAGCTTTAAGAAAACCAATCCACATACACAGGGGGGTAGCTGTCAAACACTAGCTCAAAAAAGCAGTCTCTTGCATCAGTGCAGTTTCACACCCAAACTAAAACTGAGACTTCGTACAACTGGACAAAAAGATACTGTAATTTAAGTTTTTACAAGAGGTCATAACTGTTTTGGGTACCTGCACAGTATCTTACATTGCTTGACTGCAGCATCTGTGTATGTCAGAACTCACATCCCTTCACCACCTGCCTGTGGCAGACATGGCCAACACTCCTGGGAAAGTCTCAAGTTTAAAAAAAAAAAAAAAAAAAAAAAAAAAAAAAAAGGGCATTGCCAGCTACATGTAACTGAGTTTGGTTCCAATGCCACAACATCCCGACGTGCTTTTTTTTTTGGTAGGAGCGTTGTGGAAGATTTATTACTATCAGGAAGCAAAACTGCAGTAGAAACAGGCAACCAAGAACTAGTTACAAAAGGCAAAGTTAGTCTTGCACAAAAAGAAAAATAAATCTGAGTGAGTTTTTAACTGAGGGGGTGATAAAGCATTTTTATTATTTCCTTTTGAACCTCATAGCCAACATAGCTAATGTATATTTAAAAGAAGAATTAATATCCTAGAAGCTCAAACCTACCTACAATAGGGTTTTGCATATACATTTTGTTACAGCTATACTAGGTACAGATACACTGTTTATTTTCACATCATTATGCAATTTTGTAAAAAAATGTTACAATGTTTTAATTGCTGAATACACTAATGTGAGAGATTAATTGAAGAGATTTCACACAAGACTAACTTGCTGAACTCTGCAATCTGCAGCTGCTTTAAAGGCTGACCAGGTAAGGAGAAAGGAAGACCAAAAGGGGTCAGAGGCAGGACTTTGCATTAAAATAGTCAAGTCCTGATCCTCAAGTCTTATGCTCAAACTGTTCAACAAGTGAAACTCCACATACAGAATTGAGAGGTGTACTCCAGGTCTAAAACCTAGCTTGCCCTTGCTCCCCACAGGCAAACAGTACATTTACCTCTCCATACTATGTTTTGCCCAGGAAGTACCTGCATTCAACAGTTGATTTTTATGATAAAGTTTTATTCCTGCTTCAGCAGAAACAGGCTTACCCAAAACAAAAAACAGAAGCTGGAACAAGGCAGCTGTAACTTAACAGAAGTGGCACAGCTGTCCTGCAATACATTCAGGTACAGCGGAGTAAGGTAAACAGGCCTGTACGTTTTTGTCTTATTTCACCTAAAAATAGGTACAGGAGCTTTATTCCCAGCTTATTTCCTTTGTGAACTCTTCACATTCTCCTGACAAGACACAAGCTGTGAAGCTGAAGATTTGTGTACATCCTGCTGGCAAATGGAATCTCAGATTAACATTGTCTTACTGCAACTAACAACTGGTTTCCATGGGAACAAAGACAAAACCATAGTAAGATAATTCATAGCAGCCAGAGGATCATACTGACCAGGCCGTGTCTACACCAGATTCACATCTGAAGGTCTGTGGCAGAACAGATGACATGCAACATGTCACAACCATGAACTAACTTAACTTTACTAATAAATTAATGCTTCGGTTTATGACATACAAGAAAGGAGAACTGACAATGTTTTGTTAGACATCCTCTTAGCTGAGTGATAGAAACAACTTGTAATTTTCCTGTTATCATCTATTTATTTTAAGTGGTGCTATTAACAGCAAAGAATAATGATGGTCTATACTACACAGTCGACAAAAGCAGCAGTGGCACCTTCATTTCCATTTTACAAATGGAGAAACCAAGGTAAAGCAAGATTCAAGTGACCTGCTGAGCTTCAGGCAGCAAGCCAGTGACCAGTCTTTTCCATTCCAGTGTTACCATTAACTCAAAATGGGGGCTGCTCTCCTGCGTAACATTTTATGCTTAGAGGAGTAAATTCACTCCCACTTACACCTGCACACCATCTGGTGAGGACAAAACCATTTGACTGCTGGAGCTGAAAGCAGAATCTGTTTACACTCACTGAACCACTGCAATCAGATAACCTAGTTCACTTTTGTTAAATTAGTTTCTTGCCACAGCTAAAGAGCACAGTGCTGGTCTTAAATGTTCAGCAATTTAAAAAAAACTTCAGGAGTTACAGATCCTTGACTAGGTTCTGTTATCGTACTTTACGCAGCACTGTATTTAATCACATTAATAATTTACCTATTAAATCTAAACTTAGATTTAAGTTGTATGTCCACAAATCTGATGGCATGCACAAATTTGGAAGTGAATAAATAGATTTAACCAAAAAAACCCCTTACAAAATATTTGACTGATTTTTCTTTAAATGAAGTGATCTCTTTCAACTTAAGTAACATAAGAACATTTATTTAAATGTTAAGGCTTAGCAGCATGCAAATACTTTAAGAACATTTTCCAAAGACTCTGATGTACTTCATATTTTGCTTTATTGTAACAGTATGAAGCTCATTTAAGCTTTCTTCCTAAAAGGCACACTTGGGACTGAAGGAATATGAATGTTGTACTGTAACATATTCAGCTCCATCAGAGCACTACTGAAAGGACAAAAATTACAAAGGCAGGAATATCTAAATGCAATTAGACAATCCTGTCACTTTTTTCCTCTCAGCTAAGAGGACTTACAGTAGATTGGAAAACCAAACAGCAAGTACTTCCAAGTACTAAGAAAAAAAAAAGCCTACGAAGATCAAAGGTCTAAATGATTGATGTCAAGTTCTGCACACAAATCACACTTCTCCACTGTTATGGTTATACGCAATACACTGGGGCATCAACCTGGAGCTAACTCTTCTGAAGCACCAGCCCAATTGGAATGATGAAGTTTTGAGTTAGAAACATCAAAAGGCTTGCCTTCTGTGCCCATTTGTGATTATGTTTATTTTCATCTCTGAATCAGAATTAACTCTACTTCAAGTTGGCAGTTTAAAAAAATAAAAGAAGCATTTCAAGTATGTAGCTACACCACTAATACACCGAATGTGAAAATAGAACAGCATATGGCAAAAGAGATTATGGGGATTAACCAATTAAATGGTATGACTCAAACTGTCATGATCTGTCAAATCTGTATTTTGTAGTGAGGTATGTGGGGGCATGGGAAAAGGACTTCACCTAATGCAAGTAATGAAAGCCAAACTTCAAAAATAACCGATTTGGCAAAAAGTATCCACAAGGAAGGAAGAGTTATGAGATGTGCAAAACTTGTAAGTTAAGAATAAGTGATTTACTTCTGGATGTCTCCTTTCTCTTTAATGATGGATTTCACAACACCTACTTGACACAGAACTTACTACAAGCAGTCACGCAGGGCTATAATCTCGATCATAAACTCTATACTCAATTATTTATATGCTTAGGGTGCATAATAGTAAGTTTGACATACAAGGATACATACAAAACAGGACTAAATTCCTGTTAAAATAAAGACACAGTAAACATCTCACTGAAATCAAGTTTCCACAATCACAAGAGAATAAAATACTCAAGCAGGACTTCGGGCAGAACAAAGTTCTGAGAGCTGAATGCAGATGATTCTACTGCATCACACAGTAACCCTAACACACCAGGTCACACAGAGAGGCAAATAGTTCATCTGCGTATTTAATGGAAGGAAAGAGGCCACGAAAGCAGAGGTATCTGGAAACAGTTCCTCTAAAAGGTGACATTACTTCATGCAATTGCCCTCATTTACATCTTGTGCAAGACCTGCTCAGGCTCCCCTGCAGGGAACAGGCCAGGATTTTGCTCTCCTGGTTAACACCTGGGATTCTGGGCACCTGTCTAAATAGAATTCATTCACTCCTGTTCATTTGAGCTCATTCTTCTATAGCTATTGAAGAAGTGTCAAAAATACAAGCAAATAATAGTTCACCGGTATCACACAGGTACATGACCACAGAATTTATTTAAGACTTTAAATTACTAACAGTTTTAATATATAAATTGAAAGATGTACTACAAAACAACACAGATGCCTTTTATACACAGATACAGCTAAACCACCAAAAGACACTAATAACAAAACAAAGCCATTCTTAGATTTTATTAGCGCTTCACCTCAATATAATTTTATATGCCTGTATTATACAAACACATTAGCATTTTCTTTTAAGAGCTAAAAGAAAGAGAAATGTTGGAAAGTGGATACAACCACCATACCCACAAACACACAGAGTTCACAAAAGCACCTTTTAATCAATACAACCTCAGTAAGCACACACTTCTCTGATATCTTAACTCTTCCTTTAGAAGAAGAGACAACTTAGTAAGAAAGGAATGGAAAAAAAAAAAACCCCACACAATAAAACATCAAGTCTTAAAATGACAGCTCACAAAGGAATGTGTAATGGAACTGCCCTTACATAAAACCATACACTGTGGATGCACAGGTATGAAACAAATGAAATTTATTTCAAGTTGCTAAACTTCCATTTCCTAAGCAAAATCTTGTAATACCGAAACCACCTGACTGTTTATCATATGCAATTCTAAGAGAGTTGTCTCTTATAGATTTACTACTTAATATAAAGCAGTTCATGCTTTACACCTACCTCATGCTTCTAAGCATACTTAAGAAAAAGTCTCAGATTCATCAGTGACAGCTTTGAGATCTGTAAGCATGTATGAAATTTCACCAGTATTTCATTTTCATTAACAACCTCCTCCCCACTATGCTTAGCAGAAAAATGTTATTTATATGGAACTGTACACATTTCCAAGCCGTAACACATGCTACTAACAAAACCCTTTGTATCATTTACTTCCAGATTATGGTCTTGATAACTACAACAGGATGAACACATCAGTAACAAATCTTTATTTAAAAAAAAGAAAAAAATATAGTTTATTGCTTACCTTGAGGAAAATAATTTGGCTGCACTAAGTACAGGAATGCATGTACTATTTTGAACAAAATTCCTATTGGCCCAGGTTCATGGTATGCACCTGTATCATAGGTCTTGGCTGGTACAAATCCAAAATCCAAAGTCCCAGGAGGTGGTTTGTATATAGGCTGTACCTCTGAAATGGTACTTCCACAAAACAGCAGCAGCAGCAAACAAAGTTCCACAGCCATAGCTAGCGGTATTCATAAAATTGGAGGTAGAGATATCTGTCCCACCAAGCCTAGAAGTCTTCAAACATTCACTTGGGGGTTAGCTTTCTAACCGGGAAAATGCAGGTGCGCCCTCACACCTTTTATCTATCCTTCAATGTATTCTTTCTTCAGAGTAGTACAGAAGCCTCTTGTGGAAATGACTCAGCGCACCATCTCTGGCAAAATCAAGAAAGAGCTTGTTAAGGTGTGTGGAAGCAAATTAGAAAGTGCAAGATAACCTGCAGTCTTCTGTGAAAATTGATCAATAGTTATAAAAGCAAGCCAGATAGGATAGAAAAGAAAAAAAAACAAAAAAAAGATTGAGGCTTGTCAGTAATACAGTCTATAACATACTGTACTTGGGGGGGGGGGGGGGGGGGGGGGGGGCGGAAACGAACAGTTATGCATAGTTCCAGGTCAGTGAGTTTTCAAAAACAAATAAAGCAGAGTACTGGGACAGCTCCAAGGGAAACAAAACTAAAGGAACAATGTATGAATTGCACTTCTGACTGAGTACAATATGTCATGTCACAACAGTTACACAATGCATTTAATCAGCCACCTGATGTTACCATAGTTGATGGCAATTATTACTAGTCATATCCTGTAGCTTCTTTAATCTCAACCTTTCAGTAAAACGTTCCAGATGCCAACTACTCTTAATTGTCTTCCAAGACAGAGGAAAGAAATTATTCATCGCTGAAAAGTTAACAAAACAAAAAAACCAGAACAAGAACTTCACTCTCCTGACAGGTGACAATGGGTGTCAGTCATTACCTTCTATTAACTCAAACTATCTCAAGGCTCTCCTTCGGAACTGGAAAAGTCAACTCAACAATTTTTATTCATAGCTTGCTAAAGCTGAGTGTCATTAAGATGACTTTGGGTGCTTACGCATGTTTTAAGAACATTCTGAATCTACAGAAATGACAGCAGTTTAATCAACCACCACTTAAGAAATGCAACCCCCAACAAAGTTTCCTGCAAAACAACTGATCACATCATCTATCTGGGGCTAAGTAAGGCTCCTTCACTTCAGCATGGGCTGTGGTGGCCTCCAAGGAAACAGACCAGAAGAAAATCAAAAAACAACCAACCAGCAACAGAAACATTTTCTGACTTTGGAAACAGACAAAAAAACCTAACAACAAAAGTTAACAGAAACATTTTCAGCTTCCGAAGCCTCCTGTACTTGGCAAGTGTGCCAGCAATCACTGCGCTGACCTTCCCACCCATCAGACTGGCTTACCTTTGAAATGTCTTTGGTGATCTACCAAAGTGCCATTGGTGGGGACATCTGGGGACACTGCGCCCAACAAACTGCACACTTCAAATCAGAGAGCACCCAGCACAAACTGCCTTTGCTTAGCATAGTTATCCCTCTGTTGCCTTTTTCAGCAGCACTACCCAATAGAAATATTTTTAATCTCCACCTTGGTGTTCAGACCATTCATGTGGTGCTGACATGTGACAAATGACAGCAAAATAACACAGACATCTCATGGCCTCAGTCAGTCCAAGCCTACACCAATACTTTTTCTTCCAAGGTGCTTCCAGGTCAAGGTGATGCTGAAGACAGAAGACTTAAAATTGGTAGTAAGGTGAGTCTTAAGTCTCTCCCATGCTTTACAGTGTCTGGCAAAACCAGGCTACCCTTCCAAAAACCAGCACTGACTTGCAAGAAACCACGTTGCAGTCTTGTTTAATAGTCTGTGCTACATTCAAAGGATAGATCAAGACAAATACGGAACAAAAGGAATACAAGACCAGATCAAAGAACCAGAGGTAGTTTTGCTTCCCTGAAGTCCAATCGAGTTAAGAAGAAAAACAAATCTACTTTTCCCCCTCATGGCTACTGAAAACCAAGAATGAATAGTAATAATGCTATGAATAGTAGAATTATCCAAGCCTTATTCAAAAAGGTGATGTTAGCGACCACTCTGAAATATGATGCTCAACACAGAAACATAAGAACTTAAACCACAAACCATAAGTATTTTTCCTATCTGGAAAAGAATATTTTGTTAAAGAATAATGAAAGAAAAAAAACAGTGCAGCTCCAAATTATTATTTTTCCTCCTTTAAATTTTCTTAAGACTAGTTTTCTTCAACATAAAAGATCTTTTTCAGTGGAATTTTAAGTTAGGTTGGTCACAGAAATCGTCAGAACCCAAAACTTTCTTAGGCTGCAGTCATTTATTATCTAATCTACAGAAACTCTCCAGGACAAAATATCACAAGACCAGAACTAAGTGAAAAAAAATTATTTTGCCTTAATGACAGAACAGCGAAGATTGTACAAATTTGATACAGTACAGTAAAACTTGGTTTTCTTAAAGTTTGAACACTTCCTCTAAGTTTAGTTTAGTTTTCTGGAGATTTCTCAAGTACAGCTGCAACACTTCAGGAGAAGAGTCAGGAGAAAAAGCTCACACATGGTGACTGAGCCACGATTCCAAGAGTTAAGGAAACAGATACAAAAGTGTACAGTACTGAGAAATTTTAGGTGTGTTTGTGAAGAATGAAATTGAGAGGAAGATGACCTACCTAACTGGTGGCTTAAGGCAAATCCAGAAGACTGAGTGCATTCTGTTATACTAGACAAAGGGCAGAAGTACACACAAGTTGCTCGGGGTTTTTTGTTGCTGTTAAGATTTTAGGTTAGGAACAATTTAAAGTGTATCTAATTGCACAAGCAGGCAAATAAAGCACTGTCAAAACATCCTCCCAATATAAGAAAATAATCACTACAACTGCTAGAAACATGAAGTCATGTATTAACCAAGACAAAAGGGTGGCAGTTTTAAGACAAGGACACTACTGAAATTCCAAGGACACTACCTGTACTGCAGATACAAACAATATCCTGCTAAGCGGAGACACATAACCAGCTTTCAACTCCAAAGACATTACTGCAGTCTCCAACTCTACCTAACTTTCAGTTAAACTTTTATAAAGTTCAGAATCTTTCAAAAGCAGGTGGGTTTCTTGCGTATCACAAAATCTGCAGAATTCTGACCATAGTCTCTTCTTCTCCCTTTTTTGACAAATGTATCACGATAAATGTGGTATATATAGTCTTACTGGGCGATTCCTCCACACTGACACCAGATCCGCTCCATACTACAGAAAACACTAATGTATTCTCAAGGTTACATTAATAATGATCAGGAACTCACAGAAACACTATTAAACCTGTAACTCAGGATACATCTGAGCATTCAATATGTATTCAACCTACCTAAAAATAACCCAGATATAAAAAAGCTCCCAGCAGTTATCCTTATCTTGGTATCTAAAGGAAACTTAGCTGGGAGCATATCAGTTGTTAAATATGCAAGACATATAGCACCAAAGAGCAAAAATCTATCCATGAAATTTGTAATTGAGAACTGCAAGAACTCACACAAAAGTGACACATGTAAAGAGAATTACATAGCAGTTCATAGCACTCTTCATTGCAGCATACAGCCATCCCATTTCCTCAGAAACAGTGTGGCATCCCTGCAGTCAGTGAGCTACAGTAACTGCCAGTACAACTCTCCCCAAGTTCAAGCAAATAGAGAATGAAAAGAAGTTGTGTGAACCTTTCAAGTGCTTATGTTAATTATCAAATAAGATATCCATTACATTATGTTTTGATTAAAAACAAACAAAACACAAACCCTGTTAAGTACTTCAGATATGTAATAATGAAAGAGTTTATTTTCTGTGTGGTTTACAAGTGTCCATCTTTAAAAGACTAGAGCTTCACTGTCTGTGGAGAACACCCTCATCCTTTTACCAAGCATGCTTCAGTATTATCATATCTCTGATATATCCTACCTGTTATTAAAAATATTGCAGTATTTTCCAAAACCAATAAAGCTTCAGCAACCCCACTGTAAGTCTGAGAGGAGGAGAGGAGACAGAGCAAGAGATGCATTAGTTCAGAACTGCTTCCACGATACATCAACTCTAAATAACAGAGCTCTGAAAGAGCATGATGCCCAGCTCTTTGTTTCAACAGGAGTGGTCTCCCTCTGTTTAACACTGCAATCCATGCAAATACAACGCTGCAGTGCAGTGATGCAACAACGATTAACCCTGCAAACTGAAATTAAATCAACCGGAGGCTAGACTGCTAAAGCTTGATGAGGGAGCCAGCTGGCCATGAACCACTATGGGATGGGATGGTGGAAGGATGCAGTTGTCCGTAGGAAGCCCCCACAAAGTATCTGGCTATGTTTGTTACATTTTTTAGTTAGTCATTTGAAAATCCAAGTCCATAATCCCCTTGACTGAGGTTGCTCCAGTGAGAGCAACCACCAGAAGAGCAGAATTAATTAAAACAGCCACAAAACAGATAGTTACAGGTAGACTAAAACTCTCAAGTATAAAAAAAAAACCAAAACCAAACAACAACAACCACCTTCCCATTCAAGAGACATAACCCGGTAAGCCACATTAGATGTTGGCAAGTTAGAAAGGTACAGTTTTCCATTATAAAATCTGTGCTAAGTCTACCAACAATTACAACCTGTTGCTATAGAAGGAGTAAGAAGCAAACAAACCTAATAAGCACTAGGGCCTGCAAAATAGAGTCTGGCAGCACTGACAAAAAACAAGTAAAATGTTCCACACGAGGTAGCCTCAATATGCACCTGACATGCTTGCTATATCCTCAAAATGAGTAAGTGCTCAACTCAGGAAAAACTGGATATTCAGAACCCAGTTTGCTTTGAGCAGCTACTTAATAATGTGAAAATAAATAGTTTTTTTAAAAGCAACACAAAAAATCCTTTCATTGTACATGTCACAACCGTTTGCAAGCAACAGAGACAGACCTGTAAAAATTGTTAAGTGATGTATCTTCACCAGAACACCATCAGCAACTCCCTAAATGTTTAAAGTATATTTTCACTAACTGGACAAACAAAAAACAATTAACTTGATTTTACCCTAGTATACATACATAGAGCATTCCTTGTGAGAGGACTTTTGAGCATCACATAGAAAATTCTAAACCACAGTAAAGCCAACCCACAAACTGGCAGTTTTCTGGCAAACCTGAACCGACAAGGGCTGAGTACACATCCCACTACCGAGATGCTGCCACACGTACTCCCGATGGCAGCTGAGGCCAAGCCTTCCCTTCATCTTCTTTCCAGTTACTACAACTGTAGAGACCTCCAGCACGCTGCTTACTCCTCGATCTGCAAACTGCAACACCAGCACGGTACCGCAGCTCTGCCCCTGCGGGAACACCGACCCATTCGGTAGTTTCTCCAGCCGCTCCCCCGCATGTGTGGCAGAGGACGGCACTGCCCAGGGTTACCGCCGCGCCTGCCCTCCCCCCCCCGCCCTCGGCCCCAGCCCCCAGCCCCCCCTGCCGAGAGCAAGGCCTGACCGCCGGGGGCCAGCGCGCTCTGCCAGGTGCGCGCTGCGCGACCAGCCACCGCCGGCACCGCCTGCTTAACTCCCGCGCGGCGGCGTTCGCCGCAGCACCGACCGCCAGCCCCTGGCGGCAGCGGACGGGCCCCCTCCCCGCTCGCATCCGCGGTGTTACTGCAGCGCCCAGGCGGGGTTTCGACACCCGGCGGGCCGATTCCGTGGCCAGCACGGTGTCCCCTCACCGCTCCGCCTCGCCGGCGCCACTCAGGCCACACCACCCGCTTACCCCCGGGCAGGTGCGCGCAGCGGGCGCCCTCCTCCCCGCGGAGCGGCTCCCCCGCTCCCCGCAGATGGCCGGGGCTCTCCCCGCCCCGCTCCCGCCACCCCTCTCTCTCCAGCGGCCGGGCACTCACGGCCGGGCCCCGACCCCTCCTCAGCCGGGCCCGCCACACGCGGCCCTCCGGGGAGGAAACCCGCCTCGCTCGCCGCGGCCGCGGCCGCCGCCCCGCTCCCCTCAGCGGGCGGATCCTCCCTCGCTCCCCGCGGACCCGCACACACCGCCGTGCCGTGCCGCAGCCCCTGCCCCGCGGCCGAACCCGTCCCTCCCGCACAGCCCCTGCCCGCAAAACCCGCCTCGCCCGCCCCCCTCAGCGCAGACTTGCCCGCCGGCCGGCCCCTCTGCCTCCGCCCGCCCTTCCAGGGCCGGGGCTACCCCCGCTGCCAGCGCCGCCACCCGCCGCCCCCCGCCCCCACAGCTCGCTCTCCCAGCCCCGACTGAGCCCCTCCCGGCAGCGCCGCGGACCCCTCCCCGCAGGCAGCCCCGCTCCCTCGGGCACCCGCCTCCCTCGACGGCCACGCGTCCCCTCCGCACCCGGCTTCCCGCAGCGGCCCCCAGCCCGCCGACACCGCTCCTCCCGCGGGGGAAGGGGCCCTCTGCCCCCGCCGCACTCTCCCGGCCAGGACCTTCTGCCGCCCGCAGCGGGAGCGGCCGGGGAAGGCGGCGGAGACCCACCCCCACCTGCTGCCTCCCGCGGACAGAGCGGCGGCGGGGGAGCTCTACCCCGGCAGCACTCACCGGCCAGGCGGGGAAAGCGAGACGGAGGTGGCGGGGCACGGCACGGCACGGCCCGCTCAGCCTGCCGCCTCAGAGCGCCGCGGCGGTCGCGGTGCCGCCCGCGCATGGATTACGGAGGGCGGGCTCTGCCCCGGGCCGGGGCTGCGGGACCACCCCAGCAGGCTGGGGCTGGGGCTGGCGGGGGGAGGAAGAGGAGGAGCGTGAGGGGTTTAACCCCGGGCCGAGCGGGAGCTGGAAGGGGGGAGGGCTTCGTGCCGTGGCTGCTGGAACGTGGCCGAGGGGGCCAGGCTGAACCTGTGCCCGGGCGGGCCGGAGCGCGCAGCCACTCGGCGACCTGTTGCGGGCCGGGCCGGCTCCGAGGCGAGAGGTGACCCCGCGCTCGCCCGCTGGTAAGGCGCCCCGGAGCCAGGGGCCAGCTTCTCCTTGCTGCTCCGAGCCTGGCCGTGCCGCCCCCCCCCCCCCCCGGTGATTTCGCCGAGGGCTAGCTTTGAGTTCGGGCGGGCTTGCTTGCCCATCAAGGTGACTTATCCGTTAGCTTGTGGAAAAAAACATCTTGGTTTACCCTTCTCACGGGCTGTCCTTATTTCCTGATGGGGTTATTGTTTCTTTTAGGGCTGGTATCCATGTTCCTGAGTGGGTTTTGTTTCTGAGGGGCAGTGATTTTACTGGTAAAAAGAGACGTGCTTTTCCTACAGGTTGCAATACAGGAACACGGACTTTCAAAGGCTCCCGCACATTCCTCCTCTGTCCTTTGTGACTTTTATTTGCAGCTTTGGTATTTTAATATGGTTTCCCTGTTGCAATATATGAAACATAGACATGATTCTTGCCTCTTAGTAGACCCACCATTACTCAGCATCACAAATCAAGGCAAAGAAAGAATTTGCACTGGAGATCCAAGGTCATGCTGGTATGAGTGATGGAGAAGCAAGTTAGTCTCCCTTTTGGCAGGCAGAAAGAAATCAAGGCTACGGCTGTGGCAGCAAACTGCATTGCTAATGCAGGTTTGGCCAAACATTGAAAGGTTTTCCCACATGTACCCACAATACCTCCAAATGGTATTTGGTGTTGCTGAACTCTACCTGTATTTCAGCTCAGGGCATTTACCAGCAATGCACATCAAAGAACAAGTTGTTACATTGGCTGAACCTAGCCAGAACTATTATTCTGACTACAGCTAATTGTGGACTTCTTCAGCAGGAGGATGTGTAGTGATACAACCGAAAACGGAGTGGCAACGAGCTCAAAGAAAGGCTCTTGACCTAGTTCTTGTTATAGTTCTCATATGCACCCTAAGCCCTGTGACAAAGAGGACAATGCTGTAGTCATGGGGAAAACACAGAACATCCTGACAAAGGGACAAATATGTTATATTAGCCGGATAGTCCTCAAATCCAGAAGTACAGTCTTAAGCTTTGGATGATAATGGTTCTAAATGGTTCTAAATACAAGAGAACATTCCTTCCACATAGTGGGCTGTGAATGCCAAACACTGTTAACGAGATGATCTGGTGGATTTGATTGCCTTGCTTCCATACAGGGTTAAAACAGAAAGGCCAAATCTCACTGCAAGGGTGGAACAGAACTTGAGGAGAATGTGGAAATGTGGAAGAGAACAGCATGGAATGAAGTTTCAGAAAATCTTGCCTTGCTGGAGCCAAAGACGCTAAGATTTTCTTTTGGATTACTAATTTATACATTATAGGTTTACTACCATTTATAGTAGGCTACCACAGGACTTCTGGGTGAGAAATGTCTGCAGTTTGCATACACAAGGACATGCAACTAGAGTTACAGGAAAAAGATAATAGCTTTCAGAGAAGAACTGAAATTAAATCAATACTAACACTGTTAATGAAGGCATTTCTTCAGCAAACTAAACCAACACCTATTTTCTGATTAGTGTTATCCATGTGTAACAGCTTTCCTGCTTTTTATGCATGATGCAATTAATATAAGAAAGCTCTCCAGTCCCGTCTGAGTTTCTTCATACTATTGGTATCTAGCCCGATACAAGGAGTCTGCCTAAGGTCTCTGGAAGTGACTGAACTGAGTTAAGATAATTTATATCGCATTCGGTCCTGAAAATGTGTTCTCTGAGTAGCACCTAGTTAAAACATCAGAGCTTATCACTGTGGGATGGTAAATGGAAGCATGAGCTCTTCAGCTGCCTCCCATTACATTGCTGGCAACCCCAAGTATATGTCTGACCTGAAAGCGCTCCGAGGAGCTGTTGACCTTTCCTTGATGTTTCCTCTCTGCTAACTGCATGGCCAGTAGAGGCAAACAGCTGTGAAGTGGGAAATACTGCAGCATTTTGTAGCCCTTCACTCCGTGTCTCCCTGCGATCCAAATCGCAACTGTGTCTGGGCTTGCTTAGCTGCACACCTGCCTGTTTGATGTTTGGCTGTTGGCACTGCAAAAGATGTGCAGGTATGTGCTTTGTGTGGATGGTGTAATGCAGTCACAGTAGAGAAGCCAAACTTGTGAAAATGATGTTTAGTCTTAGCAGGCTCAGAAAGCATCAAGAAAACTTGTTCTCCAAGGACTACACCATCTTTTGATCTGTGGTCCTTCATGCCTTGGGGCGATTGGGCTAAAATTAATTAAGATGCCTTCTAGCTTTATTCTTTGTGGCCAAAACTTTTAAATGGTCTGCAGTCAGATTCTCAGGACAGGTAAGCCCCTAATTACTCAAATAAATGAGGAAGTGGTCTTTCAAACCACAGAGCAATAGGTGCTAAGGCCTTTGAAAAGCTGCTTTATAAGCATCCAAAACAGAAACAGCTGGATGAAGAAACCTGGCGTGTACTCTATGGTGAACATTTGAAAATCTGGCTGCATATCAATCATCTCTGTTATCTCAGAGGAAAATCCTCAGATAACAGGAAGATATGTGAGATTTAGAGCTTAACTATAATAGTTGTATCATGTAATTGATTTTTAAGTAGAGCTTGTGATTAAAGGTCTATTAGACAAATAGCCTTTTTCATTAGTTGGAGTTAAGCTAGGCATAGTATTGCCTGAAGAGATCTAAAATCGTAACTCCAACCTTTCCACCTCCCAAAGGGAAAAGGTAGAGGTAGAAAACCGCTCACATTGCATTTAGTCTTCCTCTGGCTGTTCCCTGAGCATGTGTTCAGGGAGAGAAGGGTGCATGGAAGTGGGGAAGAGGAGCAGTGTGCCTTCCCTGCACCAGGGCTATGGAGAAAAGTGATTTACACCCTTTGCCAAGAACACGCTGAAGAGTGAATTCTGCCAACATGCCAAAATCCAACCAGTCTACATATCCCTCTTGTCAGCTCTACCCTTTATCCTGATGCCTGCGCGCTTTGCCTAGGTTTCTGTGGGTTATAACCTGCGAGTCCTTCATTGCCCCCTACCACTGTGCACTCTGCCTAGCTCTGCCCTCCCTCCTGCCACCCAATGCCCTCTTCCCTTTGGGTCTGCTTAGCCCCTCGGATTCTGCCAACCCTCCCAATTAGCTAATGCTGCCCAGCAGCACCCACCAGCTACCCACATACAACGTGCCTCTCTTCTGCTCAGCTCCCCATCGGCACTGTTTCTCCCTTCTCTGACATCCACAGCTGCATCCCTGCTCATCGTTAATTCTCCTGTGGGATGTGAGGTTTAAGGGATTATGGGCTGTGTGAGTTCACAGCTCAGATTTCGGGCTGTGAACTCTCCCAGGGTGGAGCCAGGCTAGCTCAGGCTCTGCGGGCTCCGAACTGGATTTGCAGCAGGCAGGAGGAATGTGTTGCTGTATTAGAAGCAAAGCATGTAAAATTTGAAAAAATGATTAAGACGCATAAAAATGGTGTGAAACAGCACAATAGCTGTGTGCTATAGCCTGCCATGTATTTGCTTAATTTCTTACTCCTGAGGGAAAATAAAAAAGGGAAATGGACAATCTTACTCATGTTCATTCTCAAACTTAGAAAACAACATGACATTTCATTGTAGACCTTTGATTCTTGCCAGTTTATGATATTATTTCAGTGAGGTTTGCCTTCATTTGAACAGAAGATTTATCCTGCTGTATATCGCTTTAGGGTGCCTTCAGAGAGCTGATGTTTTGCCAGCTACACGTCTTGCCACTGCTCTGCTGTGCCCTCTTCTCACAACTGTGATAGAGCTGCGTGACAACTCGTCAAGGAACTTAGAAATTATATTCATTGCTTTTCATCTGAGGAATCGAGTTTTCACTGCTAAACAAAGATACAAACTGACAGGGATTACATGATGCATGTGCTGGGAGTTTGTAGCTTCTTTCATGAGCTCCCCACCCCGCCCCGTTTTTCCATCATCTCTGTGTTTTAGTTCTGCTCGCAAGCTTTGGTGCTTGACATCCTGATAAATTACCATGTCAGGAATGCTTGAAATTAAAATGGGAACGGCACATGTCTCTTTGACACTGGAACAAAAGGAGCATGACTTGGTTCTGATGCTGTTTGATAACAGATTGTGGAGCAATGGCTAACTACCACCGCCGATTTTGGTTCTAGCTCCAGCACCTTGCGTTTCTCTGGTGACATAAAGATCCTGAACAACAGCTCCCAGGTTCTCTTTGTGGGAACTGTAGCATGACCTTTCTGACAGAGGACATGACCATGCCAGCAAGGGCATTTCAGTTTGTTAGAAAGCAACTTCTGGCCTTAAATAAATGCTTTCAAATGAAGTCCTGAAAACCTTCTGCACCTTATTTCCCTTAATTTGATCTTTTAGGAAAAAAAAAATTTAAAGAAGGATGTTCCTGTTTACCAAACTTGCACACACAGTTTGGTGCCTTTCCCCTTAGAAATGAGGGTATGGCCATGGGGCACGTGTGTTCTCAACTACTGGTAATTCCTTGCTTGTGACCAGATGATCTCTTACTACCACTACGGTGGTATCTTGTGGCACACCAGTATGTTGTGGAGGTACATACAGGCTTCAGCCACACAGTCACAAAGTTGAGTCCTGGCTAATGAAGCCCCCTGTGTGTATGGTGCAAGCGGCCAGCAGCTGTATGTGATCCAGCACCAAGCCCAGCATGCTGCCTCACCTTGGGCTACAGACACGGACGCCTGGAGATTAGGACTGATAGAGTCTTTGTTCTTCCTTGTGGCTTATTTATTTGATTTGGTTTTGTTTTAATTAGTGCATTTATTCATCTATTCTGAAAGCCAGGACCTGAGCTGGACTGCTTAGACAGAGGCAAGAGAGACTGTAATATACAGCTTAAACATAATGTGCATCTAATAAAAGTATCTGTATGTCAGTAAGAACAAAACACTACAGAGGTAATTAATCAAGCCAAACCAAGTACACTCAGGAAAGCTAGCACAGCAGCAAAGTAATTCATGTCAGTAGTCAGTTGTCAGGAAAAAAAAAAAGATCGGTTTTCATCTCTGTTTGTGACCCTATGATAAGCAGAAGTACCCTCAGCGCAGACTAACTATCCCATGCTTCCCACAAAATGTAATCCTACCTTAGGAGCTTAGCTGCTGCAGTGACCTTCTTTTGTCTGCTTGCTCCGGAGTAAATTCTGTCTGATGTGAGTAAAGAAGATTGGAAGAAGGTTATTTTTAATATCAATATAAAATAATCTGTAGCACAACAAAATACAAGAAAGGAAGGCGTCCGTTCATTATGTTTTCAGGGAGAATGGCATCACCACCTACAACATCTTGCAGGAAGCGCATAAACAACACACATCACAGGATTAACCTGACAGGGTCCCTTCGCTCTAGTTTCTATTATTAACTTTACACCTAGTGCAAGTCTCCTCAAATGAACTATATGCAGTATAACGATTTATCTTACACAGACTGTACCTCAGCTGAAAAGTTATTACCAGGATAGTAAGGGGCCTGGGTTTTATAAGCCTTTCACAGAGGTGTGCTGAGTATCTGATCCCTGAGTTTCTTATAGCATGGGTAGAGAAATTATTACTTTGTCCAGGCTTTTGGTCTAGGTAGTGAACTTTTTCCTCCGTTTCCTCGTGTTAAACTGCACACTTAAAAAAAACCCCACATTTCTGACCGTCCCCATCCCAAACCCACACTCGCTGATGCTGTTCGGACAGCAGCCAACAGCTATCTACAAGCTGTTGTCTTGCAAAAAAAGTGCAGCTTCACCCCTCTACCACCTGACATCTCCAGCTCCCTCCTTCATCTTCTCAGGTGTGGTACAAAATTATTCCCTATGGCTGAGCAAAACACTGCAGCCACAATGATAACATGGACCAAGCAAAATGTCATTTTCTCCTCGATAATACAATTCTGTTCTTTTCTTTTTTTTTTTTTTTTTTTAAGGAAGGTGTTTTCAGAATTTTATGGAGGAGATTGTTTTTTTCTTTCCCTAATGTTCTCATTAATTTATTATTTCCTGTATTCTACCTCTCTGCTGATTAAACTATGAGAGACCAAGCAAGGGAAAAGTATTTCTGCTGTTGAAGCATGCACAACATAAAAAAGAAAAGGTGACCTTTAACTCTGCTCCTCTGTCTCTTTGCCCATCAGAATGTCAAATGATTTTCCATATTGTAAGTACTTCATGACAACACCAAGCATTTGAGAACTGGGAACATTTGTATTGTTGGAGGACACCTGAGGTTTGTTGCTTTAAAGTTAATCTGTAGCCTTAAATTCTAGCCTGAGTAAGAGGTAGCGTATAACTGTATTTGTGCAGCCAGCAGAGCACAAATCAGCCTCATGCTCCAAGAGCCACAGTGTGCCTCTTGGTTCTGCCCTGCTGCAGGCTACAGCTTCCATCTCTCTGTGCTAGAGTTCACAGTCGAGCTGGTGAGTACAGCAGGGACGCATCCATGTTGTCATGCTTGTTTGCTCTTTGCTCAGGTTTCCAGTCTCTGGCTGCATAAGTATTAGTTCACAGGTAGTGTCCAGACTGCCATGGTTCAAGGAATAGTTAAGTCTGGGGTGCAGGTCATCCACTTGTGCACATCCCACAGTCTGCACTTTGGCCTGGGAATGGAGGCCCACACAGGCACAGAAAACAAAGACATTGCACACATAATCTAGGCAAAACAAAGAATAACTTTCATTATCATCATAGTTACTCATCAACTACTTTCATAAAAGGGACTGCAGCAAGTCAGGCACTTTTTGGTCTGCAGCGCGTCCCATGAAGAAACGAATGATCAGGTGCTGTTTCATAAACTCCTTGATTCACAGGGATCTTTTTTTAAGTCAGAGAGGACTGTTCTGGTTACCTTGCCTGTGATTCATATGCACAACATACATGAAGCCATGAAGACTCACATACTAGCTTCAACATCAAGCTCATCAGGCAGACTTCTGGAGAGAGATGCCTAGGTTTCCAGTGACAGTGGACCTTGGTTGTATTGTGAACTGTCTGAATGGCCATCTTCTCTCATTATTAAAGATCAAAATTTTAGCCTTCACCTGAGTTTCCTAGTTTCAATTTCCAATTTCTTTTCTACTGTTTTGAACAGCCTTTTAATAGTGATGACTGATGCAGTTGCTCCACAGCACCAAGCAATACCAAAGAATTAGGTGTGGTACCACTCAGTGCTGGTACTAGTCCTCAAGTCTAACCTCTACATCTTGGCCCAACAGTTTGCCATTTGACCTTTATAAGATTCTTTTAGTCTTTTCCTTTGGCAGACTAAACCTGTTAGGATACAGTAGTTCCATTTTTGAAGGCAACCTTGCTAAGTAGAACTTTGATGCTTTTCTCTTTTTTTCTGAACTAAATATTAGAAAGAACTATGTTAAATAACATGTTTTAATACCCACCAGCACTGGTATTGCCTGGTCACTTGATTAAAATAATGCTTGTGACTGAATGTTGTTGGCTTTCCCTGCCATCAAGTATAGTACAAGCTATACAGTGTAGAAAAAGAAGGTCTGTGCTTGGAAGAGGCAGTGGTCCAAAGCAGACATGACAGATAAAAGATTGGGATTTTGGCACCAGTTCCAACTAGAAAGCAGCAGTAGCCTCTTCAGCATATAAAGCCTGCAAATCCTACACAGCTGCTAAGGTAGAAAAGATCTTTTGTGAAAGCTGGAAGCCATTGTGTCCTGGTTTCAGCTGGAATAGGGTTGATTTTATTCTTAGCAGCTGGTGCAGCGCTGTGTTTTGCATTCGGTGTTGATGGCCATGTTGATGGCACACCGATGTTTCTGGTCATTGCTGGGTGATGTTTACACTGAGTCAAGGACTTTTCAGTTTCTCAGGCCCTGCCAGCAAGAGGGCTGGGGGGGCACGGGGAGCAGGGAAGGGACACAGCCAGGACAGCTGACCCAAACTGGCCAAAGGGATGTTCCATACCAATGAGCATCATGTTGGGTATATAAGCTGGGGGAAGAAGGAGGAAGGGGAGGACGTTTGGTGTGATGGCGTTTGTCTTCCCAAGTCACAGTTACCTGTGCTGGAGCCCTGCTGCCCTGGGGGTGGCTAAGCCTGCCCGCCGGTGGGAAGAGGGGAATTAATCCCTTGGTTTGCTTTGCTCGTGTGCGTGGCTTTTGCTTTACCTGTTAAACTGTCTTCATCTCAGCCCATGAGTTTTCTCACTTTTACTCTTCCGATCTCTCTCCCATCCCGTGTGGGGAGAGGGAGCGAGTGGCTCCGTGGGGCTTGGTTGCTGGCTGGGGTTAAACCATGGAACATTGTTTATTACTCTTAATGCTTTCTCTATAAATCTGAGCCTGACTCATATTGTGGCAATCTTTCTGCTCTTTAATTCTCTGAACACTGAATTACAGACATTTGATGAGATGGAAGTCTAATAGTCTGAGCTTAGATTGCAAACTCCTGTTCCCACTCCTCTCAATAAATGGACCCTTCATTTAACTCCTCTGCGTTTCAGCCTGTCTCTCTGAACAGGCAGTGACAGAAAAGCCTTACAGGACAATTGAGGGCAGCTAACTGCCAGGCAGATTATTCCCACAAATTTAGGGACTTTGTGCTGTTTTGTTGTACTACACTTTACAAGACCAAAAGAGTAATTTTCACCATATTTTGGTAAAGCCTTCTCAAGGCTACCAGTTCTCAGTTTCTGTTGCGCCTTGCTCAGCCTAGCATTTGCCTCTGCACAGACTTGAATATTTGCTGTTGCAGATCTTTATTTGTAGCATGGAAAATAAATTCCCAAATCATGCTGTAGTTGTAAAAGCAATCATCCTATAGAAAGTAATCCAGAATTCACTGCAGTAAAACATATTAGTTTCTATATTCTATATGAGCTGAGAGTTGATACAGTAAAGGCATGCAATTAAAAAGTGCACATCAGATGTATTTTGAGCTTTCTTTAGCAGCTGTTTTGTATTACCAAACATGCACGTTGCAGTAGTTTTTAAATTGGATTTAAGTAGCTTGCAGAATATCTCAATACACAGAGCAAAACCCAGCAAAACATTATAAAAAAGTGTGCATAGTAATTCCACCCAAGAGTTGCCAAAGTAAGAGCAGAGAGATCACATGAAAAATATTTCCTGGCTATGTGAAATCTGTGAAAATTCCCAGAAAGACTAGGAAACAAAGTCTGTCCTGGGATGGGAATACAGTTTGTATTGAACCCAACAAGAGGAGATATATCTGTGTGTAGCTGTCAGCCCAACCTGAATTCTGCTGTACTTCAAATGTTAACACGTGTACTGAAGTGACACAGCATACCACATGCACTTGAAAAATCCTTCCAGTTGAATTTCAGCCTAAGTTTGTGTATATTATAGCCATTCTGATATTTATTT
The DNA here is from genome assembly GCF_023634155.1 of Falco peregrinus. Classification (NCBI taxonomy): domain Eukaryota; kingdom Metazoa; phylum Chordata; class Aves; order Falconiformes; family Falconidae; genus Falco; species Falco peregrinus. The sequence continues at coordinate 497,286 of NC_073722.1, forward strand.
CCTGCAGTCACTTCACAATCTCTGAAAGACAGCAAATTCAATACCTTGTCTTTTGATTTTGACTGAGAAGCCCAATTTCTTCTTTAATATTGAAGTTTTTTGTGATGGAGGTCAAGGGGAATAGAATAGTATTTTTATAACTGGATGCTGAAATAATAGAACACCAGGTTGGAAGGGTCCAGCCTTTCTTGGCAAAAGCACTTAAAGATTTTAAATATATATTTTCTCACTGATGTTAAAGAGGGGAAAGAAATCTTCTAATACATTTTTGCTGCTGAAGCAAGATTTGCAATACTTCCAGGGACTGCTGTTCTATTTGTGAGCTAAGATTACTCTCAGTGAAGTGGCTCAGCTCCCCGAGGTTCTGAAAACTCCCGTTACGCCTTTGCCAGATTCACAATAGTCTCACGTTTGTTATTTCAGTAAAAAAGACAAAAAAAGGGGAAAACCATGTGCATGGCTGAAATAAAAAGGAAAAGCAAGTGCATGGCTGAAAAGCTTCAAAACCATCTCTGCAGAGCACCTATGTGAAGAGCGCTGAGGATCATTTATGATCTCATCTGCCTATTCCAAGTCTTGGAACGAAAGTCTGGAGGGTGGACACTGCAAAGCGAAAATCTCTCTCTGTGAATCTGTCTCCTCTCACATTGAGAAAAACACTCACTTGCTGCAGTTCACTTTACTGGTTGGCAAAACGGTCCTAATAAAACTTGCCTTTTGTCACAGCTTTCTGTCAGCATGTATTTCAGAAGTGCTTCTGGAGCCCTGTTTGAAGAGCACTGTATGGTACAGTATGGTGTCTTGGGAAATAGGACAGATGTGTGCCATGTGTAGAAATTATTTTTCTGTCACATGAGATCATAATTTGTTAAAGTGCCAGGTAATTAAGGAATTTTTGCTGTTCTTATTAGATAAACAGGCTTTTTATTGCAAACAGTTCTCATCTTTCTAAATCAGTTCCAGGAAACCCTATAATGTCAGTCACTATTAGCATTTGGAATAGCATTAAGAGCTTTATACAAGCTCATATTAATCTGTCTAGGTTAACCTTTGTATCCAGGCTGCCTCAGTTGCTGTATTTCAAATCTGTAGAATGTCAGTTCTTCTCCATGGGCAGGAAGAGGTTTAGCACAGATTTAGCAGTGCTTTGATCATAGTATGAAGTCATTTTGAACTTATTTGTGACCAAAAAAATTTCTCTGGAGCACTTCTATTCAGCCTTATCAATTGAGTTGCTTAATCATTTGGAGTAAACTTTTAGCCTCTCTTTTGCTCCAGAAGCTACTTCAAAGACCAGATAAATGCCAAGACAGATAGTGTCGGGAATATTACATTTAATTTGGGTACTGGATCTCAGAATTTCAGAAATACCACGTAGGCATAGAAACAGAGTGGGAAGGGTCCCCAGCTCCCTCTCGCAGCTGCAAAGTCTGCCCAGAGCATCCTGAGGCACTTGCTCAACCTACACTCCAGCACCTCCCATGAAGGCAGATTCACTGTGTGCCTCAGGCAGTCTGGTCCAACACTTAATTATGCTCATAATTAGAAAGTTTTCCTAATATCTAACCCAAATATTCTTTGCTGCAAACTAGGTTCATTTCAGCTCATCCTTCCCTCAGTGTACATAGAGTAATTGATTGTCATTTTTATAACAGTGTTTGAAATATTGGAACATGAACTGGCACATGTTACCATGTCCTTCCCCTGGTCTTCTGTTTTCTGGATCAAAGCCCAGATCTTCAAAGCTATCCTAAGAGTCATGTTTTAATTTCTGACTTGTGACCTCTCTTTGATTTGTGTATGCCCTTTAAAATATATATAGTTCCTCTGTGTAAACATGCAACCCCAGCTGAGGGTTCCCTTCCTGAGGAAAGCAACCTAATGATGTCCCACACCATACATAGCCTCTTCTTCATGCACTGCTGAATTTGCTTTCTCGGTAAGGGTGTCCTGTCCTTGGTACGTACCCAGTGTGTGTGTTGGTCCTTGCAATATTCAGAATCTCTTAAGCAGTACTGCTGCCTAGGCAAGTCTTTCCTGGTTTTTTTTTTTTTTTTGTGTGTGTTCAATTTTTTTCCTCCTTTTCACTTCACTTTCTTTAATTTTATATATTTGATGTACAACTTCCACATTTTATAAAGATTATTTTGAATAATTCTGTCTCCAAAATGGCTACTGTTTCTCTCAAATTGGCATATTTTGTAAGGACACCCTCCACTCCCTTATCTGTATCATTGAGGAAGGTATTCCTCACAAAACTGGGTCCCAAAAGATCCCACCTGAAATGTTTTCAGGGGTTGTCACTGAACCATTGATATCTAACCATTGTGTTGCGTACAACGAAAGGATTCACAGGCCATCAGTTTTCTCAGTTGCATGTTTTTCTGGTAAAAGCACAAAACTGGGAGTCAGAGGTTTTTGACTTTTTGTGTTCATTTTGTCCCAACTTTTAATACAGGTGGTAGAAAGTTATAATTGCTCTTTTCATTTATTTCCTTGTCTGTAAGAGAGAAATGAAGATGCTTGTGAAGTGAGTGACTCCTCGGGGGGAAGATGCTATTGAAAGTGGCAGAATATAGATGGTAGTGTATCGGGCCCAGTCATCACTCATGCTAATTGAAACTAACCCTTGAATCTGTAGGACTTGCACTCCCAGTATCAGAACCCAGCTCTGTACTGTGTTGTGGTCTTCTCAGGGCCCTTTGCCTTGATTTCCCCTTCTAGCATTCAGCAGCAGGATCTGCATTTGTGCTTGGTTGGCATCAGCACTGTGTGACACACATCTGGGAACAAATTCTAGTTACAATTCCCTTTGCGCACCTGACACAAACTTTCACACTGTTAAAATGTACCAGTGACCAGTGGAAACAGCGTGTGGGATGAGTCTGTGTTAATGGTCGTTGCTATGATTTTGTCATTCATATTAGAAGAGTTGACTTCTTTCTGCTTTTAAGCTTCCTGGCAATGATGCAAACCAGTTTTTAAAGCTCATTTGCAGCAAAAGGTTATAATAATACAACAGCTTGAAGCTGCAGTGAGATTTGGAATCACAGGGGTAAACAAAACTTGTTCCAAACAAAAATGGGCCAAAATGCCTGCTCAGTGCTGCAAACAGCACTGGGTAACCGAGGCAGCTGAGCCGAGCACCAGGGCTGCAGCCCCAGGGGAGGAGACCCGCTGCTGTGCCAGGGACTTGGGTTTCAGCCCCAAGGGGGGTCCCAGGCTCTGTTCCAGCCCCTGTGACTGCTCCCGCACAGCCGTCCAGACCCTACCTGGCTTCTCCCCACTCTGTGGCACCAGGGTGACTGTGATGTTTAGCCTTTGAGGGAAAAAGAAGAAATGTAGATGATCCTGGAGGGATGGTAAAAAAAAAAGTTGTTTATGACTGGCTGCCTGCTTGTTATTTAAACATGCAGGGAGACATCTGATAAATATTTAAGTAGCTCCAATTTATTTAGTGCTGTACATGTTTAACATGATGAATACTAAAGAGGCTAAATAGATTAAGATTTCTAAAATGATTGTGCCAAATGTGTCTTTTTACTTCAGGCCTCTATGTAGCAAAGATGTTTCCACCAGTGTAACTATCTGTTAATATATTAATAAATCCTGTGCTTTGAAACCCTGATGAACATATCCTGCACAGAGGTAGCCACGCTAAAGTACGCAGTATTTTGTGCCGCTGCAATGCATCTGTGGTGTATCTGTACCAACAAAACATCTTCAGGCCAGACCAGGCTGGGGATCCTGCGCCTCTCTTCTGGCTGTCACCTTGAACACCTTTATTCTCGCCTTGAAAGAGGCTTTGCTTTTGCATGGAGATGGTGTTAATGTTTAACATTGCCCTTGCACATGTGCACACATGCACACTAGTCGCACTAAACTCACAAGTAAAGATATGTGTATAGAGATGGAATACATGACCTCCCTGTATTTCTGTCTCAGTCACATGTGGTGGGGAGTAAGTCTGTGTGGAAGATTCGCTTGAGTACTTTGTATGGCACATAAAGCCTCAGTGAATCTCATTTGATTGGTTCTCCTGTCCTGACCCTAATACAGAGGTAAAAATATTTAATGGCCTGTACTAAATTAAGTAACACCAGACTGACTCAAGTATGCATGACTAAATCTAGTTTAGGGATTCTTATGCTTGAAGTGTCACCAAGCTACCCCCAGAAGAGAATGGCTTAGGTAAATACACCATGGGATCAGCTTGCAAAGGAAGAATCACTTTTGAATACTTGTTTATATTAGTCATAACCATACAAGAGCCCTCTGGCAGTGCTGAGCTTTTGTTTCAGATAGTAGAATACCCATTAGAAGTGAAATTAGAGCATTGGCATCACTGAGAGCTTTTTCCTTTTGCCGTATTTTGATTGAGAGAAAGCCTGCCTTCGTTCAGCATGACACCTAGCAGCTACCACGGCCACGGACATCAGGGCAGAAGACTCCAAATATACATATTAGCGACCATTCCATGCTTTTAGTTGCTCCCCCCTGCCACAACACCGGAGAAGCTCAGTGAGATCAGTGTTGTCTTACAAACGCAGGCTGGCATCCTGCACAGAGGTTCAGCTTCACATGGGTCAGGATGGGACAAGGCCTATCAACGCAAGTCTTTTTAATGGAACAGACAAAGCTGGACTTCTGTATTTCAGCTGTGAACATCTCCCTGATACAGCTCCCATTAAAGAATGGGGTCAGAGCTGCCTCTGCCCCACCACTGGAGCAGCCCTGCCCCACACAGCCGAAGCCCTCACCAACAGCAGTTCCCATTCTTGTAGGCAAAGGAGGTGATGGCTGCCTCTTCTAGGGCTTTTCCTGTCCCTGTCAGGCTTCTGTCTTCCGCAACTGTCTGTTTTGCTCAGGTACCAAGCCACTTAAAGGAGGGGGAGTTTGGTCTGGTGAATTCTTTTTTAAGCAGAACTGGAGTTATACAAACTTTAACAATGCTTTAGAAATTAAGCTATCATGTATGAGAAATACAGCCTATGCACTCATATATAAAACCAGATTTCATATTAAATGCATTCATCCTCATTCTGTCACCCACACAAAGTTATTTTCACCATTAAAATTATGCGTGACAACTTGTTTATCCATTCTGAATGCACTGGACGGGAGCTGGTTTTCTGTATTCAGAGCAGAACATACATCACCTCCAAACATGAGTATCGCATCTATTTGAGATGCTTGTTGGAAGATTTAATTCCTTTATCAATTTTGTTAGACAGCATTTCAGACAGGGCAAAGCTCTGGGTTTTGTACTGTGGAAAGATCTTCCTTGGGTCTTATTAGCATGCAATAAGAGAAAGGCTGTTGAAGCTGTCTCAACAAACAGCATGGAAGGGACACTGCCAGTGAGGCAATAAAAAGCCTAGTGGGAGGCTATTAAAGCCACAGCATTATTTTATTTGGGAGAGGTTTGCCAGGACAGCAGGAGTCCTGGTGCCTTGGAGGCTGGAGGCTGAAATAAAGACCAGAGCGCTCCTGTGGACAGGAGGAAGGCCCAGGCCGTCAACCAAGTCCCCCCGCTTAATCTGCGGAGATCAGAGACAAGACAAACGGGGGTTTCTTCTCCTCTGTAATTGGAAAAATATGCAGAGGATTTATTTTCTCTGGATTTCACAGGACTTGGTTACATTTACTTACCAAAACATAACACGGCGGGGTGTGTGCGTGTGTGTCTGAAGAAAGACCCCCCAGCACGTGGCCTCCGCTCTGCGAAGGCCCAGTTCTGCACGCTGCTGCCAGGCAGGATTATCTGGGGCTTTCCTCACTGCCAAGACCACCACAATTACTGGAATAGAAAGGCAGTAGATAAGATATTGGGATACAGAAAAACTGGTTGCCTACTGCCTTCTGTATTTATGATCATTTTGCCCCAAATACGAACACTGTAATCTGTTGCAAAGAGCCATTTAGGACGCGGAAGCAGAGGAACAGCTCAGGGTAAACTTTTGCCGCTTTTGAGTGAAGGTTTCAGTAGCATACAAACACTCGCAATGCTTGGTCTCTTGCTGTGAGTATCTTTTTTTCCCTAGTCCTGAGGTGAATTGCAGTATGAGATACAGCCTTTAGAAAATCATTAATTAGTATTTCCAATCCGCAGCATCTAGCTTGAGCCAGCTGCTGATTTAGATTCATTTACAGCAGCACATGTCCATCTCTGAGATTTTCTGAACAAATTAGACCGTGTTATGTACTTGTTTCCAGTCGCACAAAAAGAGGACGTGCATTTTTTGTGAATTTACCCTCTAGCGACTGAAAAGTTCAGTATTTGAAGAAGTCATGCATTGGAAGCCCCCATCCATACAGTCACAAACCCCTCTTGTGATGAGTGAGGACAAAAGGAGAGAGGGATTCATCAAAATACGATTCCAAAATTGTCAGTCTGAATTTGTAATGGCTGCTGGGAGATATGTGTGTTCTTGTGGCTTAGAGACTTATTTTGAACGCTATTATCAGGCTCTCCCTGGTACATTCTCCTCTGTTTCAGCAGCAATGGGTCAGAGTTACTAACTGTATGTGCATTATTTACACCTAAGTGCTACGCAATTTCCGTCATCCACCTACAGAAAATATCCACATTCAACAGCACACTTACCTATTCATTATGCATTACTTCCCAAGTCTCAGAAACACACTTCAGGCCATGCTTTCCTACATAAAATACTTTCTTTTTTTCTATTTACTAATTACTTCTCCTTTGCCCTACAAATATATATAATTCATTTTGAATATTTTATGCAAAATGCAATACTAATGGGATTTGAGTCTTGCTGATAAGGATTCAGGTTCCATAACGGGTATTCATGCAAAACTTAGTCTCTGTGTTTCAAAATAGATGTGATTCACACTGCAAAGCTGCTTAAAGGCACAGAAATAACAATGATTAAAAGGGGGGGGGGGGGGGGGGGGGGGGCGGGGAAGGGTGAGGGATTAACTGTCACTCATGCAATTTCCCTAGAATTCTTCCTGAGCAGGAAGAACAACTTCTTCCCCAAGTAAATGACAGTGCTGAAACCTCTTGCATTGCCTGTTTGGAAGAACATGAAAAAAAAAATGTCCACCCTCAAGCTGGCAGCTGGATCATGCTGCAACAGAGTCTTGTTTCAGTGTTCATGATGTTCACAGCCCAGTCTATCCAGCTTAAAAGGGGAAGATGACATCCTCCCTCCTGTGGTTTGGAGCAACATGCACCCTGAAGGCAAACAGAAAAATCAGTTCTTTTAATTTCCAGTTGCAGAGAAATAAAGATATTTTTTGTTCACCCTGCAGCATCCTCTCAGTATTTTCTGGGTGCACCCAGTTATGTGACGAGGAAAAAAAAATAATATTTGAACTATTTGCCATCTTGTCCTCTATGGCTGTTTCATTCTCTCTATCTGCAGTTTGGTTGACTGGAGAAATGTGAGTTTTATTTGCAGTTGTGATAGCTCCACTCAGTGTGATAGTCCATATAATACTGTGCCCTCACCACTCAACATCTCTCTGTTACCCATACAGGGTGAATATTGCCCTCTGTATAGCATTCATTGGTCAAGGAGAACTCCTTCACGCTCTCAAAATCAAAGTTACCCTTTCTTTTTATACAATTGTGTTCTACACAACATTTTTTCATACAGAGGGACCAGACTCTTCACGTTAATAGCCAAAGCATAAGTAAGGACACCTATGAGCAAGATCACTGAGTGGAGCAGTGAAGTCAGTCAGCGCCACTGTTAGACTGCCACGTTGGGCTACCCTTCATTCACCTCTCATGAAGGAGACCTGCATGAAGGGATGTCTGACATCCAAAAACTGTCAGCCCGCGCTCTGCCTGTACCTTTGTTAAGCATCTAAGAGACAGCCAGAGCCTGTGCAGGGCTACAGTCCATGTTGGCTGAAGGAACCCAAGACCCTCAGTCGGAGAGATGGGGCTGTGCAGTTACACTGAAATCACCTGCAGGGCAACTGTAGAGAGTCAGATTTTTTCAGGATGGGATATGTACAAAAACATTGGGAATTGACTGAGCTTCTTATCAAAATAACATGCAAGAGGTTTACTTTGTTTTCTGAGTAACTTACCTTTCTTCTTCTTCTTTTTTTTTTTTTTTTTTTTTTAATGGAAACCTCAGAGGAGATAGTGATCCTACTAGAAATAATTCTCAGATATTCATTAGAAGAATTTCTGGTGACAATAGTGTTTTGTATTTCTGAGTTGGACATCAAACAACAACTGGACGGAGCAGCACGTAAACCTGGAATGTTTCTCCCTGGAGTCCTTCACAGATAGCAGGTCCCAGCGCAGCCTCTCAGTTGTTGAAAATCTGGAGGGATTATATGAACTACCTCTTGCTGGTGTGTGTGCAGGCTACCCCCCTGATCATTAGAGCTGTCAGGACTATTACAGGGTCTGGGAAACAGACAGAAAGAAATTCAGCAGGATGGATGCAGAGCAACCTCCCCTGGCAGAATTCCAGCAGCTCCGTTCAAACACGGCAGCAGCTTGTGCAGCGCTGACGGAGCCTCCCTGCAGAGTTCAGGTTTCCAATACATGGTGCCCATATAAAAGGGCACAAATAACTGGCACTAATTGTGCAGGGCAGAAATAAAATGGCAGTAAAAAAATGGGAAGATCAAAAATGGAGACATTATTTGTATCAACACCAGATGTCCTGGAAAACGTGATCCTAAGTGACTGGAAATGAGAAAATCTTGACAGCCCTGTTTGTGCACTGATTCACAGTTGCATTTATCTCCCTGTTTTCACTATTGCCAGTGATACTGAGTCATTTTCGGAAAGGCAGCTGCTGTTTGGTATGCTTGGACACCATCCTTTTTTCTGATGATCGCTGCTCTGCCATGGTTGGCTTTCCTGTAAGCTCACCGTGGGAACTGTTGGGTTAAGTAAGACACCATCGGTTTAAATAAGACACGTTTAGGATAAATGAGATTCGTCAGGTGTTAGAAGGGCCTGGTAACAGGAAACAAACACACTGAGGTGAAGGGCTGGAACTTAAAAGGAGGGTGACAGTTCAGGAAGGAAAGCGTGTGTGAAGCCCCACAGCAAGCCTCGGCAGTCTAGTTCAAACTCATTTCTTTCCACCAGTTACCAGGATTTACCACGTTTACCCAACACGGGAAGAGGAGTGCTATAGTAACGTGGATGTGTTTTCAGAAGTGGTATTTGTTTAAAGAGGAAGCCTCTAGGAATCTTATCCAGGGCAAGGCTAAGGCACAAAGCTCACTTGGGTATTGCTTAGGTAGGCATAGGTATGAACCCAAGAGGAGGAAAAAGAACTCAGAGGAAGCCAGTGGGGACTGCCATGGGTACAGCTGCAAAATCACATGTAGCAGGACCCTAAAAGAAAGTATGTGAAGACAAGGCTCTGAGACAGGGCTCTGGCTGCAAGGCTGCTGAGGCGTTAGAAAGGAAACAGCGTCCTGTTTGATCTTTCTCAAGCTCCACTGAACAACTCCAGAGTCATTGTCAACGAGCAGCATCACATTTAAGACACATCCATGTTCAGTTTCCTCCTGCAGTTAAAACAGTTTGAAAGACCTTTCTGGTCTTTCACTGTCTTGGTTCAGTTGTGCAGCAATCCAGAGTGAAACCTGTGAAGATGTTAAGTAATTCTATGATTCTATGAAATCCCACATGAGATTTGCACAATGACCTTTGCTGCTCTAAGGCTTGTCATTGAATTATCATGAACAAGACCACGAAGACGAGCAGTAGTCTGCTTTCAGACTCTCTTAAGAAAGCCTCCTAATAAAGCCCTCTGAAATTAATGGAACATTTGATGTGTTTTCTTTGAGGAATGTTTGAGAAACAGCATTTGTTTCAAACAGTGTTACTAAATCTTTGATCAGTTCTATATGCTAGCACCATACAGGCGCATTACGTTTGGATTTTGAAAAAGAAGTGATTTACATCTTGTGATTTGTCTTGAAAACAAATACATTTGAACTACAACTTACTCAAAGAGTTTGTTGAAGAGAATTTGCCTATCAAAACTAAAGCTGTTAGATAATTTCAATTTTTTTTTCAATAGAGTAACAGATGAAAACTACCTACTTTAGCACAAGAGACATTGCTGTGTCGTTCTGTTTTCATGCTCCTGTTCAGCTTCTGCAGGTGAATATGCTAGAAGCAAATGGTACTTTCTGAAGTGAAGTATCTAGGTCATCAGTTACTATCCTCAACTGTCTATGGCTGGTCTGGTCATTCCCAGCGTGTGTTTATAGCTCCCCTAACGCAATGTGACCCAAACCGCAGCACAGTGGTTGGCTTCGACTCAGCACAGTTATAGTTGCCGAATACCAAATACTCCTGCTATTGAGGGAAATGCATTCAGAGCACATCCTCCACGCATGTAACCGGTGCTGAATTTCAGGACATTTTTAAGAATGATTTCTAGGCCAGGACTGGGCAACAGACGTAAAGGTTGACATGTTTTGGAGGATGTTGCTCGAATGGAATGAAAATCTTTTCAGTAATGCTTTTTCAGTACTTACCCAATCTGAATCTACTGTTAGCTTTCTGCTACAGCCAATAACACTTCTGCTAGATGAACTGGGGAGCTCTAGCAGAGTACTGCTGCCACGGTCAGAACTTCCCTGCTAGATAAGATTAATGTATACTTTACCTCACCAAAGCAGTACAATTATTTTTAGACATCAGATCTGGAGCAGAGCCTTCTCACCTCTGTACCATTCAAAGACACTGAGAAATCATGAAGTCAGGAAAAAGAAAGACATATTCTTTAATGAAAAACACTTAGATTTAAGAATTCTCAGATACACATTAAAGGAAAAAGCATTCACAGCACTATCAGATTACTATTAGCTCTAGAAAGCTGAGAAAAACTCATGACAACTCTTCAGTCAAAATAAATTGTTCTGAAAGCCAAATATCAGCTAATCCTTTTCATGAAAGGGGTCTGCTTTAACTGCTGCACGCACAGTTGAGGCAACACTCACTAGTGCGCTCATGACAGAGATGGGAATTAGGAGTTGTTCAGTTCTTACTATGACTGCTTTTAAGCCCATATAATTATATGGTAGAACAATCTGCGGTAAAGGAGCATTTCACCCCAGGAGAAAGCATCTAGTTAAGGTGGCAAGCCTCATTTTTGCACTACAGTCCTGCCAGTCTTGCAATACTCACGCTTGCTGTATTTCCTAAGGCTGGAACTCCTGGTGTCTTTCAATTGTTTGACAATCTGCAAGTATTGTGGGTTAACCCCAGCCAGCAACTAAGTACCACACAGCTGCTTGCTCACTCCTACACGCACCCAGTGGGGCGGGGAGGAGAATCACAAAAAGGTGGGTTGAGATAAGAATAATTTAATAATTGAAATAAAGCAAAATATAATAATAATAATAATAATAATAGTAATAGTAGTAGTAGTAGTAATAATAATAATACCACCATGTGATACACAACAGAATTGCTCACTACCTGCTGATTGATGCCCAGCCAGACCCAGAGCAGTGATCAACCCCTCCAGGTTATATACTGAGCATGACATCCCATGGTATGGAATATCCCTTTGGCTAGTTCAGGTCAGCTGTCCCGGCACTGCTCCCTCCTGGCTTCTTGTGCCCCTGCTCGCTGGCAGAGCACGGGAACCGAAAAGTCCTCCACTTAGTGTAAGCACAGCTCAGCAACAACTAGAACACCAGCATGTTATTAACATTATTCTCACACTAAATCCAAAACACAGCATCGTACCAGCTACTAAGAAGAAAATTAATTCTATCCCAGCTGAAACCGGGACAGCAATTTACATATTTACCTGTTCGAGAAGACCCTGCTTTAGCAGGGGGTTGGACTAGATGATCTCTAGAGGTCCCTTCCAACCTTCACCACCCTGTGATTCTGTGAGTGTGTATTTATTTTAGAGAAAAATCTTCCAGCTTTCAGGTTACAGACAAAATCTTAAAAAAAAAAAAAAAAAAAAAAAAAAAGAGTAATGTCCTGGAGGTCCAAGAAAAGAAACTGGTATCTAAACCATTTTGTTTTTCAAATCTCATGGTGTGTATCAATCATGGTGCTTCACAGAGGGGAAGAGCCTGCTCAGACTTTTCCCCATGAAGAACGGGGAGCCCCGAAGCCTAGGCCTGAAGGACCTTTGCACATTCCCCCGATGAAGCCCAGCAGAGTGACCATAAAACAAATAGTTTCCTTTGTGTCGGAGAAGTGCTGTTCTTTAGGATGAACCAGCACTATAGGTCCTTCTAGCCTTGTCCCTTACCATGAGACACACTTGGGGTTAGCAAGCTAGAATCCCTGCACTTTGTTTCATTACTTTCTTAAGCAGAAATAGTCTTTTATGTCCCACTGTGGGAGAATGTGCTGCTATGAAGCTTAATTGAGATTTATTGGTTTTGAGATTATTGGATGAAATATGAAAGCATGATATTATGTTTGCACAGGGATTTATTGCACATTTCAAAAAGGAGAAAGTATTGTGGCTTAAGTGAAAGCTATTCTAGGATTTGAGTATGCATTTTAACATGTGTATCACTTTCAAGCAGACGCAAGCTTTCTAAGTAGTGCCAGTTGTTTGCTAGGGGAGTTGCCGAAGGGGTACTATAGTGTATTTCCTAATTAAATACTTCACATTAAACATATCTGTAAATGTTACTGCATGGGCAAGCTATATTGGTGCTTTCAACTTACAACCTAGGAATTACTAATTGAATTTGTTTTAATTAGGAAAAGCTAGCTAGAACTGAGGAGCTGCCCCACATAATTTTGAAGATTTTTGCACATTGCAGTGCCCTGGAAATTGCTATCATTTGCCTAAAAAAGACAGTGTGGAGTGGGTTTTGCGGGGTTTTGGGTTTTTCTGGTTTTGTTTTGGTTTGGTTTTTTTTTTTTAATTTTATTGTTTTATTTATTTATTTTATTTATTTCTTAAACAAGTATTTGACTTTAGTTTTTTTCCTTAGGTGTTATAGACAAAAGAGTGGGGTCTTTACACTAAATTAGCACTGTATAAAATACATTAATTGGGTGGGAAACCTGTGAAGTATATATTTCTGATTCTTTGTAGTCTGCTGATATTCCACTGAGAGTACAGGCTCAAGGACTTAAATTCTTGCCTGAAGTATTTTATTTCAATTCTCATCCAAAAATATAACATCAAAATATTTGACACCTCACTGGAAGTGTAAATGTAAAGATTATTGAAGTGCAAAGGAAACCAGGCGAAGCCTGCACCTTTCATCTCTCCTTCACAGCACTACATCTAGGATTTCATGAGAAGATACTGACATTGTAAGTGGAGCCAATATTGCATCTTAATTGCCTGCTTCTGGTCTTGAAAAAAGTGACTTTTTATTATCTGTAATCAAGGCATCGGGGTCCCAAAGCAAAATCATTAATCCATATTTATGGCTATTACTCCTCAATGAAGTGACAGTCTCAACACAATATGCAAGAGAGGAGTTTTCTAGAAGTATTCAGGTGCCTAAATAAAATTAATTAGCATCTAAATCCTTTTAAAGCCTAGCCCAGACTTGGTGCAGTTGGCCGTGCTGCTACATGGGAAATGTCCATAGTTTGTGCTGGCAGAGACAACTTCTCTGAAGATTTTGCTTTAATAGTTGATTAAAGTTTTATATAGTTTTATAAAGTTTTATGTAGTTTTATAGTTGATTTTACTAGATCAACCATAAGATACATTAACAGGAGCATAACTTGGAAAGGAAATAATTATTCTGTTGGTTTTGTTCCCAGCGAAGCCTTGACAGGAGCACTGCTTCTGCTCTTGGGGATGAAGATGCATTATGGAGAGTCTGAAGAAAAGAACATCAAGCTACTTTAGCCTAGCAAAAAGATCAAGAAGACATATGATAATGGTCTTCTACTAAAAATATTGTTACGAAGTGATTCGTTGCTCACTCTATCTGCTAGGATAAGGAGAAAGGAAATGAACATATCACAGGCTTCCTCTGCTTCAGTTCTTGACAGGGAGCCACCAGTTTAAATTGCTGCTCCAGTATCCTGTCAGAAAGTAAGGATTTTCTCTTTGTTGGGGAAAAAAACAAATGGCTTGCTAAAACCCCCCAAACATTTCAGAGCCATCACTGCAAGGAAAAAGTAGAAGGAACTGTGGACTTCCAGCTGGGTGCAACAGAAGGGCTCCTGCCCAGGCGGTGGAGTCTCTGTTGGCACCCAAGCCTCAAAGGCACTGGAGAGGCACAAAGACAGCCAAGAGCCACGCACCAAGTGACCCTGGCTGCTCGACTGAGATACTTTCAAGAAAGGCCTGAACAGCAGAGAAAGTGGTGGTGGTGTTGCTCTAGACTTGTGACTCCTAATCCTTCTGCCTAAAGACCTGGTGGTGCCAAATGCTTCCTGGAGGCAAGTGCACAGATGTTTCTGAGATGACCACGGGGTGACGCTGCATGGGCTGTTGAGGAAGACGGGATTCCTCTTGACATGGAAAGCCTCTTTGACTGCCACATTTCCAGGATGGGGAAGCTTTAAGATTTGGGAGGAAAAGAGTAACAGGAGCCCATTGGCAAGCAATAATGTCTCCATCTGGACTTAAGTCAAAGGACCAGAAGAAATCAGGTAGTTACTGTAAATCCAAGGGAAGGACGGGAAGGAATCCCTCCACTGAAGGTTTTGGATGCCTGGATACTGCCTGGGCTGCGTGCTGCTCCCCCTTCCCGAGCCAGCAAAGGATGGGGCAGAGCCTCAGCCCTCACCCTGTGTTTGAGGGTGATGGTGGGACACTGCCTTGCCTGGCTCTTCAAAAGCCCTTTGCTTTCTTGTTTCTCATTACTGGACGTTAGGACACCACAAGACACTTCAGTGGGTTCTCTCATTTCTTCCCTATTCCTCCTTGACATGCTTTGATAAACATTGATTCTGGTGATGGGTTAGCACTTTCTTCCTTTTATCCCCATCGGTACTTGCAGGCACATTAGTAAGGCTTTGCTAGAGAGAGCTGCTTACCAGATTCACATCAACCTTCTTTGTGGGAACACCGCATGATGACAAAATACAACAGTACAGACCCCACCATTCTCCTTATCAAATATACCACCTGCAGCCTCACGGGGACTCATACAGATCCTGCCACAGCGGTACCGAGGCATGTAATATTTTGCACTCAGCTTAGGTTTGATCCTTGACAACCAAACAAAAAAATCCCGAGTGGCTAACGGGTCGTTAGCAGTATTCTTGTGATTTAAAGGAGAAATCTTTACAACAGGAAAAAAGGAAACTATAGATCAAACCAGTTGCAATCTTCCAAAATTTTTCTGATCAAGTAATCAGATTTGAGTTTTGTTCGTTTTAGTGCCTGAAGAGTAACAGGATGATGAATGAAAGCTAGTATAAATTTGTTGGATCGTTTCAAACCAGTGCGTTTTCCTTCAACGGCATAACACACCGTAAGGTGAGAACCAGCAGATAGTCACATATGTTGATTTTCATGAGGCTTTTGATACTCTCTCACATGATATTCTCAAACCAAGGAAACAGTACAGATTAATATTGCATGGAGCTGTTGACAAAGCTTGTCGGGAAATCCTGCTTGGGGAGTATTTAGCACTAGACTAGTTCATCATCACACAGCAGCAGTTCTGCAAGAGGTCTCATGCTCCGCGGCTCTTCAGTGTTTTTAATCAGTAGTATGGTGCTGGTGGGCGGGCTGTGGATACGTTACATGACAGGAGCTCAATACAGGCTTGGCTAACACCTGAAACCAAATGGATGGTAAAAATATTGAACAGAAGCATTTCTAATACAGGATTTTGCAGCACTGCACCACAGCACAAGTGCAGGTTTGGGAACCATTAGGCAGTTCCACAGAAAGCACGTAGATCTCACAGTGCATTCACACCCTCCTGGTCAGAAGTCGCACCCTGGTTTTAGGAGGTAAATCTCATACCAGGAACGGGCAACAAAAAGCTGGCTGGTCTAATCCTCAGGCTCAGCTCAGCTGTGTAGGAAGGCATCAGCTGGAGTTCTGTGCCCAGGAAAAGCATGGGACACGCTGTCTGCACAAAGAAGCTGGACTCATTGGAGTGGTTTAGCAAAGGACCCTGAGGGGAAACACGAAACAGTCTCATCTGCCGAGGATGTAAAAATAAAAAAAAGGGGGTGGGTGGGGGGTGGGGAGGTGAAATTTATTCTCTATGCCCAGGATGGACAAAAAGTAGCAGGGGTTAAATTTCAGAAAGGAAGATTTAAAACAAACAGTAGGACCAGTAATACTATTATTTGCAGTGTACATATTTACCATTCAAGAAAGTCGTGGAATCTTGGAATCTGTCATTTAAGATCGAGGAAGATGCTGAGCAGGTATCTGTCAGGAGGTACACGAGTTGGGTGCTGCATCAAACAGGACCCGAGCTAGAGTAAGTAGCTCTACCCAGCTTCTGATACTGTGAAACATGCTTGATTAACAAGGTTCAGAAAAGTAGACAAGGAAAACAAGCGAGTGCAGCAGTGAGTACTGGAAGAAAACTGGCAGAACCAGCTCAACAGCTCTGAGAACAGACCTCAGCCCTGGCACTGCTCTTGTGGCAGAGAACCCAGCCACCAGTGCCGGGCTGCGTGATGAGCACCAACACAGAGGAACAAGGAGGAAACCAGCAGAATGAAAGCAGAAAGATCCAAATTATGACAACTGGCCTCCAAAAATACTCTAGCTGCTCTAGCATGGTGTACTGGACTAACTTCCCTGACTGTTTAATAGCTGTGACTGTTGTGTGCATCTGTGGCTTGGTAAGGCAAGTAGCTTACAAGGGTCCAGTAGTGGGAGGGCTGGACCTGCCGTGCTGGTAGGATAACTCTTATAAATGCCTCCCTTACCTTCTATGAGGCACTGGCTGGAGCTCAGATGTTCTTATCCCCATCTCTCAGTGTATGCCAGGCTGCTACATGCCTCCATGCCCCCACCCCCCATTTTACATTTTACATGGGGCAAGTGGAACAAAGCCCACCCGCCTTCTCCCTGTGCCCATCAAATCACACCATCACCAGCACCATGGCACCATCCCTCCCCCCTCCTCCGGGCACTCAGCTGTAGGCTTTGAGATCCAGGAGAAGCTTCTCTGGATGCAAGTGCACTGCTTGCTACAACAGGAGGTCAAGCAGGAAACTTCTGTACTGCGATACAGAGGGGCTTTACTCATAGGCACGAAGGGGGCTTTGACAAAGGTCTCCATTTTCTGCTGTTCTCTACGTGCAATCTACATCCAGGAGAGCCTGTCAGAGTTCACATCAGGCCATGGACTCACCTTGGCACCCATCAGCACAGGGAAACCGTATCTGCCCAAATTCCTGAACAGTCTAGCAAAGCAGAGGAAGTATCTGCTCCCATGAAGTGCCCCCCGCCAGCTCCCCGCCCCCCAGCTCAGCGCGCCCAGCGTTACACCGACCCATGAACGAGGGGGTTTGCTCTCACCTACGTACTCAGAGCTTTCCCTGTGACTGCTTCTTGCCTGGTGGCAAGACCTTCCCCAGGTCCTGAGCGCAGACCTTTGCAGAGGCAGCTGCGTGATCTGGAGACCTGGTACCCAGCCAGGGGAACAAGAGCGCCCAGTCACGAGTGTTACAGGGTCATTTCATTCAGGGGCTGTTCAGTTGATCTGAAAGGGCCAGGCGGACAGTCAGTGACGAGATGGCATGGCTTAGGAGTGTGGAATGACAACGAAAAAAGAATTCCCCTACTTTGTCCCCACCCCATAAACATACACAAATGTGTCTCTGGCAAGATGCACACAAATGCACATTACTGCTACTGCTGCACTTCACGCATGCAGTTCTACATTTGCAGAGGCTGTTTTCAAACATTTCATTTTTTTCCCTCCACTGGCTTAAGTTACTCATCAGTCCTCTCCTTTTTTTAAATAAAATAATAAATATCTATTCTTTGTAGATCATCGGCCACCATATAAATGACACATGCTTTAGAAGCCCCAGTCTGCTGAGCACTAGCAGGAGAAAGCCCCCGATTATTTTTTTTCTATGAAAAACATTATCCTGAACAATTTCTCCTCAAGACACTGGGAAAGATTTTCAAATGCTCCATAATATGCTAGACAGCATTAATGGGTTTTAGGTGGCTTTTAGGCCACAGCTTCTCGTTAATTAGGGAGCTCCGGTTTATAGCTGTTGTAGGATTGTACTTGAAGGTTACCAGGTGTCCTCGTACTCATAATATCCCGTAGTGAAATCATTACGCTGACAATCCGATACCCATTTCACCATTCACCACAGGCTGCCAACAGCTACTTGGAATATTATGGCAAACGATATTGTCTTTAGAGGAAGAAAAGGTGATTACTATAAAAATAAGATCACCGTTTTCTTAATAGCCCAAGAGCCCCTCCCTTCTCAAGTTAAATTCTGTTGAAAAGATTTTTCCTCCACAGACAAAAGTTATTCAGTCTTTTATTAAAAAGAAAAGGAAAGGAAAGGCTGCAGGTTATGGTTATTCTAGCATTCATCCAGGCCAATGAAAATTTGACATATCCTAAATGACAGCAAGGAGAAGAGATTTAAGATCTAACTTACTTCCCTGGTGTTTAAATTGTAAGGCAAATTTACAAGTAAACTGTTAAGACCTGCAAACTGATTGTCCTGTGCATTGGTCTTTTCCTCACTGTGCTCCTCCCGCTCTTGTGGACTGCTCACACCAGAGAGACACCGGAGACACCGGAGATTATGTTGCTCCTTACAGCGGGGTTACGTGACACTACGAAGCCTGTATTCCTGTTTCTCAGGGTTTGTGGTTGGGTTAGCTTACCGAGAACTTAGCGCACCTACGCCCTCAGGCCCCTTGGGACAAAAAAAATGTAAATTACTGAAAGTTGGGACTACTGGAATTTTAATGTTTTAGAAACTAGACTTGCCAAATCAATTGAATAAATATCAATAAAAGAAAAGACAGGTGTGTTAAGACCTTTAGCTGAAACTTACCTCACGCCATTTGCCATTTTGAACATAAGGTGTACAAAACAGGTAAATCAATTCCACACAATTACTCTGATGCCATTAGCAGAAGATCTACTGTAAAGAATCACTTATTAAATATACACTGGGATTTTGGGTCTTGCTTTTAAGCAGCGAGGGTCTAGCACAAAAACTAGCTAGAGAAGTTCCTCCTGCCCACATGAGGCAAAATAGCACGTGGTCGTTAAACAGCAGAAGAGGCACCATAAACCATTACCTCAGATGGAGCAGAGTTCACTCTCCTTCTCTAATGTCAGTCATTTTAAGTCACCAAAGACAACTCACATTTTTAGATCAGCCTAATGGTGGGTTCTCTGCTACCGTATCGAGGACTTTGTCTCACATCAGTAGCTAGTGCCAAGCCTCAATGCATTTCCATTACGGCTACGCCCTGCAGGGTTCCAAAGGGCACAGAATTAAGCAAGTGACCTGAAAACAAGGTCCCATGGCTTTGAGGTTAGCTACATATACACACAACACTTCAAGAATTGTTTCCAGAAAAGACAAGTTTAGCACAGCTCCTGCTGCCTTGGCCAGAGCCAGAAGCTGGCTGATGGCTATATTGCTGCCCTTACCGAGAATGTCAAGTTCAAATCAAATCTGCAGGAAAATTCTGGACTGACAGTCAGTCCTGTCACCAGGCTTGTCCTTGCTAGCATCAACTCACACATCTTACTGTTCTGATTTGGTGCACTGAGCCGAAGAATGTGGCGTCCAACGCTGAATTTTAAGTTTCCTTGCCACACTTCTCTGTGAATTGGAGGCATCGCTTGCCAAGACTCTGTGATTCCAGTTCTCTGAATTACCCATTTTAAACTATCGGTGAACAAGTGATTCCTGAGCTACCTTGATACTTAATTTCAACAGACAGAAGCATCTGTCAGGACTGGGTATCGCAGGAACACACTCTGACATTCAAAGCAGTCAACATACACAGAAACTTACTCCTGCTTTTGTCCAACAAACAGAGCGTGGATGGGAAAAAGCAATACCAACATAAAACCTGAGCCTTCCTTGAACACCAAATATTGCTCTACTCAAAAACATACTTGCCTTGCAATATCACACTCATACCACTGATCTAAGATTAGTAAGTTCTGATATAAACCCATGAAAGCAGTAAATTCAATGTAACATGTAATACATGCAATGTGTTTGCATATTCAATACAGGATTTATTCAGCAAAGTTTACAATAGAACTGCACCAGTCACCCTAAAAATTTACAACCAAAGTTGCTGCTGCAACTCACATATTTGTATTCACAAAAAATCGACTCCTCCCTCTCCCCTGGATGCCCAACACTTTCTGCAGCTTGGCTAAAGCCAGCACTGCCTCCAAGAGCGAAACCTTGGCTCTGCCTGACGACATTGCTCGCCTACAAAGTAGTAATGGATTGAAGAACTGACAGCGCCCAGCCTAAGACAGTAGCTGGGAGGTACGGGTGGGCAGCTTGCTTACAGTAAGGGCACATTTTGAAGTCTTGCGATTATTTCAGTGCAAACATGGTAATAGGTGTTTTGGTCAAGATTGAGAAATAAATCCAAAACTATAATAGGTTTTTAAATATTTCTGTTACTACAGCTGTGAGCTTATTAAAGAGTGTTCTTCGGTGTTACATATTTGTGCTCCCTCTTACAACTGCTCTGTTGGCAGCGTTTTTTCTAAATCAGAATATAGCAGATACCAAAGTCCTAAAAAAAATAAATTTAGTTAGGCTTAGTCGGCATGGCCAATGAAAGATACTATCCTCCTAGAGAAAAAGACATGCAGAAACGATAGGTTAGGTGTTTCTGACAGCCTTCACAGTCTGAGCATCTCAGACCCACCACATGCAGGAAAATTCCCTGGAGATCACAGCGGTCCTGTTGCACCACTTTGCCGGTGTTTGTTCCAGCCCCCTTTGCCAGCTGCTTAGTACTTACAGGGAACTATTTGCCTCCTTGGAGTCAACAAAATTAACAAAGTCCAAACTTCTAAGTTTCCTAACTTACTCTAAAGAAGTTTTAAGAGCAAATTTTGTTTAGTAATTGCGAAGGGCATTTCTGAAGCCATGATTCCCCAAGTCTGACACTGTCGGTACAACTAGCTTACTCACCCACAGAGCAGCTTACAAACGTTAAGACAAAATGTTGTAATGTTCCAGGAGTTTCACAGAGGCTGCTTACATTTGTGCTACAATTAAGGAGCATTCATCCTCCCTTACCACCACCAAAGAGATTCAGAATTGTTGCAGCAGTTGGTGTAGCAGCCACAACTGGGCAAATACTGGCTTTAACAACAGTGACCTCAGCGACCATGCTGACTTACAAAACCAGACTTCTAAATGAATACTTCGAATGTAGAAAAATTTGCACCACAAAAAACCAAAACAAAGTTGAAAAGTTTCAACAAACTCACTCTAAACTGAGAGGCAACTAAATTAACAGCATACTTGTGACTGTAAAAAACTTTGCTTGAGGGGAAATCTTGCTCAGCTGATGAACATCTGAAAGGCTTCAAGTAAGTGATCAAATAATCCTACAGAAAACACAGTTGTTCCTTAATGCTCCCATAATGAATAATGCTAATTATGAATATACTGTACTCACCGTCTGCTTTTGGAATTAATTTGGCAACTGTGACTTTAGTTGAAATATCACTATTTGCATCAGAACTGCCTAGATCTTATTTTTTGAGAGATTTATGAACTGAAGAATGCAACTTATTCACTGCTTAACCTCCAATGCTCTTACTTCACTGTTAAGACAGGAGCTTTTCAAGGAAGCCTGAGGAAATAAAACCCTCTATCTATAGACCAAAATTCGGTGTTGGGGTTTTGCCTGGTAGTTTTTTCCCCCCACTCAGCCACCTCTAGAGTTCTGAGAGGACCACCCAGGCTCAGAGAAGCAGCTGTGACCTTTTATTAAAGGTACACTGCTAGATGTTCAAGGAGTCGCTATTAATTGCAAACACAAATATGAGAACAAATAGAGAGCTTGGAGCAGGAGAAAACAATGAAATTTCATGCTCAGTTGGGCCCCTGCGAGACTTTCAGAGAGTTTAGGGGGAAGTGTTGCATTTGCAATGCCCTCTACAACCAACGCTTCAAGTATACCTTCGAATTACCGTGACCCAGAAGTCAGAGCTATGCCCCCCGAAGCCCAGCTATACTGCTTCAGGCCCAGTTACCACAATCCAAGCGTGAAAACAAAGCAAGAAAGCTCCCAGCCTTAGGACGAGGATCTGGGCCAGGAACTGGACTTAAGTGCAGTTAGCCATTACCTTTTCACCTTTTCACCACTACTGTTGGGCTCAGGAGAGTACCTGTCTAAGCTTATACTGCAGTTACATTTGGCTTCACTGTGTCGCTGCAACTAGTCTAGTTGTAGTAACCGACTACATAAATTACAACTCCCTTAAGACATAATAACTTTGCATTTACACGGGTTTTGTCTTCAAAAAACAACATAGCAGTAGGCTGGCATCAATACCTTCTTCCTACAAGTGGCAATAACTAACTGGTACAGAAATAAATCAGAACTAAAGGCAGTGCTAACCCAGTCTGCACGCACATTTGTACCCCGCATTTGCAAGAATCTCACTTTAAGGAAAATGGAACTGAATCCAGTAAATACATTGCAAGTTCACCAACTCTGAACAGCAAGAAAGAAATGTTGACACTGTACTTTTCCTTTTTTTAAACAAATATTACAAAATTGAATTTTATTGAGTTTCACACAAGATGCACTTATAAAATTGATACAGAATGTCATTCAACAACAACAAAAAAAACCCAAAGAAAGCAATCCCAAGCTTTCTTTAGCAACTGCTAAATAATTCAAAAATAAGATACACCAAATTGACAGATAATCTGAATTTCAATGTGTGAACGTCTCCAATTAGTATAAAATACATCAAAAATTAAAGAATTTCAGAGTTTTCCCCAGCCCAAGTCCTCTTCTTTTTACTCTCCTCCCTGAACAGTAACCACAGATTTTGGCTGTTACTCCAGCTACTCTTGATGGGAAAGGAGTGGCTGAAAGACTGCAGCAAGAAGTTCCCACCAGAGCAGACCATGCCAACCTGTATGGCAAAGCGATCTCATCACCAAGGCTGCTCAGATACACAGTAACTCTGTCCAGCTATCTCCATTTGCTGTATTACTGTAGTCCTGTAAGTTTCAGGGTTAGCAGATACATTAAACTTTCACATGTTCATTAGGCAGAACAACTTTGGCTTTCCCACTCTTACAAATTATGAAACTGGCAAAGAGCAAATTTTATCTTCATTTGTTCAGCAGTGAAGTACTCTTATGATACCTTCCCTGGGAAAGTGAAACTGCTGCTTACTTAAATATCTTAAAGGCATCTGAAGTTAAAGCTGTGTTTTAACAACAATATATGAAGAATTTATCTTCTGCTACAAGCCTCCAGCCTAAGTTTTGAGCTCAAATTTATTCCATTCTTGGTCTGAGGATTCCAAACCATCTTTCATCAATTCTCCTACAACTGCATCTCACACCAGAAATTAGGACGCATTGTGATGCTTAAATGCTTTTTATAGATCTAGTTCATCTACTGAAGTCTGGCTAAAACCAATCAGTTAAAATGTGTAATTCTGATTTGATTGTCAGTATGAGTTTTCATATGCATGTTCTCAGGCAAGTTGATACACAGACTTGTGTATCATTCTTACCAGAGTTAAACCCCAAATGCTGTGTAATATTCTTTACTGCTGCATTCATTTCATACGTACAATTCCAACATAACGCTTGCTTGCTGCAATTAACGCCGCCTTTCCTCAACGTATAGAAGTGCCCCTTTGTTATTTTTTTCCTACAGCAACAAAAAATCCTCAGCTTTTTAAAATAATTTTATAAATAATTTGCTTTGCAGGACACACAACACAAGAAATGAATATGCTTCATATTTGCCCAGTTAAGCAGAACCTTCATTACTGTGATCTTTCCTTGGTGTTTAGATAAAATAGTATGCAGTAAGTCTTTCATTTAAAGGCAAAGTTTTATTCCGATTACAAGATTTTCAAGATACATCTTGAAAAGATTTTTGTTGACAAGAACAACTATCTTGACTTACTGTTTTATGTACCAATGCTTTATGCGTTTGTTGATATAAGCACAAGTTTTGAATTCTGCTTGCAGATGTTTAATAAAACAAGGTAACTGGAAAGGCAAGCTTCCGATCAAGCTGTCATACATTTCCAGGAATGTCCTTATACTGGAGGAACCTTCATGAAAAGTAGTATGTTCTGGAAGCATGGTTTCAGAACGCAGAACAGGATTATGCTTTTTTTTCCAGTCTATTTTCCAGAAAAGTGATACTGCAGCTCTGCCACCAGGCTAGAGACTCAGGATCCAGCACATTTTCCAAGAGGCAAGTTAAAGACCATTTATTGACCTGACCAGATACCAAGCCAAGTTACTTGTAGAAAGAAATTAATTTTTTTTTTGCCATTAATAATTTAAGTTTTAAATAAATATTATGTGCCTTTTTTGGCAACTGTCCATTCTGGTAGCATCTGCTGTCCCAACAGCTCAGTATCCTTAGCACATTGATTAAAAAAAATAACAATAATCTTAGTCAATTCTGTTTCCACAAATAGTAAACCTGTCTATCTCCAACAAGTCTTTCTTTGAAGACCTGTGTTTCAATTCTGAACTGTCTTGGCTTATATCTTTTTCTTCACCATCAGGAGTTGTCAGAAATTGATCAGAATTGCTTGTTACAAGTAAAGATGGCATGTTCTCCTTCTGATGCACCGGCTGATTGGTAACTGATGTAGATCCATTTTCATCTGTGGAAATTCCTATTGGAACAGAAGATTATTACAAAGATAATAATGAATTTAACAAAGACATACTGATGCATCTATAACATCCAGACTAATCCAAAGCTGTTCTGAAAAGCATGTTGCACCAAATCAGCAGAAGCCACAGAAGAATGCTTTGTGGAAGCTACTACCAAGCCACTACCTCTTCTTAGTTTTACCATAAGAGATCTCCTTTTCTAATTTGGTAGAAAAATGGAAAACAAATTCCACAGAAGTTCAGATAACGAGCAAGAGCATAAGCAGTAGATGTTAGGACATACACTGCATCCTTCTGGTTTACATACTGTTTCTTGTCGGCTTAAGCAAGATTTTTGACAGTCATTGTATGAATCAGATGTTTTCTAATGAAACGAAGAAAAGGAATCTCTGTAGGAAGAACTAGATGTGCCTAATCCCCTATATAAGTACAATAAACCTGGCTTTTCTAGGAATAGCTCATGAGTCATGCACTGCTACACACTTTAATAGCATTGGCTCCTAAAGCATTCCATTAAAGATGTCTAATTTTATTCCTGCCTCTTTCTTTAGTGGAATTGAACACTGGCTCCATTAACTTAAGATATTTGTAAGTAATACCCATGTATTGTTTCCACTTTTTGAAAAAACACTTAAACGCACAAGCAACGTCAAGGAAAGAAATTTTTCTTATTTACTATCTCCTGGTAAAGACTGAGTTACTGTTTCTACAGGAATCGGGGAAAAAAAAAAAATCTAATGTGGAGAATGCTGCAGATAGCCCAAGGGATCACTATCTGTCAGAATGGCAACATTATCCAAATTACTACAAAAACTTCTTTCTATTGAGCATCTCTTCACACTATACCATCTACTACCTGAAGGTATACGGATTATTCTGCAGTCTTATGCAAGTCAAAGGTACTAGGCCTGCACTGAGAAAGGAGACAAGTAATACTAATTGTAGGACTTTGTTATAAAGGTAACTATTTTCTAAACCAGCAGCTTCCAGAGAAATCTGGTCAGCCTACAAATGATTACCAGGAACTAGAACTTTCATTCTTCAAGAGCAAGTGTAAAATTTTATCCTTCAAAATTTTAAGCTGTTACTGTGGAAGAGGTGGAAACTCTTAAGAAAATAACTTGACTTTCATTATAAACTGATAGAAAGTAGACCAGATTAATTCCCCTCACCCTCATTCTAGTAAGAGATGGGTTGAGTGACTGTATTGAAAAAAACCCAAAAAACCCCGATAAGTGGGGCACAGGGATTAACCAATATTGCAGAGCCCAGCAGTAATAATACAAACACACAGAAGCTGGGGAAGGTAAAATCATTCTTTCACATAACTGAGGTTTCTAATAAATAAAGAGCTGTTAAAAGGTAAACGCCCCTGCCCCCCCAAAATACTGTTAAAAACAGAGCTCTTTCATCACTGACAGAAGTTAAAAATATTCTAAATAAAATCAGCAAAAGCTTTTTTGATTGCTACTTTTCAATCAAAATATTTCCAGTTGAGGAAATTAGCATCTCTGCTGACTGACCTGGTAAAATTGCTGCTGCTTCAGCTAAAAATAGTGTTCAGGATTTATTTACTGTGAGTGAGTTTGAGGGTCAATCTAAGTAACTACAACTTACCAAGTCTCATATCCAAGTGCAGTACTAGAATGTTTAATTAAAACATTATGACAGTCATCTAATGAAATACAAAAGACATCCAGACCAATTCATATTACGTTCTTTCATCCTGAAACTAAAGCAACTCTGTAAGTTTAAGCTATTTAAAAACAGATGTCTGCACCAAGTTTCTGCCTGATGTGGTCTGACACAGGTGAGATACAGAGAATTACGACTGAAACACTGACAGATTCTTAACTCCACCATTGCTGGCAAGACACTATGATGACTAATAAGCACCTCACATTTCAAGCTGTTCAAATCTTTGGCAAGCAATAGAATGAACGCAATAAAAGCCTCACTGTTAAGTTTTCTAGGGCTTTCATTGAGCTCTTCACAGAGGATGATATACAGTCCAATTCAGCTGACCGGAACAATGAAGGTTTCTATTTCCTTCTATAATGTGTCACAGGAATATAATAATGCCCCATTTCTATTACGTATTAACCACTAATGCTGAGGACCTGTACAAGAAAACTACAAGTAATCATACCTATTATGTGCCATGTTTTACATTAATTTTTATAATAAATGCATAGATTGCTTCCTTATTAAACTTCAGCCCTTTCA
Organism: Falco peregrinus; assembly: GCF_023634155.1. Classification (NCBI taxonomy): domain Eukaryota; kingdom Metazoa; phylum Chordata; class Aves; order Falconiformes; family Falconidae; genus Falco; species Falco peregrinus. Next base: position 524,293 of record NC_073722.1, read on the forward strand.
GAGATGACTTATAAATACTTACTTATTTGTGTAGTGACAAGGCAGAGAGCGGTGGACTAGATCTTTAAAAGGTCCCTTCCAACTCAAATCATTCTATGATTATGATTTTCAAACAAAAGTGTGCCATGTTCTGATGGCTTGCATCACCTCCACTTATCAGGGTGGGATCTTACCAGAGATAAGTATTTATAACCAAAAGAAGATGCATGACCTAAAAGCAATTCACTCTATTACATTCAGAGACTTTCACAGCTGCGATATGGTACAACTAAGGTCTGGCAGCAGGGTTACTATGCAGCAGCGTCATACATCTGGTTTAATATTAAATTTAGTCTGAAAGCCATTTTCATTACAGCTGAGAACAAAACAAGGTAGTCAGCCTTACCTTGAGTAGATTTAAACATGCTTTGCTGTTTGCCAGCTGGTTTCCCTGGGGTGGCAGTCAGGACAGGATTGAATAATTTCTCCTCCATTTTTGCCTCCTTCACATATTGACATGATTTCCCCAGCAATACAATACTGTTAAGGACTTTTAGAGTTATTAATCTGAAAAAATAAAAGGATTTGTTTTCATATTTTCATTAGCATATTAAAATAATTGCATATTATTTATACTGCAATTAGTCACATTAAAATACTTGCATATGGTTACTGCTCTCTTGGAAGGATTAGCTAACAAATTAAATCCCTCCAATACCAAGATCAAAAGGTAATTTCCTTTTTGTAACAATCTGTTTCAGATTCAATGCCTCCCCCCCCCCCCCCCCCCCCCAAGGCATCTGGAGAAAACCATGAAGTTTTATCATAGTTTAGCAAAAGGACTACAAGGACAGTGAAGCAGCCATTTGCCATTTAATACACCAAATATTTAAACACAGAACTAAAAAGGCCCCTTAACAGTGCAAGTCCAAATTAAATGCACTACCATTAAAACAGCAGCCTTAAGTGTTCCCCACCAAGGATCACCAGTGGACTTTGAACCACAAGAAAGCAAGTATCTAGCTTTCACAAATTACAGCGATCATAAAAGTCCTTTTTCGCATCCCAAAAGACAGTCCATAAAACCCAAAGAGGCAGCACCGCACTGCCATCATGGTACAGTCCAGTTGATAGCAGATTCCTTTTCTATTATCACTCATTTGCAGAACAGACTTCAGCAAATCGTTGAAGTTTTTTTTCTTTTTAACCTGTCTTCTCGTTTGAAGAACAGGAAGGTCTCATCTTCCATTAAATGCTTTTATATTTACAACTCAAATGAGCTTTGTAAAATCTAAGTTCTGTTACTAGGATTACAAGACACGCAAACCAACGTCCACTGCAGAGGTGACAGCAGCGGTGACGCAGGTGAAGGTTTATACAGTGTAGCAAGGAAATGGCGATCTATTCTCCATATGATGAGTATAAATATTCTCCACACAAATCAACCTATGTAACAAAAGTGAACCAAATACAGACTCTAAATTCATTCTCCACTCTGAAAACCCATTTATTATGTACATCACTAACAGATTAAAAAACTGAACGTTCACAGATGCACGAGGGGGTTTAACTGCTTAATCATAAATTGACCCAAGCACACTTCAGCAGCAGCTTCACTATCCCTCACTGCATTAATGTAATCAGAACTTGTCAAACAGAAAAACAAAGTACACTGCACTTTTAAGGGAATTTTAAGTAATACATTTACTTGTAGAAGAAATTTAGAGACATGGAAGAATGAGCAGAGGAGACTCACATTTTAGTATCCAAGCAACCATTCAGCAAGTTGAAAGCTGTGACTCTACAGTTTTAGTAGGTTATCGAGATAGATCTTGTTTCTGAGAGTTGAAAAGCCCTCCTCCAATTTTATTAAGTTTTAAGAGACGCTTTTCCCTACAATTTTTAGGTAGCATGCTTTTGTTCTGAGACAATAGGTGTTTATACCCCGACTTGACTCTGATTTAATGAGGTTGGAAGTTGAAAAGGCCATAAATCAACACTTCACTGTATCAGTTCCAGTTTCTCACAGAAAATTATGCAAGAGTTTCCAGCGAACCTCCTTTATTCTTTTCTGCCAGTCCACCCCGGGCTTAGATTTCTAACAACAATGTAAAATCTGTGGTTATTCAAAATCCCAGAAAAAGAATTCTCAGGTTTCATATGCTGGGCAAGACTCTTGAATAGTACAACTTAAACTATTACATTTGTTAATATCAGTACAAAACAATATCCTCCACATTATAGTCTCAAACCTTTGCCCAGTTAACTGTTTCGGATTTTATCAGGTTGTTTCTCACATATCTATGCTATACTAAACTGATGAAAAGCTGAAATTCTTGTTCAGAACACAAATTGCTTGAAAGATGCAAGGAGTGAGTTAGCTCCAAATCTGAGATCATGGCAGAAGTAAAAAATCTCTTCTCATTTTTCAATAAAAACAAAATAAACCAAAATGTATTTACTCTTGTAACCTACGCCTTCAAAGAGCAGCTTTTAATCCTTCATGTTAAACCACGTTACTTCTTCCCACCCTCCATCATCCAAGCCACAGAGACACTGAAAAATCCAGTACTGGGCTGAAGCAGTGGAATGGTAGAGGTAGGGAAATAATTATGTTTATTGGGAAACGGGAAAAGCCACTGAGCAGAACGAAGGCGTTGAGCTCGGTATACCACGGCTTGAATGGGACGAGCAGGGGCTAGTGCGTGCAGCTGCACAGAGCTGGCTTTCAGGAGAACACGGGCACAGCACGGGGCACGCTGGGGAAGAAACCCAAGTACGGTGCAGGGAAACATGGCTAACATTTTAATATTTGGCCTATATGCAATGTCTCAAAGCCTTAGTTATCCAACACTGAACAGATGTGTCTCTACACTGATGTGGACTAGACACATCAGATCAAGTTCTATTTTTTTTTTTGCAGTCAAGGTCAGATTAGAGGTAAGTGTCTATTAATAAAAGACGTGTAATAATATCTTCTTTTTCATAAGGAATTGTAAATTAGCAGCCTCATCTCTTCCACTGTACCTGCTGAACCACTGCCCCACACCTAGAAGTCTCTTACTTCCCAAGTCTCACTGCCTTCCGTTACAAACACAGCTTGGCAGGGCACTGGAAGAGGCAGACTCACAACAACATAGGCAGGTCCTCTGTACTGCAGCAATTTGAATCACTTAATTCTTTATGATCCATTTCAGGATGACTCCAGTATCAATCAGTACTGGGAGACAACAAATGCTGACACAGTTCAGCATACAGCTTTCCTAGAAACTGGCCATCCCCATGGAGTCGACAGTAAGTGCCTCAGGACCAGCAAACTAGACTGGGATTGAAGTACACCTAAATGCATCTCAGAAGTAGGTACTGACTGGAAAGCAGTTAAGGATAACACAAGTATAAACTAACTCGGCAGTGAAGAGATACTTGCAAGTCATCGGTTGCGGTAAACAAGTTGCCATAAGATGTTCTATCCTTTAACTAAGGTTACTTACGGAACTCACACTTCCCAGAAAGATGAGCCCTGTATTTACTTTTTCTTTTCTGTATAGCAGTTTCCCAAAATGAAGAAACCTTGCATTGAACTACCAGAGAGAAGAATTCATGATCTGCTCAGAGCAGTTAAAACTGCTTATTTTTGTTGGCATAATGAATCTTTTGTTCTTTTCACAGAAAGGTTCATTCCTTAAAATTCAGTTTCCCCTTTTATGCAGAGATATGGTGCTTGTCTGTCAAACTCTTTCTATTATTTTTCCATTACTTTAATTACTGAAGTTACTTATTGAGGGTTATAATCTGCCAATACAGTTACAGTACTTGGGGACCAATCTGCACTCTCAATTTCAGTTTATGAGTGTTAAGTGTTTTACACTTACGTTCTACTGAACATAAACTGTGTTTACACTTATACACCTAGAAGTATCCACAGAAGCTTTGTTCATGAATCTGACCAAATAATGGTAAATACTTTTCAATTGTGTGTATTTACTTACCCACAGTAGAACAGCACAACACAAACATAAGCTAAGACTCCTTGTACTTTTATGGAGCTTGTTACAACTCTGATGAGCTGTTTTAAGGATAAAAGTTAAACAGTTAAAACACACAGCACACAATTATTAATATTCTAACAGATCTTTCGTATTTGGTAAATTCAAGACAAAAGTAGAAACATCTACATTAATAGACGTTTATTCTAATGTTCCCCTTGGTAGCACTAACTATTCAAGATTTTGATCTGAGTAAGTATCACGTTAGCAGCTAGTTGCAACTTTGCCAAAACTACAGTCTGATAACATTTCCTTCACCTCTGACTTCCAAGTAAAATACCTGAAATAAACTTCTCCAAAAGTCAAGGACTGGAAGCTGAGCTACCAGTGTTTGAGGAGAATGTCAAGAGATGCTGATGCAATAAAACAGAATCAGTGTTTCACACATGGTAACATTTTGAATACAAAATTGCTTTGTGGACTAGGCAAAGGAATCCCAAATTTCAGTAACAAATGATCCTGAAGTCTCAGTTTTACTTTAGTATTTCAGGGTTAGGATTCCAAGTTAGGAAAGCACTTCAGTTTGTTGTAAACCTATGAGTATCCAGGATATCATATCTGAACCCAGTTAACCTGAAAAAAGAATTTCAATTGAATTTTCACGGGATGTAATTTAGTTATAAAAGAAAACACGATTATGATAATAGTTGTTTTGATTTTTTGTGGTTTGTGGGTTTTGTTGGCTGGTTTTTGTTTCGGTTTGTTTTTAAGTCATGGATAAAAACTAGGCAAAGCCTGTCAATAGTATTTTTTCCCCATCTCTACAGCAGAACATTCTATTTAAGTTAATTCATATTGATATTCTTCCAGGAATAGCATCTTCGCTGGCAAAGCAAGGACATGTTCCCAGTACTATGGTAACTACTGCTTGTCTACATGTGTGTATGGGGAAGTCTGAGCAGCTATTTACAGAAAACATTCTGGAACAGTTTCAGAACAGAGAGCATGTGGACACAATTCCAATAATGAAGTGATTAATTTTATAGCAGCATGTCCATGTAACAGGATCAACTATTTCAGAACCATGTATTCGATAACAGCTCAGAAATTCGGTGCCCCATATAAAAGAAAACGTAGTCATTAAGCATACCATTACAGGGACAACCAGAAGGACTCCTATGAAAAACCTACAAACGCCTAGTACGCTACGGCTAACCTTCTGGCAACCAGCTGCTTTGACTATTCCAAATGAATGAACAGGATAATTGCCAAAAGGAACAGATTAATAAGCTCAGATGTAGTTTAATTCCACTGCTACAATTCAAGAGTTTATAAATTCTAAAAAATTAATATATATTCAATTTTCTATGAAAGGCTGATAAACAGTAACACATAAGTGAGGTCATAACTAGTATGTGATAGGTTATACTGAATGCTAACTCAACCTCAAACTCGCAGCATCATTACAGTTACTTGAGATGATCTTTTTGTCCTCAAAACATCAAACCGAGCCAGCTATCTCACAGGCGTATATTCTCCAAGTGAGATCTTATTAACAGAAAACTGATAGGAAAGATAAAACTTACTAAAACAGCCAGTGGAAGAGGAATGAAACCCATTCTTCTGGAAACTGAATCACTATAATCTGTATATGCCTAGGAGAAAGAAGAAGAATAACGAACTATTTATGCAAAGGAATGAGCTTATTTTAGCTTGGCACACCACCTAGATAAGAACCACATCTACAATAACAAACACTATACTGGTATAAAGCATGCCTATTCACATTTTGAAATTCAAACGTGGATAGCTGTACTCTCAGACAAAAATGTAATACTACCATAACCAGTAAGATTAGCTTCAGTGCTCTAAATCAAGAGCAACTGGAGTGTAATACAAATCTCTAAATCGAGAGCAATTAGGACACTGAATCCAAACGTGCTATGATATTTCATCTGTACACTATTACTAGCTTAGAGACCTTTTTGTATTAATTTGACTTTGATCCTCAAATACTGTACATAAAAACCCGTAACAGGGATAAAAGAACAAATATCCGTCACACTAGACATTTTAAACCATTCTACAAACATCTGTAATTAGCCAGACAATAAATGTGTTAAAATCATTCCGAAAAATATGCCGGCATTGGAACTCTCAAAACACAATTGCTTTGCATGACAGCTTTCATGCAGTATTGAATGTGATGCCAAAGTTAGTGCCTGTGTGATGCTACGTCATTTTCCACAAAGGATCCTTAGGAAAAGTAATGGAATTTTCAGGACTAATAAACAGTTGTTTTTTTTAAATTAACACATTATTAATAGTCAATTATTTGTAATTTAAGGTGTCTAACTCCTTTATGAATACAGCTACTGCATTCCTAGCAATAGCTATTAAACATGCCCAAAAATTCTACATAACTTATTACAATAAATTTCATTTCATAGTTAAGAGCACTCACTAATAGTTAACAGACTCATCTAGGAAAGGCGTGCTGCAAATAGACTTCCCAAAACAGTACTGATGAAAAACAAAAGCAGGCTGTGTGCTCTGCAAATACCCATACCACAACAGTAACACACATGGTACAAACACCCCTGAACATTGTGCAGTCTGTGAAGTAGTCATAGAAATTCCTCATGAACACTGTATTTTGATCCAACACAGTTAAGATATTCTTGAGGTAACTTTAAATCACTGTTCTTTTTGTTTTATTTTGTTAAGCTTGCTTACTTCCCATATCTCAAAAATGTCAAAGTTGTTACAACCATCCCCTGACTATAAGTGTGTTTGGAAGACTTCTCAACAATATATAAAATAAAGCTCAAAATAACCTGAACAACTGGATAAAGGTAAGAATGTACATCAGAAGGAAATACTCCTTTTATCTCTTACTAAAAAAAGCAGAGTAGAATTTCAGTGCTTCGGAAGTGTAACAGTTCCACACATATTTAAGTACTTGTTTCCATATTCCCCCCACAACAATTACGTTAGTTAATACAAGCAAATCCCTTTGTTTTCAGGCTTACGTTTTTCTGTCGACTGCTAACAAGGTCAAATGCAAGACTAGCTCTGTATTCACTGTAGACCTGGAAAAAATCCAGCACAAGGGATGTATGATTAATTTGTTATCACACTTCATACAAGTGACAGAGATATTAATAAAATATTTCTCTAAAAATACTACAAATATGCAGAAGCTGAATGAATCAAAGCCAGTTTATCTGAGGTCTAATTGCAGCCTTCAACAGATGAGCCTGTGTTTCTGTGATCAAGTAACCTGTGTGTATATATACAACGAACAAACAATACTACGGTAAGGTTTAGGAATTGCATGAGACTTTATAAAGCATTTACTGGATTTGAGGATCATCAGAAACATGAAGTAAGAGAAGTCATGCTTCATAGAATCACAGAACGGTTTGGGTTGGAAGGGACCTTAAAGATCACCTAGTTCCAACCCCCTGCCACGGGCAGGGACACTTCCCACTAGACCAGGTTGCTCCAGGCCCCATTCAACCTGGACTTGAACACTTCCAGGGATGGGGCATCCACAGCTGCTCTGGGCAACCTGCTCCAGTGTCTCACCACCCTCACAGTACAAAATTCCTTCTCAATCTTAATTAAATCTACCCTCTTTTACTTTAAAGCTACTACCCCTTGTCCTATCACTACATGCCCTTGTAAGAAGTCCCTCTCCAGCTTTTTTGTAGGCCCCCTTTAGGTATGGAAGGCTGCTATCAGGTCTCCCCAGAGCCCTTTCTTCTCTAGGCTGAACCCCAGCTCTCTCATCTGGTTTTCACAGGAGAGGTGCTCCAGCCCTCTGATCATCTTTATGGTCTCCTCTGGACTCACTCCAACAGGTCCAGGTCCTTCTTACATTGGGGGTCCCAGAGCTGAACACAGTAGTCCAGGTGGGGTCTCACAGGAGTGGAGGAGAGGGGAAGGATCACCTCCCTTAGACTGCTGGCCAGGCTTCTTTTGATGCAGCCCAGGATATGGGTGGCTTCCGAGCTGCAAGCGCACATTGCTGGGTCATGCTGAGCTCATCCACCACCAACCACTGCCTGCCTTCTCAGGGCTGCTCCTAATCCATTCTCCACGCTGCCTGTATTTGTGCTTGGCACTGCCCTGACCCACACGCAGGACCTTACACCTTTGCTTGTTGAACCTCACTGGGTTCACATGGCCCCACCTCTCAGGCCTGCCAAGGTCCCTCTGGACGACATCCCTTCCCTCCAGCACGTCAACCGCACCACTCAGCCTGGTGTCACTGGCAAACTTGCTGAGGGTGCGCTCAATCCCAGTGTGTTGCAGACAATATTACACAACACTGGTCCCAGTACTGACCCCTGAAGAACACCACTCATCACTGGTCTCCACTTGGACATCGAGCTGCTGACTGCAACTCTGAGTGCAACAATCCAGTCATTTCCTTATCCACAGAGTGGTACATCTGCCAGATCCGTGTCTCTCCAGTTTAGAGACAAGGATGTCGTGTGAGACAGTGTCAGATGCTTTGCACAAGTCCAGGCAGATGACGTCAGCTGCTCTTCCCTTACCCACCGATGCTTTAACTCCTTTCTAGAAGGCAACCATGCTTGTCAGGCACAATTTGCCACTAGTGAAGCCATGTTAACTGTCACTGATCACCTCATTTTCCATGTGCCTTAGCATAGTTTCCAGGAGGATGTGCTCCATGATCTTGCCAGGCACAGAGGTGAGACTGAGTAGCCTGTAGGCCCTGAGATCTTTCTTTATTTCCTTTTTAAAATGGGAGTTATGTTTCCCCTTTTCCAGTCCATGGGAAGTTCACTGGACTGCCATGACTTCTCAAACATGATGGACAGTGGTTTAATAGCAAAAAAAGTCCTTTAAGTACTTCAGCCTTCTCCATATCCAGGTAACCAGGTCTCCTCTTTCCCGTTTACTTTTTTCCTACAGTTCATAAATTGGTTTTAAGCTACAAGAAAGGTAGCACTGGGATCAAATTTAAAAAATGGGGGAGCTTACTTACGTATTTTAAGGAAGCGATCCCATGAAAAAAGCAAATTTTATGAGAAAATGAAGATGCCTTTTTTTTGTCTTTATAACAGTTCTACATATTGCGACAGAAAAGCATCTATTTTAAGGATAAGTGTCAGGGTAACTTGCACTGCAGGTGTTCAAAACTTCTGAAAAAGTCTGATCTAGTAACTATCGATCTTTAGAACTTCATACAAAAAATTCAATTTATTAAATAAACCGTGAAAACTGTCACTCACTACCCCCATCCTCCAGTTATTTCAGCACACTGAAGCATGCTATATTTTTGGCTATCGTTACTTCATTACTGCTCTTTTCCACACCCTCTGTATGAAAGTAGGGCATGCATAAATGCCTCTGGCATAAGGGAGCTTATTAAGTACATCTATTAAATTTGTTTCTATACTACACAACGTAGTTACTTTGGAGATGCTGAAAAAGATAGCACTTCCAAGTTCTGGTCTATTTCCTGAAGTGTTTTTAGTAGTAAAAAAAAAAAATTCGAACTCATCTCTTCACAAATTTATCAAATGCATTTGAATTCACACAACATGCAAGGCAAATGGCCAATGTATCATGCCACAACACACAAAAAGTAGCCTCATTTCCTACTATAAAAGAAGGACTGCATAATATATACAGCCTAAGAAATTTCAGGAGTGGGAAACTAACATAACCTACTTCGTATCGGTGCTCCAAGGAAAGTGGAAAAATGTATCTCTGCTTTCAAATTCCACCTCTAACACACACGCAAGAACAGAGATTCAGCAGCCTCACTAGATTTGCTTTTCCCAAAACCTGAATTTTAACCTACAATCCATTCTGTTAGGAAAAGGTGCAAGCTCTGTCTAGATCGTACAACAAGTAACCTGTCAATTTAACTAGTGATCACTTCACAAAACGATCTGCCAGTTATGTGAATTGTACTTATTTTGTGAACTGTTATACAATGCTTTCCATAATTTATGGATCTGGAACTACTAATTTAGAAGCAGAGGTGTTTGTTCCACATTGTAAGGATCCTCAGAAGTATACTGCATCAGGAAACTACCAACCTTCCCCAAAGTATATCCTATACATGAAGATAACATTTTTTACATTTTCTGCACTGGAATAGATTTTAATATTTTAAAAAAATTAGCAAAATAAACTACAACTTAAAACAGCACTCAGCATTCCAAACAGGATACCTACATCTGCTGTGATGTCATTGAACTTTGTTATAAAGGCGTGTTTCACAATATCCACCGCAATTTCTGAAGCAACCACCATGCAAACATCTGGGAATAACACCCAAAGATGATCTGAAGGTTGGAAAGAAACAAGTTAGGCCATTTAATTTGATGTCAGTATACAAAACCACCAAATTATAACACGCAGTGTTATATATAATGCTCAACAGTAAAAAATCGTCAAAAGTCTGAAAAGTCTGTAACTTTACATCACCACTCAACAAGCAGCGTGTGTGTTCTTGCTTATCCCACTGCTGTTCTAGAAACTTATAGTACTGTACAACCACACCACAGTTTGGATAAGCTTTATCTCTACTAGGAAGACAACCTTTGCACATGCTAGATAAATGTTGAGCATGTATGAAAGATAGACAGAGCACCTGTGGTGTTAGATGCGTAAGGTAAAATTTAGGTAGACTGGTAACATTCAAGCAAAATACACCACACAGATCAGGGCTCAAAATTATTAAAATTCTAATAAAACAAAATCCAAATTTTACTCAATACTTACTCAATATAGTATTACAATCTTAAGTATAATAAAAATGGAAATTTTTACATACTCGTCTCACTGGCCTGACAAAATAAAATTCTCTAGGGGATCCTTCATCTTCAAAGTACTTCAAGGAAAGGGCAGGACTGGGAAGAAATCATTCAAGACACTACGCGAAACCTAACTATGCACATCTGTAGTGTAACAGCATATACTTCTAGCAGAAAGGACAGGGTCACTCTTACAGGAAAGCCAGTAATTAGAAAAATGAGAATCTAAGGTATCTTGAAATATTGAAAGATTTCTCAATTAAATGCCCTGGCTACCCTTATCTTTCAGATTGAGGAAAGAAGCAAAAGATCAATTGTCGACAGCACAGGAACTTGTCATTTTGTATTTAATTCTTCTACCAGTTAACTCACCTGGATTCCATGAGAACTGTTCCATATTTCTTAGACATACAATTAGTAGCAGCACGTAATTGGTGAACCTCTCCTTTATATCTAGTTAAAAAAAAAAAGCTGTCAATTCCAAAGAAATACTTATTTGCATACATAGTTATCTATTCATTCTGAGGTTCTATTACTTAGTAAATCTTGGATTAGACAATCTTCTCCCACAAATTTGGATTTGAGAGGAGGGGACGCTGGGAACCACACCACAGACAGGAACTCTGCAGTATGCTGTGACCTGACTGGAAGTCCATCCAGTGCTGCATCAGCTCAGCTTTCCCAGCATCAAAAGGGACTTAAGTTGTGACTTGTTGCCACCTTTTCCAATACATTCATAGAATAGTTATCTTTCCTGATGAAGTGTGTGCATTTCTTAGGGGATTCAAAAAGGACCAGCACCTCCTGGTGCAAAAATGGAGACAATACACCTGTCTATCTTTTCAAGTTATTAGCAAGGCAAATTTCATTTTCTACAGATCATGGATATCCACATTTTTATATACTGGGTCCAGTAGTCAGAAGAAAATTAACTCTATCCCAGCCAAAACCAGGACAGACATCTTTGGCCTTGAATTTCCTCTTATGCTGGGCAATAAACATTCTTCCCCCACTAATTTCTGAGACCACATGACAGGCTGACACCTATTTTTCCCCTCTGCTTATTTTTCCTGATCTCACTGATCTCCCTTCTAATCTTTTATCTTTGCTGCCACAGCGGTTCAAGGCTGCTCAAGAGTGAGAGGAATGAGTTCAGCTGCTCTTCTTCATCCTTGTCCTTCTCATCATCCGTCAGAGATGCAAGCAAGGGAGAAAGTGAATATTACAGCGGCTTCAATAGTAAACCCAGATGATTCAGAAATTTGTTTCATTTCTGTCTCATGGGCAATGACAAAAAAGGCTTGATGATATCCAAAATAACCAATGGTAACCAGACCTAAATCCCGATTAAAATTTCAGAATACAAAATACACACCAATAATATTTCATCATTTATTATGAACTTCTTTGATGTTGTATATGTACTTTTTTTTTCTTTTAAACAGGCAGGGGGAATTTCCTGTACCATGTATTACCACTTCTTAGATGATGTGATGAACTATAGAACAAGTGAAGCTACATTCCTAGATTCACACTTACGGACATTATACTCTTAAAGAACAACAAAAGGAAAGTAAGTTACCATGTTTGTGAATCTGGGGAGACAGTGACAAGGCACCAGTGTCAGCGTTCAGTTACAAAGAGCATAGGTACTGGCAAAAAAATGTCTCTAATGTGCTTTAGTGTGAAGAAGAGTAAAGCAGGAAGAAAAAGGGATCTCTTCCTCATTCTCCATCATGACAAATCCTTAATATTGATAGAAGCCATTTCAACTCGATTTCAGACATACCCCATGAAGTGCTGGTGATAAGCGTATCACAAACTGTTTCTCAGTTAGAATACAGTACAGCTTTAACAACCCTTTCCATCATAAGACAGGGTTAAATGACAGCCAGAACAACTCTGAGGGCATTTTAAACGGTCTTCAGCTACCTCCACAAGCATGTGATTAAGAAGTTTACTTTCTCACTGTTCATGCTCCTAAGTGTTGCAGAGCTGACATTGACCACCAATTCAGATATATTCAGACCCCCTGACTGGTCTCTTATCAGCACATACCATGCATACACTGCATTCCAATACTGTAATTAAACTGTACACTTAACAGGGCTGGCCCTAAAGCCTGCCCGCACATCATACTGCATACTCCCCTATACCCGCTCTTTGTAGACTATTTTGAAAGATGACACTGAATTTGCTTGTGCTTCCATGAATTCACTGGTGGTGCAAATGACTACTTATGATTAAATCTTTTCAGTTTCCTTTAAAATATGAGTTTCAGTATATTGAAAAGGGAAAGGAAGAATCAGGCATTCCAAGACTTCGTACGAAGATGCCATGTGTACCTATTATGGTTGTCATATGAATAGAGGTGGTAAACATTTATTTCAAAGCCAGTAACGCACATACTGCCATAAAATGCAATAGGGGAAAAAAGCAGGAGGTACTTTTTGTCTATTGGTTCTCTGAAGTAAAACCCAAAAAAGGCCTGTACATAGCGAAATCAGACTTTAAATTTGCCTTGCTTATATCAACCCTGCCATTCCAATCTGAACGCAATTCTATGCCCATGTTAATAACACACTCTGCCCTTCTATAAATCCTTCTGAAAAATAGAGACATTCAGTTTAAAGGACTGATGACAACAGAGACTCAAAGTTAAAACTACCAGTGAGTCATAGGTATCATCCCTCTGAAAAAACGAGGGGAAAAAAACCACAACTAAAGAAATGGATGTAATTGGAAATACAGAATTGTTCCTAGGACAGCACAACATTGTCAACATCCTAAATAATCAGTTACTGAACTCACGCAGTAAGGACCTGAATTCTGAAGAACTTGGGTACTTTGCTGAATTAACTAACGAGAAGGGCAGTGAGATCCCACAACAAAGATCCAAAAGTGGCCTTTCTACTCGTCTGGGTAGAAAAAAGTCTTTAGAACACCTAGTTATTTCCTTCTAGATTCCCTGACACATCATGCAGGAATCCTTAATCAGGAAGGAAAAAATAACTTTGGTCATGTTAATCCCACTGTTCATATGTTTAGATCAAAAGCTGGTTATAAACCAGTGTGTAAGTAGTAAAATAAGATCATTTAGTTTGTATCTCAGCAAATCCTAACTAGCTCTAGTGACAACTACCTCTTAACATGTCACCAGAGCACAAGGAAGGATCAAAGACTGAACAAGGAATCATCAAGGAGGCACTGGTCTATCTTAAATGTACTCCTGCCCCCAAGTCCCTCATCTTTAAAATGAACAACTGGATTAGAATAGTGGTATTAAAAACTAGAGCCACATGAGAAAAGATTGAATTCAAGAGACCAAAAGGTAAAAGTGAAGGCTGTTCAATATTTTGATCAAAGCCAGCGAGACTGATAAATCAGGAACAAAGCAGGAAGAACAGAATTAAGAAAAAAAAAAGGCTAAGAAATTATACAGAAAAAAAATTGAAGTTCCTAAAGCTTCCGAATAGATATGTTAAATTTCTGAGAATAAAGAAAAAACATGGAATAACAAGGCCAAACAGCAATTGAAGCAAATAACTTAATGCACTGCACCTAGTGTACTTCATATGAGGTACAACTGTGTTTTGTGAAAAACTGAGCTTCAAATTAAAATAAGATACTTAAAAGCATAAAGGATGACAGCATGCTGGGCTTTCTAAAAGAGTTTCTCTTTATAATTTTGTCTCCTCATTCACTAATCCTGAATCCTACAATATTTGCTTACAATTATCCATTTCAAAAAGGAAATATACTACTTACATTTAGGAAAATATTTCATTCTGCTACAACAAACACAAGGTTTTATGTCTTTTGTATAATAATTTTTTCCAAATGCGACAGTGTTTAGATTGCCTGGGTGTTCATAAATTTCCTAGTAGAAGTCAGGGTGACCATGTGAAAGTAGTTTTGTTACAGCTGACAAATGAAAGCCACAGGAACAGTATGGTTGAAGTCACACATTCTGTAGCTGCAATCTCAAGCAGCTATACAAACCTCACAATCTTTGCTGACCTCCTGCACCTAGAAGATAACAGGTTTGGTTTTATTAGGTAACTGTATAACCAATGTATATCTCATGGTTTGTTCAATTAGTTTTTATGTAGATGTTTCGCAGTTCTTTCAGTCCTGAAGTTTTAATGAATTGGCTGTTAGAGCAGAAGTTTAAATGGCCATGCAAAGGTGAGAAGGATCACTAACTCCACTGACACCAAGTCCAGAACTGGAAATACTGGGAAAAATAGTACAGCCACATATCAGCTTGCTATCCACAAGCCAGTGCTGAGCACAATTGCCAAGTGAAAATGGTTTCACAACTTCCAGTTCTAAACTGGTAGCTTGGTGGCACTTCATACGTTGGTGTCTTTCTACATGATGTCTTCATCACCAGACAGAGCTCTGCAATGTATTTCAACACATGACATAGGACAAGCCTTAGGACACACAACTGAAACCATTCATTTCTTTTCTCACGCTTCTGTACACAAGATTACTTGCTTTTGAATTCTATTTGTAGCACATCCTCTTGGTCACAATGTCTACTCTTGAGCTCACTGATACCTTACTTTTCTGCTAGTTTATGTTTTTCTTTTAATTAACATGTTAAATAAGGGAGTTTCACCTATTCATGACAAGTTCCTCAGATGCCTC
Source organism: Falco peregrinus (assembly GCF_023634155.1). Classification (NCBI taxonomy): domain Eukaryota; kingdom Metazoa; phylum Chordata; class Aves; order Falconiformes; family Falconidae; genus Falco; species Falco peregrinus. Next base: position 539,717 of record NC_073722.1, read on the forward strand.
TATGAGACTGACCTTAGTTCCCTCGCTCCCCCAAAATTAATACATTTAACCTCTGTGGACTAATCAGCACCTGAATTAGGATTAAATGTTTGAGACAATGGTAATACTTTGATCAAAGCCCCAGAAAAGGTGGGGCAAGGGGGCATTCATTCAGTCTACCTAAGCTTAATCAGCTACTGTTGTCATTGTTGCCCTACAGCGGAGACTGCAGGCCTCAGAACATGGGTAGAAGAAACTGAGAGAAGTGGGAAATATATGGGGGAACCTGTATTTAGTGATTTACTTTAGCGGTTTATTTCAGCCCAGGCATGCAGTTTAAGTATATTATATTCTAGGACGCAGAAGGCACTCCAAGGGCTAACTGGAAGTTCAGTCCCCAGGACCAGACTAGCCTCAGCTCCAGAGGCAGGAATATAGCATCGGCTTAGAATGCCAACACATTTCAGCTGCAGGAAATAAACACATCTAGAAGGATAACAAAGTTATCAGAATACATGAACTGAAGCAACACTGATCCATCCTTAGAGAAGCTGTGATGCAGTAAATCTCTTCAAGTCCAAAAGAGGTGAAAACCTCTTCTAAAATCCTGTCTGCATTATATATCTACAAGAAGAAAAACATTGCTATTTATAACCACACCAAGAAAAAAAGGTTATCTTTTTGAAGGGAATAAATTAGCTTGTTTTGTGCACTCTTCTGTGTATGTGCTCACCTGCCTCCATCCCCGTATGGTATAATGAATGGCATCACTTTTTCCACCAAGTGATAAAGGAAGGTCTGATATTGCTATTATGGGTCTTCAGCAATAATGCCTAGCAATAAAATATTGATATACATTTCTTCTAACATACTATTGCAGGTGCTTTTTGTGGAGGAAATGACTAGCCATTTCTAATAGTAGTCCCTCATTTATTTCAACATTTAAATCAAGAAAGAGGCCTCGCCTTTCAGTAGAGCTAGGTGCATACTCGTAACTATTATCTGCAAGTATTGTGATTAATGAGAGGAAATGTAAGAAAAATCATCGGTGTTTTCTGTTAATATTTTAGTAAACATCACTTTTAGACATTCTCACTGTAAAGTTAAATAAATTTAAATTTTAAAAAATGCAAGTATTTAAATCTTGGAACTAAAATTACATACTAGTAGAACAGATAAACACCTTAACCCATCTGGGAAGATTTTTTGGGGGGCATTAAGAACTTATGTAAGTTGAGGTACATTCAAATTTAATGCTAATTTTTTTGTTATGTTATATATTTAAGATGTTATATAGTCTCTCACCCAAAGCATAACAAAACAATTGCCATTTAACATTTGTATGTAGTATCATCACAGTTTGCAGATGAATTTGATGAAAATCACACTAAGAGCCAGAATCCAAAACCTGAAGCAAGCCTGCTGGAAGTTTAACTCTTGATAAAAAAATCCAAATCATCTATTTTCAGATGAGTAGCTACATCATTTTTTTTAACCTTTTGAACAGTTGAGTTCTCTGGTTTAAAAAACTAGGAGTTGGCATGAAGAAATATATTCTGTTTGCCTATCTATAGCTTTGACCAAGAGCGCCATATGCAGAAATAAACAGAAACATATGTGATGAAAGGTCAGAAAATATTACAAGCAAAGAAGCTCTAGTTTAAAGTGCAATCTCTCCTATTAGTTTTGAAACGAAGAATTCCGCAAATATTTCAGATGGCTGATACCAGTATTAGAAAGTACCCCCATCAAAGTATACCTGTAACAGATTTTCCTCATGAGACACACTGAGTAAGACTTCCCAAATGCCATACTAAGCAGCAACACAGTTAAGAAGTGCCAGAAGCAAAACATGTTTCCCAAATACCCCCTCCTACTGTCTCAACACCATGTCAGCAGTTACAGTCACGTCTGGTATTTCCCTCATAAACCAGCTACTTCATCGTTACGTTCTTTTTGAGAAGCGAGGAAGCATTTCAAGATCCATGCTCACAACTGCCAACAACATACGTTCTAAGATCAACATCAACTCAGCACACTATAAAGTCAACTTTTTGAAAACACAGATTACTTCAGATGCTTTGAAGCATACATATTTTGAATACCATGAATTAAATCTGAAAGTCATATTTAATAACTTTAGCACACAGCCAATAGGTTGTTTTAGCATTTCAAATAAAAGTAGCCATTTAAGAATGTGTGAGACACTGGTCCTGGAAGTGGAACCCCAGTTTCATCCTACCGAACCAAACAGTAATATGGGAGATGAGGAACTCAAGTCAGAATGCTCAAATTCACCAATGTAAAGCTGTTTTAACAATAATATTAAATAAATAAATAAATTAAAAAATTAGATCTCACTTCACATTTTCTCCTGTTTAGCCCAGCTATACATACCACTATTTGACATTTGAAAAAGATTATTCTTCTCAAACTTCTTGAAAACACTTCCTTTTATTTCAACGAACTGCAATTTTTAAAAACAGTTAGTTAGTTTCTATTGATTAAAAAATGATATAAACAAATCAGACTATCAAATAATATGAAAATAGACACGATACATATGATACACAGATTAAGGATGGTGAAAAAAATTAGGGTAGCTATGTAATAAAGCTACATACTTACATTATTGGACATCATGATGGTAAGCAGTGATTTATTGTGGGAGTTGAAGGCCACATTAAGGGTTGTTGCTTGAACCATTATAAGAATAGCGTGCAGGACTAGATAGCAGGGTTAAGGAAGCATATTTGGAAGTAATATTTCCTGTTCTGTTTCCAAAGTTTAACAAAGAGATTTGTATCTCCCTGTCCACTAGATTTACAGCTCAGAATACCTAAACCTATGTAATGTGCCTACAGTGTTTCATAGCATGCAATAATTGTATTAATTTTTCTTGTTCTAGAAGAGCCTCATGACATTAGTCAGGAGAAGCAGCAATACAACCTGAAAGAAAAAAAAAAATCTGAGATAAAGAAAGATTCAGAATTAGCCTAAAGATGTCAGAGAAAACAGAGGAAAGTACAAGAATTCAAAATTCATCACCATATCTATCATTCTGTATGTCTTTACAGATCACTTCCATTATTTCACTCTAAGGTTACTTCACACTGAACTCATTTGCACCCTGAATATTCATGAGTTTATTCCTTTGTTTCAAGAAAACATTTTCAAGCTATGTTTGTAACATTCCACTAAATAACAAAACCCCACTGTCTTCAAGACCCTGTAACCCAAAATAGTCAAATACAAATCAGAGATCAAAGTTTCCACGAACTATCCAATTACTGTTTTTAATTTTACTGCACATTAAAAACCCCTGTCTACTACTGCAGTGGTATACCGTTATAAAGGTTTGGTGTTTTTTCTGAAGCAGGTTAGAAGAGGGTTTTTTTCATTAATTTTAAACTGTAGTACTGGCAATCTTACTTTGAAAGCAAAGGAACACCAATTTAGGAACACTATCAATTTTTCAAATATTTTATAAAATAATGCAGAGCAACTACTCTGTAATTTAATTTTTTAAAATTTGCAACTTCGTGAAGAAAAAGGATACAGACATAAAGCACTGCCATGAAGAAGTGAGGAATCACACCTATGTGAGCTCTTTTTCTTTCCTTAGGTTCTGTAGCTGTCCAATAAAGAGCATCCAAAATATCTTGTCCAAATGAAGAAAACAGACGATCAGCCACCTAAACAAGAAGAACTTTTCACTGCCTTAAAGCAATATTTTTCTAACACCTGAATATGACACTGTAAGTACAGCTCAACCTAAAAAAAGTTTCACGTATTTATCACTTTCCAGCTCTTATTCATTCCATTTCCACTCTGGATTTCACAGACATTGTTCCTTTTGTATACTCAGCAGCTTACTTTCCCTCTCAATCTCACTATATCCCATTTTCAGCAGTATTTACAACATATAACCATTTACTTTTATCTTACATGCCTCCTTGGAAGACACCCAAGTACAGTTCTAACTTCAGCCTTTGATAAAGCAATATGTATGTTGCATCAAACTATCCTAAATACTTTTTTCCTATCCCTCTGGGTTTAATGGGAGGGTGCTGGGGGAAGAAAAGTGAATTTCAGATGTGTGGTAAGGAACATCATCAACTTACAGATACAAGAAAGACTGAAATCAGATTTGGCTGTACTGTTTCCTTACACCTTGGAATAAAGTACATACTTAATACAAATCTCTGCATAAAGCAGAATTCAAAAGTAAAAGTACCACAGCACAACAGCAGGTGATCAAGAGGGACTAAAATTCTGACAAAAGGGGAAAATAAGTTTGAAAAAGCTACAAACGTCTCAAGTGTAATACAACGAATATATGCACGAGTTGGGAAAAATATCTAGCAGCAATTCTAAAGATAGGAAAAACATGGACAGCAATCTGAGCTCGCAATACCACAGGCAAGAAAGGTCCCATGGAGTTCTACCAGTTCCCAACACTTTAGTATCAGCAAACATGTAAACCTGAAGATAATCACAAGGGAAGTTTTTTTCTGCCTATACACTACAGTTCAATAATTTTCAAACTAAGCTGCATAAAACAACAAAACCAGCACTTACAAAATTAAATTTGGTATCACAAGGCACATGTCTGGCTAAAAAAAAAAGCCACACTGCTTACTAACTCTACAAAACAGAAATAGTTGAATATGAAAACCTGATTAAGTCTACTTAATAAAGACAACTGATATTTCCTCTTACTGTCTTTCTGCAAGACAACTATTTTGGACATGTTAAAACAACATGCAACAATACAGAACTAGGTGCATGATGCACCTGCAAATATTGAACCATACCTATTAACAGGAAAATAACTTCTTGGGACAACATAAGTAAGTGTGGATTTGGGATCATTTTCTGACTTTGTTCACTAAGAGTTCTGCAGGTAAAGATACTGAAGGAGGGAAGTCATACACTTTAACCTATTCAAGCCAACATTTATTGAAGTTACCTAGAATTTGAAGGCTGAATTAAAAAAAGTAAACTATATGCTACTCTTTAAGCATCATCTATGAAATAAAATGAAAGAAACCATGAGCTGATGAATCATCATAAATCTGAAGTTCAAACCCCCATCAGTCTGAGAGATATTTACAGTGGTATTGTTTTCGGCTTTTAAATTTTGTAAATTAAGGTGATCTACATTATTTAATTCCTGCTCATTGTGATGACCCATTGAGTAATTACACCTGGTGTAGTAACACCGACTACAGAATGCTTAGAATTTGGTAAATTTTTGTTCACAATATTGTGAGGGTTTTAATAGATAACATGGTGGCTTTGCTTTCCTTTTTATTTAAGCAGTCCTTGCTTCTCAGCTGACAGAATAGAAAATATTAAAACCCACCACACAATATTGTTGCTTGCTTTTCCAAATACGACTTACCTAAACCCTACATGCCGGCTCCAGGCTCCAGCAGAATTCCATGGTGAGTGCTGTCACCAGCGGTAACGCACACTGGGGCTTCACAAGGAGCAGGAGCCGGTGGGTCTGAATCTAAAAAAGAGAAGTGTCATTTAAGCTAAATGTGCTGAATGCTCCCCTTAAACTGTCTATCGGGAGCATTCAGGACACAATTTGAAGCTTTTGCATTCCTCACATCTGTCCAGGACAGTATTTCCTGGACTTGCTGACAGCCGAAAACATTAGGACATTGTAAACATCTCTGTTGCTCAAGTGATTTAACTAAATTAAGGAGATCTTCCTATTTTGAAAACTTGTAAAAATGTAAAGTTTATTGCTTAAAAAACACTGCTTGCATAGTAGCAAAGACTTACAACAAAATTCAACAAAGTAATCTAAGCAAGCCAATATTCGAACTATTGAAAGCCGACTATCAAGTCTTCCAGTGGGATCCCATGACATTTACTGCCAATACTGTGCCTGCAACCTACCATGGTAAAACCAAAAAAAACCACTTTAAACATGCCCTCTGCTTAGCATGCTGGGTTTCATGAGACACCATGGAAATTAAATACAATTTCTAACTTCAAATTCTAATGTAACTTTTCTAATAACTATGAGTGGCAACAGACTTCCCCCTTTCCCAAAAAGAAACCCGGGCAGCAATTCTTAGTTGAGACACACACTTCTGATTCTGCCAAACATAGCAAGGAAACTCAACTCTTCTCCTCTCCATTTAAATTGGATTGGCATGTGGCTTCTAATTTATAGCAAACACTGCAGTATCTCTTCAAATTACATGGTAAGCACATAGTGCTGTACTTTCTCAGTTTTTGAAGTAGTCTTGAAATAAAAGAGAAATTACTATTTTGAGCACATGGATTTTTTGTTAAATTATACTCTCTCAGATTGTGGAGCTATATGTGGATGAATATTTCCCAACACAAGTAAAATCCACATAGTAACTCAGTGCGAATTTAGTATGTGTACATGTTTTTCATCAAATCTAAAAACAACCGAAACAAATCCCTATGAATAAACAACTGAGGAGGCTTGTATGTTATTTATTTCACATAGGATAATGAATTGTATTCCTTATGCAATATTTTCATATTTTATGAGGAAAGAACAAATACCTTTAGACAAAATAGTCAGATTTTGCACAAAGCGTAGCCCAATTTTAACAGTCTTCAAACAAAGGTAAAACAGATGTTCAAACAAACATTAATATGTTATTCAGAGATCCCAGAATCCTAGTAGATTAACTCTTGTGTACAAAGATCTGATTGAGTCCTTTTAAGAGGTTGTATTCCTATACATGTCCTACGGTTGCAGGATAGAGACAAGATTGTAGCTATGAAAACATTATTCGTGAATCACTGCTCATAAAAGTGCAATTGAAAATTTCATGCTTTAAATTAATAACAAAACAAACATTTTTTTTACCCCTGAATTTCTCTTTACCTTACCTCCCCAAACAGGACTTCCTTTTCTTGTTTCACTATATCCATTCAACTTACTGTTTACGTACTCAGGCTTTTGTCTGCTAGCCAGGACTGAGACAGGTTAAACAGTAAAGCATGTCCTTGCATACAATGAAAGGTATACTTCCAAAAGTAAGAATTAAAAAAAGAAATTCCATGTCTTCTACTATCTTCCTTCTCCGCTCGCTCTCAGGATCTTATTATTTCAAATCGATAGTTTCTGCTTTTCAAAACTACTTCAAAATCTTATCCGGTCCACCCCTTGCATTTCAGTTTAAGACAATTCTTCCATTTCCATTTCTCAATTTTCATTCAACTAAATTAATTAATAAGCTCCAGGAACTAGGCAATACGAAACAGTATCTATAAAGCTTATTTTTCATGAACTTGTCTGTTTCACTGCACCTAGGCTTATTAATCATGGGTGTGCGCACATTTGTGAGAATACGAGATGCACCACATTCTAATTACAAATACAGCGATACAACAATATTTTAAACAGTCTGAAAAAAGCATGCTTGATATTCTGATGTCAGCATTCTTACCTCAAGCATGTTATAGATGATGTAGAGCTTTATGACAGACTGTCCCCTTATCAGATGATACATCATAGAGTAGTCAACATAGTGCATCATGAAGTAGCAGATGACCAATATAACTCCTTTGAGAATGTCACATACCTGAGCAGGTTGTAGCAAACGTCTATCACTGAAATACAAAGGGCAAAAAGTTCCACTAAATGTCATATACCCACAAAATACAGACATTACCATATGAATAAGAACTTACAGAAGCTGTTAATCAAGGATATATTTTAATGGTAGTTTATTACTGCCCCTTTCCCTGCCCCTCACTCCAACACATAAGGAACACCATGACCGTGATACACATTTATAGATCACGCTCCTGAACAGGATCACATTCTCTTATCTGCCACATCCACTTAGTTAAAATACTGTACTTGTTGGGTTAAGAGCTTCCACTTGTTAAGAACCTTTCGCATGCATGCCCATTGGTTTTTAATTTACCTTCCCTCTTCTAGCCAGCCAATTCGCCTTATCATTTTGACTTCCTCAGTTACAGAAATTGTATTTACTATGACCGAAAAAAAAGAAATGAAGCAGTCATCTTCAATTTCAGTGAAGCAGATGCTGAGGAACAGGTTCTAAATGAAATCCTGTATCTTCTTTCAGCTCTAAGCTCTGTAGCAGTAAATGCAAGCGATCTGACATCGGAGCACTTGAGGTTGATCTTGAACCAATGCAGAAGTCTTCTATCTATAGTTCCACAAGTAACTCAGAAGTCTTCTATCTATAGTTCCACAAGTAACTCAGAAGACCAAATGAATCATTACACAATTTCATCCTATGAACTAAAACTACAGGATGAAAATAGCTTTACTTCAATTGCCACAATAGCAGCCATAAGCATAATGAAATCACAAGGCAGGATTTACTTGTCTCTTTACTTAGTTTAGTATTAACATGATGCAAAGCATTTAAACAGCTTTCAAATTAAATCAAAAGGTTGAGAATATAAACAAATAGAGAAATAATTTCTATGACAGGTATTTAATTTTAATATACACTGAAAGGTTTTTGCAGAAATTAATGGTTCATAAAAGTCGGAACCAATTAGCAGAACGCAAGTTATGGATTTTCATTTTCTGTATTTTTAAATCACTAGGTTATCCAACAATGCTCACAAACTGATAACATGTTTAGAAAAAAACCCTAAATTTGACAAAAATTCATGCTATTTTAAAAAAAATCTGAACAGTTACTTATCACCTCTGCAAGTCAAGACTTTCTACAGATCTGCAGACAAGTAAAAAATGCCAGCTACAACATTGGAGCTAGAGTGTTATACTTCAGGTTTTTTGTTGTCTTCCATTTAAAAAAACACAAAACAAAACCCCTGAAGACAGCATTAACGCATCATAACACTGAACCACAGTGTCATTCTACAATGGGCAAATAAAGCGTGCGCATAAGAAAACTTGCAGAACTCAGATTTACAGTATTACACTTTGAATAGAGAGCAATTGCTCCTTTTATTCTATACTTTTTACTGCATAATCTGTATTAAAATTAATTATATTCTGAAAAATAGAATTCAACCTGGTCTAGCACAACAGAACTGCTTAGAGTGGCTTTCTCACCCTGAGACATTTTCTTGCTCTCAGAAGGCATCCAGTAACAGCAACCATACCACCTTTTATTTCAGTCTAAGTCCTTGACAAAAAGCCTGTGAATTTTCTTCCTTTTTACCCCCCGAACTGAGTTTGAACTGCACCAATCTTGCAAAGTTCATGAAAACTGAAAGTGTCCCTTTTCTAGCATATCCAGTAGTTGTCTGCTACTTAAGGAACCTGCATGACACACACAAAAAATGCAAGCTCTCCAAACTGCAAAATTATATTTTAAAAGTTTATTGCCCTATTTAACTACATCTGACTTAAATGATTATACTTATTTAACTATATTAGCATACATTGAAACATCTATAGGATTTAAGGAAGCCCATGATTATGATTGCCACTCATATGCCGAGCAACACAGCACGTTCCTTCTCCAACCTACTTCAACTTTGGAAGTATACTCATTCAGTAAGAGTCAGCCAACACTCATACTCCACGATATAGATTGGGATAAAGTGGTAACGGCATTATTACTCCACAACAGTAATGCAAAGTCCTAGCATTTCAAAAAGAGAATCAGAATTTGTTACTCAGAAAATTACCATCTTCAGCCTTCCAGCCTTCTTATCACTACAGAAGTAGTCTGTACCTGGTAGAGAAAACCTGACTAGCAAGAGAGACACCCACTTCAAAAGTTGATGGTTTAAAACTTTGGCAAGGTACCAGTTTTAATGACGGGCTGGTCTCTTGTCCAAATGCACTAGTAAGTAGAACCTGTTTATGAAGTTTCTGAAGCAGTTCAGAAAGATTCTCACACGAAAATGCTTTGATGTCCACAAATCAATACAGACTGAAAATTATAATGTTAAAGGTTTTCTGGCTTACAAACATCAAAGATGCCCAACCACCACTACAGTCAGAAGTTGCAGTTATTCTGTACTGTTAACCCTATCACTCTTCTGCTTATGTTGATTTTCATCAGTATGACCTACATTCACTTGAGTAAAACCAGTTCAGGTGGTGATGTAAAAGCAGACAGTGACCATTACAGGTGAATACAAACTCTAAGACCAGACTACACATAACCAAGAGCACAACTGCTCTTCTAAAGGTGGTCTCAACTCCAAAAACTAACTCAGGAGAGTTAACGCCATATGAAGGTGCATCCAAACTTACAGCGCATCCTGTACACTGGACAGATGAACCATTTTGAGAACGTGCTGTGCACTGAACAAACGGAGCATCGCTATCATTCAATTCAAAGGCTGCCCAAAAGGGTCAGATCAAGTACACTTGACTGCTGTGCCTCACAGGAATTAAGCTTTTGTACAACAGAGTACATTCAAATTATGGGTTTAGAGAATTTTACCTCTCAAAGCCACTTGGATTTAATTTCTCAATTGTCTGTGTATCTAAGAAAAAATGCAGTAAACACTCCCATTTTTCCCCCTGACATTTTAACTAAAAATACACTCTATTAATGCTCTATTCAAAGTTCTGCAATAGCTTCTTGTGCTTTGCATACACACAAGTAGCAGACTACTTCTTCAAAACACATCTTTAAAAGAAGTCACAAAAATATCCCCACGGTTTCATTTTACTGAGTTTGATGACCGAAGAGCTGTCAGCACCCCTAACCCCTAGTCAGTACAAGGGATTATGGCAGAGGCTGAGTACAGAAAACTGCTTTCTAGAGAGAGAAATGAGTAAGAATATCCTAGCATTTACAATATATTCCATGTTCTTTCACTGTGCACTAAGAAAGACTCCTACATATTGACTAGGCAAGTAATCTATGGTCCTACAGCTAACATATTTCCGCCTGAGAGAGATTAACCGTAACTACTGCATAAACCCACAAAAGCACTTTTATTGCAGCAGAATCCTTTTCTGCTCTGGCTAAGAACATTTACAAAAGGATTTCGAGGTGTGGCTCTGAATATAATATGGAATAGGGATAATTATTTCCTACAAAGTAAAAAAAAAAAATCAAGTAAATGAATTAAGACTAATGATTTGTCACCTTTTGGCAAATACACGGAACTGCAAAGCTTGCAGTTATGAAACTATGTGATCAATGTGAACCGAACACTGCAGTTTTAGCATATGATCAGGCTCACATTGGTTCAAGCTGTATTTGTCACAAATCATACCTATCCTTCACATTAAGCTGTTTAATACACAAACACACAGGCTGATGTGATTTTAAGCCTGTAAGAAAGTCTTAGCTCACTCATTACATAGATTACATTTTCTGCATTTCTTAATACATGTTTCTATTTATTGCCTCCAGTAACTACTTAGTGCCAATACTGGAAAGTACTTCCAGAACAATCTTGATTAATCAGACCTCATGATTAGTATCACATACAAATTTGTAACTCTGTACTCATCTGCACCATGAACACTAGAGAATCTCAAAAACATACGAAGAAAAAAGCCAGTATTGGCCAAGCTATGACAACTAGACAAAGGTCAAGAAAAGCATAGCATAGTGCTGATAATACTTTCAATTCAATTTCTCATTTGAAAGAAGCCAAGAGGTAAAACTAGACAATACTGAGCTACTGTACAACTCCAGAAACCACTGAACAGAGATCTGAGAAGCTGAAACAGCTTAGCTCATTTCAAAAGACTTTATATTTTTAAAGTTGTGCAGGAAGTGTGACAGAATACAGAGGGAAAGATTTCACATGAAAATTAGTTATGGGTGTTTTTTCTCATGCGTGAATAAAGTAGAAAAATAAAGAGCATAACTACCACCTTAATTTATATTTAATTATTCTGGTTACGAAACAGCAAGGAGTAGGATCTTTCTACAGAGATCTGTTTGTTTTTTCCTTCAAAGCTATCCCATGAATACAGTGATGCTGCAGAAGTAAATTAAATATTAACACTTTCCTGGCTTTAGTGAACTCTGCTCTTAAAAGATAATGCCATGAGAGCCTTTGTCCAAGATGCAGTTCCTCTAATATCCTATTGGATTCCAGAAATAACGTTATGTAAATTGTTTTACAATTTAGCTGATTACATAGCTGAACAGAATTTAAATTACAAGTTTCACATCTCACATACAGCAGAACATAAGCGGATTCAGGGCATTTGAACTGTCCTTCAAATGCACCTTATTAAGATACATGATTTCTGTCTGTTCACCTGATTATTTTCTGCCGTTATTCCATTATTACTTTAACATTTTTGCTCTAAGTCATGCTCTTCAAGATGCTCTTTACACAATTTTAAGAGGTTTCATTACACTAAGCCTCTAGTTCCCACATTTAGCTGTACAGACTACCAAGGAATCAATTTTTAAAAATTAAACTTCAAACACCAAAGTACCTTAGTAATAAAGAGTAAGGCTTATTCATTCTTTCTATTACCCGCCACATAAAATCTTGTATTGCTTTACTATTACTACTGCTGAATACACTGAGCGGTTTGAACATGGGATGATCCTTCAACCTGCACAAATTCAAAGTAAAAATCCAAGCATTTCTCTATAGATAAAACTCTCTCACACTGTAACACTAACTAGCAAATTAAGGCCATACAGAAAAAATAACACACAGGGACTTCAATATTCTACAGCATCTACTTAATAAGTCGTTCAAACTCCTCAGCCTTTGGGTACGTTCACCATTTCATCTACTAATTGACAGAAAATCTCCAGTGAAACCAACTCTTATGTCTCCACAAAATATAATTATACAAATGCATGCTTAAGGGGATATACAAGCTTATTATTAATTTTAATATGAGATGTGTGAGCCTTGCTACTATACCTCCCTATTTCACCACTGCATGCTTCTGTTCCAGCCCAGTCAATTAACAAAAGGAGAAGCATGCCAAGCTCAATGTTTATCACACACTGTTCGAGGCAGCTGGAAGGGAAACTACGGCAAAATTTATACAGTGCACTGACTGACATCGACCATGAACTAGCAATTCAGAAAACTAGTCTGTTTAGTAGAAAAAAAAATTACTTTTTTCAGCACAATTCATAAGCTCAAGGCTTAATACTCATGCTTTGAGCTTTCCATTTTACGGCTTGTCTGCCCTGAGACACATTTAGAAAGTGTGAATCCAAGTCTTTCCTGCTTAGTAAAAATCACTGGATCTGCGTATGTCCTCCCCCTTTAGAAAGCTAAAGCCAAGCAACTTTCCTTATAAGAAGTTAAGAAATATTTACTTTGCTATTCTATAGAATTAAAATACTATAAAATTAGAATCAAATATTACTATTAAATATTAATATTGAAGAAAATATTATGGCTACCGACAAATTTGCTCTATATATTTTAGGAAAAAACCAGCAAAAAACCCTGGGTTTTTTTCATGATTACTTGTGACACACGTCCACATAATCCACTCTAAATGTTACAAAATTAAAAATCAAACCAATTTCAAGATATACATAAACCAGCTACCCAGTGAAATCCGGTGTGAAAAAAAAGCGTTCATCATATTCAGTCTCCTCAGACAAGTGAAAGTTTAAGTAACTAGTGACCTGACTGTAATTTTCAAGGTACGTCTATTTAACACCATACACAAGAGGCCATGATCTGCATTTCATACAGTAATAAGAGTTCTGTCTCCATCCACTGGTTGAAAACCATGAGGTTCAATCATTCACAAAGGCCACCACCATAAAAATGGTCATACTACCAATATATAATGTTTGTGACTTTTAACTGAACAGCATGTTGGATTTCACAGTACTTTTCCCTTAACAGTTCAAGGCTTTCAGTGTATTGGCATCTACCCTACAAACCTCTTTTTTGTTCCAACAAACGTACAATTAAAATAACTTAGCATTAAGTAGAGCATTATTACAAATCAACCACAGTTTACTGATATCTGGCTTTAATATGTTACAAACCACAAATAGCTAATGCATAAATTTGCTGAAGTGACCGACTTCCAATAAAATACCCAACAAAAAAGGATGTTAAGTGTTTTAATAAGCCTTGCATATTGAATTTGAAGTGGTTAAGCCATTCGGAACATAAAATGCACTCCGCAACACACACAAATTTGTCCTTACTGTATAAAAAAAAAGTCTAAAAAATACCAGTAGTCTGTGGTATACACATTTCAAAAACCATCACTGCAAAATGAATATTTTCACTATATAGTATACGAAGTAATGTGTGGATAAGTACACTTGTCTGAGTACTTAACTACTTTAGCATCTGATGCGTAAGTGCTCTGATTATACCACTTTAAACTTACCTCTGCACAGATTATCATACACTGTTCATACAACTTCTTTACTTTTTCAGGCTTTCTAGTGCTACTCATTTCTTCACTAGTCTGATTACATACGGTTTTCCAGTCACTTTGTAGAGTTTTTTGCTTTTTGATTGTTTTGTTGTTTGGGGTTTTTTTAAACCAACAGGAACTAGATTTACAGCTTATTGCATTTTTAATTCGTTCCTTAAATATAGTCTTGTCCAAATAGTTCAGATTGTTCCTTCATCATTCATCATTGAGCACAAACAAAATTTCCAATGCTCATGTCACAGACAATTTAAAGATATGAATACACTATCATTGCAATAATGCTTTAGATTGATATCTTAATAATGAACCTAACCACCTGCATACTATTACCTTAGGAGTTTAAAAATATATATGTATTATTCTATAAATATTATTGTACTTCACACTATTAAAAAAAACTTTTCATTTATATAGGTGCACTGCACTGAAGAAGTGTTTCAGCACTGAGTTTACAAGTTTGAGCAATTATTTTACAGCAAACTTTCTAACTATTACTTATTCAGTGTTAACACTTTGAAATAGTTAAGACAACCACTGAGGTTTATATTAATTAACAATATATTACTGTTAATGAAATGGTGGTCCAGTTAATGTTTTGTTTAGATATCTTTTCTTTCTCCATTTTTACATCACAGATACTTGTATGGAAACTGAACTGTGGGCTTTTGTTTTACAGGTAGATAATTTAGTCTTGATCAAAGTCTTAATCCTTCAGTGTATCCTTCATTAATGAACTGTGACATGGTAAATTTCTCATTTTATATGAAGCATTAAAAAAATAATCAGATTAACACATAAGGGGATGCTTTCCTGTTAGCATACTAAAAAAAGATGTCAGGGAAAATAAAGCCCAAGCAAGTTTGTCTGAAGAGTATACCTTCCTATACAACTACACACTAAGAATTTTCAAAACGCATGTACTGATCTATTGGAAATACTTTCCTACAGTTATGTTCAAGTTTGGAATTAAGTCTGGTGTCGGAAAGAAAAGCCATTTTGATCTAATATCCAGTTTGAGACTTAAGAGATATAGTTTACAGTATGCAGGACTTCACTGTTGTAAAACTGTGAGATATTACAGAGTGAGTGATCATAAAAGTATGTCCCAAATGAAGAACTCTAGGATATGGAGAGCCAAGTTTGCCAAGATTAGATGGCATTTCATTTTTCAAACAATAAAAAGTCTCTACATGCACACAACACAGCACAAGACCATGCTAAGAATGAAACGAAACCAACCTTGCTGTTAGGCCCCAATGAGAGCTGTCTCAAAATAAAAAAAAAAAAAAATGAGGTTTCAAATAAGTGACAACTAGAATAAGCTTTCATTAAGCTTCTACTGTTTTAATAACAGAATCGACTATAACTGAAGTCAGTAAATGAACATATGCTGAAGTGCTGTACTTTATTATGCAGAGAATCAACTTCCAAGTCTAGTGTTAAGATACCTGGCAATGAACTTTCAAAACTCCCCAAAATTTACATTAAGCATTACGAAAAACCTGCTTGCAGTACACACAACAACAGAGCTCTGAACCTGGCTGAAGTGTTACTTAGAATAAATGTAAAAAAGCTTAAGGCACTATAAGTGCAGCAGGGGCTACAGTGTTTCCAAGATACCCTATTTTTAATCGGGCTTAACTGGTCCATAGGCACTCTGTGTAATAATAAACAAAAAAGTTTTAAATCTACTAGGTTCACAAACTACTTCCGCAGTGATGCAGTTACATGTGGAAATATACCTACCATAAATAGCACTGAATCAATTTCATGTGTTGGTTATTAAAACTAAGTGTTGGTTTCTCCTTTGAATTATGTCGGTTAATTGAGCGATACTGTTCATTTGTAATCAGGCTTTTTACTGATTACATGTAGATGTATGAATTTGGCTGATAGCATAGAAGGAAAAAGAAAATCAGGATTTACTCACCAAGGAGGAATCCCTGTGACACCACATTCCATCCTATAAAGGAAGTGAAAGTGCTCTTCCCTTCGGTCTGATTTACAAGAAAGAAAGAAAGAGAAGGTTGTAACGTTGCTACGCTATGCACTGTTATGGAGAGGAGAAAGGAGTGCTTGATCTGAGAGTTTACTACAGAAAATACTGAGTGCACCTCCCTTTTTTTGGTTGGTAGAAAGCCACATTTTTTGGTGAACAGGTGCACTACTTTCTCAATTTAACCAAACAATAGGAAGTTTATGCATTTAACAGCTATAGCCCTTACAAAAAAAAAAAACAACAACAACACATAATTTAGGCTTGAGAATAAGTGCAACAGAGGCTCAAATTTATTTAATACCTGACAGTATGAACAAAGAAACAATGTTCATAATAAGAACACCAGTAAATTTGTTTTGTTTGCTTTCTGAGATTCTTTCTTTGTACAGGTTTCTTTCTTGAAGTAATGCGGTTTACTTCCTATTGGAAAGGGTAAACCTATGATTTCACACAAGGGCAATGGGAACTTTAAGAGGTATATATAATAAACTGAAGTTAATGATGTTATTGCTGACAGGATCTAAATTCACTTATTTCCGGGAAAAGAGAACTGAGTAAAAGAAAAACACAGAACATATATATTGTCTATATCTATTTCTATATGGAAGAAATTTAAAGATCCTGTCAATCAATCTTCAGATACAAGAACATTCATAATCTAATTCTCTATTTTCTTGAGAAAACTAGAATTTGGAGAGAAAAAAATTAGTCTCACTTTCTGTAACAAGTCCATACTGGCATTGTGGAGATGTAAAATGCCTTTAAGCATAATTAGATTGGGAGTCCCATCAGTCTCACTAACATACAATTTTAGCTTTCACATCATGGTGTTTTTCAAATAATACACAAGAGCTTTTACACATCCCCACAAGAGCTTTTACTGGTGTGCAACATATTTTCAAGAAGAACAAAAAGTTGGCTCTATAAAAGTGTTTCAAAACAAGCAGAGATATTAACCTGCCCAGAATCTCTGGGTCTAAGGTACTAATAAAAAAATGTGCCTAAATTGTAAAAGGAAACCGTATCTTTCAACCACAGGTATAGTTACTTTTATGAACCTATCAAGGACTGCAATTCCAAAGAGAACTCCACCATGTCCACTTCTCTCTCTACCTTAGATCTGTTGTTCCAGCACAGTATATGCTTTTATGTTGTCAAAGAATATTTAAATAAAATGAGAGCAGATTTGAAGAGACTCATTTAGGAAACTTCTTTCCATGACATGGAAGAAAATACTGCACAGCTGACGTTTGTTGGGGTTTTTTTTGTAATTTCAGGATGTAATTTAATTTTGTGATGTGTTTGTTAATTTTTTTAAGAGCACCCTATTTACAGAGCACAGCAGTAATGAAGGTACACCTGCCAAAAGCACAATGTGATTATTCAACCCCTGCCAGTTTGCCCACAGCAATTTAAGCAGTTTACTTAATGACAGAATCTTGGATTCTTGTGACTAAGTTTTCGAAGCTTTAGAGTCTCTCTCTTTAGAACAGCTATGTTAACACCAGCATAGCTCTGACAAATAACAGAACTGCATTTACTAAAAAGGAAAGATCAAGTGATAAGGAATGACAAATTAGCAGCCAAACTGAAGCACTTACAGTGCTTAGGCAGAAAAAGGAAACAAATTCCCTTAAGATACAGCACTCTCTTCTCCCTTTCAGAGGAATTTTAAAATATGTGGAAGAGGCTATAAAGCACTCCCCCTACCTTTAAGCACTGCACACAATACCATAGACAGGAATTAGCCGATCTTACATGGAATGTAGTTTTATTGTTTAAAAGAAATGATGCATAATATAATCTTGTTTCTACACTGCAAAGAGCAGACAGAGTTAAGAGGAAATAAATGACTGGAAGAGTAAAACTGGAGGGGAAACAGAACACCCACTGCTCAATCACTTCCCTCAGATGTTGAGAAAAAAGTCAAGATGAAGGGAGGAGCACTTTTATTTACTACACAGAATGGAATATGATGTGGCAGGTTCAAATAACTAGTCACATCTCTCAAAACTTACTTGACATTTGTGAGGAAGAACAAGTGAAAAGATAAAACAGCCACCTGCTTTGTAAGTACCTTTTGTAATTGTAGATGTTTTACCTATTGAACTCTGTTTTGTTACAAACACATAAAAACATTTCCTGAGCGAGAAGAAAATCCCCGAATGTTTTTTTGCCATAATAAATCAAATCAGCCTAACTAGGGAAATAAATAAACAAATATCAAAGTGCAGGCTCTGAATATTTAGAAATAAGAATCATTACAACTGAAAAAGTTCCATTACATACTATAAACATGAACTGTGAATCTTTCAGTAAAAAGCCACAAACTTTAAAACATCAATGATTTGGATAAAGCCTCAAGTAGTGAACAAATAAAGAGATTATAGGGCAATAAATTCCACAAACATTTAAGGAAACAGCGATGAAAGAAACTGCTTCAGGAGTTGTTACAAAAACAAAGCCTTCTTCACTCAAGATAATCTCAGTTTCACCGCATCTTACCTGACAACACTTTATACTTAACACAGTCAAGTTGAATAGATTAAAGTGGATTCTGTCCTGCCTCACACTAAAAACACTGTCAAGCAAACAGACTAAGTTTTAACATTGCAGGTGCATGTACCTAAATATACACGTGTGAGTGTAGATGGTATTTTCAAGATCACTTCCTTCAATATACTGAACAATACCCAAAAAACAGCAACTGGTCTTTCACATTTTTAACTGTAATTTCAGAAGAGTAGAAAACTTGTTTCTCAAAAGCACAGCTGAGTTTATAAAAACAAAGAACACTTTTTTTAAACCCACAAAATTAGTACATTTACCTGAATTTTAATATTTTAGCAACAGCATCCGTACAGATATTTAAAATAGGCAGAAAATTTGACTTGACATCAGGCTAAAACCAAATAGCTGGTTTGTTTTTTGTTTTGTGTTTTTTTGTTTTGTTTTTTTGTTTTTTTGTTTTTTTTTAACACAGCTAGGCAAACTCTCTTAACATAATGGAAGTCTGAGATTCAGCTCAAAATTAACAGCACTGTAACACATTAGAGACTATGGCTTAACATAGCCACCTAGTGCCTACGGTAAGCATCACCAAAGTACAAACACTAACTTAAGACTATACATTAAATATTATTTTTTTATGCAAACAGATTAGCATTTACCCTAATCAGAACATAAATTCTAAACTATGCATATAAAAGCACTTCATATATGAAAGACTATTAATAATGCAAATGCAAGCAACTAAAACAAATAAATCTATCAGCTACCATAAATCAACTTCAGGTTTGGGGAAATCCAGAATGAAAACCCTGAAGTCCTTATTTATTCAAGGAAAAATTACAACATCAATACAAATACTCTTTTTCTTTTAGGCTACACTTAAGATTTGCATAATTATCTTTACCATGAAGTAGCAACTTTTATGAGGGAAATTAATTCTATCCATCTTTGATGCCTATGCCAGAAAGGCAAACCAAAAATCCTATGCATTAGCAACAACTTCTCAGGATTGATCTGAACAAAAAAGCAAGGAGTTAAGATATAGAATTTCTTAATATTATTCTGGTCAGCCCCATCCAATTACTCTAAGATTCTCCGAAGGAAAGAAAATAACACATTTTATTTGGGGATCCTTTGGGCAAAGTTGACTGTGGAAATAAGGAAAACTTCTGTTGTAAAATAATCAAACTTTTGTTCCGATATCAAGGAGCCTATCAAAAGACATGAGCCAAATCATTAACTCAAGTCGAATAAATCTTAAACCACTGTTCAAACAGATTTTAGTTAAAAGAACAAAACTACAGGGTAAGGTTACATCTCTGTCCGTTACTAACCTGAATATGCCTAAGTAGTGCTGTTATCAACCTGTTGTGTCTGAAGGAAACAACGATGACAGTTAATGGCAAAGCTTAAAGGTCTCATGCACACCTTTGCTTTGGCTGTTAGACCAGAACTTCTATTTTACAGTGGAAGAAATCACTAGTTATTCAAACAGCACTGAAAGGCCATAAAATCAAGCACATGGATGAACAGAGAAACGTTATTTAAAGGTATTAACACTATTCTCTTGAATCAACTTACCGTAAGCCATAGCAAGGCAAAGTGATGAACCGGAACATTGCCAGAAAAACTCTCAAAGGAAGCAGGGTGAATACATACAGAAAAGCATCCAGGCACAAAAAGATTCCAAAAAACATCAACTAAATTACAAAAATAAAACAGAAGTATATTAGTAGTTTATAGAGAGTTACAAAAAGTTTATAAAGAATTATTTTATGAAAAATAAATTTACTTAAGGCTAATTCATCACATAGGCGCAATACTCTCACTTTGTTTAAATCAGCTGGACTGCAGGAAAAATAGTACGCTATGCACCTGGAAGACTATTCAGCAAAAATTCTGCACCACAAGCTCTTGCACCAAAGGCTTTTGCAGACCTCCATGGCTCACCAAACTCAGTCTTTAAAGAACAGATGAACTGAATTGTACTTGGATATAACAGCAGCTCATTTTGCCATGGTGACTTTCCTCCAATGTTACAAAAGTTAACCTTGGGAAAAAAAAGTAGAGCTGTATGTACATGTGCTCAGCCATTTTCTACCTACCTATAATATATATATATATAGTTTATATAAATCTATATTTTTACTTCGTTAAATTTTCTATTGCACAGCTAATTACAGCTGTGGTAGTTCTCCTTCTGAGAATATCAACCTTTTCTATACAAAGAAGAATATAAAATATGAAGAGGCAAATTTCCAACTGCCCTTAGTTTAAATGCTTTATCCTTAGTTCACAGAAACAGTTAAAGCCATTCCATTATAGCCACAAGCCAAGCAACTCTATGATATCTAAGCTAGACCTAAACTCTGCAGTTCGAAAGCTCTTATATACCAGACTCTCCCCACACGACATTCCTTCTTTATCTGCTTTTTGAATGTATCTAAGATTTACTTGAATGGGACTTTAGGCATATGCTTGCATGCTTCTGTCAGAAGCTAGTGGTTTTTTCCTGCAAGGAAAATCACACAAAAAGGTAACCTTAACTGGCTACACAATTAAGACCAGCAACATCTAAGCAAGCCTACCCATCCATGACAGATATGCACTTACATGTGAAAATTCTATGTATTGCTGATGGGAAAGGAAACCACTGGTTTTGGGCAGGGTGGGAGGTAAACCAAAGCACAAGTCAACTACTGTTATCTCCCACAATATCTTTGCCTTTCAAACTACCTTCTCTGTCAGCTTGTGGAACAGCCAGTTCAATGTCCAATGAGCTAATCTCTCACTCTTAGTCCACATGCATCCTTGTAACTTTGAAAGCAATCCTACAGAGTACACACCAGTACATCTATCTGGAAGCCACGTAAGATGACTGAGTCAGGCACAAACGCACTGCTATAATCTCTGAGCTGTTGCTTTCCCTTATAATACTCTTTCTACCGATTCTGCAGTCTGTACTTCAATACCATCACAACATTAATGTGTCCTCCCTGATATTCACTCATTCACCTCTAATACCATTTCCTAAAATTTCAGTAGAGGTTTTTTCATTCAAAATTATCAGAAGCAGTGGTTACAAATAACAGATGACCTTATGCAATGCATCTTAATATACCATTGTTACCTATTTCTTTGCTAACTTTTAAACCAGGTGCTGAATATCCAAGCACTGAAGCTGAACATGTATCTTCCCTGGCTTGTTTCGTTGGGGTTTTGTTTTGGTTTGTTTTTTTTAATTCCTTAGTCCAAGCAAAATAGAAAGATATCCTGTCATTTTGCCTCTGTATTGTTTGAGGGCATCTTTATAATCTAGAAAACAACTCTGCATTTTCTTTTTCATTTAGACTTTTTCTCTGCAACCATGACTTTTCACGTTCTATAAACTTGTATTAAAATTTGCAATTATTGTTTAATGTCCTCATTTTCCATTTTTTTCTACATTCCACTTGCATGCCTACATGCGCCCATTGAAATATAATCAGCACTGAACCTGCCACACATTTCTGTAAACATTATTTTTGCTGCTGCATTCCAGATACTGAGAAGCTAACAGAAAAGCTTACAGAGTTTTTCCACCATAGTAACTATATTTTAGCAAAATAACGCTAAGTTTAATTTTGAGATCAATTGACAAGTATTCCCTTAAGACAGCAGGAACAAGGACCACCTTTGAATTTAGTATATATAACCTATGACAATGAAAAGCTTCCACTGAAACTGCACCAAAAAGCTCAGAGACACCATTTATAGAGAAGCTAGATAGTTTTTAATAAACAAAAAAGAACACCACCACTACCCTTTTAACATCACCCCCCCTCTAAAATTACGTACAGGTAATAAGTGTATGTTGAAGAGTATATTCTGATATTAGGCTTTGATAAATCTACTCCATCTGCTCTCACTCCACCCAATCATGATTTTCATTCCTAGTCTATAATTACACTATTAGGTAGTAAACACTGCAAACCATTAAGAAAATTCTTCTCTTCCCTTCCTAGTGTCTCACATGCTTTATTTCAATTAAGCAGACATTTCAATCACATGGTCAAGTGATTTCTCCAATAGGTGATGACCTATACACTACTTAGTTTGCATTCTAGGTGCTCATCCTCATACTTTTTCAATGAGGATGATTCAATTTGATATAGCTAGTATGTACACTAACCTGGACTAAGCTCATGCAAAGAACTAAGAAATTTATTTCATAATCTCTGTGTAAAAAGATAATTATCACTTAAAATCCACCTGCTTATTACTCAGTTTCATATTCTTTCATGTTCAAAGTACTGACTGAAGTTTGACCTACCATGCAAAATCCACCAATTTCACAATTTACAGCATCAATCTTATAAATACGTAAGGCTGCTGGCCTTCACTTGTTCTTTCACACTAAAAGTTTTATTGGAAATCTATGGCGATGATCCTTCAGAATAATTTTTGTGGCTTGGAGACAACATGTAATAGTCTACATAATTACAATGAAGGTGATGTAGAACCGCTACTATTACTCAGCTGAGACTTCACCGTAACTGGAATATTCCACTGTAAACTGCAATGGGTGAAAAGTAAGGATGGGAAGACACAACCGCTGGAGATGTTCAGAACCCAGTGGGATCTGGTCCCAAGCAACCTGCTGTAGGTGATGCAGTTTTAATCAAGAACTTAGACTACATTGTCTCCAGAGGTCCACCTCATTCATTCTGTGATTCTCTGCAGTAACTGACTGGGAATTTAGTTTTGTAAAACCGTGTCTCATCATGATCCAAGGACAAGCTCAACTCAAGGAGGAACCTGACTGCTGCTGACAAAGGGAAGGCTATTCTCTCTCCCTCCCCACTCTTTCATCTTTCTACCCGTAACCCCAGCTATGCAGCTCCCCTTCCACCCTTTTGCAGGCACTGGATTCTCAAAAATACTGGCTGAGCAAGTCAGCTCACTATCCTAGCAGAGAACAAACAAAGCAAGAAATGTGAAGCATTCACTGCCAAATTATGAGCCAATTTAACTCTTAGAATGGTCCAACAAGCACCACAGCTCATGTAAAACCGGCAGCACGCATAAGGCAGAAGACTAAAGTAGAATAGTGAAACGAGACTCTTCCTTCAATACAGTTTAGAGTTAAATTGATATAGCCCTACCACGTACCTTTATCCTTAGTAGTTTTGAGAATTTCAGCAATACTATTTTTAATATTACTGTTACTCTGCAGCATAGCCAAACCTTACTACTAATGTTGCCTTACTCATCATCCTTGAGCATATTCCTGCTGCCTCCCTAATCAAAATGGTTAAGCCAGAATAAAACTCTTGTCTACGTTACAGTATTGGAACTGGCTCACTGCAGGGCCACAATTATATCTAAGCTGATATAAAGGAGGTGGCAGGAATGTCCCAGGAAAGGCCATAGCACTGCGACAGGGAGAGAAGATGCAGTTAAGTGGCAAGATGCAAAATAGAAGGCTATAAAAATTAAATCAAAAACCTTAGTCAGGAACTCATCCATCACCATATTTTTAAAGGACTGAAATCTTTCCACCCTCAAAACATTTTAGACTGGAAAAATCTTTAAAACAATATTTTTTTAAACATAAAATTACATTTTGCTGTAAAAAGTTTTATTTTGACTATTCCTTTCAGGACCAGTGACATCTTTATATTTGAATCAATTTTTCATCATTTGAACTTGAAAGTTGGTCATGTCCATCTCTGCTAGTAACATGAGTTGCCAGCAGCAACAAGCAAGTGTAGGCAAAACCCCCTGAAACACAAATGTTGAAGTTACTAACACTGAAAATTAATCATTATGATGTTTAAATTTTTTTAGTAGCAAACCTGTTTGGAAATAAATATTTCTTTAAATAATTTAACGCAACAGATTTCATTTCTGAATTAAAACAAATCTTAAAGTATACTTCACCTTTTCCAGTTCTTTTGGTATCCGCATGCATGTGTATACTCTTTCTCTCCGCTCTGTGTATTTTGCTTCATTGTGTTCAAGGAAGTAACCTCTTGTTAGCTCAGCACTGATGAATCTCAGCAATGAAAGATCTACATTCGGGAACACACACAAGTGTAAGACACTTCAGGCATAACCTCCAAGAGAAGCAAGAAGAACGCTATGCTTTTACATTTTGCTATGTTTCCTTTACATCATACCTAACCCAGAAGATTTCTGCTGACTGTGATGAGAATGTCAAAGAACTTGGTGTGGAAGGAGCTATATGAGAAGCAAGTCCGACGCTATGCCGTTCCCTTGTTGCCTCCCGACAAACAAAACAAGCTATTTTCCCAGCCACCATTTTCATCAGACATCCCATTTCTCCAAAACATTACTCAAAGCAGTTACACTGAGTGCAATACACCTAGTAGACCTAATCCTTAACATACTGACAGTCCTCCTAAACTTACTAAGCACTGTTTCAGACTTAAGCTATTTTCTCTCTCAGCAACACTAGCAACATGTCCTTTATGTTAAAGAACTTTCTGTAAGATCGAAATGATCACGGATACATGATCCCAAGTGATTTGGTGCACAAACAGTACAAGCATGCTTTAATGATGCTATTTAATGGTGATCAGACTGAAGTCTTTCAAGACTGACAAGCCATCACACACATACAGGTCTTCTGCATTTTAATGGCTATACTTAAGTAAGCCGAAGGCTGACTGACCTATGTTTAGTGAACTCATATGGCTTGCTGCAAAGCAGTCTTCAAAAGGAGTTAAAATATGAAATTATAATGATGAAAATTCAGACTGTCACCGCAAGGAGGCTGAGCTTAAACTTCAACGTTCACTGACAAGGTCTGACATTACCACCTCCTGGTAACACTTCAGAAGTGACAAAACGCTACAATAAAGTTCAAGATTTCTCGTTATTGTTGACATTTAAAAACACAAACTCTCAGTGTTCACACAACATCCAAAAGATGGAAATCACTTACATAGGTGAAAAGCTACAGAGCATTTATCATGACACAAGAACACGTTAAAAGTCAGATTTTAATCAAAGTCTTAGTGACTACTGGAGGTAGGGGTGGGCCTTGCATGGTACAACACTCCACATTTTTGCGCGGAGGAAAAGGCTGCAAAACACCCTTAGTAAAATTGCCTAGATAACAAGTGTCAAGAGGAATGCAAGTATAGATGCTGTGTCTGAAAAGTTCACCCAAAACTGTCTCAAGACAGTGGCTTCTCAATATTCGTTACACTGAAGACTATAAAGACCACTAGCTGGAAGAGTAGCCAGAAAATTACAGACTTTTAAAGCGAATGAGGAATCAGCCCAAACAGAAGCATGAAAGAATCAGAAGAGAAAGGCTGTGCTTATAACCTACACTGCCTTGGGTGGGGGGCACATGTATTGAGTCTGATTAGAACTTGGTGGGGGGATAACAAACGGGCATTTTGAAGTTTGTGGTGGTGTATTAACATTCTGTGTATATCTACTATTGCAATTTATCATGTTGCTGATACTGATCACAGCTATATAATTCACTGACTGCTGGTTAATTATGCATTGTTACTACGTCATTTACGTGATCATTTGCTTTAAACTACATGAACTGAACAGTTTTTCCCTGTATGAGCTTGTTTGGATAGTGATTTTGATGATTTATACACTACTGATCCACTTCTATTAAGTAGGCCAAAGCCACTGTAAGCCTTAAAGGTATTTATTTTAGAACAAACAAAGCCAACATGTAGTTTAATAAGTAGTGAAAAGCCTAATATTTACATGTAAAGTTTCAATCAAAGTTCATTCCAGTGAAATAAGGCCAAAGGTCATACCACAAAATTGTTGTTCAGATCTCTTGCAAACTTATTTTCTGGAGTCTTCCTTTGTAACACTATGACTTGTAACATTTTTAGGTTTACCCAATTCTTTCTTGTTTAAAAAGTAAAAAGAGATAACCTTAAGTATGAAGACACCAATTAACTGCCCAGGTGCATTTTCTTACACCTCAGACAATCAACCTTCTCTAACTTAAAGATAACGCATCTCAAACAATTGAACTTTCCTGCGAAGTAAATAGATGTATATGGACAGCCACCACAAAGTGACTTACGGGTCCCTTCCAACTTGAGATATTCTATGTTTCTAACCAATAAGCTATTTGTTCTCACGCCTCCTTACCTCAAAGAAACTGGTTCATGGGCCTGTTGTTGAAAAACCAATGATTTTAAGTTTCCTCCAGCTGGCTAGACTTTCACGCCCTAGATATTAAGAGATAATCACTCCTCATAACTGAGGCTGATCAGTACACAAGCTCCAGACTGTGACTGCAAAGCAGTCTCTCCAGTGACAGGGGATGCACTGAAGTACACAGTTGGTCAGCCACCTCCTTTCTGAGCACTTACTGCCACCCAGCATCTGCCCTAGGTCTGCACCAACTGTGAAACGCATCAGTGGCTGACCCTGTAGGAAAAATACAGTAAGGAAAACAGCATGAGACACCGAGGCAGGACAGAGTAATAAAGCATTTGAAAAACAGCTTAATTCTGCTATCAAAGCATCATTTTATTTTTAAAATAAGTAGACACACTAATTCCTACTTCAAATTTGTTCCCTACTTCAAATTTCCCTTTTTCCATCAGAGTTTTAGACTGAGGCCTAAATTTAAACTCTTCAGATAGCATACTCCTAATGCTCAAAGAATTCTCATTTATCTCTCCACCTCAGGACAGAAAAGTACAGGCATCTTCAAAACATAAAAGGCCACCAATTCCTTCAGGGTAATAACATAATGATTTACCAAAGTTATACTTCAATGCATAGCTACACAAAGGATAATCATTAACCAGAAACGGAAAGAAAATTTGTGCAAATACCAAATGTACTGCTTCTCAGTAAGTGTCTATTGTTATATAATCATAACTTTAATCCTAAATGCAACAATTCCAGGCACTCACTTCACTCCCATCAAACCTAAATACACACTTCTTCCACAAACACTCAAATCAAGCACAGATTTTTTTGGTTTTAAGTATTTCCTTCTCCTCTAAACAACTTATCTGTGCTGCACTGGTCCTATTTTACCATCATGAAAAAACCCTACCTCTATTATTTAATATGTTGCTACCATTAGATGAGTTTGAATTTTTAGTTGCTCTATTGAGAGGCCTGTTCTTCTAATGTTTTCCTGTCCTGAAGGGTCAAAAAGTGCCAGTGGTTTTAAAGTATTTTTAAATTTAAAATAAATTGCTGGAATATAGTTAGGAATC
This sequence comes from Falco peregrinus, assembly GCF_023634155.1. Lineage (NCBI taxonomy): Eukaryota > Metazoa > Chordata > Aves > Falconiformes > Falconidae > Falco > Falco peregrinus. Next base: position 567,768 of record NC_073722.1, read on the forward strand.
ACACCCACCCACCTATAACCATTTCCTTACTTTTTAAGGAGTTATTTGTTCAGATGTCTTTCAGGCACATCAGTATGTGTGTTGACCATTGCTTTTTCACCATACCACAATTCATATATAATACTACAATCAAGCCAATTCCTTACAACCTATGGAAATTAAGTCAGTTCCATCCACACCACAGGACTGCAATGATGCTGCAGGTCCTCTGACATCCCAGGTCAGAAACTGACACAGCACCTGCAAAACTTACAAGAAAAGCGTTCAGTTGTTGGCAGTGTTTTTAACTTAAATCCTAACTTCTGTTTTTCTCTTTCTGTGTTCGATTAGACCTGTGTTATCACATTCAAACCAACATGAAGGCAGAAAGCCTGGAAATCTGAACACCACTGAGCGCTTTCCAGATTTTTGGCAAGCCCCTTAATTAAAAATTAGGTGCTAATAGTTATAAAAAACCTTACCAACACTTAAATCAACCATGCCACACCGAGTGACAACTTTTACAAAAAAGGCAGGGCTATTTTCAAAAACTGCTCTGTAGATGCCTGAGACCACCAGGTCAAGTGTAAATGTAAATACAGCCGCAGATCGATAGCGAAGGCCGTGACATTTTCCCTTATTTTTACCTATGAAATCCTTAGTACGCTACATTTAGTTTAAATGACTTCTAATAATCTGCGTGTAACTCCAAGGCTCTAAGAGAACCGCCGTTTTCAGCAGTAGGCGCGAAGACTCCTGTACTTATAGCTGTGTGTATATAACAGGAACCGCCAAGAGGACGAAGCACTCCTCGTACTTCAGCAACGGAGCGAGGCCGGCCCGCAGCCCCCGGCCCGGGGGGCTCAGGAAACGGGGCCCGGCTCTGACCCGCTCCGCTCCTGCCAGAAACCGCTCGCCGCCGCCGCTCCTGGCGGGCGTGCAGCCCCGCCACCGGAGCTCCGACCGCAGCGCCCAGCACTTCCACGGATGGCGCCCACCTCGTTTAAAGACCTCCTGGCGACTACCCGTTACCACGCTGCGCGGCAGGGCACGGGGGCCTCGCTGCCCCCGCTCCCCTTCCTGAAGGTGCCGGTGCGGGAAGCGCGGACACAAGCCGTCACGCCGAGAGGCTCTACCGCACCGGCACGGCGAGCTCAGCGCCAGGCGGCAGGGCAGGCGGCGGGGAGGCAGCGCTGCCGGCGGAGAAGCCCCGGCCCGCCGCCCCCGGGGCGGCTGAGCGCCGCCGCTCCCCAGGCCCCCGAGGTCCCGGCGCACTTTCTGAAGTCGCTCGCCGAAGTTTGCCCGGGCGGGCGGCCGCGGCGCCCTCAGCCCCGCCTCAGGCACCCGCCCCGGCCCCTCGGGCGGGCCGGGCCGCGCCGTACGGAGCCAGCGCTGGCGGCGCGCCCCGGAGGCGCCTCCCGCCCCGAGCAACGCCGCCACGGCCACCCCGGTCTCCCGTGGGGGCCGCCCCGGCCCGGGGGCCCTCGCCGCCCTCCAAGCGCCCCGGCCTGCGGGCGCAGATCCCCTGCCCCGCCGCCGCCCCTCACCCGAGAGGCTCCGCTTCTTCTTCCTGCCCCGGTCGCTCTCGTAGAAGCCCAGCGTCTCCGTTCGCTGCTGCGGAGACGGCTGCCCCGGGCCGGCACCAGGCGGCCGCGGCTCGCTGCTCCCCCAGAGAGTTTTGGGCTCCCCGCGGCCGCCGTCCTGCTGCTCCGGGGCGCCGCCGCGCCGTCCGTCCCCGCCGCTGCCGGGCGCGGCGGCGGAGGCAGCGGCGTCGGCCACACCAGCCATGTTCGCCGCCAGCAGCAGCGCCGCCCGCCGCGCGCCCGCCGCCCCCGCGCCGCGCCCCTGCCCGTGACTCATCACCGCGCGACAGCAGCGCGCGCCGGCCGCCGCGCGAGTGCCCAGCGCGCGGGGCGGGGACGGGGGCGGGGGCGGCGCGGCGCCATCTTGCCGCGGCCCCGCCGGGCTTAACCGCTTGGGTGCCGGCGCCCCGGCGGGCAGGGCTCGCCGCGCTCAGCCCGGCCTCGGAGCGGCCTCTCGTTATGTATAGACACAGCCGGGCACAGGGGCGGGTGTTTGCGCTAGGGGAGGGATCTAGCGGCTCCGCTGCCGTTGTCGTAAGGAAAGTGTGTAATGGCTTCACCCGTCACACGGGCCGGGGGGCAGTAGCTTGAAGCAGTCGTGAAGAACGTGAGCAATCTACCCTGTGCCGCGCAAATAAAGACCTCAATCGAAAATGGAAAGCGGGAGGTGAATTATTAACTCTAAAGCCAACAGGGTTTCGGTGAACTGCCTGACACGTGTTGCACTGGACCGGGCACTTGAGGTCACAGCCGGGCTCCCTGGCTTTGTGCCGCTGCTCTTGCCAGAGGCCCCTGGAAGGAGCCGGCCGGTGCCAAGGACGGTGCTGCGGTAGCCACCTGGCTGGCCCGAAGCTCACCTTGCCCCGCCAGGCAGGGGCAGGCAGGTGCCAGCGCTCCAGGAGCCTGCAAAGGTCAACAAGCCCCACCAGCCCGAGAGCCAGGAATCTTGCGGTTCAGTAAGTGCTGAGGCTGGGAATGCAGTTAGTTACTGGCAGCGTGACACCGGTGGTGATAAGGCTCCTCGGAGGCCATGCTAACGAAAAATAATCATTCCTGTCTCAAAGTGCTTGTAATTTATATGGGAGTAAACATGAATATAAGAAGCGGGGAACTCAAGGTAACAGCAAAGCGCTTGTTTGCAGGAGGAATTCACGTGGGCATGAGGACAAAATACCAGGCCTGAATTTCAACTACAAGATCTCCTTCACATTCAGTTCTCATGGTCTCATGCATTCAGAGGCCACACTCAGTCAGCTTAATATTTAGCCACTCGTCCTGGGAAAACAGTGTGCTTAATTTTTTCTTTGGAAGGCCACAGTAGTCTTCCTCTATAACAGGGGTCCTCAAACTTTTTAATCAAGGGGCTGGCGCAGATGAAGGGGCAGGAGGTCATCTGCGGCTGCTTGGTTTCCCCCCCAACCCCTGGCTGGGGGGGGGGGTGGGGTGTTGGGGGTGTCTGTAAATACCGGGGGCCGGATTGAGGACCCTGGGGGGCCCTATCCAGGCCGTGGGCCGTATAGTTTGAAGACCCCTGCTCTATAAGATAACTGTACATTTGTCTCAAAGAACATTAAGAACATTTCAGGCTTTGTATAGACTCGAGGTACCCATTTCCACTACAATTAGTGGTTCTAAATGCCTAAAATCCAGCAGGATTAATCCAAGTCTTGGTATTTTCAGGTAGTGGAGCACGTTTTACAGGCACTCATAACATATAATGTATGTATCATACAAGGTGCTAACAGTGATAGGTACTATATATTATCAGCTTGGGCTTTCTTCTCCCATCTTTTCTCTGCTGGTGTAAAAAGCAGTTGGAAAAACAGGAAGCAGAACAAAGACCTCCAAGAAGAGCTGAGAAGTTCCCTCAGCTGGACTGCTGTTGCAGTCCACACAAAGTTGCACAACACCCTGAGAGATGGTCTGCTTCTCTCCTTCCAACTGTGTATAAAATCTGTATCCATCCATAAGACACACTGCGTAATATTTAAGGTCAACAAGTTGTCGCAACCTTGTTACCAGTCTTACCCAGAAGGTGTTGGCTGCATCAAGCATCATCTAACAACCAGCTATATTCTTCTTTCAGGCCCACTTGAGAAGCTGTCTAATGAATTGCCAGCACCAGTTGTGACAGCACATACATTTTCAGCATTCAGGAGTTGACCCAAGATAACCTGTCTTAGTTTACAAGATCTTCCAGTTTTCTACTTGAAGTAGTTCAGCTGAAGGCATGGTAACAGTATGTCTGCAATACGTTTCAGCTAAGAATTCACTCAATATTTTTGATGCTTCAAAAGCACGTTGAGCTGCTACCCTCAAGTTTCTACCCATAGAGTCTTTCTGTATGTTTCTTCTGTACCTTACACCCAGTTTGTAACCCATCATTGGCCAGAATGTTAATGTGTTCTTTTCCACATGCAAAGATGTGTGTATTGCAACTGTTACATGTGTTATTTTGGCACAGTGGCCACTTCCAGAACGTCAACCCAACTGCAGCAAAATCCTGTCTCTAGGTGTTTGAGTCCTTGAACTAGTCAGAGGGGGAAAGTTGTTTAGTAAAAAATGTTAGCAAGTGTTGATACAGGAAGTAGTGGTTCATGAAGATATCTGCTGCTGGGAGTTATCTGGGACCATCTGCTGTTTGGGCACGAGGGGCTGTATTTTGTTGCTTTTTGTAGCTTATCTGCTAGGAGACATGCTACGGAGTGACCCTGCAGCAGGTCAGAATCCACTTTGCAGTTTTATAACCATTCACCAGTCCTTTTGCTGGAGCGATTTTCATAGGACAAGACACAGCCCTGTCTAAGTTTCCACAGCTGGAGTTCCACTTTTTTCCCCAAGAGATAATTAGCAGGTGGGGGAGAAAGGGAGGATTCTTTCAAAATAACAACTGCCTCAAAGGAGAAAAAGCAGCGCCAAAATCAGCAAAAAACCATTAGGATAATCACCCAGTGAATACAGACCGGGAATTAAGAGTTACTTGAATTTTGTTAGAAATGTCACCACTGCTAATCTTTGAGGCTTTGCACAAGCTACTTCTTTTTTTGCCTCAAATTTTCCATACATATACTTGAGTAATGTTTATCTACCTATAATGTATCTTATACATAATCATCACAGAAGGTTTTTTGCTAATTTGATATCAGAAAAGTTTATTCTGGCACTATTAAGTATCAAGTATTAATGCTTTTTATAGTGTGTCCAGCTCAGTTGTGCTTTAGACCCTGAGTAATAGTGAGGATGGTCTTTTTCTAAATAATGTTTTCACATGGTCTAAAACTCCTCCTTTTTTGTAATGGATTTCCCCCCCGCCCCCCCCAGAAGATCCAACAAAAAGTCATTAGGAAGACAACTCAGAAAATGGATAATCACTTTTTGTAGTGCTTTTTGATGGTGGAATATTGTCTTTTCAGACCTTGCCATCTATGTCATTTACCCCCACCAACTCAGATATCCCCTCTTAAAACACATGGTCTATCGCTGAGGTGTGCTAAAAGGAGGTCAAGCAAGATCTTCTTTTTAGAGAGCAATACAAACATGGAAAATATCTGTCAACAAAATTATATGAGAATTAAATTATGAACACAGTTTCCAAAATATGAAAGAAGTCTAGAGAGAAGTGTGGAAACTCAGTGTGCTGTACCAAGCAGAAGTACCTGAAACTGGCAAGTACATTAACTAGCAATACAGAAGAGGCAGGTGTTAAAATGGTGGTAATAACAATGCAGTACTCATAGCTGTATGAAACAATTATGAGTAACTGCAATACTCATAACTTTATGAAAACATCTGGTATCTGTCTTCCATTGTAAGCTTTTTGTCAATGAGGGTCGTCTTTAGAATTTGCAATATCATTCAAAAAAGACTAGATACTAAAAATGTATGGTTTAATGGTTTAATTTCTAGAGTCTCCTGCAAGAATTATATTGTGTTATAGTCTTCAATGTGATTTTCAATCATCCTTTATTTTTGAAAATGTCATTACTGAGTATCCCTTCTGTGAGGAGGCAAGTCAACAAAACTCACGATGAATTCAAAATGCAATAATGCTGATTGTTTTCCACAATAAAATATTTTCAGGCTCTTTTGTCATATAAACAAGTTATTTTGTATTGGGTTTGTGACTTTTAGTTCATCAATCCACTTAGTGTGGGTGCATATTCATTCTTCTGCTAAAGGCAATGCATCTCTTAGCAACAACTGATACTAACAAACTTAGTTCTAAATCTTTCAGAATCACAGCTGTTACATATTTGCAAGGTACAAAAGTATTGGTTGGAAGTATAATCTAATTCTGTCTCAGTCAGTTCTGTTTGGTAGCTGAAGTTAAAAATATCTGTTTACGCCCACAGGAGAAAAATCATGCAAAGATTCTTTCCTCCATTTTATGTTCAACATCTAAGCAGCACATGAATTTTTGCATGGGATAATCTTCACATATGAAAAATAATCAGTATAAGAAATTGTTGTATAGACAGTAGCATCCTACATTTCACTTTTTTTTTTCTTCTTATTCAAATCTAAGATTTACAGTGCTAGAGTTTACCTTTTGTTTTTGTTTTTGTTTTTTTTTTTCCCTCTGAGTTGTAGGCTCACTAAAAATTTGGTTTACTCCTAGGTAAGCTAAGGGCATTACCCAACATCAGCATGTCCTTGAATAATGCAAGTACAAATCATGTTATGCAACAGTACAATACCTGAAAGTCAGGTTTGACTTCTCACTGGTACATTTCCATTATTTGTTTGCTTTGGATACTGTATTATATAGCACAGGAGCTGCTGCACAGTTAAAATCAATGGTGATTTCCAGTGATAGCATGATTTTCCACCTCTGCAATCTTTGACATTTTTGGAAGAAGTAATTCTTTTGAGATACTTTTATGTGGCATCTTATTCTAGGACCATAGTTCAAGGAGGACTGAAGGGCAGAGGTACAGAAAATTAGTTCAGATTACAGATGTTTAAAAACTTGCTCAAATTATCTTACAAATAAGTTTCATAATGTGCTTTGATTTTTCTTAAGACTTCTGGGGGTTTCCTAGTGTAATATTTTTATAGCTCTTTCTGTCAGATATCTTGAATGTTTTTATCAAAGCAATACTTTTCCTGTGATTGTCAATGACAGTTCTTCCTGCCCATGGTCTGATCTCCATTTTTCAGTGTCAAGATTTCATCAGGGTTTATATCTTGAGCAAAGTGCTACAACTCATGCTTAAACTGCTGCCTCTATTGGTGCACAGATACCTAAACCTCTGACACCTATTATGTAAGAAAAGCAGCAAATGGTCTTTTCAACATCAATGTAACTGAACTCACTGATACATGGGGCATTTCTCCATAAGGTTCACACATTTGAAGGTAAAGCAGGAGGGAGATTCCTAAATCTCTTCGATCCCAAGTTACTTTATCACAATCTTAATCCTGAAGTGCCGGAAGAAAGCTTTTGTAACCTCCCCTTTCCTCTTTTTTTTTTCTCGTTACATATCTGTAGCTACACTACGTAACATTTAAAGATTGCTTTATCTACAACAGGATGGTTTTAAGTGTTACAAAAGTGCAGCTGCCTTTGACTCCATCCACAGCTACTTCTCCAGCAGAGCTAAGCCAGACATGAGGTGTGAGTGGAATAGGTGTGAGGAAATCAGTGGAGAAAACGCAGATGGAAAAACTGTTATGAGAGCTCCAAAAGTCATGAATTGGGAAAAGGGGAGCACCTGGAAAAGAGGGGCTCAGCACCTAAGCATGAGTTTCCTGTACCTAATAATGAAATTCCCAGTGTCAGACAGAAAGTGATTTAGATGTCAGAAAATGTTACCTCTAAAAAATTATTTCCTAATGTGTAAGTTTCAATCTACTATTTCTTCATATTTTTCAGGTCCAGGGAGCAGAGATGAAATCCCAAATTTAGAGTGGCCTGGGTTTTGTGCCTGAATTTACAATATGAGTTTTCAGTGGTGCCAAACCCAAGTGGAGATGGAAATCTCTGTTATAAGAATCATTAGCAATCAGAGTTGCTGTAAAAAGTCCTATTGATTTCAGTAATTTGAAAATCTCATCTCAGCAAGAGCATTTATATTATGATAAAGTATGCAGATATATACATACATACAAGCTTTGTGCCTAAAATTAGGTTGTGAGATCTCAAGATAGGCTCTTAAGTCTCCCACTTCTGGAAAGTATCTCGACTCAGGAGGGAATTCAAATGTGTTAGACTTAAACATAAGGGTAAGCGCTTTTCTGATTTTAGGCAGTAAAATGTATTCTTCAAAAATGTTGAGCCTCCTGTAGGACCAACGGAATCAATTAAGAGGTTCTGGGACCCCTAGTTTAGATTCCTGTTTCTGAAAATCATGGCTTATTTTGTAATTATAGTTGCACATGAAAAGCATAAACAATAGCATACATAGGGAAGGAAATGTATTGCTCATAAATGTGCAACTAATGGCTGTGAGACCAAGCCTTCAGTCATTGTAAATCCAAATAACGATATGACCTTCAGTGGACTCATGAGTTTTCATGAGTTTGGGACTGGTTTTGAATTATTTGAAGTTTGAAAGAAGAAATTTTTTATTGTTTAATTGTTATTTGCTATTTAAACAACGCTAGGACAGATACAAATCACCTTATCCACTGTGCACAATATAGTGAAGGTGAAAAACCGTATGCAGAACATATCATCAACATAGATGTTGGTTTTATATATATAAACACATGCAAATGTTTATTTACATATACATGACAGCAGAATACTGAAATCAAGATCAGCTTTAGGAGCTAAGTATTGTTTTAATGTTAGAAATGTTCTAAAAGCCGCCAGTCTCTTTCAGGCAAGGGTTCAGCGCAGGAATTGTCATCCCTTGAGACTGGCTTTTGCTTTAGCTATTGTTTTTGTTATTAACTCTTACAATCCAATTGTCAAACGTTACAACAGCGTTTGGATCAAATTCAACTCTGATTTAATTCCTGTAACATCAACGTAGTCTGCATGATCTTTTGTATGTGAGTGTACAGATGTTGATTTTTGATGTAGTCACAAACTGTCTGTCAATATATCAAACTGTGTCTATTGATAGCAAAGTTACAGCATCAAGGGAGTGATTTCTTACTTCATGCACCAAAGACCCACTACAGTAGCTTGATGAGGTAAGAATATATTGTCAACTGGAACTCAAAATTTCCCATCCTTTTTTTTTTTGCTCAAGTTTTATATTTTGAAGCAGGCAATTTTAATTTGGCAGGCTCCATACAAACTCAATTACCATTTGGAACTCCGGGAGGATTGCTCTACCTTGATGAGTAACCAGATGCAGTGGAATGTGCTTGGGATTGCTCTTACAGCCCTGGCAGATCATAAAGAAAGGCACTTAACACTGAAAATGCTTGATATTCCTGCAAAGTAACTCTACCTGCCCTACATTTGCATCAACTAGCAAAGCATTAACTAAACATGTTTTTACTTTCCATTTTCAAATTATTATTGTTGTGAGATCCTGTAATTTACAAGTTATTGTAAACACCAAAGCAACGTTAAGAATTGACAGAACTCACGGAGGGGCATCAAGAGTAAATGCTAAGATTCCATCTGTCAGCCACTGAGCTGATGTTTGGAATATCAGAACACTTGAGGAAACCCTCAACTGGTTAAAAAATCCAGAAATGTAATTGAAACAATATGAAATACCTTCCTTTTTGGAAAATCTTATGAAGGCATATTTTAAAAAACAGGCAGCTAACTAAGAAAAATTCCTGCAAATGATGTCTCTTAATACTATTATGTTTAAGGCACTATCAGCATTTGTTAATGGGATTTAGTGTGGAGTCCTAGATTAACTTCTAACTCAGCCTTAAGAATATATGCTTCTTTACAATCTAATGGCTTGGTTTGGTCTGGAAAACTTGCACAGATATGCTCTGATGTTCATGTGTTTGTTTAGAGCACCTGCACACAGAAACATGTGTTCACATAGCCAAGTACCCATACATTCTGTGGAGACGGTTCTAAGCGAAAAGAGCCCTAGACAAGCAATTACCCAACCAGCTTGCACAAAGATGACCCCAATGCATATGGATATTTTTGTGGGCATGAGTCAGCTGCTTGGTTGTGGTAACTTGAGCCAAAGTCTGACTCTGGAGTTATTTTAGTGACCAGGATGCACTATTTTAGTTCTGTATTATAAATCCATATCATGTAATTGCTGACAGAATCTTTATCACAGCATTGCTAACAGATCAGTTATGATCATTGTGATCTGCTAGCAGATCATTTATTCATTCAACCCAGGAATAAATGCTTGATACATAAATTTTAATAATTGCAGCCCTGTCCAGTCAGGACGACCCCTTTCCAAATGACTGGAAGTTACATGACTCATTCCCTCCTTTGTATATTCCCACAGCTGGCACATTCAGTTCCCTCCCAGTACTCCTATATTTCACAATCCGTAACAGCTTTCTCCCCTTTCCTTAAGTGAGATTGTTTGAAATGAAATCAGGAGAATTACCAATTAAAGTAAGAACAGTTGAATGCCTGAGTGTAGCCCCTTGGATGAATGCAGAACTATCATCTTAATTGCAAGCAGCATGCCTTACGGCAGTATACAAAGCACACCTTGTTTAATAGAAGTATTTCACACTTCCAGTAAGATGATTAAATTTTATGTCCCGATGTGTCTGCAAAGCACAAGCATACGTTTAAACTGGAGTCCATAATGTGGACAAGCACGACTAATAAAGCAACCCGTGAGAATTAACAGGAAAAAGGTAATAATGCAGAACTACTGTGTCGTCTGATTTACTCTTTCCTACTCACAGCATGTTACTGGCTTCTGATGCTGTGAGTAAAGATTGCTCATGGTGCCAATTCACCCTTTTTTTTTCTACAGTGTGTCTCCATGGCAGATCCTGTTCTTGCCCCCTTAGCTGTGTTTGGCTGGTGTCCTCAGTAGCCAGATTTTTTAAACTTTGTCTGAACATTGTTGTTGACCTTCTAGACCTCTAGCCCAAGCTGAATGAGCAGGTGTAATGCCTGGCTGAATCAGCCACACGATCAGCATTACAGTGTTCGGAAGGCGCAGCCAGGAGTTGGGTGTTTCACTCTGGAAAATAAGTGCCCTGCGAGAGAGGAACCACCCTCCCCTGTATTTGCAACGATGGCTCAAACACTGTGATGCTAGAAGCTGACGGTTTTAGGAAGTTAAAGAACAGACTGATCCTGAGCCAGCTGTTCCAGTGCAACAAAGTCCGACTTCTGTGGGCTTTCAAGGAAGTAGTTGAGCAGGTAATTCAGCACTGAGAAACTGTCTTGCTGGGTTAGAGGCAGCTGGAGGTGACGAGCAGTTTTGCAAGGGAGCCACTTGCATTTAAAATTTTAGATCTGGGTTGAGGAGTGTCATTTTAGACATGCAGGGTTAAAAATTGTAACTTAAATTCAGGAGCGGCTTAACAACTGAATTTCTCTTGTGGGAAATGGATTTCCAGGTCGGGAACAACTGTAACACTTAGGCAGCTTTCCCATTTACTAAGTATAGCTATTAATTTTAATTTGCATAAAGAACATGGATATGTAAGTCTTCAATTACTTTAAAAGCAGTATTTCAACTGATACAGTGAAGTAATTAGTTGAATGAGGAAATGATATTACATAGTGGAAAGCTTGGTTTGCCAAGGATCAATTCGTTGACATTTGAATCCAACTAGAGATGAAATGCACAGAACAAAAAGTAGACTATTTTAGTAAAAAGCCATCTCATCAATTTGGAACAAATGAAAAGTATGCCTGCTTCTCAGCCAGAGTGGCTAAGTAAGGAATTTATCTGTGGTAGAAGACTTACAGATAACAATTTAAAACATGAAGTGAATAGAACAGTTTATTATTAAAGCATAGGGAATCAACATGTTTCTTTTGTTATTCCAGAAGCAGAATCATTATTTCTATACCATTTTTTTCCTATGTATAAAATGAGGATACTATTACATATGACACCTGTTCACAGAACTGTGATGCTTGAATTCAGCAACATCTGTTAATATCACTGCAATCCTCAAACAGGAAATACAACAGGAAGGAAAATACCATAACTTTGATCTACATCTGGATTTTCTTTGCTTGATTGTTGCAGTAGTTTATGTACTGTCATAAATTCATAGCATCTCTCCTACAAATAAAACACAACAAGATTTTGATCCAAGAATTTTCCTGTCTAAACTGGAGATTGTCATAATAACAAATCAAGTGATAACAATGAAAAATGAGTGAGCTACAAGGGAATGAAGAACATAGCTGTGAGAGGTAACAAAACAGTTACTGTTATATCCATATTTTGTTAGTTCAAGTAACAAAGGGAAAGGACAAGGTGCTTTTTACAAGCAAGGAGGTTTTCTTTCTCAGTACAAGATGGATGTGAAGGCTGCTGATGTAACAGGTAAATGTAGGGTTATTTAAACTGTCCAAAGCACAACGATTTTCAGTTATTCTATAAAACTATATTGTTTTTTAATCTTTTTATCAACACAAACTTGGATTTAAAATATATAGGCCCTCCCTACAAAAAAAAAAAAAAAAAAAATTGCTGCTGTGTTTTTCCTAGCTACAATAAATTGACAAGAACCATTAATTCCTAGTCTAATTAAAGAGAGTGATGATATCTTAAGTTCATTCATATCAGTGTTAGATAAACACTTAGAAAGAAGCTAGTAAGGATTCTCTTTGTCCTGTAGAGATTGTGTAATCAAACCTACCAGAAAAAACAATATTAAAAAAGTCTGCTGAAAAGCATACACTATCTCCACAATGCAACTGAGTCAAAACAGGGATAAAGAAAATCTCTTTTAACAACATATAGCTATGCTACACCACAGCTTCAAATAGCAAATGAAGATTCAGTATTCAGAATTGCATTGGCGAAGGTTCAGTTCTGTGGTAAGAAACTTCATTTTTTTGGACACGAACCAATTTTTAACTGATAGGAGTCAGAAGAATCTGCCTATAGGAACACTTCTTATTCCAGCGCGGTATGCTTCAGGATATCTTGCTCTTTCCTCCTAAGAAATCAATCGGAGTTGAAGATAGGATGCTGGAGGCAGGATACTGCCTCATAGCAAGTAGAGGTCTCATCAGCTGTAGCCATGCTTTTCTGTTTATCCAAAAGATGCAAAGATTTTATGAATTCCAGTCTGATAGGTCTTTTAAGGACCACATAACGAACAATTACTAGTAATTGAGAAGAATTCTTCACTTAAAAGCAAAAGAGTCCCCAAAACGGCTGTGTGCTGCCTTATCATGTTTACACTCCTCTGAATTAGTGGAGGACTAGCTCTGGCACGCCTCAGCCCTCTGCTATATTTTGCCTTCACCCCCATTTGTGGCTTGGACAAAATTGGCACAAAAGGATTTCAAGCTGACAGAGATCATTCATGTCTCACTCATCAGCGGACACTTGCCTCTACCTCACACTGCTGTTCTAACCTGGATCAAAGTGGAAGCCGTACCAGGGCATCTGGCTGCACCTGGGCTTCTGCTTCCATGCCATCTCGGTGGCTTTCTTTGCATCAGCAGTCAGAAAGGGAAGATTGCTTCTGGGTCTCTCACCTGTTAAAATTTGTAAGTTCTGAATTTATGTGGTTTTGAAGGAGAAAAAAAGTGCAGAGACCGATCACTTCTGTGATGAAGAAACTCCACTAAGTCCGAGTATACATTCTTTATATGGGTATTTTTGAAACATTAGTGATGCAGCCTATTGAATCTACGTACCTGTAATAATGATAGCAAGCTGGCAATCTATGTTGACATTAACCGATTAACATCTTTACCAATAATACAAAGCATTGTGAAATGTGGAAACAATCAGCAATGAAATTGTATTCTAGAGGCTTGCCCCAGCCAGGTTAACAAGGAATGGCTGTAAGGCAAAACCAAAAGGCTTCCCAGAATACTGGCTGCAGCTGGTTGTATCGACGGGCTGAGTGCCCACCGCTTGCAGAGGCCACTGTGAGATGTGTCAAAACATTCTTGGGTGAATATTTGGAGCAGGCGAGAATTATGCTCTGGTCAGTCTATTATCCCACCCATGGCTTAGCTCCTGCAAGTTCCAGGGGGACGATGAGCAGCCAGGACAAGTTATGGAAGACACTTAGACTAGGCCAGTGTGCTCCAGGGGCTGCACACACCTGTGGTAGCATATATACTTTTTAATTATGGCATTTCTTAGCTCTCTGTTGACCTCAGGGACCTTCAGATGAGGACCCTGTTCACTAGTCTGTCTTACTGATGCATCCAGGCATGTATTTATGAGTAATCCCTTGATTGTTAAAAATGCATCTTTCACTTCACTGTAATTTCCAATGTGGACTTTTGTCAGATCTATATAGTTGCCAGGGAAGAGTTCTTGCCAGTAGTTGAATTATCACAGTCTGTGCTGTAATTCTGATGTAGATATAAATTGTTTGTGCTTGTCTGCTTATAAGTACAGTCTCTCTTTGAAAGACTCACAATGAAGAAAATCCAAAGATAAGCAGGTTTGTAAAAGAAAGGCCTGGAATTCTTTAAGAAAATGTAAAATAAAAATGTGAGTCTGCTTCTGTAAATTATTTAATAAATTTAGCACCCAAGATAAAATGGTTTTGGCACTGCTAAACTCAACAATTATAGTATAGAGTCAAACTGAAATTCAGCTAATAGATGTGACAGAGAACATACAGAAATCTTTTATTGCATGCTGCCATCTTGTGACTGTACATGTGACCTGCTGTATGGAATAGCTGGGAAACCGAGCCCTATAGATTCGGCCAGTAGCGCTTGGTGAAGACATTTTATTGAATTGAATTGAATTTATTGAATTGAAGGACGCTTTCTGTTCTGACATAGTCAGTCCATGCTGAACTGACAGCAGGGAAAGAACAGATAAAATACTTTGGCAATATTTTGGCTAATCCAGTCATCAGTGGGGAGTCCCAAGCTTGGCCATTGTGGATAGGATGATTTTACAGTGAAGTCATCGTCCATGAACTTTTCTGAGAAGGAACTTTTCTGTAAGCATCTGTTAAATCAATTCCCGCCTATGGGTAAACAGGACCACCAGGCAGTGCTTCCTCGAAACTCACGAGGGAAAATACCGCGTTAGATTTTCTGTCACTGTGGGAAAGCGACGTGAAATAACAGCCAGCCTGTGAGTACCCTCTCCTTTCTGTAACATAAAGGACAGACATATAGCTTGGGATGAAATTCAAGGTCGAATAAGAAGATGTTATAGAGCATTATATCCCACTGTTCCTGCAGCTTGGCTTTGAGGAGCCCATCGATGATGACTGAATGAGAGCCACTGAAGATGGCTCTTAGCTGCTAAACATGCAGCGAGGTAGGTAATACCAGGCACTGTGTCACTAGCATAAAGCATAGCTAGCCTGGAAAGCCTTTGGTTCTAGCGATGCTACTCGGGATGAAGTTTTGCCCATGAAGGCACCCCAGCTTTGCAGTAATGGGTAGATGGTAAAGTAGATATTTACATTTAAAGCTTCCCATGCACCATACTGTAGAAACAAAACTTTCAGAGCTGGAGGACATATTGAATAACAATAAGCAAAAATGATCTGAGTGTGGAAGAACTAATGTGTTATGCAAATATCATTCAATAGATCACAGGGCATAAATTGTGCAGGAATTAATTTAGCCTAGAATTTAGAGAAAAGTTTCTAACATCAGTGAGGTTCTGAAATGGCCATCTAGGAGAGCAAAGGGAACCTGGCTAGTAATGGGATGGATCTTGTTAAAGTTGTTGAAATCTGGCTGGTCAGAATTCAGGATGTTGCCTGCAGGTCAGCCCGGTGGTTGCTGCAGTTACCGAGACACCAGCTTTTGAAAGCTCGGGTAAGAATTATAGTTGTATGAACAAATGGAAAGTGCTGTATCTTAGCAAAATCATACAAGAAAAGTCCCAACAACTTAAGAGATTTAGGTGTAGCTTGAACTGGAAAAGGTGAGAGCCTGAAGGACATAGAAATACATGCACAGAGAGAAATCCAAAAGGAAACGGAAGAGAAATGGAAGACCAGAACAGAAACCAGAGACCTCTGTTTTACCCACGCTGAGTTGAAGCTGGCAGATTCAAAGGTTAGTTCAAGGCCATTGGACCTAAGTATGGCTAAATTTCTCTGTAACACTGATGAAGCCTGGCAGGTTCACTCTTTCCCATGGAAGTGCACCTGTAGTGAGGAGGAAGAACTGCTGGTCGAAAGAATTTGTGGCGTGTAGCTCCAGTTTGGAAGTTTGCCTGGGGAAGTGTGAGAAGTCCAGCTGAGACAACCCATTTTATTGAATTGCTTTAAGTGTTTTCTGATTTAATTTGTTGTTCACCTTCAGTTTTGTTCAAATAGCATGCAATCATGGTGAATTAAGAAATAACATTATTTAGAAACTAGGTGGAGCTGTTTGTTTAGCACATGCAGCAGGTCTGATATGTTGCGCTCCGTGTGCAGAATAAAGTGCGCCTTTTATGTGCACAGATGATGTATGTATGTATCACCCATATTTCATGACGCATACATTTGCTAAATTTCAGTGAACGCAATGATACATTTCATGATGGATCTGAGAGCTGATGTACTGTGCACATAGTGTACATTTGCAGAGTGGCAGTTCTTTTTATGTTAGAAGGTATTTTCAGACAGATTGAAGAAGGCGGTGGCAGCTAGTTACAGTGAGTGGCAGAGCTGGGGGCTGCACTGGAGATTGACTGGTGAGGAAAGTCTTAAAAGGAGCCAAATGTTACGACTACCAATATTTTGCGATTATTTGGTTGTAGAACAGGATTATGTAAGATTACTGTAGGAGAGATGTGGCATTTAGAAGATCTTTTGAATATTCCACTGGATGTAGCAAAGTAAAAATAAATACACTGCCTTTTACAGGTGCTCAGAAAGAAAACAACAGTGTGGAGATTGAAGAGGGGAGTCAGAGATGGGAAATTAAGCTTTTGAACCTATTTGTACCATGATGTTCCAGCTTTCTCAGGGTTTGCTTTGGCAGATGTTGCCAGCGTAACCTTATTCCTCTGAACAGTAGCGAGCTAGTGCTGGAATACGTGGCCTCTGTGCCATCTACACCTACATTCTTTGCTGAACCTACTTTGTGGTTAGAAGGCAAACTTCCCAAAAAGTGGTAAGAAAACTGGGTTGGGTGTCATTTAGTGAGGCCTCATGGCCCTAAAACCTTTCCTTCAGCCTGTATCGTTCCCCATGGAGCTCTGCACACCCTTTGTTCTGCACCTTATACATACCTCAAGAGTCCAGTTGCGCTGAAGGGTGACGTGCAAGTTGCAGCCGTCTCCAGAATCCCAGCTTCTCTACGTCTGCCCCTGGAGTTCCCTGCATCTTTGGCTAAACAAGGCTGTGCTATTCTGAATGGGTGTGCTACACCTTGGAAGAACTGGAAAGCTTCTGCCTCTGTTCTTTCCGTAACAGCTTGAACTTACAGTAAAAAAGCTGGCCTGTGTTTGACTTAGTGCAACTGCTGGCTTTAGAAAAATAAATAAATTCACGTAGGACTGATTTTTGGCTTGTGAGAGTTTGTGATGAATTCAGCCACCAAACCAGGGCACCCTTAGCGAAGTAATATATATTCGTTTTGTCAGCCATGAGGTTGCAAATAAATTGAGGGGTTTCTAATGCGCTGCATTGTTCAACATGGAGTGGTTAAGTTTATTAATTATATATTATATGATTTTATATTTATTAAGACCACAGACATTGATGATATTGCTTAATAGCTGGTTAAATACTCATAGTTAAGGTTGACAACATTCTGGTAAAAGACCTGATTTGTCTGGGTCATACAGTGTTCTCTGTCCCACTGTTTCCATCCCCTTGACTTTGCAAAACAAATGTCATTTGTTAAAATTATCTTTTCTTTCAAGTTTTCTGAAAGTTTGCAATGCCTGCAATACTGACCAGCGGGTCATTTAACAGAGGAGGCTGCCCTGCTTTTTATACCTCTCCCAAGTTAAGACCTTGGCAAGAGCTTCCATTTCTGCTTGTGTTTGCCCTTCCATAAACCTTACTTCCATAACCTCAAGTTTTCCTAATGTCTTCTGCTACTGCACACTCCAGCTCCATCCACCGTAGCGCAGACCTTTCACCCACTTCTTGTAAATATGGCCAGTCTATATATTTCTTCCCCTTTCTAAAGTAAACTTTTAATGTCAGTTATCACTTTCCTTTCTCTGCTGCCTTAATGCCGATTCATTTGTGTTCTCTTTGCTGTATCAGTTTGCAAGAGGCAATTAATGTTATTTTTTTCTACTCCACACAATCCATCACACACTATCTCTTCTGCCCAGATTCAGGGAGGTCAGCAAATAAATACTTTTTGTGAGATTTCCATCTTCTGCTCCACTTTCATTAAAACGAAAGAGGTAGTGCCCTCAACATTAGGGTTAAGAAGAAGAATATGTGAATATGAATGAAGTCCAAGGACTTTTCCGTGATGAAAGAATGATCAACTAAGTGTGCTCATATAGCAAGCATGCTGATACAGTAATACTATAAGAACATTTTTTCATCCACCCAAATCTGTCTTCTTCCTCAGTTTAGATTATGTTGCCTGAATACAGCATAGGTAGATCACACGTAATACAGCAATGTTTCCAAAAATCATTTCCAGGAGGTGTTAGCTATCCTGCGATGTGTGTAAGAAAAGAGACAACAGTGTCACAAAGTTTTGCATCACCCACTGTAAGTAATCTTTTCTTGGGGCCACTGGTAAGAGGGACTTTCTTTTGCCAGTAAGAATTATATGAAGAAACCAGAGCAGACGAGGAGCTTTTGGGTTTAACTCATAATGCCCAGACGGAGAGCAGCTTTCCAGGATAAAGTGGAAATTAAGGAAAATGCCAGTGGGTTGCCAGCATGGAACCTATCAGCAGGTCTATCTGAACAGAAGTAAAAGTCTAGCTGGAGTGGCAGTGCTCCAGGGAGAGGTGGAGAAGAGAGCCTGAGTGTGTCTTCTCTGAGAAGGTGGCAAAGGCGAGCCATCCGTCACTGCTAAGTGTCTGAAATGCAATTTATAGAAAACTTAATTTTTCAGTTAGAGAAAAAAATGATGAAAAGAATGAACCGATTCTGTATCAAAGATACAGGCAGGTGGAAAATCAAGCACTATGCATGCTGTTTAAAGGGAAATATATCTTGTCAAAATAAGCTGCAATGAGGCTAATTCATCACTATGCCAAGGTACCTACTGTACTTGGAGAGGAAGGAAAGTTACCAGGAGGGTTTTGGACCAGTCAACTGCTTGGTAAATTCTCTAAGCCTTCAAGGACTGTACATGTGCTGTAATTTTAGATGATGTTGGAACATAGGCTAAAGATGGGGAAATACATGGTTGCGTACAACAGCATGTTACATCCTGGGAATAGGTATAAATTGTCTCTATCAGTGTTATAGCCTGAACCGATGAAAGATGTTGAGTTTAAATACAGTTAGCTGGAGTGCTTAACATAACGTTCAGTAAATTCAGGTAAATCCAGAATTACCATGTGTCTAGCTTTATTACACAACCCAAATTAAGGAAGGACCATCTAGCTTCAGAGTTTCACTATGCCCAGTGATCAAAAATAATGATTTCTGATACAACACTGTGGCCAAGCATGAGTATCAAACTTGGGTAACCCTGTTTCGTTAGTTCTTCTCAGGTAGAAGAGGAGGATTTGCTCTCATTTTCTCACCTAGTTGACACACAAAGACCTCATCTCAAATCCTGTTGTATTCCTCTGAAGGGTCATAAATCTGCATGCAAGATTAAAAATCCTTCAAGTGAACTAGGAAGAGATGCTTTCAAATACAAATAGATATAACCTAAGTGTTTTGAAAATACAGCCAGTACTGGTTGCTTTATCTGGCCCTGGAGCAGCAGTAGGTTACTGTGAGATACTCTGCTACATCAGGCTTCAGGGAGCAGCAAGGCTTTGGGCTCCAGAGCTGCAGGTACCAGCCAGGCAGCAGGGTAGGGGCTGCGCCAGCATGAGCTCAGGCCCATCACCCCAGAGCTTAAATGCAGATGATGGACCATGGGCAGAGGATAGACGGGATATTCCAGGTGAGGCTCTTTACAACTCTGGCCTGAGGCAGGGGCCTGCAGCTGTGCCCCATCTGCGCTGACCTGGGCCACAGGATCTGAACCCCTTGCATGAACTGCTGGTGCACGCAGGCTCTGATGCTAGACATATTAGAGGTTAAATCAGTGTGATCAAGAGATACTTCACTACCAGTGGAAAAGTATTTTGAGAAGTTTAGGAGGCTTGAACAACATGGATTCATTAATCTTGATGAGTAAATGAGTTTCTTTTAATAACCATGGTGATCAAGGACTGCCTACTGATGTCCCAGCTCTTTCACTGAGGTAACTCACTGCAGAGGTAGCAACTGATGTAGGTACACAGTTAGGAAAGAGTGAGCCATATGGTGAAGAGCGTTGCAGAAGTAAGCATCAAAAGTAAAAAAAATCACAAGCTAAGGACTTTGAATTCACCAGAACTGCAGCAGGAAGCAGCCTCCTGCAAGAACCTGCCGTTCCCCGATAGTTAAGGATGGCCAAGCTCCCAGTCCAGAGCATTGCTGGCTCACAGAGTAATTTTGGGGATAATTACAGCATTGCTTGCCTGGGTATTATGGTTCTGCCTTGACAGAAGGCTGTTCCTCATCTTTCTAAGCCAGAAAGGTCACATCTGCACTCCTGATTAGGGCTAATATGTTGAAGGTGACTCTCACAACCCACTTTTCTGCAATACTTTATATCTAACTGGATATACTAAACACGGGCAGAATTCATCACTGCACAGCTACATTTGAAACCTCTGTATTATCTACTATTGTATCTAATGTGAGCATTTCAAATAGGGTAAGACTAATTTGTTTCCCTTCTCCCAATTCAAGCCCTATCACACCATAATGTTCTACAGTCTTAATATCGAAGCAGTTCATTCAGTACCACCTTACTCACTTTTCTTATTTTGTCTGGATTTGCAGTCTTGAACGTTTTCTCACGTCACTTCAAGAATTTCCTTTTGTGCATACACAGGCAAAACAGCTGACTGTCAAACACACATCTGTATGGTGTAGGCACAACACTTGGGGTGAGTTTGATGCTTTACTAGAGAACTACAGCAAAGCCACTTTGGTTATGGGCTGCAGGACTGTCCAATCTCTCTCCCAGCCTCCATACTCTAAACATTGCTCCTGGTAACAGAAGAACTGAAGGATCTGAGATCAGGATTCCTTTAAAGAGAATTTATTGAAACCTCAGAAGGTCTATGTACAGGAAGAAACTTCCAAAGCTAAGATTAAAGTTGGCACTTCTTTTAATAAACAGTGAGATGCTTGAATAAATTGGTGGTCCCACAGGGGCTGAGCATCTGCCACTAACTTCCATAAAAGCAGAAACCAGGCAGCACGTGTGAAAACTAAGCTCTCTGTGTAGGTACCTGAGCATAGCATATCCCGACTGTGCCCCACGTTTCTTGTCCCTTTTGACTGACCTCCGTTTGGCTAACCCACTTTCAAGTCACTCAGTTACGGTACAGCTGCTCAGCACAGCACCTAGGCTCGGGGAGGGGCATGCGCACAGCTGTGCCCATTGGAAATGCTCTCTCTCCCCCAGCTGTGTGCTACTCGCTTATGCTAGAGATTACTGTCCTCAGGAGGAATTTTGTCAGCGTTGCTAATCTGCTTCAGATAACCACAATTGGGTTAATTGAAACAGCTGATGAAACTGGTTCGCACTAGCAGGGCTAAGTTTGCCTGCACAGTTTTAGCAAATCCACCCAAGATCCCTTCCAGGAGCAGAGCCCTGGGGACAGCTTCCAGCTGCTGGGAGTAGAGTGGGGGTAGAACAGGCACTTGGGATCTTGAGGAGGATGTCTGCCCATGGCCTGACGTGGAATTATCCGAGACACTGGGAAAAATGAGCCACAAGAGCAGCACCAAATAAGGGTAGAGTCCAAATTCAGGGTTTGTCTCTGATTTCTTTGCTGTGGATGGAGATTTCAGCAGAATACTGCGGATGACCAAGTGTCCTTCAGCATCACAAGGAGACTAGTCCCTTATGAAAGTCTTTAGTGCCCCAAAGATTATCAACTGGTGCCTGAGTGTCCAGCTTTGTAACCCAAGTACCTTCTTCTGCTTTATGATTTCAGAAGACAAAAGGAAATGAGAGCAAGCAAATAAAATGTAATCTCTCTTCAGTAAAAAAATCATCTGTATTAAAGCTCACAAATACATCTGTTAGCTTTCAGGCACTAACGCAGCAACAATGTCTGCTTCTTATCCTTTCCTCTCAGAGGAAAACGAAAAGCTGAGAAACAACTGTTCCTTTTACCTCTCCCCAGCATCTAATATTTTCATCTCCTTAGTCAAGTATATAACTCAGTCCTTGCATCCATATTTTCACAGTTGTGGTAATCCAGCATTCTCCGGGCTGCCTCTTGCTTTTTTCCAAGATATATTATTACCTCCTGTATATTACGCTCTCTTCCTTCCCACCATATTTCTGGCACATTGCATGCCCCATGTGCTGGATGGGAACATTATCTGATTCCATGGTTGTAAATAACTCTGTTAATATTCTTAGATTATTACCAGATTTAGTATAATGCTACTTCTACAGCTATCTTTCAAGTGTGTGAACACAGACTGGCCTCCTCTGGGCTGTTTTTGACTGCTACAGTGCTTTGTCCTCCACATTGTAAGCAGGATCCTGTGGCCAGCATCTGAAGATTTAACCCTTCAAAGATAGGAAAATGTCATCTCTGAAACAATAAAAATCAGTAAGCTTCACTGGGAATCCCCCTAACCACTCATTCACACACCTCCAGGTAGCCAGTAACATCCTGCTTGGTAGAATATTTTCACGTTATCTCCAATTTGTATTGTATTAGACATCAAAGTTAGTACTTGACATCTTTACATGGTCCAATGTGTTTTGCTAGGGATGCACTCACTGGTTATTAACTGGATTAAACCTGATATTAGCTTGGCTTTGTTTAATTTCTAAAATTATTTACTCTGCGATAACTGACTAACCTCAGTTAACATTGTGAATTGTTTGCCCTGTAATGACCAGATATTCCATTACATTATGTAAATTATTTGCATAGTGATTATGATTTAATGTTATTGGTAATTAGAATTATTTGCCTGCTGGTAATGCTGTATAAATGATCTGTCATTAATCACCGAGCACACCTTACTAAGAGCTCTAATGGGGAAAGCTGCAGTCTAATGTCACTTGACTATCGGTCTCCTCTGGGCCATTGTTTTACATCACAGCGAACTGTTTCCTGTGTTTATTGATCATTTATTGATCATTACCATAAAGACCTGGGGCTTTGTAAATGTCTTTATTCTTTGATGTAAGATATCACAGGACTTTGAGTCACAGTAATCAAAATGTGTAGCTGCTGAAATTTGCTCATCAGATTTTCACACCTGCAGTTTTAAACCACATCAGCAGTTCGGCCTCTTGAAGAAGGAAGAAGTTCCATAGTCCACACCTTCTCACTAGTACCCATAGAGCCAAGGGCATGTCTTTGCCAAAGGAAAATTTAAAAAGGCAAAAGCCAGTGAGACCCCCAGCCAGCAGATCACCGTCTTTAAATCAGGAAAAAATACGTCCTGACTGCAAGCTCCTCTTCCCCTGCAAAAAAGCCAACAGACAAATGTCATTGTTCATTTTTTTTTTTTTTTTTTTTACACTCACTACTTCATCACTTTTTTAGGAACCACTTTTATTGACTCTGTATTCTCCTTGCAACAAACCACTAGTAAACTAGTTGGTGAGAAGAATAACCAAAACTACTCAACATCCTTCCTACCCCTGTTCAGTGTGTGCTGTGCCGAATGCGATGGACTGAGTGTCCGTTACCGTAAGCAGAGAAGCCCATACCCCTGGGAGCTGGATGGCCATTTGTAAGCCGAGTGCCTCGAAGCCAGACCTCGAGCTCTGCACTGATGAGGCAGCGTGCAACGGCGGGTCGGATTCACGCTGCAGATGTATACTGCCACTTCCAGTGCATCAAAACCAGGACAGAACCATTAAATTACCCGGTTTTCCAAGGTGGGAACTAGAGCTTAGGGGTCTCAAGCACAATGCTAAGACCAAGACACGCAGGATTTAAGGCTCATTCCTGCCCTGCACCTCCATGCACCCCTGCAGGCCACGAACAGGGTATTTCAAGGTCATGCAAGAAGTCTGAGGCAGATTTTCACATATCCACAGTCGGTGCAAAACCTGAATGTTTTGTCTTCTCAGGCTCTGAAATAACTATTTCAGAATTATTCAGAATGTGAAATAATCAGAATTCAGAATATTCAGAATGTGAAATAATCAGACCTATCTGATTAAGTAATGTAAGATGATAGGAGTTATTCCCAAATGGGAGACACTCTGAAATGAGACTCATGCTTAGTAAACAGTCTTTACTGTGACTTAACTGCAAGGTGTTTAAATACTTACTGTGAGTGTGTGAAAGAGCTAGAACTGTATATGAAGAATGAAAATACTTGTCATAACACTTTCTGTAATTTTTGTGGAATAAAGAACTGTTTATCTATGTAGCGATTCAGTTAAATTGCAATGCCTGTTTATCATGCTAAGAGATTTGAGTAGTCTGAAAGAAATATTTGTACTGAAAAGCTTTGTTTAGAATCAAAAGGAAAATAGCTGAAACCTACTGAACCAGAAAATGTATGCAAAGGAAGATCAATGTGAATAAAGTATCTCTTTTAATATTTTACCAGGGGAAAAAACAGAATCATTAATGTTATTTTTAATTTTGAGCCTCTGTAAGATTATGAACAGTCTTGATTTTGCCTTGGAAGGTTAAACAAAAAGACTAGTCAGTTGTAGAAGAGAGGAACGGGTAATAGAGGAACATGAAGAAGAATTTCATACATTTAAAAGGCTAATTGATGATTGATCAATGCAAATAAATATAGAATATGAATGACTTTGATGAGCCATTCTCATGGAATCCCTGTGCTTTGTAAAATCTGAACTATGAAACTCTAGTAAAATATGGAAGGCAAGTGTCCATGCATTATTAATGAATAATGAAAAAAAAAAAAAAAAAAAAGGGGTGAATAAATTTCAAAGTATTGCACCAGTCCGTCCCCTTCATAAAATATCTACTGACAGAATTAAGCAGGCAAATAGTGAGATGTGCATACAGCAATATATTGGAAACATGGTGGGTATCTTTGGTTATTCAAAATGAAACAGCTACCTTTTTTTGTGAAGCTAAATAAAATCAAGTGAACAGTTTGTCCAATAACGTTGTGCTTTTCTCGTGCAAGAACATTATGTTTCTCTAAGTCTTCTGATAAACATGGAAAAATTCCCTCTAAGAAACTGAGGAAATGTATGATTTCTGTGAGCATTTTGCTAAAACAGCAGCAAATTACCTTTTCTCAGGATGTAGGTATGTGTTTTGCATTTTGGCTCATTTCATTTCGCTTATATCTTTCATCAGCAAATTAGTCAATAGAGGAGTACATTTTTTAATTTGGAGTTAGATTTTTTCCTAACAGTGGTTCCAACAAATATATTTCAATTTAGATTAGAATACCATCATCCATCAGACAGTGCATTCAGCTAAAAATAGTGGAATTGCACAAGCATGAGTGCTGGACGAATGCTGGGGGTAGCAATAGAATAGCCATTGCCATATGAGAAAACCAAAAACATAGGTCTGGTTTCAAACACGGGAATCCAGAATCACATATTAGCTTTATTAGTGTCTGTGACTTTTTTCCTCCCACACTTGGTCAATTAATGAGATTAGAAAATCCCATTAAGTAATCCTCTGAGTCTTTGCACAGAGGCAGGGAAAATAGCGGGGAGCACAGAAAGGCATTGGAGAGGAGGGATTTTTAAAGACTTTACAGTTCCTTGAAAGTTTTCAGACCATGTCTATCATGGGAGACCAGTCCAGCTACACCCGTGTGTTCCCTGTCCAAGAGCTGAGCTAATCTGAGCACACCAACAGGCGTTTGTGTAGGAGGGGAGTCCAAGAAGAGAGCCTTGCAGTCTGGCGGGGACAAACGATGCAGGACAGGCGTGTGTGCAATACCTGCCATGTCCTAGACCCGCCCCCCACCCCCGCCCACCCCCCCCCCCCCACCCCCCCCCCCCGATCCTCCTGGCAGTGGAGGGTCTGGTCCTGTGCAAGGCTGGGGCACCACATTCTTCCTGCTGAGAGTCTTTGGACTCTTTGTTTTGTTGTCCCTGAGGAATGTGGGGAATTTCTACTGACTCCTTTCTTCTCCAGGCTGAGGAGATGTGCTGGTTTTGGCTGGGCTAGAGTTAATTTTCTTCCCAGTAGCCAGTATGGGGCCATGTTCTGGATCTGTGCTGGAGACGGCGCTGGTGGCTCAGGGAGGTGCCAGTGGGTGCTGGGCAGCGCTGACACAGAGCCCAGCTGGCCTGGCTGGCCCAAGGGACATTCCGTGCCGTACCGTACCGTGGCATCATGCTCAGCAGGCAGAGCTGGGGGTGGAGGAGGAAGGGGCAGACGCCCCGCTCTCCTGGGGGTGGCTGAGCCTGCCCGCAGCTGGGGAGGAGGGAACGAATCCCTTGCTATGCTTTGCTTGCATGCACGGCTTTTGCTTTACCTGTTAAACTGTCTTTATCTCACCTCAACGAGTTCTCTCACTTTTACCCTTCTGATTCTCTCCCCCATCCCACTGCAGGGGCAGTGAGCGAGTGCTGTGTGGGGCTCGGTTCCAGCCAGGGTTAAACCACGACAGAAGACTGTGGATAATTTGTAGGTACTGGATTGATGCCACACTGCAGAGACTGCAAAACCGCCTCAGCAAAGGAGAGAATTCCGTACACATATATGCTAAAATACAGCCTGTACAGAAACTTACATAGCACAAAATAGGAAAAGAAGTGTAAGAAAATACTGACAAAAGTTACTGCATAAAAGTTATTCAATTTACAAAGAAATTCAAAAAGCTGCTTGCAAGGACACAAGTGTGTATGTTATAAAATAAAACTTACGGCACTCTCTTAGCAGTTTAATTCTGAGTAATATTGGCTAAACTTTGCTTGGCCTTCAGCTGAGAAGTAAAAAAAAGGTAGCATCTTAGAGTTACATACAATATTACTTCAGTGCCTCCCTAATCCGTAACGGAAGCATTAATCACTGTGTCTTTGTCATGGCAGCAGGGCGGTTTGCAGTCTGTCCATGTACTTGATTTATGAACAGCTGATGGCCATTGAACTGCAGCAATCCTCCAAACAGTGTTTTGTACTTCCTTCTGCTTTGAGTATAAAGGTGACAGAACACCGACATTATATTCCATATAACGTATACAAGGTTAATTTTGTAAGCTCCTTCATTTTCGCCTCTCTTTGGTCTGGTTTTCATGTCTTGCTCTTTCCTCCTCCCGCACAAAATGCCTTGCTGATCTCAGACCCCCAGCTCACCACCTTGCTTAAAAGCCCGGGCTTTCCTGTGCTCAGGAGCAGGATCAGCACACTTGCATCTTCCAGCACTGTCATGATGAGCTTGTGTCCCAGCTGAGCAAGAAATGGTGTGGTCCTCCAGCCTATTTTCCTTCATCTCTCAATAGGTTTTGTCTTGTCCCAAGAGTTTCATGAGCAATTTGGAGTTTAAAGATCTGATGCAGATCCTTTTGGGCATCAGTCCCCAGTATGGCCAAATTCTGCTTCACATAGTTGCTTTGGAAGGAAAAGGAGGGGGGCTAGATTTGCATTTTGTTTTGTAGATGCCCGAGAGGTGGGATGCTCAGCCTGAGTTCCCATTTAGAAACACCTGGCAGTCAAAGGGAGGCCCCTTTCCAGTGCTCCCCCCTGGCCCCAACAGGGTGCATCTCGAGTCCGAAAGCATCAGGCTCCAGTCTCACCAGTTGGAGGGAAGTGGTTCCCTGCTGGTGCGGACCCGCGGTGACAGGGCAGCTATGGAAACCCACACACTTAGTGAATATGCTCCCTCTGCATGGGTTTTCTGTTGCGGTCTGCTCTCTGGGGGAATTCTGCCCATTTTGGATGAAATATCCATGTTTCCCTTTCTTGATGTTGTCTCATTCCTTAGGCCCCCTTTGTGCTCTGGTCCGCAACTTTTAAAAGCCAAGGCTACATCCAAATTTCTGTTAGTCACAAGCCTATGACAGTGCAGCGGATTGCTGCATTCGGTAGTGTTTCAGGGCTTATTGCTTTGTAAACTGCACTGTTCACCATTGCCTGTAACAAAGCACTCCTTGTTGGTTAATGGGGTCTAGAAAATAATGGTTAAATTTAAGCATTTCAAATTCTCAACAGTGTGTTAAGAAAAAAAAAGAAAAGGCCAACTGCTGGAAAAGCTAGTTTTTTTAGTGCTTTATCTCACCTCTCTTGGTAAGAGAATGAGGGATGTATTTGAAATATTTGAAGCGTGGTTTGAAGATATAGTGCTGCCCTACAGGAATCCCTGGCATCAAAGGGTGTATAACGAGGCATAATGGGGTGAAATTAAGCCATAAAGCTAGCCAGGTAAGTGGCCTTTCATCCTGGAAGTACGTTCCAAATGTTCATAAATGCAATAGTGATTGCAAACATTCTTTGCAGACAATTACTACGGCCAGGTAGGGCGGGCTCGGTGGGGAGAGGAGGGGGGGTGGGCTGAGCGGCACCCTTGCCCAGCTGGCAGTGCTGGCTGTCACACAGCCCTCTGCCACCCCGGCTGTGCCAGGGGTGTCCCCTTCCCCTGCTGGAAGCCCTGACCCCTGTAAAGCTGAGCTGAACCGAAGAACTATTACGAGGTTCCACCTCACGCTGGTGAAAAAAAACCCCTAGGGTGGGACCAGGACCAGGGCTTGGCCCCTGGCACGCATGGTGGGCAACGCTGGGCTCATGAGCGGGGATGCAAAGCAGATCACGGCTGCCAGTGTACATTAACTATTTAGGCTATAACCACCATAAGTGATGAGAACAAATTACTGGCCCATTTCTAATGAGAGGGAGTTTGGGAGAAAACATGGAGATGAAGCAGAATAGAGTCAGGTGGTGGGGCTGAAGAGGGTGGCACTGCTGGTTTGCTTTACCTCTTTTGGTTTGCTGTAATGTCTCAATAAAGATCTTGTATTATCATAATTATTTTTAAATTACTGCAAATTTTAAAAATAATAATATTGAGTTAAGCAGAAAACGACTTCGGATCCACCGTCACCCACGAGATGGAGCTGTCAGCTCAGGAGCGCGGAGGATTTCCTTTGTGTTACTGAAAAATGAAACGCTTTTGCTCTCACCCCTCTCTAATTTTTATCTTTTGCTAATATAATGCAGATTGGTTTTATACATTATTTATGGAGCCCAGAACTGGTATAGGGAATGCTGTCACTCATTTTAATGATTTAGATATGGTTTTTATTATTATTATACTGGATAGACTTTGGGAAACCTTCATTTGGATCCCATTTAGAATACAGGAAGTTGCCCAAAGCTTGGATGCGAACCTTAATTTACTGAAATCCTTGTAAGGCTGAGAATATTTACTGCTGGCATTTATTGCTCCTGTGAGAGTCAGAGCGAGGGTGAGTGGTGGGTGGAGAGAAAGAAAGGGAAGGAAAGACAACTGTACCTTCAGCCAAAAAAGCGAAGAACATATGCTGGAGTCGTGCTCGGCTGTGCGAGTACGGCAGCAGGGCAATCTGCCTGTGAGCCCTTTGCCGGGGTGAGGAGGTGCCTTACTGCCTCGGAGGTTCAGGAGAGCTCTGCCAGGGCTTGTGCCGCAAAGAGCTGAGGCTGCTTTTCTAAAGCCTCTCTTTATAAAGTGGGCTTCACAAGCAGTTAGGACACTTGGCTTGATGCGCCCCTGAAAGGATCGGGCCCTTTTTCTGCTGCAGCAGAAGTCCCTTTGGACTTTCTTCTGTGTGCTGCAGGTAAAGACTGTAGGAATTTTAGCTGTGTGGATCTGCAGCAGTTCCGGGGGTGCCCAAGGGAAACCAGATGTGGAACCCCGGGCAGCCCTGGCTGGAGCAAGGGGAGCGCAGCAAACCCACCGCTGGGGTGCAGGGGCTGGAGAAGGTGACCCAGCAGCCAGCAGTAATGGAAGCAGGAAAAGGTCTCCTCTTTTTCCTCCTCTCAGTTACTTTGTGCCTGCACAATAATAATAACCCTATACAAATTTTAGTTGTTAAAACCTGTAGAGAAAAACATTCCTAGGACAGGGGCAGTCTTTGCTCAAGCTACCAGTGCAGGTGTTTTCATCAGGCTCTAGCCTTTCCGAAAATTCTGCACTTCAGGTAAAAGAACAAGTGCCCCAGTAATTCCCACAGTGTGTTTTACTTTAAAGAAAAGCAGAGCAAAATGTTTAAAGTAATGTTTTTGGTTTTTTTTAAGGTATTTTCTTTATGCCCCCCTATTTCTCCAGCCCACTTTCATTCAGCTGCTTAATTTACCTTTCAACCAGTCTCTCTGGTGGATTGTTTTTCCTGCATCACAACGGTACAATGGCTAATAAAGCAGCTGGCAGGAGGATGATGGAAGGGACCATGCCAGCTATTGCGCCTATTGTGGAAAAAAACAACAGTGAAACTTTGATATGTCTTCACTGAAATTTCCTCAGAAACCTGTATATTATAGACCAGAGATTTCTTAAATGGAAACACTGTTTTGTGAATCTCTAAAGAAATGCGATATGTTTTCTGAAGAGCAATATAATTTAAGAGATTGCCTATTTACATGCAATACCCACAACTGTTTGTTACTATTATTACTGAAACAGCTTTTGATGATATACCATCATTATTTTGAATTTAGGTATGCTTTGTTAGTATTTATTACTATCACTGTGAAAGGATCAAGGAGTTGCTTAACTAGGCGTACCAGTACATGGGGAGAAGACAGTTTTTCTCTAGGAGTTCACAGCCGGAGTATGGCCACAGAGGAAAGCAGGCTGGGGTAAGCAACTGGGAGGTGGTGAAAGCAGACGGGGTCAGCTTGTGGAAAGCTGTCCCTCGCTTACGGGCTATATGTTGCATGCAACAGCAGAGTGAGTCCCAGATACAACAGATGATTGCTAAGGTGTCAAGTCTCAAATATGGCTCAGAGAACGTGATTGAAACAGCAAGTACATAAAACTGGAAGATCTGTGTTCATCTAGATGCTTACAGTATAATTATAATCATAGCACCAGATTGTCTTTCGCATAAACACCGAACATCTTTCCAGTAAAGACCTTCTGAAGTACCTCCAAAGACATGCGGGTAGTTCAGATATGCAGTGTCTGCTTCTAGAATTAGGAAAACTGAAATGAAGTGAAGGGATTTGCAATTGCTTGTGGACTGCAAGGTTAGTGATCATTCTTATTTCTTTTTGTGTGAGTGGGAGGGCACCCATCTTGAACAAACCACTAGATGAACAGTTGTTCCTCTTTACATTAAGATGTCTTTTCACATTAATTTAAAGGACTCCACTGCAAAATATGGCAGCATAGTTTCATTCTCAATAATCTTATAACAGTTTCAATTTTGAGAAGATATTTAAGCATTGGAATAGGTAGAAGAATGTGGGAATTTTATGATTAGAGCTGTTTAGAACTAGTTGGACAAACATCTGTTGGGGATGACTTAGGTATAGCTGATTCTCCCTTGAGGCGTGACCTCATGATGAGATGACCTATTTACTCTGTTTTCTAGGACTTGTGTGAGACTAGCTGTAGGTGCTTCAAAGTGGAAATATTCTGTGTCAAAACAAAGAAAAAAGACCAGCTGTGTTGAAATAAAGTTCAACTTAAGCTTAAGCTAAACAAGAAATTTGTAGGAATCCAAAGTCAAACATAAAAAAATAGTATCTAGAATTCCAAAAGAAGATGAAATTTTAAGAAAATATTTAGAAGATAGCATGACAAATGCTCAGAAACGGCATCCAAGGAACCTCAGCTCTGCCGTATAACAACATTACCCAATAAAATTATTCCAGTGAGGGGCATTTTTGTGTTTCTAGTTCTGGATTTGAATGTTTGCCTAAAAATAGAAATTATCCTTTTTTTTTTCCCCCTTTTTGTGTCATCATAGTGTTCCCATTAAGAATATAGCTAGCAGCTACTTTTGTTAAGAGAAGCCTGTGATCTCAGCTGCAGGAAGAACAATGGAAACATGCTGGTCTTCCCAAAATGCCCCTGTGGATACAGACTTCTTCTGCTCTGCCTTTTCATCATAAACTCTCTTCACACCAGCACCGCAAGCCTCACAGCAGCCAGGGAAGAGCAGGGTCAGGCTGGATTTCTGGGTACCGCCGTCACTTGGCGCAGGCTGGGCATGTGCAGGCGGTGTCTGCAGGTTGAGCTGCAGGATGTCAAGGCTGCCGTTCTGCATTGCCTTTGCCGCGCTGGTGCCGTGGGCTGGCCGACAGCCTGTAGACCAGATTTCCTGGCATCTTTCCCAGAAGGGCACTCATCCCATATCTCATCCCATAAACTACAAAGGTAGCTGGGACGGACGGACAGCCTGAGTTTTGCATGCTGTGAGCGCTGGGAGCTCAGCTGCTCCCTCAGCTACTCCTCAGGTACCGGTGGGCTATATTCTGCTCCTCATAGTATGGTGGACTATATTTTGCTCATATGACCACTTATTCAAGCAGCGTATAGATGCAGCACTGTATTGGGACTTCACTTCCACTTAGGAGAAAGCAACCATTTTGAAAGACAAGCTTCCCACATTCTGCATGAGATTTTCTGCAGAAGAACTTCTAAATATAACAACATTTGGGGAGGAAATGGTTGTTAGTCCTACAACACTGTCTTAAAGTGTGGAACACAGACCTCCAAAGTTTTAACTACTTGAAGAGTGTAAAGAATCATCTATTTTACTAAGATCACATAATCAGGGCCATGGTGTACTACTTTTATTCAAGATACCCTTTAAAATAAAAATTAGCTCCCAAACTGACTAACCTGGTTTATTTATAAAACCCTAAAAATGTATATCTATTTTGTGCTTTCCCTGTTAACAAGGTCGTTACATTTGGCAAGGCTGTGACCATTTTTTTGAGGTCTTAATTGACTGTGTGATGGATATGCTGAAGAAGAACCAGGACCTTTGAGTTGACACCATTTTACTTCAGGATATCAAGTGCTAGAAAGACATTGTCTTGTTGGTTCCATTTGATGAATTCTTGCAGGTGGGATTCAATTGAATGTGCAACAAGCAGTGTACAGTGACCTGATTATTTATCTTGTCAAATGGAGTCCCTGGACGTAACTATCAAGTTGCCGTTGACACTGGAGTATGACCGGTTCTGTATTAAACTGTCCAGCTCTGATGTGGAGACTGCAGCAATTATTTACTGAAGAATCATGACACACAGCACTGAGGATGTTTGAAAGATGTGAAATAGAAGTATAGAAGTATATATAGAAGTAATGCTGCCTCAGTAGCCTTTCTGAAGGTATCCCAACCTCAAATTTTCACAACACTGCTCTAAAACATCATGTTTATATCGGCTTTAGCACAAATTAATGGAACATGCCCACAGTTGCAGAGGTTTTATTCTTTTTCTTCATTAGCTACTTCCTTCAGTGTAGCGGGGTATGGTCAGCTAATGAAATATCTAGATCTAGCCCACCAACAGCCTTCATTAGACTTCTTTAGCACAGTCGTGGTGCCACTGCAGCTGGAGGCATCTCCTTCTACTGGTGCCATATGTCTGTGCTTTAACCCAGCAGGCAGCTGAACACCACACGGCCGTTTGCTCACCCCCCTGCAGTGGGATGGGAGACAGAATCAGAAAAAAAGGTAGAACTTGTGGGCTGAGATAAAGGGAGTTTTAAGAGGATAGAAAAGGAAGGGAAAATCCTAATAACAACGATAAAAGCAGATACAAACAAGTGAGGCACAGTGCAATTGCTCACCACCTCCAGACCAATGCCCAGCCAGTACCCAAGCAGTGGCCCACCACCCCCTGACCAGCTCCCCCCCAGTTTTATAATTGTCTTATAAGTTTATAATTTATAATATGATGTCCCATGGTATGGAATACCTTTTTGGCCAGCTTGGGTCAGCTGTCCTGGCTGCGTCCCCTCCTGGCTTCTTGTGCACCCCCAGCCCTCTGGCTGGCAGGGCAGCATGAGAAGCTGAAAAGTCCTCGTCTTAGCGTAAGCACCGCTCAGCAACAACCACACCATCAGTGTGTTATCATTATTCTCATCCTAAATCCAAAACATACCACTATGCCAGCTACTAGGAAGAAAATTAACTCTATCCCAGCCGAAACTAAGACACCTCAGTTTCTCTGTTAGGGCTTTTTCAATAGGCTGTTGAGTTTAGGCAAGTATGACATGAGGAGAACTTCCAGTCATTTATGCCAGCTTCAGACAGTGGTACTGGTTCCAGAAAACAGACTAATACTAGGGGCTCTTGACGTGCCCAGTCTACCTCCTACTACTCAGGCACTGTCGTATCTACCTTGCTTGGTGAAGACCAGCCATAGAGGATGATAGTGACTGGCTACATCTCTGATGTAGCTCCACTCTTCAGAGTTCACTGACCTGACTCTCTTTGGATCCTGTATAATTACAACAATTAGATAAAACAATAATTAGTAACTTATCTTAATTACAACCTAATTTTGTAAAATACACCTCGTGCAGAGGTTTTCAATTAAATTTTAACCACATGGAGAGTTGAGAGAGTCTGTTGTTTTAAGATTGTTCAGGACAAAGAACAGGTGCTAAACTTCTTTAAATGACCAGTTTAATTTTAACATAAAATAACAGATTTGTTCATTGATGCTCAGAACGCTCATCCCATTTTTAAAGGATGAGTTTGGACAAGGTGTGCCCATTTTTTATACATAATAAAAATGGTGGATCTCTGCTTTAGAAGCAAGAGAGAAATCTTCCCAAATGGTAGGGTTGTGACCAGGGCCTCCATACCAGAAGAAAGGACCCAGTAACTTTGTGGTGAAGCGGGGGAGGTGAGCCTTTTTCAAAGAGATTCTTGAAGGTGAGACCTTTAACAGAAGTTTTGCTGTGAGTTGGACCCGATGCGGGGTGTCATGGCAGTTGGGCTTTGCCTCTTCTTGCTCATACCTCCAACAGGCAGCCCCAGGAGCAGGAGGGACTGCATGTCCCTCTAGTGCCACACTTCGTCCCTGTGACCACCACAGGTTGTCTTCTGCTTATCCTTTAAGTACCCTGGTCATCATAAACCAGCGTATGATCCCAAGCTATGAAACCACACTGCATTTTAGACACAAGAACCAGCTTTGAGAGGTCCCCTCTGTTTGCAGAAAAGCTAAGCGTCAAAAAATGCTGCATATCAACACCCATCAGAGTCTGTGATTCCTGGCATTCATGGGGATTAATTGGCTGTGTGAAATCTGAGAATTATACAGGTTCACTGCTAGAACTAAGTCACAATTAGTGCCAAGTGCTTTTACCACTAAAAAAGCCCCATGGATTAGGCCTTTCAGAATAAGGGAAACCTGCTTCTGAACTTTTTGCCGCAGTTGGATACTCAGTCATAGAATAGTCTACATACTGCCAGTACATTTACAATGTAAACGCTTTCTTTTCAAGGTCAGGGTTTTAAAGCACTAGACTGCTATTGAAACTGCAGGGGCAGAGCCTGAACAATTCTACTGGTTTTCTAAAAATAAGGAGCTTTATAGCTAAACTGCAGGATGTATTTTGAAAGAAAGAGTCTCAACATTTTACTTCTTACTGCTACTTGTATCCCATCTCTACCAATTTTTAGTGCTTTTACACAAAGGCACATCTATCGCAAGGCATGGCATAAAATCAACACGCTTCCATTCTAGTAGTTAAGCCCAGTCTTACAATATTTGTGATGTGCCACAATATTCAAATGAATTAATACAAAACCTGACCCACCAAAGGGAATATAGCTTTCAGGTAAAATGACAGAAGGGGAGAATGCTTACGTGGCCAATTCAGACTTCTTAGCTGCAACTATTATGTTGAATTTTACATTTCAAAATGTCATATTTTCATTTAAAACCTGCATCCCTCAAATACCTCACGAAATCCTGCAAGGCTCTGAGGAGTAAATGAAGCAATTGCCTCCTTCATTATAAATGATTAATTCTAATAAATCAGGGCTTAGTATTCCCAAACCTTTAGAGCTCTCTTGTTTAGCTTTTGCAGTGCTTAAAAATGTTTATTGACTGAAAGGTGAAAATGTTTTTTCTTATTATTGGAAAAGATTTGCTGTTAGCTGTGATATCTTAAAATACCAAGGAATAAATTCTGGTTGGTTTGTAGCTAAGTGTACTGACAGAAAAACACCGAGGTGTCAGCACCCTTAGAAGGTTACCAAAAAGTTGTCTGGTGTTGCAAGTGAAAGATCATATACCTGCTTATATGCATACTTCCCTGCGGCTGTGGCAAATGGTCATGTGTTTTCAGGTTGAGGGGATGGTTCGATGTGTACCTGGCTGTTCCTGCTGCAGATCTCAGGGTAAGGAACTTTGGCCGTAGCCTAGCTGAGTCTTTTGCCCAGCCCAGCTGCTAAGCGCAGTTCCGATGGAAAGCCCCACGAGTGAATGGAAGTGCTGTGGTCTTTCTTCCCAGGTCTTCACTGGGCACCAGGACTGAGGAAAAGCAGATGATAGTGAAACCCCACCTGTGTGGATAACAGTGACTTGTCTCTCATTTTCTTCTGCAAGATTTTCTCTTTAGCTTTTAATATCAGATTTAAAGGTGAAATACTTAACCTCTATTTTATATGTCTGAAAGATCTTGTTCTTCAGTTCCAAGCAAGTCTAATACTGATGTGTTATCCATCATTAGCCAATGTGAGTAAAAGGAGATCTTTTACATACAAACTCTTCCCCTCCCTCCCCCCCCCACCCCCCACCCGCCTTTGGTCATTTAATATTACTGTGGCGATACATGTGTAGATACTGTACATGAACAGTTATTTTTACATGCTATTGTACCTTTGATAAAATATCTGCTTGAGTAAGTATGAAAAACTATGCAAATGAAACTGTGTTCTTTTGCTCCAAAATTTATAGTTCTAAACATAAATCTTTCCTTTTCTACTTATCCTAGCTTTTGTCTTGAAGAACAACTTTATGGTCAGACAAAGTGTGGCAATTTAGTTATCTCAGTCCAAGTATGTCTTGGCTGAATTTAGGTACTGGACTGTAAAATTTCATTTTTCTTCTCTAAACATATTCAGTTGCATCTACATCTTTCAAATTATTTTTTTTTTTTTTTTTTAGTGGTTCTATTAAGGTTTGAAAAAAATATTATGAGAAAAGTAGCAACTCTTTCAGAAATAACAATTATCTTTGATGAAATTGCTGCAGTTTTTAGGACAAGACTCAACTATTAGTATTTTTAGAGTGCAAATTGTATTGCAGAGCTATATTCAATGCATCCTGATTTCATTCCTTCTTGAACCAGGTACACTAAGAAAACATTTCAATTCTTTAACATATGGAAATGTACATATGGTTTGCTATTACTGCTGCCCAGCACAAAAGCCAACATCTCAATCTGTGCAAAGAAACAGGAGGACAGCTAGTGGCTGGGCTTGAAGCATGAAACAGAAGGAAGGAGAGGGAGTGAGCAGGGGAGGGACTGTGCGTATGTCCAGAGGAGTTAAATAGGGCATCCGTCATAGAGATGAAGGACCAAGACTCACATTCTTCCATATGATCCAAGAAACTGGCTTAAACTCAGCTCTACCAGATCCCTAATGGCCAAGTTATTTGGTCATTTTCTTTCCAAATGTCTCTTTTTAGAGATATACTATTATGACTAAAGAAAAGATTTCCATTGGAGCTGGGATATGCTATATGCTCTTCATGTTAATTAACCAGTGTTCTGTATGTTCTGCTCCTTTTTTTTTTGTTCCTGTGGTAACTATATGAAGTTGGACAGGACCAGTGGGACAGATGGCAAGTTTCATCCTAATCTGACTGAGGTGATGGAAAATGTTGGTTCAGGTTCTTGCTGTGAATGAGAGCAGAGCATGGCTGCAGGATGTGTCTCACTCTCAGGCTCCTGCTGCAGGAGCATAGAGCATAGCTGATCAGAGTCGGGTGTCCAGATTCAGGTGGCGCGGCTGCTTCAGCTCCTGGGGCTTGTCCTGTCCTCTGAACCGCAATTGTACCTGGTAAAGCAGCGCTTGTCTTCCTCCAGAAGTGTTCTCTGCTCCCACAGGCTCCTAAGTCAAGAATGGAGATGGTATTAGATGGCAGCCATCTATGAGAAAGATATTTCAGTAACTAAGTTACTTTGAGGACTTTTTCATAGCTTTTTCTGAAATCAGTGGAAATACACATACAGATTCCTCTGCAAGTCAGCCCTCAGGAGTTTCAATGGGAAAGGAATGTCTGGGCATCATCTATGTTACTAAATTCTATTTTTGGTGTCTCCATAGATTTTAAATTTTTGCAAAAACATGCAGCAAACATGGAATTTATTGCTTTTAGTTCATCCAGGAAACGTGCCATGGTACAAGATGGACCGAACATAACAGCTGTTTTGGTTTTGCTTTTCAAATGTTAACAAGTATATGGCAATGGTCTGAAAACTGTTAAATAGATCAATAAATAATTCCAGTGGTAGCATATTGAATTTCAATAGTCAGTGAAACACTTTGAAAATGCTGAACTTTGCTTTTCTAATGACTAAGTCTGTGTCACTTTACCATAAATACTCAACTTTAGCAATTATCATCAAGGCCTTCTTCAACAAGTTTCTAATTTTTATCAAATGTAATTTAATGCAGTAGTGAATTGTTGATACGATACCGATTCTTTATTCCTTAAGGAGTTTAACCCGTAAATTATTATATAACTAAAAAATGTGTGCAGAGGATTTTTGGTTAAGCCTAAGGAATAGGAGAGGAAAAAACCCCAGTATCTGTGACGCTCTTGGGATATAGAACCGAAAGTCCCCTGATGTCTGTCTGACATCCAGAAGGCTGGCAATATCCAGTCTTTAGGGAGCAGCTCACCTATCCCAGCTTGCCTGGGTAGTAGGATTTGTTCAAGGACCTTTGCTGTGGTTAGTCTGGGTTTACATGGCAAGACCTCAAGTACTTGAGGGCTGAAGGCTGCAGCAGCCAACCTTGCCAGCCTGCCATCTCAGGGTCCCGAGCTGCAAGATTATCAAAGGGAAGAGTCAGACACTGAACATGTGTTCCCAGAAGGAACAGAAGACTTCCAGACCTGACCTGGGAATCACAGGTGGCTTTCCAGGAACCAGTGCCTGGAGAAATAAAGCACTGCAAAGCACTGATTTTAGAAGTTAACTGAAAATATTAGTAACGGACTGCTGCAAATCAATTTGTGTAACAAAAATACTGAATGAAAGAGGTTAAAGAGCAGCATAATTTTATACATGTAACAGAAAGAAACCTAATCCAAAAATTCTTAAAGGTTGTAAACCCCATTAATAGATGGCTAGTTGGTGGGTGCTAAATCTTGTTCAAGCTTTTGCTGTTAAGGTGTGGCAAAGTGAGGATCTTTCTGCTCTGCAGGTGAGAACCTCGGCAATCGTGGTTGTTCAGCTGCGGAGGACTGCTGCTGTAGGGCACTGTAGATCTTCATTATCTCATCCTTAATATCTTATTATCCAAACATTGATACAGGCTGCATTGTTACAAATAACGCAAGTGAATGTAATGCCAGGCAGACTGGATCTAAGTGCATTAGTGAGTATTCTGGGATTAGCTAAACCAGCCTGATCTCACACTGTGGTCAGTCCTATCTGCACCAGTTAATTCCTTTTTGTCATTTTGATTTTTCTTTTCTTGTCATTTCTTCTGGCTGAACTCTGGCAAACAGACTTACTTTCTAAAACGTTCTAGGAGGAAGTCTTATAAGGTATATCAATACCTGTTAGCATTGCTACATCTCTTCAGGGATACTCTTTCTCTGTTCTCTGCCTTATTCTTTCTGTCAGGATCAATCTTTTTTTTTTTTTTTTTTTTTTTATATACTAATGTTTGTACAGCACCTAGTCTAATATGGTTTTGGTCTCTCAGGTGCAGCTGCATGGAGCAGTAACCCAGTAGGATATATGAAGTATGCAAGTGTAATTTAGGGCCCTGGCTAATGAGAAATGAAAAGGGAAACAACAGAAGTAAGAAACCCATTGTTACCATCTGAGGTAGTTAGAATTAGCTACTAGAGCAGGCCCTGAACGTGTGGTCAGCAGGGAGTGTACCCATCAGATGTGTTCGTATTAGGTGTGAAAAATACCCTGACAGTGCTGAGAAGCGTAGAGCTCTGGGTGGTACCTAAACAGGCACCAGGCGAAGCTTCTGTCAGAAGAGGAGTGTTCACGGCAAGCCAAATGGGTTTCCCACAATGGGGAAATATTTCTAGGAGTAGGTTTATAGTAAAAACAAAATAAGAATTTCTTAATTCCGGCATAATGCTCAACAAAGCTCCCATGTTTCATGTGTCTGTTGCCAGGCTGGAAATTAAAGGGTACAATTATAGCCACCAAAACACAAAAGTTACAGATATTTTATGCTTTCCTCTTTGCAAGCCCTTCGATAGCTGCTGCAGGTAAACAACCTGGCACAGGTAATACTGAGCCTAAAACCTACGCTTTCCTATTAAGACTAAATTGTCTGATGACAACTTTTTACAGCTTCCTTCCCTTTCACAAAAAAATAAATTAATTGGCCATGCAAATCCTTTTCGTACCATACTGTATTGTTCCTCATTCCTGCATAAATTGCCTTCTCTGGATAAATAACATGTAGTAAATTTGTATGGCTCAAAGAATTTAGTGCAATCTGTCTGGGCTGGGCTGGTTGCTCTCACCCTGGTTTGTCCCTCTCCCTGCCACCCTCCCCACCCCCACACCCCCCACCCCACCCCGGCTTCCTGCGTTTTGCGGTAATACTTTAATGGTTTTGTGACCTACTAAGCATGAACACTGTGGAATGTGTGTGGGAGCTGTAGTTCGCTACCTATATTTTAATCCAAATGCAGTACTTTAATAAAAATATCGGTTTAAACTTCTAGGTACATGAAGTATTTTGGTGTCATCAGATGTGTTTGTAAAATCCCTTCAGTCCATTGGGAATTAATTACGTATGTGGAAACTAGCAAACTCTAGAAGAACTATTTAATATTGAGAAAAAATATACCAGCCCAATGGCTAATGCAACAACTTTTGT
This sequence comes from Falco peregrinus, assembly GCF_023634155.1. NCBI lineage: Eukaryota > Metazoa > Chordata > Aves > Falconiformes > Falconidae > Falco > Falco peregrinus. The sequence continues at coordinate 608,492 of NC_073722.1, forward strand.
AACATAACAGCAATAAATTTTCTGCATGCATGAGATATGCTGATAAAGCAGAAAGTTTAGTAACTTATACTGCTGCAAGTTGCATGATCATCCATAATCCCACTGCTTCCAGTAGGTGTACCTGGGTACTGAATACTTCTGAATAAACATGTCCATGTGGAAAATTATGGGTTTTTTTGCCTTGCACATAATTTAAAAAAGGGTATTCACATTTTTGGCAGTAATTTTTGCCTGTGAAAGGGGTATGTGTTTAGGTCTCCACAATAATAATAGGAGAACTATTATTTGCCGGTTTTCAGATAAATATTTATACATTATGAAGTATTAATAACTAATTATACATTGAATCAAATAATCAAGTTTTGTTTCACAGTGAAAATGTTTATGCCATTTGATTTGTCTTCATAGTTCTTCCTCATTTCTGTATATATATACATTAGTCAGCACCAGGCAATTCAAATTGGTGTGAAAATATTATCTCACATGCACATTAAAATGATTTATATGATGGAATCAGTAAAAAAAAACCAAAGTGAACTATTTATCACTGAAAAAGATCATAGTTTCTGACACTTTATTTAGTTCATTTATATAACCTGAGCCAGTGCCTGAACTGAAACTAACTCCTCTGGCCTGCAGCAGAGCTGGGCTAGCAGGGACAGACCGTGAACCAGATCTTTGATCTTGATTCCAGTTTTGGTGCTAGCTGAAACTGAGAGCTGCTTTTTCAGTTCAACTCCACACACTGAAGCCAGGGCTGACCTTTAGGAAAGTGGAGATTTCCCTGCAGAGCCCGGGTTTCAGCTCAACTCTGGCCCATTTGCAGAAGCCTTAACAAAGGTCTCACAGTTTACTAACATCACGATTCCTATAAATTTACCTGATTACTGTAGATCTAAAAGAGGTAAAGAGAGGTTTTTGTGGGTTTTTTCTTCTTTTTTTTTTTTCTTTTTTTTTCTTCCTTTCTCTCTGTGTAGGTGCTCCTGTTACTGAAAGGTCTTGTCTCTTTAGGGAGTAAAATCACTAATCCAGAACATGTTCAGACTGTTCTGCTCTACTCAGAACTACCCATAGCTGTATAAAAGCATGCCATGCTACATTGTGCAACACCGTACAAAAATTTCTAAACTCGTGGTGGGAGTTTCTGATATTGTGTTTCTGATATTATTACCACTTATTAGCAGTTATTAGCATTCCTGGTCCTGGAGCAAGCTTGGACGGTCACTGCTTTGGGGGTTATTTGTACTGAACTTGGCCGAGCTGCGCAGAAATGCTTGTAGCCTGGGATCGATCCAAGCCTGGATCATAGCCTAGTCTGATCCTCCTGAGAGGAAAAGTTTTTCCCATGCCCCAAATACTTGCTTTAACGTTGCCTACACTCATGTCTAGGCCGGGGTGCTGTCCCTTTGGTGACACTCTATGCATAAATATTTTTCTTGCCGCCTCATGGAGTGGTGCTGCTTCCTACTCCTCATTAGAAGAAGTGTTACTGACCCCCAGCACACCCCATATTGCGCTCTACCCCAAAGGTCATCTTCACCCAAGTCGAGCCATCTTAGCTACTCTTCCCAGTCTAGGTCATACCCTAAAACCACCTCAGAGGCAGTTCTGTCTTTTCCGTACTTCTCCTTCAGGCATCATGCTTGTCAAGAGTCTTTTGGGCTTGCCTTTGTGGGGAGGTTTGATGCAGAAGAACACAAAGTCAGGAACTGAGATTTGTGGTGGTTTTGCTGCCTGAACTTCTCGTGCTCCCACTCTGCGAGCCGGGCTCTAACAAACTTCTCAAGGGGAAAATCTCAAAGGGAAGGTCGTTCAGTGGCTGAGAATCTGTCACAGCTCCTCAGCTTAATGTGAGAGAAAAGGGACGGCGGTGTTGCAGCGCTGGGGACTGCCAGGCACGGTGCTGACCTCGGGCTGGTGACAATACACAAATTCAACCTGCACCCCAGCTGTGGTGGAGTTTCACTTCACCTCAGTATGTATTTTGTTTAAAGCCCTCATTTGCTCCTTTGTTTTTGTTTTGTGGGGATTTTTTTGTTTGTTTTCTTGTATGAGTGTGCAGGTAAGGCTTAGATAAGGAAAGGAACAAGTGCCTAGTCCAATCCTGCCTGCTGTTCAGATATGTCTCTCGAAGCGACACTGCTCGTTCCCGTAGGATGCCCCAGATAAGTCAGCAGTACTCCACTGTCAGTAGCATGAAGAGAGACACCTTGCCAGCGCAGCGAGGGGCCTTGTCCTCCCTCACAGATGAGGCAGGCAGTGCGTCCATTTAGAGTTTGCAAGGCATTGCTCACTTATACGGACACTCTCCTGCTTTGGGAGTTTTAAGCAGCTTTAAGTTCTGTTAGTAGATGAAGTTTTGAACGGATCCCTTCTGCTCTGCCAAATCTCTGCTGCACCAGTTTGGCCAAGCTGTTGGTTTTATTTGCTTTTAGGCAGATTTGCAGTTTGTTAATGCACTATAAAAAGCCTAAATATCAGATTTTACCATCTTCACATTTCAATTATGGACACTTTCACTTCCTACAAATAAAATTCTCAGCGTCCTTATAGTCCAAATTACCCATGTGCATGACCTTTATATTTGCTGTTTATTTAGGAACAAGACTGGGGAATTTCAGACCATTTCAAATGTTGGTTTTGAGATACACTCTTGGTATAATTTTTGGATTATTCCTTTTTATCACATCTTAACTTTGAATATCAGAAATCCTTCTCCTGTGGATAGGGGTAGTTATTGCCAACCTAATTTCAAATGGACTTTAAAAATTCACTCTTTTTAGCTCTTTAGGTTTGATTGTGAATGGCTTGTAGGATTATAGCTTCTTAGTTTTAATGTCTATTTTTGAATGCTCGTTTGGGGTCAATGGTTAGAAACTCTCAGTATCATTTTTAGTGCTGAAATATCCTTTTGATTTACGTGTCTGAAGCCACAAAACCTCTTATTGTTATAATTTTTGAAAAATTGCCAAGATGCAGCCAAATCTTTCACTGCTTGCTGCACAGAACTGGTTCTTGCCTTCGTGTCGTGTACTGTAGAATTCATTATTGTAATGCCTTGTTTACTTACATTTCTTTCTGATGATAATAGGCTTTTCAGCCTTCAGCATTCAAGGCCTTTGTCCACAGAGGAAAGAAAAGAAAAATCAGGCAAAACATCAGGCTCTTTTCATCAAGCTTTTCAATTCTGATTTCAAAAGTTTGCTGTTAACCATTTCAGTGTCACGAGGAGGAACAAAGACCTTCACAATAAAAGATCCAGAAGCAGAAATACCTCTGCAGGGAAACAGCTTTTGTCCATAAAGCTGTTCTGATGCAAAGCATATCTTCCAAGACGTATATGCCCCTTTCAGTAGTAAGGGCTGCCTACCTTCAAATATATTCTCCAGTGTATTTCTTTCGATAAAGTCAAAAAGTGAAGTGGTAGCATCCTTTCTATTGACATGCTGTGTACGATCATTAACGCGGCAAAGAAGCAGATTTAACTACTGATCTATACTTCTCTACATACATGAATTTTCTTGTATGGTCCCTGTAAGAATGGCAGCCAAGATTAATGGGTTTCAAGGAGCGGTTGAAAAATTCTCAACCATTTTTCTTTCTTTTAAAAACCAAAATATTGTCTGAAAAATTGCTGGCATTGTCAATCAAGTTTTGTTTTATCAAAAATGTTTTTTTTTCACCTTTCAAAATAGAAAATATTTTAAAAAATGTTATTTTTAGCTATACACATCTTACGTGACTATTGCAACAGTAAGAAAAGCTTTCTTTACCACCAAGAAACCTGCAAGTCAGAAAGTGCATATGTGCTTCTTAATAAGTAGGCTTCTGTTTTTCAGATGATTTTTAAAAGCTTTCTATTTTTTAATACTAACTTCACCGCTGTTCTAGTTCCTCAGACTTTCCTATTTTACTACCTGCTTCTCCGTGCCTATAAGATTGCTGTACTGTACCAGTTTGATATCATTGATGCATGGCTCAGGAGAATGTCTCAGAAACGTCTTTTTATGCGAGCGAACACAAGTAAACCATCTCAAAGTACAAGGCAAGGGGAAAACGCTGAACTCCCATCACATTTTTGCTGAAAAGATCTGCTCATCATTTGAACCCTACCCATTCTGGGCACTAGAACGTGGTGTAGTTCGACATGAGGGAACAAAACAAATGTGTCATCATGCATTTGATGGCCACATGCAACAAATTAAAGTTCATCATCATCCTAGTATTAATTCCAGACTTTTCTGACGGCTCAGTGCTTGCCTTTGCAACCGTGAGTTCTTCTGGCCTGTCTCCATCGTCTTTAGTGATTTGTTTGGCCACTCCTGTTATGAGATCTTAGGACTTTGCCAAACAGAAAACAGCTAGGCTGAAATTTTCTGTGCTTCACTTCTGCACTAGGGTGATCCTTTTTGGAAAGCTTGGGCATCAGTATTTCAGATGGCTTTTCCAGAGTTAAGATGGATTTCTGACTTTCCCAGAGTTGAGATTCACAAAGAAATTATTTTTTCTAGAGTCGAAACGCTACTTTTAAAAAAGTCTCTGCCACGTTCATATTTACAGCAGAATTTGAAATCTGGCCAAGGGGGTTGGTTTTGTGTCAATGACATTCATTTTTTTTTCAAGCTCATGAAAATTCGTATCTGTTTTCTTCTCGTCCTGTTGAGACACATCAGTTTTGTGGCTAATTGTCAGAAGATTTAATCTAAATTGATTAGGCTCCATCTTGTTACAGCTTCTGCCTGCCAGTTAGACCATTCTGTGCCTGAGCCATCCTCCAGCATGATAAGCAACACATATTAAATATGAGCTGCCCAGACTTCCCAGCAATGCTACAGCTCTGTTAAAAGCATTTGCCCAGTGAGAATAGTGGCACTTCCAATGCAAGCAACATCCCCCTTCTGAAAGACCTGTTGGTCTATAGCAGTGGTGCATCGTCTAGTAGTTCGATGAGGATTGTCAACTCTGAAACTTCCTCTCGAATTTATGGTTATTTTTGGGTTTTTTTAGCTTATGCTTAAGCTCTGGCTAGTTGCTTTTGAAATATCCAAGCTATGCATACGAGTACCTGCGCTTCCCCATACCATGGAACAACACGGTCCATCTGGAAGAGTGTCACAGGCCCCATCAGCGTTCTGGGAGAATATGAGAATATTTTTATCTTTTCCCATCACTTACATAGCATTTACTGATGGCTAAATACCATTATTTGAATTTCAACCATAAAAAAAAGCAGGAGCATATTTAAATATGGAATTTGATTGTTTTAATAAACTGCACACATTTGAAAATAAGACAGTTAGGTTTCTATTTTACTGTAAAGATAAACGAACCTTTATGAGTTGAGGTAAGGATTCATAAAAATAAACATTACCCTGTGCTTTATAAACATCTTATCGATGTACAATAAACTAATTTTATTCATAATGAGTCTTGTAATACTATAAAGGCGAGAATCTGAAATAAAATATGTTTGGAAATGTATGCTTTAATGAGTGCATGCTGCAAGCACATCCATCTGTAAAGCTGAACTTTAGCATTCAGGTAATAACTGTGCTGTCAGTTTGGCATCTATTTTACAGTCAGCACTACAGCACCGAAATAATTAAGAAATATTAAGTGTCTTAAGATCCTCCATTTGAAATTCTGCATTAGAAACAGAGTTTTCCTAAGTTATTTTTGCTTGCAGTGTTGGCACATGAGGATGCACATCTTCTCCTTTAAGGCTCTTGTTCTGGGAGCCCAGTGAAGTCCCCACATTCTGTGCATTCCTGTGGGTTTTGAATTGCGCTTAATGGGTGAACATATGAAGCCATGAAATGCTTTACCCCCAGCCATAAATTATTCATACCAATAGGCCACTCCTGCTGCTCCTACACAGGCTGGGGAAGCTGGTGAACAACACATGGAGAGACTGATATTCCTGAGTGCTTTAACATGAATCATGTTGGAGAAGCATTAAGACAGCCAGCGTTCCCTAAAGATGCAGTGTATGTGCTTTCTTCTTGGAGCATGTGCTCATAAGAAACCCTCAACTTATTCTCCAGCTAGAGTGCATTCAAAAAGATCCTTTTGAGTATATTAAGTGGAAACACTTCAGCCTTCATTAGCAGGCCTCAAAGTGAGCAAGTGCATTAAAGAAAATATTGGCACACAAGTTAGATGTGATCCTGAGCCTGCACCAAGCAGCTTTCAGAAAGCATTAAAGCAGAGCTGAGACTGTGGCTTGCAAAACACCAACTTCATCTGACAAAGAGAAAGAGAGAGAGAGGGAGAATGAATGTGTGAAGCAAAGGCAGGGAAGTTCTTTGGTGTGAGGATGCTGCATCCCCATACTTCAGATCAAGCGTGCAGCAGAGACCTGCAGGCTAGCTGGGACAGTATGGTGGAAAACACAAGAAGTCTACGTGGACGGCTGCTAGCTTTCAGGTTATATATGAAAGTCTTGACTATAGTTTTTTCCCATTTAATTTTGTGATGACAGATGTCAATGGGATTTGCACACATATGTTAAGTGCTTTGTTGAATTAGGGCCAATGGCACTGATGGTATCAGTATGTGAAGACCAGATAGTAGGGGTGTAATAGACTCATGTACCAAAACCCAGAAAGCTGGTGTTAAAAACTGCAAAGTTAGTCAAATGTTTCATCTTAGCACCCACAGGCGGGGGAAGGCAGATATATGAGGTTTTAAGTAAGAACTCTGAAGAGGTTTTTAATTGCTTTTTTTTTTTTTTACTTTGATGTTCTTTTTGTCCTTGATTCCTTTTTACTCATGTATTTAAAACTAATAACAGTACTATTTAAAATATTTTTTTTGTACACCAGAAAATATGAAGCTGTACAACATAAAACTAAAACAATTATTTCTCCCATTAGGAATTATTTTTTGATGAAAAAAACAGTTAAGTTAAACTTAAAAGAAAGAAGATACAGTTCTTCAAATCTTCAGCCAGAATCAGAAGAAAACCCTCAGAAATGAAGATCCATTATAGAGGCAGATCAATCTAAAGGATAAGGTCCAGGCTCTCGTGTAGAATTTAAAGATTAGTGCAGAATCTGGCTGTTTCCTCATCACAGTTTCATGTTTGCTTGTCTTAAAATAAAAGAGACTAAAATTGGTTGAATTTCCTTACATCTATGTAATTAATAAATCCTCATTAGAAATCAGTTAGCTCTGATAATTCCCATTGGTGCCATGGTTGATAAACTGAATGCCAATCAGTATAATAAAACCAGTGGAATCAAATTTCTTGTTGTTCAAAGTGATGATCAACTACTCAGCGGTAAATTTAATCAGAACACATCAACATCAATCAAACATACTAGTGCTTGCGAGCTATAATGACCTGCTATGTCTGACAAGTTACGGATCCTGAAACAATTGTAGAGCATGCACACATTTAAACATATGGTTTACACATACACGGGCAAGCAGTTTGAACATGTAAGAATGCAGAACTTCCATGAATAAAGTAGTATAGGCTTGTAGTAAATGTGCATTGCTTGAACAGCCTATAGTTTCTAAAATCCGTACTGTGCTTTATTGTTAACGGATCCAAGAGACTCTTATAATCAATGCCAGCTTTTTTGCATGTCCTATGAATGCATCCACACTGCCTGTTCAGACAGAAAAGCTTTAGTCTCATCCCCCTTGCTGGTAGGCAGTAAGTAGGGAGAAAAAAGGACCTGATACATTTTCCTGGATTTTCTTTCGTTAAACAGTAAGGAGGGGACCCTCACCTGTTCAGAGCCCGCCCACCAGTGGGGACTCAGTCGGATTTGAGATGTCCTTCTGGGGAAGAGCCTGGCAGGACTTGGGAGCAGGGACACTGGCTACAATCAAATTAGCTTCCAGAGCAGTTCTCAAATCTGTGTTGGGAGTCATCACAATTCAGGCTATTTAATGAAGCATTTGAGCTCAGGCATATAGGATGTGTGGGAACTTATTAATTCCTATGGTGGAAATACAGACTTCTCTATTCAGGTCTTGACATTTAAGATGCATATATTTGCAGTGTTTAATTCTGCACTGTACATGTTCGTAGTAATGACTGAAGTTCTGAAGTGTTTTGAAGAGTATTTATTTGATATTAAGAGAAGCATTTTAATTTATCTTCAAATAGACCACAAGTGTACATCAGAGCCGTGTACATCTGTTCAGGGTTAGTTTCTATGGCTGAATGAGTATTTTGTAGTAAATAACCTACTTAATGGATTTAACCTTTTTCTGTTTGCATATTTTCTGAAGATACTTCATAATTTTCTTGGATTAGTGGAAATTACTCTTTCAATAGGTTCGCTGAAGATCACCTGTAGATTGTTTACATTTAAGAGACTCACTATTCAAAATGAAAAATGTAAGATCTTTCTAAACATCACTTGCCACATATCATTATTTCTATTCACAAATTAAGAGAGATTTCTGATGAAACTGCTCCAAGCTAGAAGTTTAAATCCATGTTGTGAATAGTGTCATTATTCTCAAACATTCTTCAACACTCCTGCCTGTGAATTCATCTGAGGGAATAGTCAGAGAAAGTAAACAGAAAGAAGACAAACAGCCAAGATGCATACACTATTTTACTTGAGTGAATATTCTTAGAAAATATTTAGAAGTATTGGCTCTGTTATTAGTTGTATAAATATGCATACAAATCTGTCTATCAGATTGCCTCCCTGAAATTACTCAGGCTTTTTTAGGAACTTGGAGAGAAAAGTCTCTTAAAAATATATTTCTGCACATTTTCCAGAAGTATAATAGACTGGCTATGGCCTTATAAATTACAGGCTTTCCCATACTCATCCAGTCATGGGGCCAAATCTCAAAGTTAACTTTAATGGGATTTTGGCTCAGCGAGGTTGGAGGAAGGGCAGCAGAATTTAGCCTATGATTTATACTGCTTTCAGAAATTGCCCAGTGAAAAAAAAATACAGCAATGGTACTTACGTAGTATAGTTGCATGTGTAATTTATTTTCTGCATAACCCACATGAAATTTAATAAGATATAAAAAAGTCACATTTTTAACTGAAGTCTTACAAATTCTAGCTTTAGTGAAAATAACTACCGGCTTCTCAAATGAGTTGATCAAGTAAGGTAAAAAAGTGGAAAACATCTATTCATTGCAGTGTGGGTTATTTGGCTATTTTTATTTTTTAAAAAGGGAATTGCATTTCACAAAACACACTAACATATGATAGAAATTAGGAAATGTGCTGTAGCTGTGTTCTCAGCGGGGTTGAAAAATGAGAATGCTCTGGCAGTCTAGGGAGATAGGGTTCAAACTCCAGGGCCAGGAGTTATATTAGTCTCCAGGAGAAAAAGACTGATTTTCATTAAAGACAGTGGTACCCACTGACTCAAAAAAAAAAAAAAAAAGAAGAAAAAAAAAAGAAAGAAAAAAATCTTGTGGATTTAGAAGTTTCCTTTGTAGAATATCATAAGTTGGGACAATTGCCATAAAGAAAACTTTTGTAAGCTATCGGCTTTCGTAACTTTTCCATAGGTTTTTATACACAATTGTGTGTGTGTGTGCTGATCAGATACCAAGAGAAGGCAGCAGTCAAGCCCTGATATAGTCAAGGTTTGTGGCAAATAAACAGAATTCAGTGAAAAATATTGTTTGTGGACTTACAGAGGTAAACCTTAAAGCAAAACAAAATAAAAAAACAAAGCAGAGAGCTGCCTGCGTCCACTGGGGATTTCATCCAGCCTGCCACCCAAAGAATAGCTGTCACTCACAGGAGCTTTGCTGTGCACCTAAGACTTAAGCAGAAGAAAATTATATAAAATTATATATATGATTTTACTTAGGTCCAGTAATAATTCCTATTATGGAACATATATATTGATTACAGACCTAGGAACTATAAAAACAAAACAGAAGTGCTCCAAATTTTAGTTGCCAGCAGTTCAGTAAAACTTGCTCCATATAGCCACAGGGCTAATATGCGCTTGTTGTTTTCTGCAACTGTAGCACAGCAGCTGAGAGACACTGGGTTTACATTTGGAGCAAGAACGACTCAAATTAGATATTGGGAATAGATTGCCTGGGGCATCTTTCATGCTGGAGGTCTGTAAGAAGGAATTAGATAAATAATTGTCAGAAATGCAACAGATATGGCTAATCCTGCCTTGGTGCAAATGACTGCCCCCCCCCCCCCCCCCCCCCCCCCGCCCAGCTTTTCTGGACTGATGATTTAAAAGACAAAGCTATGCGTACAAAGCTACATCTTAGGTCAAAGCTATATATTCAATAAACAATAATTAGGAACTCTTAATTATTATATTCTTTTGACACCTAAAATTAGTCCAAAAGAGAGATTTCAATTGTACTGTTAAGGTTTTAAATTTGACCCAAAACATGTATTTCCCTATAATTAAATACAAAGATAATCACAATTATTTTTTTTTTTTTCTTTAAACACGGATGCTGTTGCCTTATGCTCAAAGGTCTGCACTAAACGTTTAGAATTCCACTAAGGGCAAAATCTGTCCCTTGCATGCAGTGTTCTGAGAAATGAGGTCAGGCATTTCCCAATCCCTGGCAAGAAAACTTTCTGACTCTACTCCACCACAAAGCATCCAGAATTTCCCCTTGGGTTCCAGTCAAATTGTTCAAATGCTTTGGAAAAATGTATCTTTGACATCCCAAGAAAAGGAATATAGAAAAGATGTTCTCATAGCATGAAAGGGTTAGAACAGTCTTAGATTTGAAGCAGAATGTCTAGCAGTTTCCAAGCTATTATTTTTTATTAATTAAAGCAATGGGTTTCAGAAGCACTAAAGGACTTTGCAGAGTTACAGCTTCTACTGTAAAAACACAGATGTGAAAGTCCTGTTGTTATTGACACTGCTGACACGTGACCAGTTTTCTTGTAGGACCCAGAAATCATCAGAAATCACCACTAATTTGGCATGGGAATGATTGAGCTCCCCCTGCCTGATTGCGGGAGACTTCCAAATTCCCCAGAGCTTCTTGGTCCTCAGTTTCAGACATCAGGTGCTCACTTCAAGCACTTTGAAGGCCTCCTGCGTTTTCACTCAGTGATTGGTCCTGTATGTTTGTGTCCTGAAACTAATGCAGCTCATCCAAGCCTGCCAAGCAGTACCTGGTCTGCTGGGAGGTCTGGGGTCCTTCTCTGACTCACGAAGCCTCTCATTCTGTTTCTTTATGACTAGCCAATATCTGGGCTGAGCCTACCCACTGCAAAATCACGTTGATGCATTTCCACTCCAACCCTCCTTCCATACCCAGACTCCAGCAGGCTGAATGGGACCTCTGGAAGTCCTCTGGTCCAGGCCCTGCTCAGAGTGGGTCCAACCATAAGTCTTCCCTTCTATTTTTTCTGGGAGTCTGGCTTAAATACTAACTTTGTCCACTTTGTGTACTTTCATTTTTTGGTTGCTAATACATTGTTTATAAAAAGAGTCCTTAAAGTCTTGCTGTGGACAGAAACGGGCTAGCGCCTGCCATGGTCACAACCAAGGGAGCAGGTCGCTCAGGGCACTGGCACTGCTATCCCCTTACGTCTTCATAGAGCCTCTAAGCTCAAAGAATGGCTTACACAAGAGGTGTCAGAAAAAAGACTGAGGACTCAGGGTTGGTGGCGAGGAAAGAAAAGGCAACACTGAGTCGGCGATGAATTTATATCCCTACATTGTGTACCTGTCTCAAGCAAAGGGGAAAAATGAGGTAAGCAAGGGCCACTCTCACTGTGTTGGACTGGAGAAAAATGGAAACCTACCCCTCCATAAAATGGCAATAACTATAAAAAGTTAACAAACGTACCAGTTTTGCCTGGGATCTTGCCTGGGTAAGCAGACAAGACCGCCTGCCCTGCAAGGTGCTTCAAAGCAGCTGTAAGTCAATACAACGGACAAGGAGAAGCTTTTCCTGAGAAGGGAAGCCTTTCTCTGTGTACATGGCTGGCCACCATTCTCCCTTCTTCTGTCTCTTCTGAACTGCTCCTATAAACTCTAACACTGAGTTTGGTACTGGAAGGACAAGGGTAAAATGTTTGTAGGATCACAAGGTGGTCACAAACACCAGACAAGCCTTCTTCAGAAGCTTTCATTCACCTCAACAATAACATTTTTGTTTAAGCTTGAAGTAAGTAAATGTAGTAAAACAATTAGAGCTAGGTAAATTTGTCATCTTAAAAATGCAGAATTATGCTTACGCAATTAGCTGTTTCCGAGCCATATTTAACAGGGCATAAGACAGCAGAAAAATAGCACTGCTTTGCGACTTGTCCTGGAGCTGGAGAGCCCAAGGACCAGAGGGTTTCAGTGCGGCTTAACACCATTTCGTACCTCTGTCCCCCAAGGCCAACCTCTCCATACGCACCCCTGCTACTGCCACCTCGAGTAACCACATCATGCAAACCTGTCTGGAGATTTTCCTCACTCAGACAAAAAGAGAGCTTTTCCACCCCATTTATTCCATACTGGAAAGCAGTCACAGAAAATCATTTGTTCAGCACATGATTATATATTAAGAACAAGTGGTAACAGGCTGCTTTAGCTAAGGTGAAGTGTCTTGTTAATATATTATATGCTAATGTTAATATTTTTATTTAATATTTCTTTTTTGTGTTTAGATAAGAATTCAACAAACTTTCTCAATCATCTCCCACACGTCAGTTTTTTGAATATCGTGCGCCCTGTCCCTCACAGCACTATTCACACATTAGGAAAATATTGACACTGTGTCGTTATCCTATTTGTGCAAAGACTTCATCTGCTGTTGACATGGCTGTTCCTCTAACCAGCTGTAAGAGTGCTGATGTGTCGTACAATCAGCGACAAACGTTTACGAGCCTGACCCCACAGCTCTTAAGTGTGCACAGCTCCCATTGATTGAAGTGGAGTTTTATGTGTTTAAGGGCAGCAGGATCAGGGCAGTTCAAGAAAACGATCCCAGCTTGCATTCATGGAGGACAAAGTGAAAACTCTTGACTTTCAACAGGGTGTCGCTTACTGGCACTTCCTACGCCATGTTCTTCTTCATTTTTTGGCTTTATATAGCCATTGATTATCCTAATTAAGAAACTGCTTGACATTGTTTAGATTGAGGGTGACAATTTTTTTTTTTTTTCTTTTCAGCATATGACACAGCGGTTCGTGGGAGCTCAGCCCCTGCCAGGTTTCCAGGATCAGGCCCTGACTGATCTCATTTTCAGGAAAACTTGAGATTAGAAAAACAGTCTTTCTGCCAGAAAGTGAGACATGTAGATTTGGTTGCTTAGACCAGAAAGATTAGGCTTACCCTCCAGAGTTTCCTGATCAGTTAAAGATGTGCCTCTTCAAGAGGCTTTTATCCCAAAGCAGCATAGTTTCCCCCCTTTTTACTACTCTGCATTTGTCTCTAACAAAAGCTGGCATATATTTGCTTTCTTTGCTGAAAGACCTATTTTCCCTTATTTAAAAAAGTGTCAAGTCTGCCCGTTACCCCTTGCTAACGCAGAACTGCAGACTGGGCAGCCCAGCAATTGTCATCCAGCCAGTAACTCGCTGAGCTCCCAGGCAGACAAGTCAGACAAAGCTCTCGCTGCGAGCTACGCCAGGATCCATTTCTGAGGCAAGGCTTGTGGGAGACAGCCAGAAACCAGGAGTATGAGCTGTTACACCTTCAGCTTCTTCCCCTCCTCTGGGAAAAGAGGATGTTCGTATACTGGACACAGCAGAAGGCAGTAGTGGGTGTTTGCTGGGCCTCTAGTGACTTTTACAGCTATTGAGAGTTTTCAGAATTTTGTATGAGAATGAAATCTCACCGATTTATTACTATCCTGGTTTTCCTACCTCATGATAAATGTATGAGTCGTACCACAAGGCAGACATACTACATGTTGTTTGTGTTAAAATGGCAAGCATATTCCTCCCACCTTAAGCAACAAATTGAGGGGCTTAAGTTAAAAGCCTAATTTTCCACTTCTTGCCTGAGCAATGGATTCAGGTGGATGCCTTTGAGGGGCCTCTTGGATTTTTGGGTGGGCTGAATCAGCTAATAGAAAAACCTTTCTCTCTTCCCTAACGAAGGCAGCTTCACCTCCTAACTTATTTTTGGTGAGAGACTGAGTACTTTAAGCTCTTCCCCCACATCCAGACTGGGTTCAGAAGTTTTGCAGTGCTGAAGCAAACTAAGGGAGGAAGCAGGGCAGATAACGATGAAGGAGTGTCAAATAACAGACTTACGTATATCATACCGAACAAGGACTTTCTGGAGGCTGTATTTTATTTTTATGGGGTGTGTGTGTGTAATTTAGAATTCATTTAACTTTTAAACTGCCAGTGAAAGGACAAAACAGGGAGCAACTTAAAGTTCACATTTGCTTGGACTCACCTCGCCTTGAGCACAGTTTTTCTTTGTTGCTCATTTTTCAGAAGAAAAACTACCATAAGAATCATTCCAGGGCATAAAGCTAAGATTTGGAAGTGAAATTTCTCAAAGCTTTGGAGTATATGAAGTGAAAAATGCGCTTCTGCCTGTTGGGGAGGTGGGGAAGGAGAGCAGCTTGAATATAGACCCATTTCCTTCATGTTCTGGCATAGTCAGGAATCTGGGTTTTCATTTAACCCCACACATGTCTGTTCAGCTGCTCTCCTCTCTCCTGGGCACACAAGAAATGGAAGGAATGAGCGAGAGAGGAATTTATTTCATTAACAAATGGGGAGATTTTATTTTATTTTTTTTAAAGTGTCACAAATTTAGACAATGAATGGAGCAAGCAGTCATTATAACATCTTGTCATTTCTGCTCTGCCTTTCCTCCAGCTTTCATAGGCTGTACTGACACGCAGCTATCTGCAAATCTGTAAGGTATGAATCATCTCACACATTGCCGAGGTGAAACCTGGCAACTATTTAACAGCACCACTGCAACACTACGGAACATTTTAAGACAGGAAATTAAGAATACCTGAGCCAAGTAAAGCCACAGGGGGAAGGTTAGATGGACAGAATTTAATTACCCATGTTGGAATTTGGCCAGGACACCAAAACTTATACCCCAAGCCTCCTGTAAAGTGCCATCAGACCTTTAATACTAACAACTGGTCAAAACATCAGCTTTAGATCTGCTTCAAACAAGAACAGCACTAAAAGTCATCCAAGACCTGCTGAGGTATTAATTTACTACTGACTGACAGGAAAGGGTACAACATACCGAATCACGCAAACCAGCTACAGTGCAACAAGAAAAATACGTTTCCTAGCAGCACTGGATGCTTTTCTTCTCTAGCAGTAGCTTAATATCTTTAGGAGAATTTGGAGTATTTTCAGAAATGCATCAAATGACTTGGTAAAATAACCACAACACTTTCATTATCTCACAAGTCAAAATATCCTTGTGCTCCCTTTGCAGAGTCCCCAGATGTATCTCAGTGCTCAGCCTCTTGTTTATTGCCATTTGTAGCGTGGAGAAGAGGCACACTATAGCGAGTAACAGTGTGTGGACTTTAAAAGGAAGATTAAAGCCTGAAAGTCTATGCTTTTTCGCTTCTCACATTATTTTTCTAAAGAAAGTTGTACACTATTTAACATTTATTTGTGGTGAAGATGAAAAATTCTGTGGGTTATCTTTTCTAGAAGAGTAGCATTTCTACAAATCATGGTTCTTGAAATTCCTTAGGCTGAGGAATTATGTCAGCCCTGAAAAGCATGGGTTCATTATTCACATCGTGTTACTTTGTTGACATAATTCCCTAACAGACTGGGACATGAGGTGTCCCAGTTTGATACTTCATCCTACAGTCACTGCTTTCGCCTTCTCTAAATAGTAAACACTTCTGTGGCTGAGTTCCTGTTTTTAAAAAAATCCTTTGAGCAGTATATCTCTATGAAAAAGAAAATCTGGGTTAGCTGTGGGCCACCAGCAATTTATCAAGCAGTATTAGTTATGTCTGTGGGATATTTTTCATTATCTGAGGATTATTAATAGAGACACTATATACATAGTGATTATTCCCTCACTAATAATTGAGATAATATCGATACGGAGCCTGGATTCATTACACCTTAGTAAAGAGACTATGATGTGAAGGGTATTTTTTCCCTCCAATTTGTAATCAAAAGTTATTTAATAGTAAAAATCAGTCTTTACTTATAACTGAGGTTGCAATCTCTGGGAGTTGGCAGAGCCAGCTGCTGGGCTGCTGGGAGCCAGACTCTTTTTGATCTTCATATTGAATGGTTTCCTTTGATCACCTAGACAATAGATCATAAAAGAACAGAGCTTTTACCCATATCTGCCTAAATTTGCAGGTAAATAATGAGATGGTCTGAACTGCGGCTGGAGTGTAAGATTTTTAACAAACAATTCTCCCCTTTGAAGTAGACTTAGTAAAATTAGCATATAAATGAGCAATGCTGCTACATAAGGACATGTGGATGAAGAAGAAGGATAATTGGACTGAAAGGGTTAGTTTCCAAATGAGGTCACTTGCTAAATGACCGGCAGTTTGACTACAGGTGGGTTTGTTTTCTGAATTAGAGATGAGATTTTAACAGTGGGGTTTGCTCAAGTTGGGGACCTCCAGACAGCATGGGGGAGGACTGGAACTTTGTAGCTGGCCTGGAAAGTGCAAGGTTGGGTGGGAGACAGGGCAGACATAGACCATACATCTGTGGGAACAGATATCCTAACTGATGCTGTAAAGTCAGGCTGTAGTGCATTACACCAATACTTGTCCCTATCAGCTTCAAGTATGCAAAGCTATTATCCATAAGTCTCTTCAGAGCTCTGTTCGCAGTGCCTATGAAGAAGGACCAGTATGCTGAAATATCTGCACCGGTGGGTGCTGCCAGGGGCTGCATGGGCTGAACTCACCGAACTCAAAAAGCCAAAACAAGGGTTTAGTGTGGTGGTAAACAGGTTAACGTTAGGATCTTTGAGACTCACCGCTCTTCATTTCAAGGTGAGTGGACTTACCTACGCCAGTGGGAAACTGCCACCTCATTGCAGAGTACCTTGGACTCTCTCCTCTGTGTGGCCAGGACAGCCTCCCTGTCTGTCAGAAAATGATCTTGTCTTTCCAAGGCAGGGACACATGGCTGGAGCTCTCTCAGTAGTGACGCTTTCAAATTTACTACATGAAAAGAAGCTAAATTAAGTAATATGTATTTGACTCAGCTTTAAAACAAAAATTTCTTACTGTGCTTGAAAGAATTATGATCATTTCACTGGAACCTGCCTCCTTATTCATTCTATGAAAAAAGATTGAGATTGACAGGGGGCAGTAGATGGAAGAGAGTGTGACCCCGAGTAGCAGCTGAATAGCCAGCAAGATAGTTTTTTTACCACACAGAAAGCACTAAGCTCAAATCCTCCATCATTAATACGGAGGAAAGAAATTGTGACAGACACACTCAGCCCCTTAACCAAACGGGCAGTAGTTTGGTCCAGGCTCAGAGGAGGTGAAGGACTGAGCCTGAGCAGCTGCTGCTTGGTAGCTGGGCCAAGAACTCCTTGAGGAAACCCACAAGGGAGCAGAGTGACACAGTGAACATTGATGCGTATGAACTTGGGACGACTATCGTGATCAACACATGAATGGCGGTGTGGCTCTTCCAAGACTCCTTGATCAAGGAACAAAGAAAGTTGTGGGTACAAGGACTCTCAGGCACGCCTTTCCCATTGCATACAGTCTGAGCCACACGCTTCATTCCCTACCTATGACAGCCTGGGCTGAGCCTTCTCTGCCAGGCAGCGTGGCTGCAGGACAGTCATCTCACCTTGAACTGGGACGCCCCTCAAGGTTGCCTCTCAAAGCAGAGACCTTTCACCGGCGACAGATCTTTGGATGAGTCCAGGTTGAGTGCTCCCTGAACGGCGACTGGGCTGCACGCCAGGTGACTCCCCCCTTGAGCAGGGATGCTCTCAAGGTTTGACATTCCGTACCTGGAACTAGCTGAGACAGAGATCCTTCCTCACCCAAGGCAGAGAGACCCCTTCTTTGCAACAGGTCCTCGGTAAGGGACTGATAGCATGTGGAATTAATAGTAATGAAATCCATGTAGCCAATTCCATTAGACATAAACCGTTGTCCAAGTCTGAGACCAAGACTGGACCCAGCTGCACATAAGCTCCACCAAGACCTTTAGAAAGGAAGGGGGTCTGCTCTGAGCCTTGTGACTCAGCAGGAAGGCTGCCCTTAGCCTTTTGTGTCTCTGGTCTCTGTGTAAATCAGTCTGGCTCGATTCTAACTGGATTTTCCTTTGTTTCTTCCATGTAGTAAGTAATAGAGTGAACCTTGCCATTGAACTTTCTGAAGTTACGCTTTTATAACAGCATATTACAACCACTTTTGCCAATACCTTTGATGGTGGTTCTTTAAGTGATCTAAATCACTCATTTGTGACAAATTCATGTAGTTGGCAGGATCCTAGATAAGAATTCATGACAAATTGGCATAGTCAGCAGGATGAAAATAGTATCACTGGTTACTTATGGAAGCATGGAATAAGTCAGAGTCTCAAATTCTCAGAAGTATGGGCTTGTGATAACTGGCACAATTGGGAAGCTGTGGAAGAGCAGCTAAAGGTGGCCAGGGATTGAAAGGATGGCAAGAACAATAACTTATTTGTAAAAATGTTAGGCACCTGCCTAAAAGCAGCCTGTCAGGACAGGCTAAAAGATAGTAGAGAAAAACAAGACCGGAGAGAGGAAATAGAAGGCAGGAAAGCAGCTGAATTATTACAGTCTTTGAAAACTGAGCAGCTGCAGAAACAGTTACAGAAAGAAAAGGAGAAAAGACAAATGTTGGAAGAAGGTGTCAAAATATTCTTATATAAGCTCCCTATCCTCCTGACATCGTAAAAATTAGGAAATTAATAGTGTTCCTAGAGGATTGGGATGGTGATATTTGGGGTGATCCTGATGACTATGATGAGGGAAATTATGACCCCTTGTTCCCCTCAGAATTCTCTGAATATCTGGTGGAAACCCATCATTAAAGCAGTACACATTGTGATTTCAGTTGGTCCTCGATGACAATTGTTAACATTTCTAATAGATACAGGAGCACAAAGTTCAAGATTAACACAACAGGATGCCGAGAAGCCAGGTGTGTGACCTGGACAGTGGAGAGTTAGAGCCACCGAGGTAAATGGAGCAAGTGTTATTTGCCAAATGACAAAAGTTAATTTATGGTTCCCAGGTGAGAAGTACATATGGGCTACTCAAAAAGCACAATGAAAATATTTCAGATTTTGATGTTTTGGCTGGATGAAACTGGTGCTTGCCAGATGGCAGTGTGTGGCTTATCAGTACAAGTACCAGCCCCAACCCTGGCAGAAACTGGGAGGCTACGGTGTGTATACTCCACACCCCTGCAGTCCTGATTCAAAAATTACCAACGTACTGTAGTATCCAATTCCTGCTGTGGAACAAAATGAAATTTCTGATGTAATAACAGACTTGGAATAACGGCACATTATTTCCAGAACCCACTCCCCATACAATTCACCCATATGGCCAGTCTGAAAGTTGGGTGGGAGATGGCAACCTGACAATTGATTATTGGTGCCTAAATGCCGACACAGCTCCACTAATGGGTGCAGTACCCAATATTGCAACTTAACTGTCACAATACAGGCAGCCACACATCCATGGATGGCAGCGCTAGGTGTCAGAGATATTTCTTTATGGCCCTTTTGCAGGACAAGGATAAAGAGAAATTTGGTTTTACTTGGGAAGGTGTACAATGCACCTTTAACAGGCTCCCACAGGGATACAAACATCCACCCTTGATTGCTCACACTGTGCTTGCTGAACTTTTACAAACAGTCTCACTTCCTCAGAATGTGGAACTGTACCAATATATAGGCAATATTCTAATCTGAAGAAATTCCCCTGGAAAGGTGAGGGAAGCAGCAGCAGCATGACAAGCGCTAAACAAAGCGGAAGGTGAGATCCCACCTGAGAAACATAGGGGATCAAGCAGAAAAATAAAGGGTTTGGGTACTTGGCGGACCGTAGGCAGTGCAGTGGTTCCTCCAGATACATTAAGAATAGAACAGCTGCAGATGCCTCACTCTAGGAAAGAATTATAACAGCTTATGGGTACTTTAGAATATTGGAGAAACACATACCTGGATATTCTCTCATTGCTTGTCCACTGCACTCACTTTCACAAAAGTGGAAACAGAACCCAGAACATGATGAGGCAGTCAAAACCCTAACACAGGAATTAAAATGAAAAATGTATCAGTCATTGGGACCAGTACACTCCCACTACCCTATTACAGCAAAATGGGGTTTTGCTGAACATGGTACTTCCTGTAACTTATTTCAAACTGGCCCTGATGGATCAAACAGACTTTTATTATTCAGCTCAACTGCATTTAAAGAAACAGATGTACTCTGAGTGGGAAGAAGGACTTCTGTCTCTAGCCTGAGCAGTAAAACTAGTTGAGAAAATGCAACAGAAACAGCATGTGCAAACCCAAAGACCACCGAGGTCCTTTGGTCTGCCTTCTCAGTGGAAGCAGGGGAAGGAGATCCACACAGCAGCAAAGATGCAAGTGTTACTGATGTATCAAAACCCACAAAAGTGCCTGAGAATTGTCATGTAGGAATTAGGGCTTCTCCCTCCCAAAAGCTGGCAGGGTCAGTAGTGCAACTGAAGTGCATCTGTGTTGTAGCACTCTCAAAACTAACTGGCTTCAACAAGGCTTTTTGTTGAATCACATACCAGGTTAACTTTAATAAGTAGTTCCCACACCTTGCTCCAGCATCGCCACCAATCCCCCACAAGGTTTCAAAAGTTCACCTACTGTCTGTGCTGTTTCTTCCTACTCTTCAGGACAGTTCACCATGCCTCTTGCCTCTGCTGTGTCCAGATTCTTTCTTCTCCAGCTTCTCTTCCAGCCAGCCTCTCCTCATCCAGGCTCCCTTTAGTCTCCTGGGGCCTTTCCTACAGCCAGTGTGCTCCCTCTCTTCTTTTTGGGTCTCTCTTCATCCAGTACTCCTCTTCACCACCACCTTAGAGCTATTTAACTACATAGCAGGAACCAGCCACAGCTGCACATTAGCCACATCAGCCAACCCACCACCCCTGAAGCCAGCCCATAGCTGTATATTATCAATGGTAATTAACCCAGCTTCATTCCTCTACACATCTACACCAATGCACGGGCAACAAACAGGAGGAGCTGGAAGCCATTGTGCAGCAGGAGAACTATGACATAGTTGACATCACAAAAACATAGTGGGATGACCTGCACAACTGGAGTGCTGCAATGGACAGCTATAAACTCTTCAGAAGGGATAGGCAAGGAAGGAGAGGTGGTGGGGTAGCTCTGGAAGTGTTTTGATTGTCTAGAACTTAAAGATGGTAACAATAGGGTTAAATGTTTATGGGTAAGAATCAGGGGGAAGGCCAAGAAGGAAGGTATCATGATGGGAGTTTGTTTTATGCCACCCAACCAGGATGAAGAGGTAGAAAAAGTATTCTATAAGTAGGGAGAAGTCTCACAATTACTAGCTCTTGTTCTTATGGGGAACGTCAATTTATGAGATGTCTGCTGGAAATGCAATACAGAAGAGAGAAAACAGTCTAGGAGGTTCCTGAAGTGTGGAGAAGATAACTTCCTGACACAGCTGGTGAGTGAGCCAGCCAGCGAACGGGCCCCATTGGACCTGTTGTTTGTGAACAGAGAAGGACTTGCGGGTGATGTGATGGTTGGAGGCCGTCTAGGGCATAGTGATCACGAAATGGTTCTCAGAGAAGTAAGGAGAAGGGTCAGCAGAACTGCCACCTTGGACTTCCAGAGGCAGACTTGGTCCTGTTTAGGGCCTGGCTGATAGAGTCTTTTGGGAGGCCGTTGGACCCTGAAGGGCAGAGGGGTCCAGGAGGGCTGGACATTCCTCAAGAAAGAAATCTCAAAGGCACAGGAGCGGGCCATCCCTATGTGCCAAAAATGAGCTGGTGAGGAAGAACACCAGTGGGCAAGAACACTGGCCTGGCTGAACAGAGAGCTTTGGCTAGAACTCAGGAAAAAAAAAAAAGAGAGTTTATGACCTTTGGAAGAAGGGGAAGACAGCTCAGGGGGACTGCAAAGATGTCATGAGGTTATGCAGGGAGAAAATAAATCCCATTTGCAAGAGCAGAACTCTGGGCTCGTATCCTAGCTGTGACACAGATTTCCCTTTTCATCTCAGACACGTCATGTAGGCCAAGAGTTTTGCTTTTACGCATCAAATGTAAAAACTTAGACAGGTAAAGAACTGCTTTACTTTGCTGCACGGAGCAAGTGTTGGCCCCAAGACAGGAAAAATTATGAAGCTACTCTCACAGACTCTCCTCAACATAGATTAAAATGACAAACAAATCACCCAGTGAAAGCACTATCCCTACATATCAATCGGGGAAAAACTTTGTGGTCTACATGGCAAGTTGATTATATGGGGCCATTCAAACCCTCCATGGAACATCGATACATCCTCACAGGAGCAGAAGTAGTCTCTGGCTTACTTACGGTGACTAGGTGACAAAAAGCTGATGGACAAAATACAAGGGCTATCGTCTTAGTTCTGAAGTCTACCTACTCCTGATACCAACCAAAGTGAGAATGGCTGACACTTCTCATGCAAGGAGGTGCAAGAAAGGGCAAAACAAGAAAAAATTCAAAGGGTATTCCATAGTCCATATTACCCTCAATCAAGTGGGATGGTAGGAAGAGCTAATGGCTTATTGAAAAAGAGCCTTAAGCCACATGAGGCCCAGTGGGATACTTGATTTTCCAAGGTACTTCATCAACTGAATAATTGGTATGGGTCCACAGGGAGCCCTGTGAGCCGAGCACTCTGCAAAAGCTGAGTTTAATGCTCCACCTTCTGACAGAATAAAGTATCCGATAGCTTACAGCCAGGACAACCTGTTATGGTAAATATCCCACAAATTGTAACTGCCTATGACTCTAACTAAACCTTAGGGCTCACTTGCCTGGGAGGTTACTGATAGCAGTTGTGAAAAACACAGAATTACTGCATGGTGGATTTTTCCTTCTTTCTAACGGGGTAACCTGTCCAGAATACCCCACTGAGACCAGTCTACTTTACTTCTTTGTCTTGCAGCCTCCTCCAAGAGGAAAGTAAAATACATCATCCTGTTGCTGCTGAAGATTTTTGGTAATTCTTGCTTCCCCACAAATGCCTGCCTGTCTCAATTGAATTGTCAATCAGGAAATCAACTGCAATTGTGTCAATAGAGATAAGCCACCCATCTTGTTATTAACTGATGATAACATAAACATGAGTTGTGAAACCTGACCACCTGTTAATAAAGGGTGTGTATGGTGTTATGATAATTCACAGTAACTCTTACACACCATACAGAAAAGGCTGTGACATCATTGCTCAATATATAGTGAAGGGACAGAAAGATGTTGCAATATCATGCAGATGGAGCACTGTAAAGAGATGCATGATAATACTAGGAACAGCATCTCTCAGAATCACTAAACCTATCACAATGATGTCAGTACCCACTTTGAATATTTCCCCAGTTTTATTAAGAAGCCTTACTGAAGAAACCCTAGGGTGGTCTCAAGCTCATTTTAAGTATACCCGGAGTATGGGAAGACACTCTGATAGGAGAAATTTAGATCTTTCCACCGTGATCATGCATGGAGCTGAAGTATACTTAGAGAACAAATGGAGCTCAAAGATTAAGCTTATGGCAAAGTTCCCCAACTTCAGGGAATGGCAGGGGAAGAAATTAAAATAGGATGCTGGATAACCCATCTGTCTACCCATGAGAAGGCATTCTGTGGACAACATTACATCAAACCCAATAATAAAAGATATGAAACTTTGCACCTATGAAAGGTTGCACTGTTGGAACAATTTTACCTTAGTACAACCTGTTGTATTTTGCCTTGGGGCTCATCATACCATGGGACTAGCATTTAGATTTACAATAGATGTTACTGAGCCCAGTACAACAACATCCACTCCGACTCCTGGGCCTTTGATCACATGATCTCCCCTGATCATGAAAGATAAGAAAACTCTATCCTCACAAATTTCCAAAATTGGACCTTACGCTATTACATATACAGGCCAAAAGTGAGTGTTGCTTAATCCGTTGTGGTCCCTCAAATGAGTCATCTATCAATGCAGATCAATATCTCTGCAATTAAACCTACTTGCTCACCATTCTTAAGTACGTCCTGTGCAGGGTGGTTAGTGTGGCTGCATCCTCACCTCTCCAAAATGATCAACAAGGGATGTGACTGGTATTTTAGGAACAGGATTAGGAGTATTAAACAGCATGATGCTGAAGCTTTAGCAAACAAGACAAGCTCAGCAACAAGTAATTTACGCAAATCAGAATGCCCATTGCAATCTTCACTGTTGGCATTGGGAACTAACCAGTGGCTCTTATCTGATATATTACCCCAACGGGAAAGAATTAATGAAAAGGAGCACCAACTGTGGATGCACTAGGTGCAGCCCAGATAAGATCTCTCCTGTTCATAGTTGTATTCAGGCTTAACTGTGGATACAATCTGCTGTGGCAACAATTGTGAGAGAAAGCGGAGAGGGCACCTTGCCCACTGAGATTCAAAAAATAATCTGGGATAATGCAACTAAATTTGAAAGGGAATTCCAATCTTGGTGGCATCTAGTTAATTTCACTTATAACCCTACTGAGAGTAAAGCCACAGCTTTTGTTTTGACAATATGCAATGCTTCCATATACCATATACCAAATCATTGCACTGGGATTAAATTACAATGGAACTGTCCTCTATCCATTAGAACATAGAGTATGGGCCCAACAAAATGTGAACAAATGGAAAACTATTGATGTTGATGCATGTGTTGTACAGGAACAACAAGGATTTATTTGTGAAAGTCATACCATTAAAGCCCAAGACATTTGTCTTCATGCTAAACAAAATGTTTGTCATTTTGAAACACATCCTGATGAAACCCCTGAAACAGAACTTTGTATATGTTGGAAATGTATGTGTATGTATGAGAACCCTTTGTGATTCTATATTTACAGACATCACCCCCCTAGAAACATATAACCACTCAAATATCTGTATTTATAATTTTACCAAAATTATGGGATACAACTTTAACTATTCAGCTCCTATCACAACTCCCCATTTGCTACAATCTAGCTATATATCATATCACAATTTACTGCCTGCCTCCATTAGAATGAATTTACATTGGTAAGAAAACTGTTGCAACATGATGACCTGAGTCAATTGCTTAAACTAATCCAGAGCAATGCACAAAGAACCCTGATTACCATCCATCGTGATGTAGAGAAGGTACACCATGTTCTAGGAAGAGTGAGTAAAGATGGAGAACACCATTGGTGGGATACCTCATTCAGATGGTTACTGACAGCAACAGGAACTTCAATGCTTCATCCAGTTGTGATTTTATTTTCTCTAACATTATTAAGCTTATTACTTATAATCATTCTATATGTAAAGATTTGGTAAATAATGAAGCAAATACTCTTTGTTCATCATGAGGAATCCCCCCAGTAATTTAATTAACAGTAATACTTCATACTAAAATATATTTCTTACCATGAATCTGCAAGCATGCCAACATAGTATAAAAATAACATTAATATTGACACTTAAATAAACAGCTTATCAAATAATGGGACCACTGATCTGCAACACGCTCCATATTTGTCACATAGATTCAAGAGTTAACTATACTACCACTCTATGAGTCGATAGAGCGGATTGACTGTAGTCATGGGGTGGAGTGTGACAGACACACTCAGCCCCTTAACCAAACGGGCAGTAGTTTGGTCCAGGCTCTAGAGGAGGTGAAGGACTGAGCCTGAGCAGCTGCTGCTCGGTAGCTGGGCCAAGAACTCCTCGAGGAAACCCACAAGGGAGCAGAGTGACACAGTGAACATTGATGCATATGAACTTGGGACGACTATCGTGATCAACACATGAATGATCAAGGAACAAAAGAAAGTTGTGGGTACAAGGACTCTCAGGCACGCCTTTCCCATTGCATACAGTCTGAGCCACCCACTTCATTCCCTACCTATGACAGCAGGGCAGTCATCTCACCTTGAACTGGGACGCCCCTCAAGGTTGCCTCTCAAAGCAGAGACCTTTCACCGGCGACAGATCTTTGGATGAGTCCAGGTTGAGTGCTCCCTGAACGGCGACTGGGCTGCACGCCAGGTGACTCCCCCCTTGAGCAGGGATGCTCTCAAGGTTTGACATTCCGTACCTGGAACTAGCTGAGACAGAGATCCTTCCTCACCCAAGGCAGAGAGACCCCTTCTTTGCAACAGGTCCTCGGTAAGGGACTGATAGCATGTGGAATTAATAGTAATGAAATCCATGTAGCCAATTCCATTAGACATAAACCGTTGTCCAAGTCTGAGACCAAGACTGGACCCAGCTGCACATAAGCTCCACCAAGACCTTTAGAAAGGAAGGGGGTCTGCTCTGAGCCTTGTGACTCAGCAGGAAGGCTGCCCTTAGCCTTTTGTGTCTCTGGTCTCTGTGTAAATCAGTCTGGCTCGATTCTAACTGGATTTTCCTTTGTTTCTTCCATGTAGTAAGTAATAGAGTGAACCTTGCCATTGAACTTTCTGAAGTTACGCTTTTATAACAGCATATTACAACCACTTTTGCCAATACCTTTGATGGTGGTTCTTTAAGTGATCTAAATCACTCATTTGTGACAAATTCATGTAGTTGGCAGGATCCTAAATCAGGATTTGCAAGAGACATGGACTACTTTTCTGTGGAAAGCATCAGCATCCTCTAAAGCCACGCTGTCCTCTGGCCCACGTACTGTTAAAATCATCTTTGCTCTTCAACAGGAGATGAGATCACTGTCCTTCCAGTGTAACCCACATGTAACACAGAAGGCTGAGGACTGAGTCCAGTTGTTTTACATCTTAAATGAGTGTTAAGGGCAACATTTTTTGCCAAGATATAAATGACATTTCTGTGCCTTGTGAATGTGACCTGACGAGAGGTTCTGTACATCAGATTTCCCCCATCATAATTCTCCTTTCCTGGCTTTGGAGACCAGTGAGGACAGGACTCTCACTGCACTGGAGAGTGCAGCATCCATCTGGGATCTTTTGCTTGCTGCTGGAGCAGTCAGGCTTTTTCAGGAGGTGGGCATGGGCGCAGTGGTCTGCAGCAGCCATCAGGGAGGAGCCAAGTATGTGCTCTGACATGGATGTCTGAAGCAAGAAGGGGATTTGGGGAGACTTTTTGGAGGTGCTTGAGGCTGGGGAGCTCTGTGTCGGTTTGGACAGGGAGAGTTTCATGCAGAGCTTTAGGAAGAGCAGTGTGGGATAGCAGAATCTGTGAGATCTCCAGCTGGGACCTGGGTTCCTGAGAAGGACCAAGGGATGTGGAAGATTGTGATGGATGGGTGTGGAAACAGGAGCTTTGGACAGGAGAGGGGGAAATCTGAGTCAAGGGCTGAGGTGGAACAGCAGTGGGATCCAAATGAAAGGGTTTTATTAAAAACCTCTTAGATGTTGGGTTTGGGGCAAGATAATCTTCTGGCCCTTCCTCCCCCCATCCCCCCCCCCCCCCCCCCCCCCGCCCACCCCTGCCGTTTTTTTTTTCCAGCTGCTGGGAACAGGGGTAGCCTAGCCCAACTAAACAGAGCTGATTCATTTCAGAAAAATAGGCATGAACTTTTTCTGCATTTCTAAAATCTTTCTGTCCTCACCTCTTATATTTATTAGTTCAAAGTGATTCACCAAAAGTTGACCTGAATTTTTAAACTACTTTTCTTCTGGCAAATAAACTCTTCACTAAAAACATATGTGCTTGCCACTACACTAAATGCATGCAGTCTATTTACTTGCTGTTTTGCTGATGGCTGGCCCCTTCCCAGCACTGCAGAGGAGATGGAAGGCATTAAGAAAAGTCTTGAATATTGTAGGTTGAATGTTCTGCAAAAAAAAATGGATAGGGATGATAAGAATGAAATCCTAGAACTGTTAAGCGGAACCTGGAAGATTTTGCTAAAAAGTTTCTATCAAAAAACCACAATAAAATGGAAGTCATAGAAATAAAAACCATGGACAGCACTTTGAAACCACACCAGTGTGCCTCCATAAATGCATTGGATTTAATAATTAAATAAATAAATTTTAAAATTTCCTTCGTTGTAGGCAATGCACTTGAATGGCTCAGCTCATGGAATGACCTTGTAAATATACATTCCGTAACGGTTCTCTCTATCACATGGAGGAAAGCGGCAGAGAGAGCTGCAGATACAGGGACACAGCATCTGCTAAAGCTTCACTGCCTGGCTGCTGCACTGGCACACCTACCATCCCTGCTGAGGGTGCTACTCGGTGGGACCGAAGCCAGCCCTGTGCTGACCTGCTGCTCTGAAATCTGTAGGCAGCGAGGCCAGGTACACGGGTCACTTTTATGGAAGCAGGAAGGTGGCAGAGGAGCTGAATGTGGAGCTGGTGTTCAACAGCCCCCTCAGCACAAGATGCAGGGGCCCACAAAGAAGCTACTGGGTTGGTTCAAAGCGTTTTTAATAGCAAACAGGGGTGAGGAGGCAAGGCAGCGATGGCTTCAAAAAGGCACTGAGCTATGCTGTGCCAATAGCCTGATTTGGAGACACCACCAGAAGAGTTGTAGAAGGGTCTGCCTGTCCTTAGGCCATCGGAAGAAGGGTCTATTTGCTCTAACGACGTTTCCCAGTGCAAGGGGCAGGCTGGTGGCTCAGGCAGTGGCAGGGCAGAAGGGGCGGTTTCCACTCTGTGGTACAAGGTGCTGTAACGGCACAAGCGACAGCTGCTCCTGGGGCTTCCCTAGGACTGAAAACGTAACTCAAGGGATGACGGAGAGTGGAACAGAAAAAAAAAGCTGTTTTTTTTCTGTATAGGGCATCCATTTGGTGGTACTGGAAGGGAAACGTTTCGCTAGGAAATCAGAATAATCATCAGGGAAAGACATGGGAAACAGAAAAATCACAGGCTGAAGTAGGCATAGTAAGAAAACAACTGGGGGTTTGAAAAATTACCAGAAAAGTGATATTCTCAAGAGTGCAAGCAATCGCACAGGCTCCACTGAAAATGAGGTTAGTTTTGGAAATTAACATCACATCTGTCTAGTTCCAATAATCCTTGTCCATTTTAAAATGGAGCTCACGCCACAAGATACCTGCTATAAATAATCAAATACATTATAACCTGGACATATCCTCTACATCGAATAATCCTGCTATAAAAACTGAGAATAAAGGAATTTGCTGGATGACTAGCACTTAAGAAATTGTTCCCTGGTGGGTTATTTGCAGCCTATTCTCTACTACAGTAGGAGTTTATGTTGAATAACTCACAGCTGTGGAAATACCTGCACAATGGAATTTGATACTGCTAATAAAGGGATCCAAATTGGCACAGCTCCACTCAAGACTCACTAATGTTGAGACATACAAGTGTCTTGGGTCATGTAAAAGACTGAGTGGCTTCAGCGCAGGACGGTGGATGCTCAGGCAGAGGGGTAGTACTAGCCAGTGAAAGCTGGGACGGGGGCAGCTAATCGCCCCGCGCTGCAGGCACCGAGGGGTCAGCCCTGCTCGCTGCACGGGGTACTCGGAAAAGGCAGAAAACCCACCCAGGTACTAAAAGCCACGTTACACTCAGGGTTGTTCACTTCTGGTCACATTTAAAGCACCAGCTGCCACAAGAGCATCCTGAGATGTGCACTTGTACCTGGGAAGCCAGAGCTCACAACTGCTCATGCTGCTTTTTTTTAAAAAAAAAAAACTTTTTTTATTGTGACTTTCCTGGATTAGTCTGTTTTCAAATACTGAAGGGAACTGGGGAAGGAAGGAGAAGAGAAAGATGGCACTACTGATGCTTTGGGTGATCTATATCATTCGTATGTCCTTCAAGCTACTACTCCGCAACATTTACAAGCATATTTCTGTAGAGACCTGGGGAGGACGTGATCTGTGTAATTCACTCCGCAGCATAGTGGTTTAGTCAGGAGCCTTGAGAAGGGAACCTCATCAGCCCACCCCCGGGTAGATCGGAGCTGCTTGTATCTGATACTCAACTTTTAGCTCCAACGTTTTTTAACTGTTTGTTTTAAATCAAAACCAAATTTGCCGTGCTTGGACCTTCATGCAAATCAAGTCTGGAAAAAAAAATTATCAAAGTATAAGTTAACATTTCAGTACCTGGAAGGAACTGAAAGAAAAAGTGCATTCAAACCAAACAAAGAAGTTCTGGTTTAATAAAATAAAATTTAAAAAACCTGTGATTTTGAGATATAACTAGAAATGATGATGATGATAAGAACAACAATAATAATAATTTAATATTTTTAATTATTTCTGTACATGTATTCTAGGTGTTTCGCAGCAGCCTGCAGTCACATAGGCAGCATATTGCAGTGAAAGTCAAACGTCCACAGACCTTCCCACTAGGGGAGACACTGGCCTGGAGGAGAGTGCAGGGTACTGGGATGGAGGGTGAGGTGTAGGTGGATGGGTATAATAGTCCCAGAAGATCTGTGACTGCAGCCAGGCCTTTAATGAGACAAAATGACTCTACTGATTTCAAGGTAGGACTGTCCATGTGTTTTGTTTTACCTCAAAGGTTATTTCAAATTAATCCATCTGTTAATCAGTTAAAGGAGATTGTTGCAGTTTAAGAAACCAGAATAGTTTTGGCACTGACCTACATTATCACTGATGATTAAAAAATAAATTAATAAAATGGATAAAAAATAAAGTACAATGAATTTCCCATTTCCCTTTGGAGTCTTGACCTTGCAGCTAAGTGCTCACCCTGCCACCTGGCAGTGCCTAAACAAGGCCCATCTCGGGAAGGTTTTCTCCATTACTGATTGCAATTTTCTTCCCTGGTATACGGGCTTTTCTTGGAAATTGCCATCTTGCAGATTGCCACTTTCTGAAGTGTCGAAGGCAACTCCTTTCTTCCCCAGTGGTTCCCCTCCATACTTGAGAATTGGCTACACTGCAGGCCTCACAATAAAATCATAGGACTTGACAACTCTGTTTCCATTTTAAAAGCCCACATCCCACTCTTACATGGTCTTGAGCTTCAAAATGTTGCCTCCCTGTGGAGTGCCACTGTTCAGTCACTCGTTATAAACTGGCCCTTAGTATTTTTCCCCCCCTCCCTCACAGGAATGCAGCTGGCACCTACAGTAAAACCAAATCCTGCTGCATGAAATTTGTGAGTTAGGCTCTTCGCAAGGGAGCTCTGACTTAAAAAAAAAAAAAGGGGGGGGGGGCGGTGGTGGTGGTGTGTGTGTTTAAAAGTAATACGTTTTCTGGCAGGAAGAAGGCTGATTTAGGTTATATTTTTTGGAGCCCTTAGGCTGAAATAACAGCAAAACTTGGAAGTTTGATAAACAAAGCCCAATTGAAACTCCCCATTGACACAATGGCAAGCAGAGGAGATAGCTGTGATATGCAAAAATGAAATTGCATTGCTCCTGCAGAGCTTGGGAATCACAATAAAGGTTCTTGATCACTGTCCAGGGACACCTTAGCTATGAGCCCAATTCCTATAAATTGAGCTTCTGCAGCACTTCACACCTGATTCACATCGGAGGAGCTGGTGATTTAAGCACAGAGACAGTCATAGAGCTGCTGAAAAACCTGCATTAAAAGATGGCTGTCTCAGTTGCTCACCTTTTGTTATAACCCTTTGGAACATGAGTTTAACCTCGAGGGGACACTTCAAAGAAAACAGCTGAAAATTCCCTTTCAAAATGGAGTTTGCAGTCAAAGACAGACATAGCCCCAGTATCCATCACAGTTCCTAAGCTTCGCACCTTCTGTCTGCTGAATTTGATCTCTCTTGGCAACCTAGGAGCAACCCACCTTGGTTTTGATGAGTTTGTCTGTGCAGAGTACAGGCAAGTCCTGCATTTTGTTTGACATGTAGCCAGAGGAAAATGGAAAGTTAAAAACTTTGAGCAAAAAGGCAAACAAATTTTCATAAGCTATCAAAGACAGATGAAACAAAATTGAATGGAAAAAAAAAACCCACAAAACCCAAACCCTCAACCCAGCATCTGAAAGCACCAAACACAGCTCTTAAAAGCTTTTCCAGTACTCAGACCCCCCCCAAGAGATCACTCAGGGAGGATGAAACTACGCGATGAAATGAGAGCTGCAGTTGAATGTGATAAGGAGTGTTAAATGCCTGCTTCATATCAAGCATTTGCTAAAACATCTCCTAATGCACTTACAAAGGAGATGCTAGCCTTACACGTTACAGCTGTTCAATACAAAATTATACATAGTATCTCAGATGAATTCAGAGTTGTTGAGACAGAGCTATTAATTAATCTGGGGAGATACACAACTTGAGGATCTCCAGAGATCAGACAGAATTCCTTTTAGCATAATACAAAATACTGCTCTCACACACACTCTAATGACAGTTCTGCATGCCACCCTCTAACTGGTAAGATCTTGGACACCTGGGAAGTATTTGTAATAAAACAAATTACAAGCAAACAAACAAACAAAATCTCCACTCACATAAAATCCCCACAACCACACGCAGAAAGAAAAGAAAAACAACCTGAAGAATTTGGGGCTCCAGCTATGAGACCAGTCCTAGAGGATCCTAAATCTGGGTGCCAGCAGGTGTGGGGGCACACTGGGCAGGCATTTGACTGGGTTCAGCTGAAGCAGGTTCCCCTGCTAATGGGCAGTAATGGCATTCAGTGCCTGAGTTAGCAGCAATGCATTTAGTAGCTTATCCAAACTGAGGCTTATCAATTCCATCCTGCTCCTTGTAAAGTTGATGGAAGCACAATCAGGAGTTTCTTGGGGAGCTGGAGTGTTTGTGCTGTTGTGGCTGCATGCTTTTAATAAAGTTTTTGATTCTGTATTCACAAGTGTATTAATCTCTGATGTCATCTTTAGTGCATAATGGTGTTTTAAAATGTGCTTATGGATTAAAGCTGCCCATAGACCCATTAAAATTATTTCTTCATGTAAGGCATATAGTTCTTTTATTTCAGAAGTGACTCACAGGGTCATGGCATAAATGCTCCTACAGTTAGATTGCTCCACCACCTTTCCTAATAAAGCTTCTCCCTTTGCACGAACTGGTACTAGTCACTGTCAAAATAACATGCTAAATTAGAACATATTTTAATACTGTGAACATTCAGTGTAAATTAATATTTTCTCATGAAACATAGCAGCATGGTCCATAAATTTAGAGACTTCCATAAGTGACTCTTTATCTAAAGGTACCATCTGCCATTCTGCAATGCTGGGGTACCACCAGACTTCCTAATAGAAGCATAATGATATGCTAGAGTAACACCAGTTCAGTGGGATGTTGAATATTCAGTAGCTCCTCTAATATAGTAGAAGATTCAGGCCTTAGCCTTGTATAAAAATACGCTGTCAAAAAGCTCGAAAAAACACAAATCATCCAGTCCTACACAGTTAAACCAGCTGCTGGGGTTACTTGTGCTCCAGGGCAGCTTTAATTTGGACATGCAATATATCACCATAGGGCTACTTGATCAGAGTTGCAGTCTCAGGAAATATTTTCAGGACTATTCAATTTCCATTAGCAGTTTCTCCAGGATATATTAGGCACAAACTGGGTTTCCTTCAATATCAATCATTCATGTTTTCTCTTTCATCCTGTCTTTGCTAAAATGGGATTTTCGTGGAGGCCATGAAATTGCAAAATTTAGTCTGTTCTTACATTTAGGCTCCTTTAATGGTGTTTTGCAGTAAAGGCTGGGTAAGGAACCTCTCTCCACCCTAGTGTTAAAGAACACCCAGTAAGGCTCCGTATTTTGCCTTCCCATTCAGCGGTTTCCTTCCCCTTTACCCCATCTCTTTCTGCACACTTCAAGACTGATTATCCTTGGCAGCTCTCTGGTAATGGGTACTTTTGCTTTGTTTCTCAAGGATGCAAGTTGGTTACACTTTCCAAGTGTGTGAGAGTAGGACCTTCTCCAGGACCAAGGCTAAAAATTAGTCACTCGTGACTTTCACAGAGCCCTGTGATGCTGCAAGCATACAAATACTAGTTATACCTCCCAAGGTCCCTTCAAAATTGAATTGCCTTACAACATTATTACATTCATACACACCAATGCATAGATGATGAAACCCGAGGACACCTTCTTTCTGAAAAGACAACAAAGCTGCAAATATAGCTTATTTTTGCTTGTTGTGAAAAGGGAGAAAGAAGAAACTTTAAGAATGGAAATATTTTCATGAGGGGCAGCTGGTGAGACCAGCTGATGACTGATGTGAGTTGGAAACTCTCTGAGAAGTAGACTTTGCTGACCCAAGGCAAACAAACAAACAAATAAAAAAATATCCCCAAACAAAGCAGTTCAAAGAATAACCAAAACCCACCAGAGCTGATGATTCTTGCATGTCCCGAGTCCTTTGTAAGAGCAACCAGTTCAGTTATCAGTGTTCTTACTCAATCACCTTACTAATTATATGATTCTGCTTTTCTAAGTAAAATCCTGGAATTTCCTCCCTCTGATTTGCGAGGTTACTTCTCAGGGCTAGTATTTCCCCCCATTTAGCTAAAACAAACAAGAGCTTACTCTTTGAACATATTTCAGCATCATGAGATAAGCTTCCTTCCTCCTTTTAATAATCGCAGGGCTCCCCAGAGGAAAGCATCAACATTATTTTCTTCCAGATTCTGAGAGAGATACATGTTCTTGTGGGTGGTGAGAGCAGGTTACAGTAAAATGAATCACTGGTTTCAAGCTTTCATTCTTCAGGCTGAATCCTCGGCTCTCACGAACCTGTTACTTCAACTCACCTGTGATCTTTGCTCACCTCTCCCACTTCTCTCTATCAGACGGTCACGGATCACACAAAAGCCACTGTGCCATGGCACTGCAGCCCACAGCCGAAAGGCACAGCATCCAGTAGCTGGTATGATCACTGTACCTTGATTCTCCACCTGTAAGGAGTGTTTCCCAGGACAGGGCACCAGCACACGGGATCAGGCACAGGATCACAGGCTCTGTCTTGATGAGTTCACTGTGTCATTTGAAACACGGTAAGAAAAGCCCACGCAGCAGCCCAAGGCATGGGGATGAAGGGAGCAGCAATGCCGAGGCTGTGTGGCCAGCTGCTGTACACCTCAAACCACTTCGTTGAGCTGGCCCATTTGGACATTACTTTAATAAATAAGTAAGTGAATAAATAAAATCAGCTATCTTTGATTGTTATTCACCCCAACAACAACAGGGTGAATTGATAGCTTGTAGATGGGGTTTTTGTGGAGATATGGAGAAAGTGTCCTTCCAGATTAATTCAAGGACAGCACTCTGAGGAGCCTGTTGCCCATTTTTCAAGCGTTCCTATGTTTATTTACTGGAACAACAGGAGTAATATGACATCATAAATCTTTTAAAAATTGAAATAGTAGTGCCAGTCTCGAAAGATTAATAATAAGGAATGCCTTTTAGAGTGTGCTCATGGAAATGTAATATGAATGATTAGTGTTTTTGAACATTAGAATTACAGTCTATAATTGTAATGTTATAGCGGCTATATAGGAGCCACTGATCCCTTAATGGAATACATTGTGAATTTAATTATTTACACAGAAAAATCAGGACTGATACAGTCACTGAATGATAGACCTATGGTTTCCTACAACCCTTGAGTGTTATGAAGGAGCAGCATTGCTATCTATGCCGATGCACTCGGTCCACATTTGTTATTCAGTTAGGTTTAAATTCTACCCTATAGTTGATATCCTTTGTGCTCTAGATCCTACAGAAACCTGGAGTGCCTTTTAGGCTGTCTTCCTGTGAGGCTTTACTACAGATGCTAAAATTCATGGAACGAGGATTTTACTTGCAGGAGAGCAGGGCCCACGCTGGAGACTGAGGTTTGTTCTTCGGGCAGGGAGGGAGCTGAGCTGTCCCCTGCTGTAGGACCAAGTGGCCACACAGGGTGCTTTGCCCTGTATTTCTTCTACAATGGTGGTTTCAAAACTATGTGGTGGAATCACGTCCAGCAAAAGCATGCTTAAAAAACATGTATATACGCTTGCGAGACACATTTCCCTAGGGTGGCTTCTGGGTACACATACAGCCACCCAGAAAAAATCCCCAGCACTTCTTCAGATGCTTTTATGATGTCAGTAATATTAAAAGTACAGTTTCAGTCAAGAGTAACACATCAGTCCCCCGCACAAAAGGCAGGATGGTGTAGGTTCAGTATCTCTGTCGGCAAGTCTCCCTGTAAGCAATTGCCACCTGCAGGGTGCACCTTGCAGGGCTCCTCAGCTGCCTCGGGGTGCTGGCATGTGCCTCGGGGTGCTGGCGTGTGCCTCTGCACCTCCCAGCTCAGCTGGGTGGCTTTACACGCTGGGCTGTATTCACAGTGGCCACACCAGTCCAGAGGTTTTGCCTGCTCCCGTGAACAACTGATTCGATAACAAAGGGAAGAGAGAAGGAGATTTTTTAAAATCTTCTCAGCCCCAGTTGAGGGACTCATCATAAAACTATCCATCAGAATTTAGCAGAGTGGAAATCCCTGCTCTGATAAGCCCCAGCCCCGGCAGGTGAGGGATGCAGAGTTCAGGATGGAGGTGCACTTGCTCGATGCCCCACACTCCCCTGTGGGTGGCTGTCGCGGCTGTTACTGACCTGTGGTGTTACACCTCATTAAAGTTAAAAAAAGAGCATCTACCCAAATTGAGCTGTAAGCGATTCGCACCTAAACTACAGGCTTTCCTTTTTTGCTGGAAAAAGACTTGTGATTCAGTGAAACGCTAATTCCAAAAATTCCTAGTGCGTGATCCTGCACATGGGCGTTGTGTCTTTTGTATGCAAGGAACTGTAAAATCACTGTGTAAGAGCATATTTGTTAACACAGTTTATTGGCACACTTATTGGCAAAGCATACATAAAATACAGTCGTATTATATAACACACTGACTCACTGTGTCTTTACATGATGAGTTGAACATATTAATATGTAAATGAAAAAATTAGTTTCTTTTATAAAGTTTCACATAAATACACCGGAATAAGAAAAAAAAAAAGTAAAACAAAAAATGGTTTGAGGGCTTTACAAAAATATTATACAAGAAATATACTATGAAAAGAAATAACAACAAAGTCAACTCAGATACAATAATAAAAGCACAAAAGTTTTAGATTTATTAAGCTGCCCACAAAGTTAATGGATTACATGGCTTTAAAATATCTGGATCAACAGCAATTTTACAAAGCGTAAACTCTCATAGGACTGGGTGTCTTTTTCCACATAAAAATATTTCTCATGTCTTTGATGAAAAAAAGACATTTCTTGTTTCAGTATTTTTATTAAATGATGGAAAGAGTATCTACTGGCATCAGCTAAATGTAAATTAAAAATACTGGATCCTTTAAATGATTAACCAATAAAAAAAAAGTTAAAGAAAGAACAAAAGTTACTTTAAATTACTTTTCCTTAAAAGCTGATCTTTTTCTGAAACAAGAAATTTCAGGTGCAAGTTGAAAAGCAGAAAATATATTACAATTGTAAAAAGTTTTACATAGTTACGTTAATGAGATCCTGAGCACTGATGACTTGTTAAAATATGGCCATTGTTTGATGAGGAAAAAACCAACCCCTTCCAATAAAATGCATTGTCATAAATTTGCCATGAGATGCTATTTAATTTTCAATTATTTTAATTGAGGTCAGTGCCAGTATCATGTATGTGAATGCTTCCAAGAAATGTATATGGAAGCTTATACAAGAGTTTTCCCTACTTAAAAAAAATCAGATAGCTTTAGTTTAGAAATAGATACTGTATCTGTTGAAAGGTGTTTTTTCTAAATTTTGTTTTGAAGGATGGTGTGAAAGTGTAATTAATAACCCACTGACATACATTGCGGTGGGTACTGCTCCAGAATAACCTATTGGGAAGCTTGTGGTGTGGGGTTTTCAGATTTAGTCTCCTGGTTAGCAGGAGGTTTGCTGTTCCACGGGCTGTTATTTCCCAGTGCAGGTGAATTGTTGAAATCTTCTTCATCATCCATGCCATTTGCTGCATCATACTGTGTATTCTCTAATCTAGTGATAAGCCTTTCGTCTTCATCCCCAAATTCGCCTCCCATCAGAGTTGGTTCTCCTACCACCATCACATCCTGTGAACAGCACCCAATATTTGTTATATGGAAACCTTGAGAGAGAAAAAATCAACTTAAAAAAGTTATGTTAGAGAATTTGCATTTCTTAACTTTGTGATATTTGAACAACAGAGTTAAAAGTTCCTGCATAGTAGGAACCAGGAGACAGGCTTACACTTTATTTCTAATTTAAAAGAAAAACTACCACATCTCTCTAACTGCATGCTCATGGCTCCAGATATCAGAAACCCCAGAACTAAAAAGCAGGTAGACTGAAAAACGTGCATGATTTTAAGCAAATAAGCAGGCTACGAAACTGCCTTAAACTCCTGCTTGAAATATTTAGCTTATATCCAGTAATTTTTTCCTGAGCCATATTATTTGGAAAGGCACCAGAGTGCATCTTAGTTGGAACTTGGCGATATGCGTGTTTTAAAAGTAGTTTAAAAGAAACCGCATTTCTTATCCTCAGCCTTCTCAAATGTGGAGCACAGCACTCTAATAAAGATGGTAACTCTCTTATCCACGGCCAGCCAAGCCCTTTTACGCATCCAATATACTTGACATTCTGCTACTTAATTATGGTAATTAATTTAGGTAAAGTTTTCGATAAAAACAATGTTCACACTGATTTGACAATTTGCATAGCTAATTAAGTCATTAGCAAAAACCTGCTGATTGCCAACAAGCCCTGAATTTACCATCTGTTATTTCATGGTGCCTGTCACCTAACTCCATGTAGGCAACCCTGCCGCCAATCTGTGCAGTAAGAGGACCAATCTGTCCAGCTGGTACCGTAAAAGGAAGATGAAGAGTGCTAATTATAATTACACTGATGAAGCTAGTAGTCATCAAAAACTGAAGCATGCAAGAAAGAAAGAATTCATCTAATCACTGCTTTAAGTACAAATTGTCCTTCCATGAAAACAAGTAAACCGCCTACTGTACTCCAGTGCATCACAGATTTGCTGCAAAAAACCTAACCAGCATGGGATAGAAAGGTGCAAACTTGAGATTGGAAAGCAAAGGTGCAAAGCCAGAGAGCTCTCTTGTTCTCTCTGTTCAACGGAGAATCAGGCTGCTGTGCTAACCGCTAAAGAAATATGTGGGATGCATCTTTTCATGCAGCTCAGGTGGCAGGGCATCAGCTAGCATTTGGTAAAAGTGCAGTAATTCCAGCTGTCTAGCTTTGTACCCGCTGATTTAACAAGCCCTTCCAAGAATCCTAGCGAACAACAGATTCATATTTTAAAGGATCTGTTCCTCCTTACGAATGTAAAAGCATTTGTAAAAAGCAAACAGAAGACAAATGTTTGCATTTAATAAGTTTTCTTTTTAATCAGATACGTACTTCCTGCACCATGACACCATACAAATTGTTGCAAGTATTTAGTTTCTCAATATCCCTCAGCAAAGGCTGACATGCTACAGAAGAACATTTATATCACATTTTCAGCCTGTGCTACGTGAAAAATTTGCGAGTAGATGGAAACTGTTATATGATTTCTTCTTTACATTGTCTATATTTTGTTACTCCATATATCCATAAAATAATTGATTAAATAAAACTCACACACAGCTTTGCAACATAGAAGTTTAAAAGACAAAGTTGTTTATAACCAAAAGTTTATTCTAATTTATTCCATCCCTCTAAACAACAGGCAATGTATAGCGTGCACTGCTGAACCAGACCTGACCCCGTTGTATTTCGAGAGCGTTAATGACAAGAGAGACCTGGCAGAGGACAGCGAGTTGGGTTGGAGTGTGCAGTGTGATACAGCAGGGCAAAGGGACCGCAGTGGCTGAAACACAGGATCACAGACCGAGGTGGCAACCGTTCCTTTTACTTCAATGTTCTTGAGGATGGACCTCAAGTTCTCCCTGTTGCCTTACTAGCAAGAGGTGGGCAACTTGGATGAGACTTAGAGAAGCGCATCAAAAATAACTGTGGGGCTAGGACAGCTGGCTGGGGAGGCCACGTGGAAGAATTATGTATGCATTACGTCTACCGAATGGTTGGGAGGGGTAAATACGCTTCACAGCTGCAAGTGCTGAAAGGAAGAGGATCGCTTTAGGCCAATCCGATGAGATGTAAACTAGGGTACTAAGATGACGTTAAGTAAACGAACATGTAATCCCCACTGCCAAGACAATGTTCCTGTTACTGAGAACTGCAGACTGAGGATTAACGACCCCACTGGAACAGTGCTGCTCAGGTTGCCTAACACTGGGCTGGGAAAAATCTCAGTCTGTGGCAGGAAACTTCTGTGCATCAGCGGGGAGGTGTTCAGTGACTGCGTAAGTATTTCCATCTCTCATTTCTCAGATTCTTTGCAAATATTATTCCTTTAGTATGATGATGCCCACTGAGAGGACAGTTTGCACTTGTATTTCTCTCCATGCTACTGAGACTCTCTCTCTCTCTCTCTCTCTCTTTCTGGGAATTAAACTACAATTATATTGAGGTTAGTGGAGTTTTCCCTCATTCTATTTAAAGGATAGATATCACAGCATTAGTTACAGGACATTTGAAAAAAAAATAATATATATATTCTTGACAATCTTGCCACTTGTAGCTATGTCAGGCAAAAATCGTGTCTGAGGAAGCGCACATGCTGGTTCCTCCCCAGAGAGGATTCTGCTCCTCAGACTGAAAGCTGAAGCCCCCACCGAGTGCACCCCATTGAACCTCCACTCACTAGATCCCGTGCAATGACCACCAACCTCTGAGGAGGACTGGAAGTGACTCCTTTTAGAGCCCCTCAATGCTTCTCCTTAAATTGGCCCGTGGGGGTCAGTGCTGCTGAGTGACACAGGGCTCCATCCCTCCCAGGGTTGAGGCTGCAGCTCTGGAGCGCTCCTAGCTCCTGCTCATGGAGTGAGAAGCAGAATCCAAGAATTAAACCCTAGTCTCTTGCATGGCAGCACACACTGCTACGGCCTAGTTATGGTAGCACATATTTGACTAGATTAGTTGAAAAAAGATTTAGACTGTAGTCACTCGATCTTATTAATTTACTCGGTGATTAGAAACAACATTTTTGGTCAAGGAATGTCTCATGATAGTAAAATATGGTTGCAGTGAAGCACTGTAAATAAATCAGTGGATGTTTTACATCATGTGATAGAAATGTATTATTTAATAATATAACCACAAAAGCAGCTTTCATGTATATCATACCTTTCATCCTGAATAAGCCTAATTGCCATCCAAACTTAAATCGATGCACATAAACTATACACAGAGATCACTTCACACACCACTCAAATGCAAGCACTTCTATTTAACAGACCGGGCATTTCTCAGGCTTCATCTTTTCTATACCTGGCTTCGAGTTTAGGTCTGCTATGGCCAGTTACGTAACTAAACTTTTTAATTTTGGATTTTAAAGGTCATCCTGTGGCTGAACAATGTCTTACTGGAATCTGGAGGTAAAAATGGGTGGTGGGCCATGTAAAATTCCCTGTCCTGCGCCTGCCATCTTTGCTGCTGTTAATACGTGGCCCCGCTCAGCATGTGAGAGTGATTAGTTCCTAGCTTAGGTGTCACAGTCCCCAGAAGTAGGCAGTGCTTCACCAGCCTGGGGTAATTAAAACCACCTGAAACTACCAAGTATATTGTTCAAGCAAGTCTTATACTCCAAGGAATGAAAGTTGCACTAGTTTAAGCATCCACCTCTAAGTGCTAAGTCAAAAGAAGAAGGGTACCTCCTCCTGATCTTCCTTCCTTCTTATGGAACTGTATTAGTGGTGATTATTTTAATAACTGACCTCTTAGCTCCTTGCCACAAAAATTATTAATGACTGAGAGCCCCATCGCTGCCCACATCCATAATGGTCAGTGCTTCCAAGACAAAAACATTGGACTGACACTTGTGTTGATCTATAGAAACAGAACTGACATTTTAATTAGGTTTCAAAGTAAACACTTTCTAGAGGAAAACAGTTATCTTTCACATCCCATCACAGGCCTCTCTGTTAACTTGACATTCTGGTCTTGTTTGGAATATTTTTCCTAAAGTAAAAAAGCTGGAAACAGATTTGTTCACTCTTATGGCTAAATCTTAGATTCTGAATTGCATAGTTCTGCGACATGGGATAATTTCCGACACTGCTCTTCTGACCCTGGGCGCTGTAGCTCTGGTACTACGATAGACATTACAAACCACCTAAACCTACCCCTCTTTGTGAAACATGTAAGAAATCACATTGCTCCCTTCCACATCAGCAGGTTTATTTACGGATTTGGATTTTGAGGAGCTTAGAGAGAACTACAAAGAGAAGGAGAGATTATTGAGGTGTGTTACTTGCTTGAAGAGCACAAGGAGGCTTTAATTGAGACTCTGGATGTAACAAAGAACATTTGATTTACTTAGTGGCATGTAGGCATACATTGGTCTTCCCAACACAAATGATATTTCACTGGGTTCATGGTTATAGTATTACAGATCTTCATTAGTAAATGCAAGCAAAACCCACCTGTTAATTTCTATGGCTGTGACTGGGAACAGTCTAAAGCAATGGTTCTTAGAGTTTGTGACAGTTGTGCATCATTGTCAAATTTCCTAATTCAAATAGTTGAAAATGGATCAATGTGCACTGTTCTTATTAAACGTAACAGAAAGTGATAGTTAAGTGATAATGGCTGTGTGGACCCCTTCTGATGATCTTGCATACACCTGCAAACTGCAGATCCCAGTGTGCAAGTCACTGTTCTATGTACAAGGGCCTGGGCTTGCAAGATAGTTTCATTTGATACACAAGAATATGAAAAATGTAAATGAATCCAATTTTATCCAGTAAAGAGGCTTGAAAACCAAATAAAGACTTGGGAAAACACTGCAGCTAGCTTCAAGTATTAGAGGATATTACTACTGTCTAAGTGATAAGGCAATGACACACCCCCAAATTATATAACTGATTTCTCTGAAATCATATAAATGCTAACATTAGAAGGGCAGGGTTTTGATGAACCTTGCAGAAGGAGTCTTGCCCATCTTTGCTCTTTGTTTAGAAGACAGAGGAAATTGATAATTCCAGTTTCAGCACACCGGGTTAACATTCCTTTCAAAGATCAGATATGATCAAGAACATGAAC
The DNA here is from genome assembly GCF_023634155.1 of Falco peregrinus. Lineage (NCBI taxonomy): Eukaryota > Metazoa > Chordata > Aves > Falconiformes > Falconidae > Falco > Falco peregrinus. Next base: position 651,719 of record NC_073722.1, read on the forward strand.
AAATCTAAGAGCAGTTCAAATTACTGGCATCTGCTAAGACTAAGACAGCTGAGTGGACCACAATTTCTGGGTCTCTGTTCTGTCAACTTTCTTTACACATTAGAAACAGCCAATGTATTTGTGAAAAGCACTGGCAGTATTGAACCTGCACCCATGAAAGCCCGAGAGAAGAAAACTTCTGGTGAGAAAAAATATTTTTATATTTGTGCTATTGGAGCGACTTAAGTGGCACTTGGTTCTACTTCTAATACCCTACAGTGTGTTGCCTCAGCACCTATAGGATTCAGGTCAAAAGCATCACTGGACAAGTAACAGGCCAACATAGGCATGAGCTGTGTGGTGCAATCATGCAGCACACTGGCTCACTATATTTGCTTTAAGAATGTAGGAAATATGTAGGAAATACACAATATGTAGAAAAGGTGTTAAACAAGGGACTTGAGCAGAAAGTCATATTGACAAGAGATGCTAAGGGTCTGCAATCAGTAGCATGAGAAATAACAGAGCCGGAGAAACCACTGGGTTTTCCCACCACTCTAAGGGAAAATGAGTGTAACAGAGTGCAAGTGACTGTCAAAAGGGAAAACTTCATATTTTATTTAGCAGAGTTGAGACGGTATAAAAAAATAGAGGTAAGAGAACAGGCTGAGACTGACCCTTTTCAAATTGCTGATGAGAGAGAAGATGCATACCCACCCACTGGCAGAGACCCTTCAGATGCTTTTGAAGAGTGTGTTATTAAAGATGTATCAGAATGGGTCAGCACAAAGTGCTAATAAATTTAAGGCAACACAAAGGGCACAAATGATACTGATTGATTAGGCTTCAGCAACTGGACTTCAGGGTGCAGTGCCAACCTGACCTGTGCATGGAAATACAACCACATCATTTCACTTTCTGGGCTTGGCCCCATGTTGTCAGCACAGTTCCTGCCTGAAGAACTGATCAGAAAATAACACAGGTAGAGGCAATGGCACAAACTCCTATTACTGAAGAAGAACGTATGTGATAAGTACTGTTCCATCTCATGGAGTAAGGTTTGCTTAGCCCCATGTATTTATCTGAAGGTCTGGAAGGGGCTAGGGGGGAAATGATACGTTCCTCTGAAGTGTCAAGCTTTGTCATAGCTGATGGTACTCCAGCTGCTTTCTGGTCACTGTCCTGAACAAGGAACATCTGCCTTTGCAGACAGGAAGACCTCAATAAAGAAACAGAAGTTAATAGTGTGAGTGAGAAATGTGGATGAGGTGTATGGTAAGTTCACACATTTGCCAGGGTATACACAGCATCACTGTGGGAGCAAAACTGAATAATTACTAATGTCCTAAACCAAGAAACACGACAGAGAATAGAGGCAAAGGAAACATCCTCTAATAGGATTAATTTACTATCAAAGAGAAAACAACCTAGAAGCACAAAAGTCACAGGAAATTAGGAGTTAGATTCTGTTATGGTGGAGAGACTGTCTTTGCTGGCTGGGAAGAAATCAGTGGAGAAAAAAAGACAAAGCTGGAGCACATGACTTCACATCAATTCAGGTTTGGTGTGGGTATGGGGTTATTGTCAGGGTACTCCAGAGAGGAGGATGGGAAAAATGGAACTCAAACTAGCTCTGTTATGTGAGTTATCTGGACAGAAGATTTGATTCTTTTTCTCTAATAATGAGGGTGGAAATGCTTTTAACACTGGAAATGAATGATTTCAGTAACATTTTTTTCTGCTGAGCAAGGAAGTCCCATTCACGGAAAGCTATATGGCCAAATGAAGCTTTTCATTAGTTGAAAACTGCAAAATTGTGTTTGAGGATATCTTGTCTGCTACTGCATATAAAGGAAATCAAACACTAACCACTGAATGATTAGCTTTAAGGTAAAGTTATCAGAAACAGAAAGCAAGTTACTGCTCCCTGCACCTAACTTCAGAAAGCAGTGGCATGCCTGTAATAAGGCCCACTTCAAAGAATACATAATTTTGAAGAAACATGGTATCATCTCTGTATTTAACTGAAAAGTGTTGAATAGTTTTACACCAGAATATCCTACTGCTAAAATTATTTTGAGTTCTGTCTACTCGACAGGGTGGCCCAACCATTAATTCCATCTGGCTTGCTATCTTTGCTGTGGGGAAGATGGGAAGAGCTGTTAGTATGTCAAATTGAACAGCTAAGCATTTTCCACTTTGCAGAGGGAAAGGAGAAGCATCCTATAAATGGAACCTGATCCTCCATACAAAACAGTTTGGACCATCTTGCTACTACAGTACAGAAGGCAAACAATATTGAAAAATACTGACTATGCAGCATCCTGAAAGTCAATGAAGACCAAAAATCCATCCCTCATACCATGATAAATTTCACCATTATGTCTCAGAAGCTCAACTATCATCTCCATCAGGAAAAGTAGCCTTGAATACTTCATCTGTCAGGAGCAGCCTTTCAGTACCTGAAGTCAGCCTGAGTATCAGTGGGAATGACAGGTAACTATCAGAGGGCTCAATTACACTCAAACATACAAGTACACCTGACTACCACTGAATCCAACAAGTCATCTCTCCAGGGAGAAGCAGACTGAAGAGAGGCAGGGGGTCAGATTCTGGCCCTACTGAATTGAACTCAGAGCAGGCAGTAGCCAAGAAAAAGTGATTTTACTGTCCTTTAAACTCAGAGACAGCAGGGAACTAGCTGGTTGCTCAGTTTTGCACTTAATTGTTGTTTTTTTCTTAAATATGGTCGATTATTGATCTAAAGGGCTTTCTGGCAGACACAGTCTGCGAGGCAGAGTGGTCCCTGCCACCAGGGGATCAGGTAGCTGGCCTTCTGACTGCTTTGTGCTGCCAGGAAAACCCAGAGATGCCTATATTAGGGAAAGAATCTGACTGCAGGGATGCGAGCCATGTGAAAATTTTAATGTGACAAGGAGAAAATATGAGTTTAATGTACTGAAGCCCAAAGCTTCATAAGCTAGTGGATTGCTGAATCAGTTGCTAAACAAAAATCTTCATTTCATTTCGCTGGTGTTAGTCTACTCTTTTTTTATCTGGGTATTCAAGCTTCCTAGGAAGTGCCTGCTTTGTGCTAACAAAAGGCCTATATTCTTTGTCAGGCTTCAGAGGAGACCTAGCCCTTTCCTATCTGCTGATCAGAAATCCAATAAAAATCCCTGCATGTTATTCCCAAGATACCATTTTATAGTTCCTATAATATCAAATTAACTCCCCCAGCTTTAAAATACATAAGCTTTCTCCTTATTGACTAAGGCACACTTTGTCACAATTTGGGGTCTGATTACCCCTATATTGTGTCTAAGGCAATAAACGTGACATTGTTAAAGTGCTGGTACAGTTCTAGGAATGACTTGGTGTTTCCCTGTATAATTAGGACGTCAACAGTTAAGCTAGTGGCGTGGGTAAGCTAAGACCCATAGTCCAGTGGATCTACCCTCTGCAAGTGCAATGGTTTGAAAAAGAGATAACCTCTGCAGGTAAGTTAATTCATGACCTGTCCCACTGAACCCGGCACCGGTTAGAGGTAAGGTATGAACGTAGAGTGTGGCTGTCCCGTTCCACACGGACTCATCCTCAGCACCTAGCGGGTGGAAGTCTGCAAGACTCACACTATATCTAAAACCGTGAGACCTAATCTGAGACCCACCATCAGTGGAAGGACAACCACTGACAAGAACGGGAGTTGGCCCAGGCCTTAAAAAAAGTCACATCTGGTCCTCAGGATACTCCTACTTGGGGGTCATTCATTAAAGCTGCCCTGCAGAACGGCTTCTTTGTATCTCTCCACTACTTGCCCAGCTCCCACAGCACACTGTGCAAGATCACCTTTTGCCTGTGATAGTTTAGGCTCAAGAATGCACCTTCTTTACAATGTAAGGGAAGAATTAAAGCACCGTAAGTGATTCAGGCCTAAAAGGAAAGTGAGACTTACAGGTACCTGACTTGATAGACTCAGGTTTGCAGCAGCTGACTTTTTCTTGCTGTTGGTACTATTTGCATTGTTCCCAGCACTGCTGTTGGAAGTGCTGCTGGTAGAGTTTTTCCTTTTTCTCCGTTTGGTTGTCGGTTGTCTTGTGGGTTCTGCTGCAATAAAATGGTAAGAAGGAAAGCAAGTGGCAGATATTGTAAAGCATGTACTAAAATGATCCACAAGCAGAAGTGCTGAAACATTTTTGCATCTAGTTTTAAATTTCTATGTTTACAAGTAGTAATAGTACTAGATTTAACACGAACTGCAGAATAATATTTGAACCCAAACGAATGGAATCTGCTTCAATTTTGTGTAACAGACTAATGAAGCTTATTCTTCCAGCATTATCTGTAAAGAAATGTGAAAGCATTTTACTAGTGGGAGTATCATGATAACTATCGTGATGCTTTAAGTGACCATGTAACTTGCTGAAGGTCACACAGCAAACAACAGTGCTAAACAAAAATCGAGGTCTTATTCCGATGTAGGGTACAGCCTCAAACGATCCAGCCAGAGGCAGCGGCTAAAGGCAGCTCTCTACCCTACTGCAGCCATCCACGCAGCATACAAGCGACTACCATTTGAGATCCATCTACTTTTGAGGTGGCCTTCACCTTTCAAACTGACCCTCCCAAGAGAAGCCGTGACGGCCTGCTGAATGCCATTTCTCTGCAAGTCTTCCAAACTCAGAGCGAGTCAGGACAATTATATAACTTTGCTTAAATTGGCGAAGAACAGAGGGGCAATGGTACTTCTCAAAATTTGGCTGGGGCACCCATGTGAATAGTCTTAGATATACAAATCTTTAACAGTCTGAAAAGAGAGAGAATTATTATTTTGAGGTGTAAGAGGAAGGAGATTATGTCCAGGCCTGTAAATAACGTTATATTAGTCTCAAAGACAATTAATTATGAAATGTAGCTGTAATTTCAGAGTCACAGCAGGAAGCTGAATTACACAAATGATGAATTCTAATGGAGCCAGTAGGCATTTTGCATTCCATCTACACATATTTTTGTACTAAATTATATCCCAGCCATAGTGAAACCATCTGAATGTGCACATCTATAAATCAGTTGGGTCAGACTGAAATCATAAAACATCAAAATAATTTTCAGGCTTACTTTTGGAACAGTGCTAATTCTTATTACTTTCCTTTGTAAGTAAATTTTCCCACTGTTTCTATATTAATTTAACTATAAAAGAAGTAAAATACTGGAAATGAAACATACCTGGTGGGGCCACCATTCTCTGCCATTTTTGAAACAAGCAAGTCTTCAAGCAGTCTCGAGGACTTAGATTGTAAGTTTTATGTCTTGACATCAGTTCCTGCATTGGCTCCAGTATTACACACAACTGGAAGAAAAAGAATAGAATGATTTCATCCAAGCAAAGACTCAGTTGATCAGTATTTACGTAGCTGGAAAGTATATTCTTGGCTTCTTTTTTACCGTTGCTAAGGGAGTATGCCTTGTACAGCTCAGTTTAATCTGCACTGGGATTGCAAGATCAAAACTCTGAACTGAGAAAACTTTTGCTCACTATTTGCCATCTTAAGTATTTAAAAAAAAAATCAGAAAAACTTCAACTCTGGTCTTCCAGACTACAGAGATTTCAGAAGAGTAGAAAATTTTCATGCTTGATTGCCAAAGTTGCAAAGGTGAATTAATAAATAATAAAATTCCCATAGTGGGTTATCATTCCCACACAACAAAATGTACAGACAATGATCTTCTGACCTTCTGCACTCCACAATGAAGACTTCTCATAAACGATCTTTTACCTTGCTATTGTATGCAAAACAATTAAAATAATTGTGTTCCTTTCTAGTTATGATGACTATACATTTTCCTCCCATCACATGAATGAGATGTCTGGGGAAAAAAAGAGGAGTATTTTATTTTCCTTGTCAGCTTGAATGCTTTATGATGTCAAAGCTGGAGATTTCTGAAAATATGGAATTTCAAGCAAACACCTTTTTCAAATGGAGTCTTATATATTTTCTATCTGTTCACTTAATAATTAAAATCACTGTTCACTGCTTTTTGGTCCTGTTAGCACAGTAGATCTAGCATAAAGAAGAGAGTGAGCTGGTTTCTATTCCCTCCTGTTCATCACCACAGAATTGTTTCCAGTCAGTTAAGCCTTACACAAAGCCACAGAAGACTGCAGAATTGCACACATGTAATTGAGGGTTTACTCTTGCTTGCAGAATCTTTGCTTTTTGGTCATCCTACACGAGAAGGAAAAATCCAGGCTGACCCTCTAGGTTCCAACTGAAATTTGCATGGCTGGCACACAGGAGGAAAAGGTTCCCTGCTTGCCAACAAGCACATTTGATAAGGAAATCGTTGACACAGAACAAGCATGGAGCCTGCATGCCATCCTTAGTCACTTTTCAAAGCAGAACTGCATTTAGAAGCAGAGGAAGGTTTGGCTATTTTTACCAACAGAAGTAAGGCACCGAGTTGGTCAAATTGCTAGAAGTTAGAATGGCACCTGCAGAAAGGTATAACTTAAGCTGAGTCTTGTTTTGAGTTATTTACTAATTCTAGCAAGTCTTGCTGAAGGAGCATTGTCGATTTACTTCAGCGGATGACGTTTTCCTTTCATGCTGTTACAAATATATAAGACATGAGGCAAATTCTTCTCCCTGGGCTGCAGAGCCGATCAATGTTTGCTCCATTCTCCCCATGTGCACCCCACTCTCATTCATATAAATGGAGATGCAAAGTATGCAGGGAAAATAGCTGAAAGGGAGCTGCCATGAGGGCTAAGAGATTAATTCAGCATTTAAATATTATTGTGTACTGGCACTGCCTTTAGATGAGCCTTTCATTAACGGCAGTTAAAACAGAGATAACATAAAGCAGCAGGGAGAATGAAGAGCTTCAGTGTGAGGAATTATTTTTTTCCAACTGCAAAAATTGAATCTGCAGTTGCCCCATTGACTTTTTCCTTAAGTAGGCTTTTTACATATATTTTTGTAGATAAATATCTGCAAGGTAACCTAATAGACAGAGAGCTGCTATCAGATTGTGCACTTTGGGCTCAGATCTTCCTCCGGTTCAATATTCTACCAAAAATTAAGACCATCAGGTCCTAAAGTATGTGCAGGATCCAGTGTATGCTGTGAAAGAGGTGTTGTATTTTGAGTTCTTATCCAATTTATTCTGAAGCCTGCAGGCACTTGCTCAGGTTTTGTGTGTGTGAGAGAGGGAGAGATTCATGATCATAATGGACACCATTGCTTTGGTTCTCGAAAGTCGGGGTTTCTGGCAGGGCTGCTTAAATTGTCTCATTATGAGCAGATAGTAACTAGCACGAAAAAGATAGCTGTAGTAATTCTTAACAAACTAGTTAGCCTGGGCAAAGCACTACACTCACATAGCTCTGCTGCTGCTGGGACTAGAAGTATGTAAATACACATGTAGGGTTTTCCAAGATTTCCTTAGGGACACTTTATTCATGACACATTTGCTTCTCCATATATATTTATTGTTGGCAACAAAGAGAATGTTTCTTCTTTATCATCTGGCAAAGATGTTTCCCATTGTGCTCTAACTGTAATGCACGCTGAGGAGAACTACGCAGTCCCTGCTGCCCATAGATATCCTGACTGCTAATCCTGTCTAGAATCTCTCTCACTTCTCACACAAGGCTAAAATGGGATACGGACCCAAAATGGAGCAATGCCCGACTGATCCCACATGCATGGATGCAAAGCGACAAGCGCTACGGCCAAAACGGCCCCTACAGTAGGACACGGGACGATCTCATCTTCTGGATATTTGGGAGCTGTATGGACTTGTGAATTCCTCTTCTGGTTTGGGGGAACTCACAACCAATTCCCCCCTCTAAAGTCTGGAAATTGGAAGGTCAGCTTTGGATGCCTGAGTAATAGGAGGGCATCGCACTCTCTAGTGACAAGTCCATTTTAAGTGCGTCTGGCTCATGTGAATTGAGCACAAATGTAAACTGAACTGAATTAACAATGATTGATATTAAATCTCACAGCTTTTTCTGCGACCTTTGAGACCTACTTGAAATCTAAAGTGACTCAAAATCAAATCCCTGAAAAAGGAAAAGATCATGGTCCAATTATCTTAAGTCTGAGGAACCTGCCAGTGACAATCAGTAGCTTGGATTTTGCAAAAATCTAGATTTAAAATGTGGGGACAAGATGCATTTGAGAATTAGGTTGGCCAAAACCACCTGCCATCTTTAACGGCTAGCGAGCAAGGTAAATGGCAGGTTGGTTTGATTGCATCATTTTACAAAGTGACTTCTTTAAACAAAGCTAACTAAACGTTTTACACAGTCCGACATTCATTGGCATATAGAAGAAGCCTGAGGCTTAGACTGCCTATTCCCGAAAGATCACCTAATCTTGCCCCGTGAGATTCCCTTTCAAAATATCTATTTTAACATTGTTTCAAGCATTGGATACTATCAGAAGGCACAAGTCTTTACTATAGTACTAGAACATTTCCAACGCCAACAAAACCAATCTCTTCTACAAGCATTTTCTGCACAGCTCAGAATCAGTCACCCAGGAAAATATCTTAAAGAATTAAAGGCTTTAGCGCAGTGATGATGTATGATCACAGAACTGATTTCCACACGACTAAGGAACCCAGAAGCTTTAATGGCAATGCTTAAAAAGACACAGATATTTCCAAGCTCTGAGTTTAGACAACACAAAATGTGGGATTCATTTGCCCTCCCGTAGGTGTCCAGCGCCAGCCAAAATGCCCTGGGTTATGCTGGATCTCGTCCCTCTGATTGCTCTTGCTGTCCCAGAAGAACACAACACTTCATATGGATTTGTCAGACACTAGATGGTGTCTTAAGTGTGTGGGCAGTGAACAAACCCCAAAGTTAAAAGAAAAAAATTATGCTTCTTTTAGCTTTTAAAACAAATGTGAAAGAACGTGTATCATCATAGCTTATGTACTTTCCCTCTGCAGTACTAAAACCTACTGAAAGAACTCCACATGATGCATAGTAACCCAATATTATTAAAATTAGTTTCCAATCATCTTTTCTCACTTCAACTCATGGGAGTGATGTCTGACCAGTACTGCTGAACCATGGCTGTGGGTTGGATCCCACATGAGAGATGAACACGGTGTGTCAGTGAGAGAAGCCGTTGGCATGAGGAGCACCTATGGGTGCCTAGCGCACTCTGGGACACGAGCACACATTTTGGTGCTGTACAGAGGTCAGTGAATTGCCCTAGGGTTCCACATGGATCCTATGGACATTTCATCAATTACAGGGCTTGTATCCAACTTGAGAAAATGGTAATGTTATATACCCTTGTGGCTCTGGGAAGTGAAAGTAGGGAACATAATAAAGCACATGGGTTTTTGTGTTAGCAAAACACATCTGGAAGGACTTGATTTGTTTTTTTATTGACCTTTTTTTTTTTTTTTTCTTAGAGGGGAAGACTAACATTTACAGGTCTCAAAAAAGAGCGTGTCTCAAGAAAGGAGTTATATGAGGAGATACTGGAGGTACTGCAGACAGAAGTTAGAGGGTTCTGAGAATGTGGATCTATACGTAATTTTCTGTAACGCTTCAGTTATCAGCAGAGCCAAAATTGACCTTTATAGGTAAGTGGTCAAGTTCGGCTCTTGAGATCACTCCAGTCACACCGAGAATGGCTTCAGCCTTATGATTTTTGTTCTAATGCCAGCTCTCTATTCTATTCTGACAATAGATGCTCATTCTGGTGAGTGAAGATTAGCAGAAAGACCAATGTGAAAGCTCTCTTTTACCTTACTTTTGCATACCATAAGATTATGTATTCTATTGCTAATTTAATTAGCAATTGCCCTCTTCAGTGAAACCCCTTGTCTCCATGCCAGTTTTTACATTTCCAGTAGCAAAGGTTTGTTAGGCTGCTGGTGAAGATGGTCCTGCCAGCTCCGAGCTGCAGGTGGCAGAGCTAGCCCAGCTAACAGGCATCCCCTGCCTACATGCCAGAAGCACAAAAGAACTGCAACCTTTCAGTTTTTCAGTGCCTTTTGCTTTTTAAAGAGAATTCAGTGGGACTCAAGTCTTGCAATACTTAGGTGGTGAGACCGACATAATCACCGAGCCAGTTTCTTTAAAGTAGGAAACGCATCTGGTCAGTAAGTGCTGGCCAGCCGATGAGTCACCAGGTCTACCAAAAGAAGTGAGTTATGAGAACTGTACCTTCCATTGGTTACCAGTTTTTTCTGTATAAGCGAAAGTTTCATTAACCACAATTAAAAAAATGGAATTAGCCAAAATTTTCGTGTAGATGACACTTCAAAATGTTAATGTTTAATGTAACATCAGTTTTTCTGAATGAAACCAGCAAGGAACCTGACAGCTATGGGTGTTTTCTGAAGTTTTACTGAAATTTAGTTTTAACTCTTTAGATGCTTGAAACTTTTCCTAGTTGAATGCCTGTATTAATCACTTGAAAACTATAGGAACTGTTACATAGTCGGAGCTCACAGAGATTTATAACCCTTCCTAAAATTGACAAAAACCCATTTGAACGGGAGTATTAATCACCGTCTTGTGTTCAGGTAGGATGTTGACAGTGAAGGTATACCTGGAATACAGTGTGCAGCCTTGAAGGGGTTCAGTGCTTTCTTTTAGAGCTCATTCTTTATCCTCCAAAAGATTCTGAGTTATTAACTAACAAATCTGAACACAATGACGTCTTATTCCTATGCTGAAATGCAGTCTTCCCTCTGCATACCCTGTACGTGCTCTAGAGAGAACGGCTCCAGTTAACGCTGCCGGTGAAATTCCATCCCCGATGCATTTCCCTGGGAAAGGTCCCTTTGACTTCAGTGGGGCAGGATTCCTGAGCAGAGCTGAAATGTCTCTGCACCCTGTTTCATGGATATCCACAGACCTGTATCTCCACAGGTCCATGCTACGTTACTGACACGCCTGCAGTGAGGAAGGGGACACATTAAGGATATTTTCTCAACCTCTGTGGAAGAGCTACACCTGAAAGTCTGACTTCCAGGAGTTGTGTCAAAGCCCTGCACTCCCAGCAGCATGGCACTGAAACAGCAATGCTGTGCTGCAGTCCTCAGTATGGCTCAGGCTTTGAAATTACAAATAGGGAAGGCTTATAGCTGGGTTTAATTTTCTCTGCTTATGCTTGTTTTTCAAAATTAGTGTAAGTATCATTCCTCTGCAGAACAGAGGGAGGAATGAAAATTTCCAAGGAACACATTGCTGCTTCTTTCACTGGCCGGCTTGCAATTCACTGCTCAAAATAGCTTGTGTTTTTTTAGGAATCACATATGAATACAGAACATTTTCATGTTAAAAAATCTCTGTTTTCCATTAAAACTGTGGAGATATAAATGAGAAATGTTTTGGGTTTTTTATGAACCAAAAGAATTGAGGTTTGGTTTTTTTGGGGTTTTTTTTTGCACACTGTTTTTTCTGGAGGGCATTGCTTTTGCTTTGGTCTAAACTGTTGCCCAGTATGTCAAGTCAAGTACAAGTCTCCTCCATCGGTGCATTTCAGTGGATCAACTGTATCCATGCTCTTTCCCTGCATGATAAACTTTAAGTCAGAAGAATGGGCTTTGAGATTCCCATCACTGAACATACTACTCTTGCTACCTGCTTTCACTTT